>NC_045599.1:82552185-83177185 GCF_009762305.2 Zalophus californianus | reverse complement strand
CAGGCTCCCCGCTGAGCAGGGAGCCGGATGCGGGACTCGATCCCGGGACTCCGGGATCATGACCTGAGCCGAAGGCAGACGCTTAACGACTGAGCCACCCAGGCACCACAAAAATAGGAAGGAAAAATTACAGAGGAAAAAAACAGAAAGGAAAGAGATATTTTTCAGAGCATTACATGATGTTTTATTTTATGGACATCTATTTTTACTGACTTTTAAATTCATGTCTTGAGCAAGTTGTAGTGTGTCTTGTTCTGTGATTTTTAAAAAATTAGAGTTATGTCTGTAAATTCACGCTAATTTTAAATATTTATATTAAAAAGGAAGTTATTTTGTTCCCAGAAAGCTGTATTCTTTGGGAATACATTAATCTTTTGGGTGGTGAGGGCAGCAGGTGCTGAGGAGTCCTTGCTTTGTGTCAGAAAGCTGAAGATGAACCAAAGCTGAATCCTCAGTGACATATGGGAGAGACCAAGAAGACCAAGGTGGCAGGGGTTTCATGTACACTTTAAAATAATGAAAACTGTTATTGGAAAAATGTCATGTACTCACAGCTCACTCTACATGCTGCTTCTAATCTTATTTGTGCAAGTACAGGCAAAATCTACTAACAATGGAGATTGTCTCTTTTCCTTTGTTACAACTTAGTATTGATTGCTGTGCAGGAAAGCTGACAGGAATCCCAGAATGGGTTTAATTACAAGTATACACAAAAAAAGTAATTGGCAGAATACGTAAGGGGTTACTTAGCAGGTTTCTTTTTACACAACCACAATATTCAACTTCAGCAGCAGTGGGTAATCAACAAAAAGGAAATAAAAAATAAACGTCTTAGGGTCCCAGTCCAAATGAAAATTCATTTATCTTTTTCTCCTTTAGCCCGTTCCCACAAATGCATTTCAATGCCATCTTTATTACCTCCGTACACAAGTCACCAGTGACTCAATCGATGCCAAACTGGAAAATTAATGTAGGATGAGTCCGGGAAGAACGAGTGGGTGGGATGAGAAAGCCGTCTCCCAAAACTTAGCCAAGTGTGATGTGATAGGAAACATATTATAATTTTAGAGGTCAATATTTTTGCATTTTTGGCAGCCTTCAAACAGGCTGAAAAGTTAGCCTAGTGAAGATTTTTATAGTGCAAACAGAATAAATTTCAGAAACAAGAATTTGAAACTTTATCTCACAATATGTTTTTTTTCCTTCAGCTGATTATGTTTACACTATCTCACTTTGTTCCAGAGACACAAATTGGTTTCTCAGGTCATGCTGTTATTAATATGATTTTTTTAAAATAATTGAATTTAACACAGAGGGCGGTTGAGAAAACAGGCAAAATGAAAATGATAATTCTTGATGTGAAAACCTCAAATGTGAAATAGAACACAATGGTGTTCTTTGCTTACTTCAAAATCTCTAAGATATGTTGGACTTATTGATGTTACAATATAACAGAAATAGGGCTTGCCAGGACATAGCTGATCCTGGGGTGTGAATGGTGCATTAGAAACTGTGCTAGGTAGCCAAGAAGTATTTCATCAGGATTTATTTAGTTTGGGTCTATTCTAAGCTCAGGATTTTCACCCCATTATAGAATTATTATCTCTGATAAAGCAATGTACTATTTATTTACTATAAAGTTAATAATAAACTTCTATCTATTGATTACTGAGTTTCCCTCGTTCTCCCATCTTGTTTCTTGTTGCTTTAAGTGAAAAGCCTTTTTATATGAGTTTAACCAGTCTAAGATAACAAATTTTGGTGTAAATACAAGTGATTATAATCTCGTTTGTAAAACTAATGTAATTTCATTAATACTTTTTTAAGATGAAGATTGGGCTTTTAATTAATCATTAACTATTAGCTCTAAATCTATGCTGGAAGCATAGTACGTATTTACTAAGTACTAGTGACTGGCAGCTGATAAAAATACCAGACAGAGTATTTCTTTGAAATTTTACTTGTGTTGACATAATTGTATAGAAAACAGTAAAAAATAAAATTTTCTAGACATTTTTGTTTTTATGTATATTTTTTCTATTATACATATTTTTCTCTTGAAAATTTCTGCAAAGAAATATAAAGAAGTAAAAAAATACAATAATTTTTTGGTGAAAAGATAAAAATAACCATTTATTTTTAAATTCAAAACTTACCACTTTTGTTGATACAAATGAGTGTGATTAGAAGACTTTGATTAAAAGAACTATCAAAGCAGGAGTGCTGCATTTTAACATGTACTGACATAAAAGGAACTGAATCACACCTACCTGTGCGACTCAAGTCAGTGAGAAAGGGAGTCTTTCTGTCTGAGTACTAAGTGCCATAATGGAACACAATTAAAGCACAGAGCCACTGTCTGATTAAAAATAAAAGGATTTTTTAACAAGAAGTTTCCCCTAGGTAGATTGGCATTCACATGACAGAAGAAAACGTTAAAAAAATTTATGTTTCTTTGCATTTTAGGAAAAGAAAATTACAGAGTAGTAATTTCACTGCCTGTCTGCATTAGAATTTCTGTGAACATAGGGCATTAAAAAGTATATTCTGCAGTATAATTCCATTTTTACATATAAAAATTGAAATACATTTCTAAAATTCAGACCTGCAAAAGTAAAAATGAACAAAATATTCTTAGCTGGTGGTGTAATAGTTTAAAAAGTTTAAAAGCATAGTTCAAGAGAATTTAGGTTATGTCAAATGGCAATAACTTCTTGAACTTATGAACAATGAAATTTTGAAACATAACTGAAGCGCAAATGACCTATTCTGATTCTCACAGCGCTGATGTATTTACAACTCAACAGGCTGTGCATTGATCAAAGACAACCTGTAACATTAACTATCAGTACTACTTCTTAAAACTATCTCAGGCAATTATTTTAAGGCTAAATAAATGAAAAAATGCTTGTGGCTTGTTTTTCATAAGACAAGCAGAAAAGTCAAGATTATTTTATGTAAACTAAATGGTAAAAAACATGACTTGTATAAATCTTAGGCAAAATGCCTACATTAGTAACAACAACAAAAAATAGACAACAATAACAACAAAACAAATCTGAGAAAAAAACAAAAACCAAAAGTCATTTTAAAATGTATTCCTTATAAGACAGTTGAGAAAAATTATTTCATATGATCTTCATGGAAATACAAAATGCAGGTAGTATTATACGTCTAATGAACTAGGACTCAAACTGTGAGCAATCTAAAATATTTTAAAGATAGGCAAGGCATTTTTAGAAATTGGGATTATTGCATTCAAATCTTATATTTAACAGGACATTTTTGCAAAAGTTCAGTACTTGCATTCTTTCTAAGGTGTAAAGACTGAAAATTTAAAGGTAATTTTTTTTTTCTTGGATTTGCAACATTTTACTAGAGGGAAAAGTCCCCACAAATTACAGAAAAGTAATCAAAATTTTTGAAAGAGATGAATTTTACTGTCCTAAAAATTGTGTTTGACTAAAAGCACATAAATATCATAATGATTAGAATAACTGTGGTCTTTATGTAGAAATTCTCAATGTACATTTCAAATACACTTTTACTTTTTGACTGAGCTACTTTCAGTGTTAGAGTTTTATCTTTAACAAATGGTGACTTTGAAAATGGTGACTTTAGGTAAACAATGACATAAATCATACTGGAATGGATATGAATGCAACCTAACAAATAACCCTAATTTTGCAACCAAGGAAAAGGCACATTGAAGATCAAGTCCAAGTTATTTACTGGTAAAGCCAGGATGAATCTTGATTCTTCCAATTCCCAAACTACTATCTTTTTATTTTTACTTTTTTTCTCCCCAAACCACTATCCTTGATCACACTGTGCAAATAATGTTAGAGGTTCTTATGAGATTAGAATGTGTATAAATCAAGCTGGGTTTTAAAGGCAGTAAAAAGAATTGTTGCCTAAAGAGGCTCCACAAAGAATCCTTCAAAGACAAAGAACGTATGTGTGATATAAATAATACTTTTCCAAAATGGTGGAAATACTCTAAAGCAGCCACCAGAAGATGTAGTTTCCAGCCCCTATTTTGACAATAACTGGGACCTGACTTAGGACACTGTCTGTAACTTTTCTCTCTCTCTCAGTACTTTATTCTGTGCAAATAAATAAGCCTGGGTGGCTTAGTCGGTTAAGCGTCCAACTCGATCTCAGCTAAGGTCTTGATCTCAAAATCATGAGTTCAAGCCACACGTTGGGCTTGAATCACATCATTTTTGAGATACTTTCTAGTTCTAACAGTTCAGTTAAGGTCATACTAGGAATTACAATGAACTCTAACAATCGTTTGGGCCCTGGAGTGGTGGGCTTAATTTGACCTGCAATTCCCCGCCCCCCACACACATACCTCTACCTGAAGAAAAATGTTTACAAAATTGGAATCCTTAATAGGGAACATCACAATGGTTCTGCCCTGAGCCATTATTTTTTGCCAGGCACACATTTCAAAGAGTTTCTGAGATGTACCTCCTCAAACTCTTGATACAGAATCACATCTTAGCCCTGCAGTAGAATGTGATTTAATTTATTGTGGCAGTTAAATGTGATAAATATTTATAGATGGACAGTGAATATAACACACACACACAGACATGCCCATACACATCCATACTTTTTTTTAGTTTCTGGAGTAGGTGAAATGGTTAATCCTTTTAGTGTACACACAAATCTTTTAGCATACTTTATATTTTATCTGAGTAACATGTGCTGAGTTCTTAATGCATTAGAGAAGGATTGAGCTCAGTTCACATCTTCCTTTCTTATCAGTCTTAGTAAAGGAGAGGGCCTTTTGTGGAAAGGAAAATGAATGAGCTGTCTTGAATTTACTTCATGCAATGAAGTACAATGATCTATTTATTTTCTCTTAGTATGTACAGTTGTTTTTTGGGATACTTAAAATTTGGCGAACGTTATACTGTCACTTTCTCTTTGATACATCTCTACCACTTTGCTTCCATTTTTATAGTTAGGAATGTACTTTTAAGAGAGTGCTGTAAAAGTTGTTCATCTTATGTTCACTTGACAAGCCTCAAAACTGGGAAGCTAGAACAGCTAATTAAAACTAGCAGGAAATGTTGGGAAAATAGTAAGTTAGCTACGTAAAGGTGAGGTAGCTATGAGGTATAATAATTGCCACTGACTGGAATTCTCAAATACAATCATATCAACTGAACTGTTATTCTGGCTTTAATTTTCATCGTAGGAAATCTGGGAATCTGATTTTTCTGTGTCATCTATAAAACTTTTTTTTGTTGTTGCATGTCTAATGTAATAAAGAGACAGATTACTTCATCCAGTTAACAAAGTTTTTGGGAAATTAAGCATTAGTATGTGTTATTCAGGGGACAGTAATAAATATTAACTACATATTTGAAGGCAATATCTCCATTAATAAAATCTATTTATTTGATGTCTCACTTCAGATAAAAAAAAACACTAGCTACGTGGATCTTCCACTGAGTACTTTGAGGATATTCCAACACTGGAATAAGTAGATTTATTGAGGTATGCAAAAAAGGGAGGATTTCTGATGGCCTTCACAGATGACTTGATCTCTTTGAAAAGAGCAATTATTTAAAAACTTATAGTAGAAATAAAAAAAACACACCCCAATTCTTTAAAGTGTATTTAAATTATATAAAATGTGTAAAAATTATAAATGCACAATTGGAAAGCAATAATACTATTTTCATTGTTTAAGATTTGATAATAAAGAATATATAGATAGTTTTTAGAGCCTTTGGGAGGCTGAAAGGGCAGACATGAAACTGTTACAGCTCTTTTTGTTTTCAAAGTTTATTCTCCTAAGTGCATCACTTATATATGATTGTTGAGTATATGAAATGAATGTGCCTAAAATGAATGGAAGGTTTTTGCCTAGGAATAACTTCAAAGTCAAACTAACTCAATACATAAAGTGGAAAACATCATATTTTGAAACATGACAGAAAAATAACTACACTGTGATTGTGGTAATTTAGCTAACATTTTTGTCTTTAAAAGGCTTTCCATCTATTTTTTTTATCCAGTAAGGAAATGGTACCCATTTGGGTAGACTGGATAGAGAAAATTATTGGTGAATGCATCTGGAATTATTGATTATGCTTAGGCATAGCGAGAGTTGTTAAAAGGAGGCTGAATCAGGGGAACTGAGCTGAATTCTCTTTCTTGGTGGTTCTTCACTTTTCTTCCCTAAACATCTCCCCTCCCCTTGCAGAATCTCCCTTGCAGAATCTTCAGGATCACAGGTATGCACTGAATTCAAGAATGTTGCTGAAAAGACATTTATAACATTGTGTGATAATGAGGCAAGGAAAACATAAGACATATTTATCAATCCAATAGTATGCATTTGCATGGATGTGGGAGAGAGGACTGGAACTTGAAGTTGGTGCCAAATCACAGAAGGCTGTATGAGTGCATTTTAAAGAGGTTGGCTTAATACTTTAGCTATCAGTGGGAGTAAAAAGAACAGAACTCTCAAGGCTCCTCTTCCACATTTCTGTTTCCATTTCAGGGGATTGTTTTCATACCTATCTTTAATAGATTGTGCAACTATTTTTAGGCTTTAGTTCTCTTTTCTTTTTGTTTCTTCCCCTTCTGTGTTTTTCATGTGTTTCAAATCCAGTTCCCATCTGTCTATTACTGGACATAACTCTGGGATGCCTGGTTTAGCAAATTTAGCAAATTTTTTCCAATTCTCTATATTGGTATTTACTAGCTTGATAAAATTTCAATCCTGACAATATATATAAAATGCAAGCCCCTGGTTCAGAGCAAGAAGTTTCCTCTTCAGTGATCAGATGATGTGAGACAGCTAGCTCATGCATCTGCAAAAAATGTTTAGGAAGCCTTAAGAGTCAGAAGACATTCTAATCATTACTAGGGGAAAGCGAGGATATTTCATTTGGAAAGGAGCTTAAGTAGAAAGATCTGTGGAGCTAAAATAAGGCAAGGCAATAAACCATGCTTTAAACACGCCAGGTATCATATAAACCCTAAACGCACTTTCTAATACTAAGAAATGCAGATGCCATTAAAGATTTGTCAAATAGCCATTGCAAGATTTAGAGAAGACTAACTTGGGGCTCTCTTCTCACAAAAGTCTCTAGGGATTTTGTCAAATACTATTTAAGGGAACAAGTATTTTACCCTGAATTTGAATTTGCCTGCTGGCTAATTCAGGCTCAATGGACATTTTTTATGTTTGACTTTGGTGTGTGTGAAACTCTGTAAAGTAGTTGGATAAAATTCTACATTGTCTGGTAGGTAACGAGTCTGGGCTGGATCAAATATTGTCAGGTTCAGATTAGAGTTGACCTTATCTTTAGGGTCACATTTTCCAATACTCACACCACTTTACAAGCTTCAGTGTGCATGAAATTATAAAACGTGGAGCATGAGAAAATATCTCCCAGGTTGTTTTTGTGGCAAAAGAGCCCGGAGAAATAAAGTGATTTTCAGCCCTTTGGGTTTTATTACTTTCTGAAGAAAGAAAATTTGGTTAGGGTCAGTTTTCAAGTTTAACAGTTCATCAGCCCATAATTGCACTCATTATTACTGTAGCCAGTTTTATATTGGAGTTTGATTAATAACGATATGCACTTCAGTAACGCTTTCCATTAAGTGGCACTAATTACACTGTAACTGCTGTTCAACAACCAAGCAAGTGTAACTACAATGTCATTTTTATGGAGCCAGATTTGCTCAGAAGGGTACTTTGATAACGCTAATGTGGGAGTGAAGTAACTGAAAGTGTGAGGACAAAGTTACTATTACTTTAAATCCTATAGACATGAAACCATGGCATTCTGAGGTTCTTATTGGTAGGAGAAGCTTTTGATATGGACTTAGCAAGAGTCTTCGGAATGTAATGAATAAGCATTTTCTGCATGGGAGTACTTTGGGCCACTATCAAGAAGCCCAGTTATTGCTATAAGAGCATAGGATTTGGTCAGAAGACTGGGCTCAAATCTTCAGGCACCCATTTATTTCTCCGATCCTAAACAAATTACTGACCCTCCCTGAAATTACCACATATGTGTAAGGATGCCTGCTCCTATATCTGTGACATTAAGATTAAACAACATATTGTCTCTAAAGATGCCTACTTTAGTGCCTGGTCTATAGCAGAGGCTTTTCCAATATTTCATAGAAGCAAGTTGTCCTCATTGTTTCCATCATTCAGTGGTAGGGAATGGACCCTTGTTCTCTCAGTAAGCCTTCTATTTGAATTAAGATTAAATAAATAGAAATTCTTTAAAAACATGTACATAGTAGGGAGGAAAAGCGTTAAACTCTAATAGGAAATAGTGCAAATTAATCATCTTTGTAGTAAGAAACTGAAGAAACTATGGGAAGAAGGGGGAAGGTCTAAATTTGATTCATAAGATGAAATATTATGTGGAAAGAGGACAATTCATGTTTAGTAGAGCTGGGGTCAAAAATTTCAGTCAGATCTCAAGGAGGAATACGTACTAGAAATAATGGAGCCACCTGGAGTAGAAAAATTGCAGAATAGAGTGAATATGTATTATTTAAGAGTGGTTGGGTTTTCTGTACTATTTCTGGTTCTTCTGATGATCACTGGCTTTTGTTTTTGCTCTAAAAATGTTGCTGAAGAAAAAGAATTAGAATAAATTATTGCACTTCCCAGAGTGGGAGATAGGATTTTTTTCTTTTGAAGAGAAACTACAGAGAATGGGCAGTGTTCCAGTGTCTATAGCAGTACGGTTTGCAGATAATGTATTTAGTAATGAACGGTGACAGGCCAACTATATTAGAATTCTTGCAGGGAATTACAAATATTTGGTGGAGATAAGGTCAGATGATCAAAGAAAGATTAAAATATCTTTATATTCTGATGTGTCTTCTGATTATTTCCTTCATTTGAACACCTCTACTTTTTTTTTATTTCTTGAAAATTACTTTATATGGTTAAAAGGTACAAACTTAGAGCTGTAAAAGAAGTTAAGTACTAGGGATGTAATGTACTATATATAACTATAGTAACACTGCTGTATGATACATAAAAAAGTTGTCAAGAGAGTGGATTCTGAACTCTTCACACAAGGAGACTTTTTTTTCTTTTTTCTGTTCTTCTTTCTTTGTTTTTTACTGTATCTATATGATATGATGTATTTTAGCTGAACCTACTGTGATAATGAATTCACAATATATGTGAATCAAACCATCATGCTGTATATCTTAAACTTATACAGTGATGTATATCATACTTCTCAATGAAAATGGAAAAAAATAAAAAGAAATTTAAAAGTAATATTGAAAATTACCTTTTAAAATTAGCTCATATATTCTGGGGCTTGATGTAAAGAGAGATGTACAAGAAACAGGGAGAGAAATCATTTAGATATAATTATGTCTCTGTAGTTCTGGGTTATTGGAATATTACATGAATGAAAAAAGAGAAAGAAAGAAAAGGAAAAGGAAACGAAATCTCAAATGGTATTTCTCTTTTGAACAATGTGCCCTTTCAGCACATGATGTGATGAACACTGAGTGTTACACCCAAGTGATAAATTATTGAATACTACATCTGAATCTAATGATGTACTATATGTTGGCTAATTTAAATAAAACATTAAAAAAATAACCAATGTGCCCTTCATCCCAGTTTCTAATCACATGAGTTATTGTTAGTGCCGAACAATATCATGTAATAATTTAGCAACAAGGCTTTATGACACATGCAGTTGAAAGACTAGGATCTATTGAGTTAATGCCAAGAGGCAAGGAGACTTGGGTGTAATGAAAAATCTTAAAGGCTGGTGAGCTTACTGACAGGGATGGGCTCTTCCTGAATGCTGGCATCCCTGATTAATAGCTGGTGAGCATCAGTAATTAAATATTTGGCTCAGATTTTTCTGGGTTGTAATAAACTCTCAACTTTTGCTTAAACTTGTTGAAGGAGTTTCCATATTTCCCTTCAAAGAAGAGTTTTGTGAACTTCCATTTATCTAAAAATACAGAACTGTGAGAAAATTACAGGTTCCCATAACATCCCATAACATTGATATTTGATGAGAAACAGTCACACCAACAATGGGCAAAACCACCAAATGAATAAGGAGGCAAAACACCCAATATCTGGGAGAAAGTACACTCAAACCCATCTCCAGCCAAAGATGTTCTTGAACCACTGATATTCATGTGGAATATTTAATCAGTAGTCTGTTTTTAGTTAGCTGTAAATATGTTAAAAGATAATATTGTACAGAATTGTGACTGTTTAAAAATAATGAGTTTAGTGTTCCCATTTATATAGGTATATATTAAGTCACAGAGCTATGTGGGTTAAAATATAAATGTCACCTTTCAGCTTTTGATACTTCTCTCCAAATAATTCATTAACAGAAAATGTAGAGAAAACTTAAAAATAATAAACTTCCTCATTTGTGCTAAGTTAAAAATAGGTTTTTGTAAAAAAAAACAGGTTTATGTAAATCTATTTAAAATATTTAATTCATCATAAAAATATGAGTCATTGTTTTTGGAAAAACTGATGCCTGAAGAGTTTCTACTGAGAGTGAGTTGGCAGCAAACTTAATATGAAATAATGAATGGAACAGAACACAAAGACTAGAGGCTTATCAATTCAGAGTATAGCATAGACTAATTATATGATGGTTACTTGGTCCACTGGTTATAATCAGCCTAACACAGGTTCTTTACAATTTAAAAGAATAAATATTTAATTATAGTTAGTAAGGATTCTATGAAAAACCTGTGTTTTGGTAAAGGAAAACTATACAAGGTCATTTAACACTGGAAACACAGTCTTTTCCTTGTGTAAAGATTTATTTGTTGTTAAATGCATTCAGATTTTGTTAAACACCGTATATGATCTATCAGTTTCAGATGTTAGTACATCTGATAGCACGACATAATAAAATATTACCATGAGTACCTGTAAACACAAGTTATCAAAAATTTTTAAAAGTAATGAGTTGTTCATTGTTCTCCAACTCCCCCCAAAAAACAAAACAAACAAACAAACAAACAAACAAACACCACAGAACATGGTTTTGTGTCAATAGTAACCACAAGGAAGCTAAATGGCAAATTTCCCCCACAGCTGCAAGATTGAAACTTTAATGTGGTCAATTGTCTGCCTCAACCAGTATGACCTTTTGGTGGCTGCACCAAGGAACATGTAGAAAGAATACAATGTCAGCACTTAAGAACTTCCCAGAGCCATAAATACGTTTTATTGAGATTGACCCCAAATTATTTGCATGTTCAGGTTAAATTAACTCTACTGAATCATACCATTTACAATCTGATATCATTTTCGTTGCTTTAAAATTTCCTATAACTAGTAACTAGGAATCCCTAATCATTCGAAATCTTACTGCAAAATCCATGTGCGTTCTAAATGTATTGTATGTAATAGTGTCGACTTTACTAAATCTCCAGATTGAAGTTAGGACTCCAACAAAATTCTGTTCATCTTGACACTTGCTCACTTTCACTTCTCCGTCTTTATCACATCATCTTTATAGCTCTTGGGGCAGAATTCTACTTTATCGGGAGTTTGTGAAAAAGCTTCTCTTTAATTCTCAATATGTTCCCATAGGGTGTTGTCTAAAAGCCTAAAAGACAATCTAAACATTTAAAAATCTCATCTAAGAAAAAGGTGAAAAAAATTTCCCTCACCTTTACCTGATTTGGAAATGGTAGTCTACTTTTTCAACTGTTTTTCCCATATACTCATCATCTATTCATTTCTTGATACACAGCTGACTTTTAACAACATGGGTTTGAACTGTGTAGATCCATTTATATGTGAATTTTTTATGGTACAGTACTGTAAATGTATTTTCTCTTCCTTATGATTTTCTTAATAACATTTTCTTTTCTCTAGCTTACTTTGTTGTAAGAATACAGTATATATCTAACATACAAAGTGTGTGTTAATTGATCGTTTATGTTATCAGTAAGGCTTCTGTTCAACAGTAGGCTATTAGTGAAGTTTTGGGGGGTCAAAAATTATATGCAGATTTTCTGCTGCATTGGGGACTGGCATCCCAGTGCTTGCTTTGGCAGCACATATATACTAATCCTTGCACTGTTCATCTGTCAACTGTATTTGTTTATTTGAAAAAAAAATGTAGACAAAATTTTACTACTTGAATACAAATTCAACTCACACACACAGTATACTTTTTAACATGTATTTATTCTAAGTCACGCACAGTATTTATGCCATCAATTTTTATTTATGCAAGAATCAATAATTATCTTTATTTATAGATACCATTGACAATTACTACAGATTATCAGAATTGATCTGGACCTGCATCTGCACCGTTAGAGTTGTTTGAAACATGGAGGTGGGAGATTAACTAAGGCCTTTCAAAGAAAGAGATTTCCATACATATATATGCACAAACACACACACACACACACACACACACACTCACATACAGACCTTAGAGTATGTTTGACTGAATACCTTTGGATCTATATATTTTTGGGTGTTTATGCAGTTAAAAATTTCTTAAACAACATACTTTATTTTCCTCTAGTCTATGCAACCTAGATAACCAGGAAAAGGTCTACAGAAAAATATAAATGGCTCATGTCTTCTTTCTTTTTAAAATATTCACACTTTTCCATTTATTAGTGAAGATAGCAGTTACCTGCCTTTCTGTGTATGTGTGTGTGTGTGTGCGTGTGTGTGTGTATGCATGTGGATGTCCGTAGACAGCAAAACACAGCTTTATTTTTCTTTAGTTTTCTACTGACAGGCAATTCATATATCTTAAAATAGAAAAATTTGCACCAGTGTGAAGATATTCATATATATGGAAAGAAATCCTTGTTTTTATATTATAATCCTAATATGCAAACTGATATTCCAAATAAAGTAAGATATATCTACACAAATAAGAATGTCCAAATTGTATGGGTAATCTTATTGTTAGCCCTCAGTAGGTTTTCTAGTCCATAATTAATTTTGGTCTATCTACCAGATGCTATATATATATATCCTTTCATATTCCCTTAGTCACTCCCATCTCTAGTTTTAGTTGTTGCTGAGACAAACCAGTTCTGCATGGGTTTCAACCAACTTCACAATGGTGCAACCTAAGATTGTCTCACTGCATGTCTGGGCTGCACACCTTTAGCCCTATGTCTGTATCTTCTTGGTTCACACTAAGGCTTGAGACTTCTCAGGGCCCCCTCAGTATCCACACATGCACAAGCTAGATGTATGTGAGTTAAAACTCTGTGTTTTGAACCAACGGAAGGCAGGAGGTCTGCGGAGTGACCTATGGGATACAGGAACAGATTAATACATTTTCTCTCTCCTTCTGAGTATAGTTTGTACTGAAAAGTAGTTGTTTATTTGGCCTCTTGGAAGAGGGTGTAAGTGAAATCAGTCAACTGGTTGCATGTGATACAATGTAGTAGCCAGCTAAATAGTAAGTCATTTTACTTCCTTCTTCTTGACTTGTGATTGCCCTTTACTCCCTCTTTGTGGGATTGAGTTCTAGTAAAAGTTCAAGGCTTCAGGTTCTGCTTTCTAGGGAACTCAGATTAAAAGTGGTATCAGAAATGGCCCTCAAAGACAAAACTCATGGATCTACTGGCAATAAGGATTCATCTGCTGATGATATGCAGCGTGCTGATATGTTATGGTGTATAGTTGCTTCACAGTTACTAAGGATTGTCTACAGTTAAATAGGGTAAGGTTCAGATAGAAGGTAGGGTGCTACTTTTTACAATGGCAGTTGCTCTTTAATGTTATGGGGTAAAGGTAATTATAAGAATTGTGGAGTGGGGTGTGTGCCTGGGTGGCTCAGTCGGTTAAGTGTTGGCGGAGGTCATGATCCCAGGGTCCTGGGATTGAGACCCGCATCGGGCTCTCTGCTCAGCGGGGAGTCTGCTTCTCCCTCTCCCTCCGCCTGCCACTTCCCCTGATGGCACTCTATCTCTCTCTGTCAAACAAATACATAAAATCTTAAAAAAAAAAAAAAAGAAACTCTCTTGTGCTATAACCAGAAATCATACTGCACTGAACATAGAGCCAAAACAGGTCTCTCATATCAAAATCAGGTCTTAAATAGAAAAAGACAGGGATTCTAAGACTTACCATGAGGCCATTTGATTGGGCAAGACTGAGATTCTTGAATCCCTAGATTTCCTGAAATTTCTGGGGTGGCAGAAGCAACTCCTTTCCCCCTTCTTTACAGAAGCAGACTCCTTTCCCATGGAAACCATGCAATAATAGTCATATCTGAGGCAGTTGCCTTACAAGACGATGCTTGTTCTCCCCTGAATTTGCACCCGCCACTCCTCATTGTCTTCTGGCCAATAACCTGGGTAGATCTCTTAGCACAGCCGTGCTGAGAAATATAGCCCTTTTGTTCAAGCCTATTTGCTTGAGGAATTTTAGCATCTGGCTAATATATACCAGCAGGTACTGGGGGAACAGGTCAAATTAGAAATGAGAATCTTCACAAGAAGAATAGAGAACAGAAAGTTGGAAAGTGGAGAATTTATTGACCCTGGAGCACTGATGCACAATTTGGGATTAAACATTCTGACAAGGCTCTAGTCACAACAATCTGCTGATTTGATTCCTTAAATCTAGCCCTTGACCATGCCTTGTAACACAGTGTGTTTTGCTTTCAAAATCTACAGCAGCCCACCAATTGCTGCGTCTCTTTCTTAGTAGGAGATGCAAAGTGAAACAACTCTTTTGCTTTAGAGGGAGAGCATAACCCAGCATGCCACCAGACCCTGGACCCTAAAACTTCTTTCATGTGGCAGGCCCACAGACTTTTGGGGGTTTAATTTGCTCTCATTGACACAGAAGTGTTTTATTAGGGTGTCCAGAGTGATTTCTACTTCTTACCAGATCTAATTTGTTTGATGTCATAAATACAGTGGACGAGCTGATATTCTGTAGAATGGAAAGATGACCATATCCCTATGACTATATTTCTCCCCCCCCCTTTTTTCCCTATGACTGTGTTTCTATGAAAAACAGAAACTACAACTGCTATGTGAATGCAAATTGTTTTTTTCTTCTCTCTTGTTTGGGTTAAAGAAGAAAGCATTTGCCCCCTGATCAATAGCCTCACACCAAAATAGAGAGGCTGTAGATCTGCTCCAGTAAGGACCCATTTAGCATGACAGCTGGGACTGGTAGTACTATCTGGTGAAGTTTACATTAGTCTACTGTCATTTGCCACATTCCATCTGTTTTTTTTTTTTTTTTTAAGAGCCAGATGATGGAAGATATTATCCCTGAATCCAATGAAGACTTGATAGTGGCACTAATCTCTGTGATACCATTCCTCCTGAGATGCTCTGTTGCTTCCCAGTTACTATTTTGGCCAAAGGAAAGTGGGTATAGTAGGCAGTTTCAGAAGCCCTTACTTGGCCTTTCCTCCATAATTATACTTACTCTACTAATCAGACAGGCAATGTGAGAATTCTGGAGCTACAGTATATATTGTGTACTCAAGGGACTAGGTAATTTGTCACAGGGTTGAACAACTATGAATAATCACAGATTGGCACGCACCATTATAACTACCCATAGTGTAGAATCATTATAAATAGACTTGGGTCCAAACTACATTTATGATCCAATCTCCATAAACCAACCATCTAATTAGAAGAACTTGATGGAATTTTAGGTCCCCTCGTATTGGTGTCATCTCAAACCCTGTATCTCATTGTCCTCAAATTTTTGGCTATATTTACCTCCCCTGTACATATAGCTACTATGCAAATAAACAGAGTTGGGGGAGGATTGGTGAAATCTTTACTGTTTATTTACAGGAGAGTAAATGAGTAGGTGACTGGGATGGTACCCAGTGCATCTGTGGAATGTATGCCCTTAGAAAGAAGCATCTGTATTGAATCCATATTAACAGGATGAAAGGCCTAAGAAATGGATACTGAATAGGTTGTTTTGGTTAATTTTATATGTCAACTTGACAGGGCCACAAGATGCCCTGACATTTGGTCAAACATTATTCTGGGTCTGTCTGGATGAAATTAAACTGATAAAGCAGATTGCTCTCTCTAATGTGGGTGGGCCCTATCCAATCAGCTGCAGGCCTGGATTGAACAAAAAGACTGACACTCTCTTGAGTAAGAGGAAATGGACTCCTGCTTAACTACCTTGATCTGGGTCCTTGGTTTTTTTCCTGCCTTTGGACTCAAACGGACACTGACTGAAACACCATCATCCTCTAAGTTGCTCAAGCCAAATACTGCATACTGTCATCCTTGGTTCCCTCTTTCCCTCACTCCCATATCTAGTTTATCAGCAAGATTGGTCGATTCTATCTCCTATATATATATATATGTATATACATATACATATATATATACGTATATATATATATATCCTGAATCAATCTATTTTTATTTTAAAATCTTTTTAGTTCTAACTGCCTTCATCTCTGACCTCACAGGAATCTTCTACCTACTCGCCCCTACTTTTATTCTTACACAATCAATCCATTCTCCACTAAGCAGTAAGATGTTCTTTTATTTTTTTATTTTTTTAAAGATTTTATTTATTATTTGACAGAGAGAGAGACAGCGAGAGCAGGAACACAAGCAGGGGAGTGGGAGAGGGAGAAGCAGGAGCCGGGCAGGGAGCCCGATATGGGACTCGATCCCAGGACCCTGGGATCATGACCTGAGCCAAAGGCAGATGCTTAACAACTGAGCCACCCAGGCACCCCAAGATGTTCTTTTAAAAATATAAATTATTACATGTCATTTCTCTGTGTAAAATTCACAGTGCTTTCCCATCACATGGGAAGTGCATTTCAAATGCCTTACTTGGACTTTCCAAGCTCTCATGGTTGGCCAGTGTATGCCCTGTCCCAATTGCTCTCCACTAATGATACTTGCTCAGTACTCCTCAGCCACACTGCTTTTCTATCTGTCCCTTGGCCATGTCAAACTTATTCTTGCCTTAAGGCCCTCTACTTCTTGCTCTTGCGTGACTTCCAATCATGCAAATATCAGCTTAAATGTCTCCACCTTAATGCAGGTTTTCTTGACCACTCAATATAAAATAGCTATGCAGGCACCTGCTATCAATCTTTAGTGAATCTTTATGGAGAAAGTATCAAAATGCTAATTAAGGCTTGACTAAAGAAGGATGTGGTCAGAGGTGTGACAGATAAATTCTAGGGCAGGACTGTTCAGGGGAGTACAGATTTAAAAAAAAAACTCAACAGCAGTTAGTTTCTTGGAAAAAAAAAGTCTCTAAAGACTTTTGGACAACTAGGTTAAAAAAGAAAAGACATGCAGTAAATAATGTGAGCCTCAGGGAGGGGCAGCAGATAGTATTTCTGGATTTTAAGTATTGTTAACAGAATAAACATTTGCAACACACATGGCAATGTTCAAAGACAGTCTTTGGGATCTAGAATGACTTGTAGTTTTGCACCTATTTAATAACTTCATTACCTGGCAGGCTTTACTATCTAAATAGTATATTGGGCAGAAAGACAAATTTGTATAAAAAGGATATTATGGGCATCCTTATCAATAAATGATGTTTAAGGTGATTTTAAGTTTTCCTTAAATATTGGTTGAACTGTTTTATACGACTCAAACCAGTATTAGCCACATGGTCTAACTCTGTTGCAATGCAGTGTAACTGTAAGAGTAGTCAATTATTTATGAATCAGTGGAAACATCTGGAAGCTTGACCTCCTTTTGATATTAAAAGGACCTGGAGCATTTGCTGTATTTCACTATTAGTGCCACTTCAGTTATTACATGCTCTGCCAATGTTTTATGTAACTGGACTGATTTCCTTCTGACTCATAAGGTCAGCTGGCTGTGAAGGGATTGAGTTTTCGAGGCACTGCTGCCTGCGTCTATCTCCTTACTGATACGGTGCCCTGCTACCTAATGCTCAAACACAGTGGAAAACATGTTATTCTAGCACTGTATAGCATATTGCATAAACATTAAAGAGAATAAACTAATTTATTTTCCTGAACCAATCTTATTTTCATGCTTTTTATTATTTCTAATCTTTTCCTTTTTTGATATATACATGTGTCTGTACACACACACACACCCACATGCACACACACAATTAAATGTTTCTCTTCTGTATCTAAAAAAAATACTATGGTTTTACCCACAGGTATAATTTATTTCAGCCAGTTAGAAAAGAATGCATCAGTTTTATATCAAATATATTTCCAGTGTATTTTGCATGAAAAGTAGAGATGGAGAAAGTATATGTTCAAGGACTGATGACATATGCACCAAAATATATGCAAACATACATAAGTCTGCACAGGTGAATTTGCAATTCTATCTCTGGCAAGACAGAGAATATGCAACTAAGTGGATGTATCCTACTTAGTTGGATAATCCCAAACTGCAGGCAATCAAGTTATTTGTATTTGGCTTTGTTATTTTTCTGCCAACAGACTTTTGTTCTAATTCATTTTGCTTAGTCTTATTTTCATGGAATATTTATTGTGAATGTGCTCTGTATCAGACATGATACTACACACTAGAGATAAAAATGATGAATAAGATAGTCTGTGGTTCTAATGGGTTTCAGGCTTTTCACGTTCTAAACATAGAGCAGCATAGTACCAGGATGAAATGTTTAGGGAAATTAAATGGGAGATAAGAGTAACTCTTCTGACATTAACAACAAACATAAACAAATAAACAATCAAAACAAACTGCCAGTTTAATAGTTAATCTGATTAGTTCCAAGAGCTCCTAAATTTTCTTATCAGGGTGGCTGAGTATCAATATTGAAAGAACTGAGGTGAAAATAGTAGGACAAGCAATGTTAGTCCCTAGAAGGGGCCATGGAAGGAACATATTTGGAAAATGAGTATTTCTAATTTCAACAGAAAATAAATTCTTGGGGAGATATAAACTCCTCAAATGTGGGCATGGAAAACTGAGAACTCTGGAGCATACTCTGTCCCCTGAAGTCATAGAAAAGAACACATTATCTAGTGCCTGTTTCAGCCCCTTATCTATTCCTGGTAGCTTCTTGTGCTCTTGTTGCTAGGCTTTCTGCAACATAATGCCACCACAATGGCAACTGATGATTGGATCAGCAATTTGACTCTAAGACCATCTTCGATGGAAGATTGCAAGGTAGCCTGGCCCTAGAGTTCTAATAAGCAAGTTAAGCCTCCAAAGGTCCCTAGGCATCGTGCTCCCTAAATGGAGTGTGACTGATGGACACAAAACACCCTTTCCCTTGGAGGGTTTGAATAGGAGGCATAAAGATAGAAGCAGCAGCCGGCGACGGTAGAGTGCTGTAGAAGTTGAGAGTTACGTTGAAAGAAGGCCTTATGCAGAAATTGCCAGTCAGTGGAATCCATGTGATTTGAAGACAGAAGGTAGTAAAATGTGGGAGGTGGTAGAGCAATAAGCAAGCAAGAGGCATGAAATCGAGAAAAGGAGCTTAGACTAATGTTCCCGAGTAGAGGCAGGTACAGTAGCAACAGAGACATAAAATAGCTGAATCATCTTAAATGCAGGACTCCGGGGTAATGAGGAATGAATGCCTGCTCTGAAGACAAGCTTCACGTGTCCTTTGGCTAGCCAGGGGGTCCCAACTTTAAGAAGTAAGCATGAGTTGTGATTACCATACTCTGTTTCTACAGAAATAAAAGCTTCATATAGTCTTTCTCCTATAGTGGGCCCAAACACTTCAGAGAAACAGATCTGTGACTAAAAGTTACAACACATGGGAAAATGGGTCCCCTAAATAAACTCTTCTCTATGATGAATTATATCTGCAAAACTTCTATTTGTAAAACGCATCTGGCCAGAATTTTGATGAGTGACCAGGATTTCTTAAATGTGTCTGTCTTTAGAATCAAACAAATTGGGTAACAAAGGACCCATGCAGTCACGTGGTAATCATAACTCTGAATGTGGAATCATTTCATTCAGTTCCTTTTTCTACAGGGGAAAGAAAGGCTCCAAAGGTCTCCAGGCATTTTGCTTTGTGAGTGCGTATATTTCAGCGAAAACATCTATAAAGCAAATCCATTCTCTTTCATGATAAAATCAATATTCTGTAGAAAAAATAAGGAAAAGAAACTTCTTGACTGTGGAACAACGTTCCTTAAAGACAACATCAGGAAGGAAGAGCTACACCTAGGGTATCCTGTGTTGCATGGTGGTACAAGAGAAGCAGGATGTTGAAAGGCACAGTTGCATCTCCTTTGTGGGATCCCACTGTACCCCATCCAAATGCTTTTCTCCTTTTCAGCTTGTATGGCTTCTCATCTTCTGTCTTTAAAGAGATGAATTGTCGGAGTTTCACACCCAAGCCCAATCCTTATTATCTTTAATGGGAAAAAGTGAGGCCCTGCAAGCTCAGGACGAGGGGTTCAAGCAGGAAGGAACAGAGCACCAGAGCTCTGATTTTACCCTTAATAGCATCCTCCTTTCTTTATGAGGCCTAGCTACAGGACTGCTAGAATGGTTTCTTCTTTTCTTTTTGTTCCTTGATTTCTCTCATTAAGCACCAATTAACTGGCAGGCATAGGTTTTCTACAATCTCTTAGACTCAAGAAAAATGGCGAAAACGAAGATTCAAAACATTTTAGGGTCATAGAGAAAGGAAACTAATGACAGTTTTCTTTTGTTCTTTAAGTAATGGAGGAGGCAAAGTTAACCACACAGAGAAAGGTTGGGATAGAAATGGGTAATAAAACTGGGAATTGCTACTGTGAAAATATGGCAGGGAATCAACTAGAGATGAATAAGAAAATTGCAATAAGGGTCCAAGAGCTGATGGATAGCATGCCTTATTACAGTGATTTGCACATTTTTTTCCCTTCAAGTCATGACCAAATGTCCTTTGGCAGAAGTCCATGTTTGAGGATGGGAAAATTTACATCTTTATTTTCAGTAACCTTGAACTGAAATTTACATTTCCTTCAATTGTGAATATAGTCCACAAACCACATTAGTATTAGTTCTTGGTGACATTTTACCCAATTGAAATACTGGATATTTTCATACCATATTAGAGTTATAGTATTTCAAATATCATCTATTATGCTCCAATGGTATCCCTTTTTATCAAAAGTTTTTACAGAGGAATTATTACAATTTCATTTTTTGGGTATTTCAATATAATTAGTTTCTTTTGCATTCTCTCTCTCTCTATTTTTATTATGTTCAGTTAGCCAGCATATAGTACATCATTAGTTTTGATGTAGTGTTCAGCGATTCATTAGTTGTGTAAAACACCCAGTGCTCATCACCACACTTGCCCGCCCCAATACCCATCACCCGGCTCCCACCTCCCTTCTGTAACTCTCAGTTTGTTTCCCAGAGTCCAGTCTCTCATGGTTTATCTCCCTTTTTTATTTCTTCCCATTCCATTTTCCCTCCTTTCCCCTGTGGTCCTCTGTGCTATTCCTGATGTTCCACATATGAGTGAAACCATGTGATAATTGTCTTTCTTTGATTGACTTATTTCACTAAGCATAATCCCCTCCAGTTCCATCCATGTTGATGCAAATGGTAGGTATTCATCCTTTCCAATGGCTGAGTCATAGTCCATTGTATATTTGTACCACATCTTCTTTATCCATTCATCTGTTGAAGGGCATCTCGGCTCCTTCCATAGTTTGGCTACTGTGGACATTGCTGCTATGAACATTGGGGTGCATGTGCCCCTTTTTTTCACTACATCTGTATCTTTGGGGTAAACACCCAGTAGTGCAATCACTGGGTCATAGGGTAGCTCTATTTTTAACGTCTTGAGGAATCTCCATACTGTTTTCCAGCATGGTTGTACCAGCTTGCATTCCCACCAAAAGTGTCAGAGGGTTCCCCTTTCTCCAAATCCTCGCCAACACTTGTTTCTTGTCTTGTTAATTTTGGCCATTCTCACTGGTGTAAGGTGGTATCTCATTGTGGTTTTGATTTGTATTTCCCTGATAGCCTAGTGATGTTGAACATTTTTTCATGTGTCAATTAGCCATTTGTATGTCTTCTTTGGAGAAGTGTCTATTCATGTCTTCTGCCCATTTCTTGACTGGATATTTGTTTTTTTGGGTGTTGAGTTTGAGACGTTTATAGATCTTGGATACCATTTGTAGTGTCATTTGCAAATATTTTCTCCCATTCTGTGGACTGTCTCTTAGTTTTGTTGATGGTTTCCTTTGCTGTGCAAAAGCTTTTAATCTTTTTTTTTCCGATTCAATTATCTTTATTAACCTATCAATGTTACATTTTATACATAATACCTAGTTATTTTCTCAAAGGGATCAACATTTTAGTACATCATGTTAATAATAAAAAGCCAAGTTCAGATGGCTAAACTTCAACCTAGCATTTTAATATCCTCCAGACAAGGCAAGCTAGAAAGGCAATCACTTTACGCACATCAGAGTAGTGTTCCAAAATAACTAGGCAGCTGCTACACTTTTAAGCAAGGGAAGAAAAAAACTTTCATTTTGATCTTTTTGTGTTCCAGCAAATTATACTTTCAATTAACAGCAACAATGATACCATAAAAAATGCTCTGCTTTTTAAATTTCTGAACTTCAATACAAATTAAAATAGTAGTACTGGAGTCTTTTGGGAGGCAAACCGCTATCAGCTACATTCAGGTGTGTAGCTGAGCCTCTTTATCGATAACCAGGTCCAGGTTGGGTATAGCCCTGACCAAAGGGAGGGCGGGTGCGTGCATAAGGGTTGCGTGCACTAGGCGGGTGCGTGCACTAGGAGGTGGAGTCATAGTACTTCCAGGAGGTGGAGTAAAACCTGGTCTCGGTTGATAGGCCCCGGGTTGGCTTGGAGCCATTCCAGGTTGTGAGGCAGGGGCCACAGCATAACTGGTAGGCTGAGAAGTTTGGGTAGTGTAAGTTTGTGGAGGGTAACTGCTCGCCTGGTACTGCTGTGGTGGTTGAGCAGGCAGCTGTTGAGCCTGGCCAGCAAAGGCAGGAGCCGGTGCCTGGGAAGCTGGTTGCTGGCCATATCCCTGGAACTGCTGAGGTTATTGGGGTCCAGTCTGCTGACTATAGCCTGCTGAATACTGGATACCATACTGCTGGGGCGGCTGGGGCGGCTGGGGTGGCTGCTGAGCACCATAGCCGGCCTGCTTGCAGGTACTGCTGGTACATCTGACCTGCTTGTGTCTGAGCTCCTGTATACGGGGGCTGCTGTGGCTGAACTCCCGGTGGATGAGCTGCAGAGGAGGAGGAAGCAATGCTGTCGGGGGTTCCTGAATGGTCTTCTGCAGGAGCACTGGGTGGCCCTGAAATCTGATCATCTGTTAAGCCAAATGCTGACATGACATTTTTATTGATTTCATCTTGGTTTTTTAAAGGATCAAAAGCTGACATACTTGCTGCCATAACCTGAGTAGACTGTTTTCCAGAAGAATCAGAAGCAGCAGGCTTTTCATCCCTACCATCCACAGTATCATTTTCAGGAATACTGGTGGAAGGTCCTGGTTCTCCAGGTGGTTCCAAACTATCCAACAAGCGATTCACTTTATTTCGCAGTTCTATTAGCTCTCGACAGAGATATTTCACTTGACTCGATTCAAGGGGTCTTGGTTGGCCATTAACAAATAATGCCAGTTTCAGTATTCTACTACACTGAATTGCAAAAGAAAGGTCAGAACTATCAAAAATTGTTATAAGATCTCCATCTTCATCTTTATACTTTATTGTAACTTCATCATTACTCAGAAGTTTTCCTCTGAAAACTCAATGCATCATTAGCACTAATTCATCATAAGTAATATCTTCATTATGAATTGGAATTCGTCGAATATCCTCCCTAAGTTGAGCTTTGATGATTAGCTTCCCACTTAGGTCCAACTGTCCATTCATGGTGGACTCCAGGATGTTGTGTACATACAACTCTACGGAAAGACTGACCGGTGCGAGGCCGACGCTGGGTTGGCTCCGGGCGTCGTGGGGTGGCTACGGTCATGGCCCACTCCGGTGCCCTCCGCCCTCGCCGCCGCACCTCGCTAGTAAGCTTGCGCGGGCCCCGGCCAATTGCACGGACCCACCAAGCCTAGCGAGATCTCGGGCCCCAAAAGCTTTTAATCTTGATAAAGTCCCAAAAGTGCATTTTTGCTTTTGTTTCCCTTGCCTTTAGAGATGTGTCTTGAGAGAAGTTGCTGTGGCCAATGTCAGAGAGGTTACTGCCTATGTTCTCCTCTAGGATTTTGATGGATTCCTGTCTCACATTGAGGTTTTTCATCCATTTTAAGTTTGTCTTTGTGTATGGTGTAAGAGAATGGTCTAGTTTAATTCTTCTGCATGTGGTTGTCCTATATTTTTTTAATTTACTTTACTTTTTAATTTAATTTTTAAAACAAATTCAATTAATTAACATATAATTTATTATTAGTTTCAGAGGTAGGTTAGTGATTCATCAATTTTATATAATACCCAGTGCTCATTACATCACGTGCCCTCCTTAACGTGCCCCCCCCACCCCCCAACCCCCTCCCCTCCCGCAACATTCAGTTTGTTTCCTATGATTAGGAATCTCTTATGGTTTGTCTCCCTCTCTGATCTATATTTTTTTAATATAAATTTTTCTAGGGGTGCCTGGGTGGCTCAGTCATTAAGTGTCTGCCTTCAGCTCAGGTCATGATCCCAGGGTCCTGGGATTGAGCCCCGCATCGGGCTCCCTGCTCAGTGGGGAGCCTGCTTCTCCCTCTTCCACTCCCCCTGCTTGTGTTCCCTCTCTCACTGTCTCACTCTCTCTGTCAAATAAATTAAAAAAAATCTTTTAAAAAAATATTTTTAGGAAGATTCTGTGGTGTTCATATGCTTTATCAAATTACCAAAGGTATTCATAGCATGTAAAGGGTTAAGAATGCCTGTTCTTTGCTGTCTCAATATTTGTCATACAAAATATAACACTCAAGACTAAGGGGGATGGGATACAATGGAATGAAATATTGTTATTGGAATGGACAATGAGCCTAAGCAATTACTTAGGCTCATAAGCTACTATGAGATGCTGCTTTTTTATGTCAAAATTTTAAATATTACGACTTAAGTGGTATTTTTCTTTTACAAATGCCCAGGACTTTTGTTTACAGTCAATTAAACCTGTCTCATTTATCCTCTCTAACCTTCAGTCAGAATACCCACATAATGTAGCATTCATATTTTAACACTGTGTGTCCAACAGCATGATTTAAGGCTGACGAAGTCTTCTCTGTATAGGTACTTTATTTGCTGAATATCCATAGATGCCATTTACAAGTCCTGTGGTTGCTAGCATCAGGGTTTTTTGCAAGTAAATATTGATTGTGGACCTATGATTTTTTACTGATTGATAAATCAGTGCCTAAATGAGGTGGCTGAATAAGACTGACAATTTAGTATCAAAACAAGGACTGCAATAATGTAATGGATATCTGTTCCTCTTTGCACTCGCCATGCCAATACCCATTCCCCATCAATTTTTAGGAAAGCAACCAATGTTTCACTTTATCAAAACATCCTTCCACTCTTAATTCCTATGATTCAGCTGGGGCTGGCCCTTTCTCCAGCTTCAGGGGTGAGTATGTAACTCAGGTGAATTAATTAAGAGAACTGTGTTTTCTTTTCCATTGTGGTTGTCATAGGCAGAGTCATAAATTATCTAGGCAACTAAGACTCATTTTGAGGGACATTCACTGGAACTTTTGGGGAAAAAAAAGGGTGTTGTCGAGAGCTTACACGAAGCCTGGAGCTGTTTGCAGCCATCTTTCCACCATGATAGCAGAGCATGCCAAAGAACAGAAGTTCTACAGAAAAGCATTCCTAGACATGGTAAGAGTCATTTTCATTTTTGTGACCTAATTAGAGTGTTGGATTTAGCTGTGCCTGAAGTCAGCATGTGGGTTTTCATTTCTGTGCTCCTAACCATGTGAATCTAAGTCCATTAATTCACTTTAAGATTCAGTTACCTGGAACAAAATGAGTGTGGACTAACAGACACTTTTGCTAAATTCCAAATGCTAATTAGTCTGGAAGGTTCTTATTAACTATGAAATGCTTATTAATGATGCATAAATTAGTCAAAATAAGAATAGTAGCAAAGGAAATTATTTCATAGGTCTTAAGAATCTCGGTTTAAATTAAACCGTGACTAAGTTATGGAGGAGGAAGAAAAGCTGGATATTTCAAGTGACCAATAAATTGTATAAATATGAGTTAATTGTTTGAAGGGATTCTGCGTTTATCCTGCTGATGCCATAATTTCTAAGCTGGCATGCTTTCATCATTTGCACACGTTGAAGTCGGAGAACCTAATCAATCTTCCTCCTGGATTTGTATTCGTATAGAAATGGTGGCCTGTTCTAGGAAAGCCAGTGTCGCCAGGCCTATTGTACTGAAGAAGAAATGAGTAAGAGTCTTGATTACCTTACAAATAAATCTGATTAACAGTTATATTAATTAAAATGCCTGGTTCTGCGGCTATTTCAAACTACTTATACGTGATTTAATTCATATCAGCAGCTAATTTGTATCTAATGCAAACTAATGGGTTTTATGTAAATGGAGCATGTGACAGTCTGTTTAAAAAACAAATTATCTCTAGTTTCATTTCAGTTATTTTAATTAAATTTAGAGTGTATGTGGTGGGGGGATGAAGGGGAAAGGGATGTGTTACATATGAGGTGGCGATTAAATCCAATTTAATTCTACAGAATAAGAAACAAGTGATTCTCTCAACAGTCACATTGGCCCTTTCATAAAGTTTAGAGAAGTCAAGAGGGTTAGCATACAGAAAAGACCCTAACATTCTAGATGGTATGTTTGTTATTACGCTTGTGTCTATTAGCCGTTTGTAGGTCTTAAAATAAGTGTCTTAAAAAATTCCTAAATTTGGCTGGAAGTTATTTTATACCTAAATGCCTATTATGTGCATATATTTTCCTTTCTTTGATTTGGAAATTTTGAAACCATTTTATAAATTGGTTAATGTTTCTTTACTTGACTGTCAATAGCTTAAACCTATGGAATCATATTTTAATCATATTTTACAAAGCTTTCCCCAGTCTATAGTTTATACATTTCTAAATTATCTTTGGTCTTTTTTTCCTTTCCAAAGAGCATTTTTTTTTCTCTTTTTTCCCTGAACTTTGACATGTGCTCTGTAGCTAAAGAGAATTTTGGCACATTCTTCATAGTTTTTGCTATTTACTCCTAGACTAGAACCATCTCTCAACTTGTAAAATTTACTTAACTTCAAGGCTGATGTACTTCCCATTTTTTTCTTGCATTATAGTTACTTTTTTCTGTTTCTATTCTCAGCTTACTAGATCATAGAGTTGTTTTTTTTTTAAGAATAAGAACTATCTTTTTCATTTCCACACAGTCAGTATGATTTTGTTGCATTAGTAGACATTAAAATCACCATCTCTTGAATGATATCTCCTTAAAAAAATTATTCAAAACACTAAATCACAAGTCTTCTAAAATCTCCATTTTCAACAAAGAACAAAACATAACTCTTCTCCTCATGCTATTGGTTACAGGATAAAAACTAAACTCAACAATATGATCAATCTGGTTTTCCAAACCCAAGTTCCAATATTACCTCAAAACTTCACACACCATTACCTCTTAGAAGTAGTACTAGTGTCATGGTAACATAATGAAGGATCACCTATTGGTCTCTGGGAGTTGGGAAGGCCTAAGGAAGGCAACAATTGAGCTCAGGCTTGAAGGAATTTTCTAGGAAAATGTGGGGGGGAATGTGCTTCCACGATACAAAACAGCACATGTATTCCTCACATAATATGGTATAGCATAAATCCTAAAGAAGACATTATGCACTTGTATTGAACTATTTTCTTAAGAAAATATTTTAAATCATCATCTACCTTAAGACTTTTTCCAGTTTTACATTTGTAAAAGTTGCAGCTCTTCTGAAAAATACCTTGGATTTCCCCCCTTGAATATTTTAATGTCAGACATTAAAAGAAGTTTTAGAAACAGTGTCATTGGTACATATCCACAATTACAGATTTTTGTCACAAGCCTGGACAGGAAAAGACAATCAATTTTTAAACTTCATGTTTCCTTGTCACCAGAGACAGAAACAGCAAATCCAAACAATTGTTTGTAGATGTTAATTCTGGTCAGATTGATCAAACGACTGCCTCTCCAGTTTCACTGGTTGTCTAGGGAGTGTTGGCTTTCCTACATAGCAGATACAGTTCAACTGCCACCAGTCTGGAGCCACACACAACTCAACTCTTCCAGACAAACTCTCACAGATATAGTTAGCCCTATTTGAAATGCAAAAACTCAGTCTGAATGATTGGAAATCCATTTTTTTATAATAAAGTTAGATTCTAACGAGTTATTTAATGAATTGCATCATAATTCACTTCAGGAACATCATAACTATTGAGATGGTAGAGTAAATGCTTTGTTGGGTACTGTGAGGTAACAGATGCACCAAAATAGTGTGGTCTCAGTGACTCTTCAAAAGCAGACAGACAATGGAAAGCTCCTGTGGTGTAGAGGAGCTACCTCATTTCAGTTAAGCCCATGACATATGCAAATTATAATTTATACAAAAGATACCTAAAGGGATGTAGTTCAAGGAGGAAGTGGAAAGAAGAGAAAATGCACTTCAGAGAGTTCACAGCTATATCCTTTCTCCAAAGCAAAAAGTAATTTACTAAGAAAGCGTTATTTGTGCAGTTGCAAAATCCCTCTTCTATAGCCCTACCTTTCAAGCCCTTCTCCCCTCTCAACTTAGCTACATTAGCCTTCTACATTGATTCAATTGGCAGGTGATTTATCAGGCCAGCATTTCATCTTCCCTACAAAGGCAAAACGTGCCCTGTTCCCGGGTGCTACAAGAGGGAACAGACGAATATTCCTTTGATGCTACAAGGACACCAGACTGATAAAATTTGCTCCTGCATTGAACTTGACATGGAAGTGGAGTGCTTTAACTTTTAAAAGTCTGTTCTGTAACTCTCAGAAAAACTGATGACCCTCATTGATATTCACTTTTCAAGTGCAGATAAATCTTCTCTGTTATTTTTTTCTTCTATTCTAGGTCCAAAATTTTCACCTTTTACACATAAACACCCTGTTATCTCAAACTGACAAAAATCTTCCTACCTGCTGAGTCACTCAGTCCATCAAGCTACTTATTCATCTATCTGTCCATAAGTAGCGGGGATGGAAACATGTTGCTTATAAACCAAAGTCACCTGCATTTGCTTCCACATACTAGAGAGTGGGATGATTTATAACCAAGAGGAGATTGTTTAAAAAAGTACCGTAGTCCCTCCTCCCTATATTTCAGTGAGGCAAATAAGAAGTAAATGTGTAAGAAAGTGAGAAGAATCTGGAGTTCAAAGGCATCACAGGAGCTAAGGAAGGGGTATTAGCAGTGCCACTTCACAGGTGAGTGACTTGTGCAGCCACACAGGACCCTGCATCCAGAAGGGCTCCACACTTGGTTTAATGTTCTGTTGTCACTATCTTGAAATCCTTAATAATTTTTGAACAAGAGAACTGCATTTTTATATAGCACTGGGCCTGCAAATTATGTAGCCAGTTTTGGATAGAAACACTTCATTTTCTTTAATTTAGCCCAAATTTTGAGTTAAATACAGTGAAATATTGCCAATCAAGTGTCTGATGCCTATATCCAGGTGTGAAGTAATACAGCAAATATTATGGAAAGCCACTTAATAGCAGTAATGACTCTCATATCCTATAGTTCTGTGTTTTCAGACACTAGGGATGGTTTATTCCACAGGTTGGGGTTAATTTATAGGATTTGCATTTATTTAATTAGACTGAGACTTCTTCTCCTCCCTTCACTTTTATGAGTGTGTCCTGTGGTTTTTCTAGGTAACTGATTTTCATAATGGAGGGTTGTTAGGACATGGATTAACTTAACACAGACTACATAAACCTCAGGCTTATTTTTTACATTTATTTTTTAAAAGCTGAATGTTTCCTTGTGGTCAATCTGATTAGGCTTGAGTAGGCCAGGCTGTAGTAACCTCCTGGAAGATAGCTGTTCTTACCCACCTCTCTGCCTTTTAGGCTGCAAAAGTCAGTCTTTAAGTCAGTCAGTCTTTAAGTTCCCAAGTGCCAGATACTCTCTTCACTAACATCTCTTAAAGCTATACACAATAACATTTATCAAATCCTGGCTAATGGGAGCTGAGGGAAAAGGCCTGTTGGAGGCTTTGAGGAAAGGTTTTTTTTTGATGATAAAGAGAGGAGACACTTAGCCACATTGCTTGTCTTTGGATACGGTTGTATGAACACATGATGCACGGAGCTACAGCAAAATCTTGTGACAATGAGGGCAAAGCATGAAAACGGAAGAGAGGTGGAAAGCACATAGGACACTGATGAAGCCATTTTGTTATTGGATCAAGCAATGCTGAAACAACCTACCTCTTCAGAAGTTTTGTAAATTTAAGCCAATGGTTCTCAAAGTGTAGTCCCCTGGACCAGCAATGTCAGCACTGCTGAGGAATTTGTTAGGAAAGAGAATTCTCGGGCCCCACCTTAGATTACTGAATCAGAAACACTGGAGATGAAACCAAGCATTCTGTGTTTTAACAAGTGCTCTTGGTAATTCTGATGCATACTGAAGTTTAAGAACTATTGAATTAAACTATATTTTGTCAGCTATTCTGTTCACTGTAATTCAAACAATCTCAACTTGATCATAAGAGACTGGAACACTAAAATATGATCATATTTTCTTTTAAGTTATATTTTGACAACATAGATTCCTGAATTAGAAATAATTAAACTTAGTATTTAGTTAACACAAATAGTTTAACTAAGATCTTATCACTTTGCTCGTAACATCCATCTGCAAGAATCATCATGATTATCAGATAAAAGTTGATTGAATATTATATTATTATTTGTCTCATAAAAGTGACACAGTAGACACAAGGGGACACTAGAGCCTCTTTTTTTTTTCTTTTTGGTCAGTGTATTCTTACTAGATCAATTTATTTGTGCCAGACTAAGTGGAGTTATAGGCTGTAATATTTAGTTTTAACCACATGAATTTTCACAAAATAAGGGAGTTAAGATACTCCTAAAAAGAAATTACAGGTTGAAGAAATCATAAATAAGTATAGGTGAAAATAGTGGTGTTGCTGTTTTCCATTTGGTTCGTGGGCATTTTGCTGACCTTGTTAAAAGACAAAAACAAGTATGTTCTAAAATGACACAGTGAGAAGTTGCCAAATATTATTTAAAATAATCAGGAAGATTTACACCTACTATTTTTAGTGCTAACCCTCACTCTAAGTGGATATTTGCCTATAAATATTAGTTAACAATAGTTATAGCCATATCTGTAACTATCTATCATTATCCACACTATATGCCACTACTGTTTTATTTTTCACTGACATCTAACATTTTATTTTGCTACTGATTTTATTCTATTTTTTAAATGATAGAGGATCTTTAATCAAAAAAGTTTATAGGCTCTTGACTCATAGAATGAGGTCAAAATACCTTGCTTTTCATACTATGATTTCTGGCATCTGAGCCCAATCTGCTTTTCAGTCATAATTTTCCTTTATTCTTCCTTCATGCTCTGTGTGCTTTTGCTACACTAAAGGAGCTGCTCACTCTTCTCCATACCCAGCTCTACACACTTTCTCAAACTAATCTCAGCCAGGAGTCATTTCACCTTCCCTGAACTCTCATAATGAGAGTTGATGCTTTATAGCCTTTTAAGTTCTTTGTGGGCAGAATTCATTATCCGATTCATTTTACATCTCCCATAATGCATAGGATGTGGATTCCAAGAAAATGTGTTAGTAGAAGTAAGAAAGGAGAAAAGAAGTATCAACTGTGTGAGCAAAGAAATAGTTTTTCACCTTTCCTGTCTCGAGGTTCAGGTTGATGGGAGTCACCAAGCTATTCAAACTAATTCCTTTAATCATCTCATTTTGAAAGTGTACTTCTTTTTACACTGTATTTCATGACTAGAGTAAGCTTAAAGTATCACCAGGACTACAGCAAACAGAAACTTGAGAGGCAGAAGTGTGTGGGCCATGGACATGTTATGGTTCAGACCTAGGTGACAGTCCCAGATCCATTGCTTACTAAATGTGCACATGCAACTGTTCTCCAAACTCTTTCTTCTTGAACGTTTTCATCTTTAAAATGGCTATATGAATTCAAATAAGTGATACATGAAAGCAACTTAGCATGGTACCTGGATATAACAAATGTCCTATTTGCTGTGAATGGGAAATTTTGTTTTCCTCTACTCAGAACACTTCTGATACCAAATGTGTGGGTTTTTTTTTTTCCCACACCAACCAATTCTCCAACTCTCTTGACACCAACTGGGTGTCCTATGATTCAGTTATGACATTAACTGCCTGGAGTTAGTGCAGATATCACAGGTTAAGGGCTCAGTACCACATGACTGCCTTGTGCTTCAGATGCCAGTCATAAGTCAAAGGTTGTTAATTATACTTCTGACCAACAGGCTGTAAATTGAGAGTTCCCTTAACCCTGTCCTCAGTTTTGATGATTTGTTATAATGGCTCAAAGACCTCAAAGGAATATTTACTTATGTTTACTGGTTTATCATGAAGAATATGATGAAGGATACAGACAAGCAGTCAGATAAAGGGGTACGTAGGGTGAGATGTGCAAGGGTCCTGAATGCAGGAGCTTCTGTCCCTATGAGTTTGGGGTGCTCCACACTCCTAGCATATGGATGTGTTCATCAGCTTGGAAGCTCTCTACCCTCTGTAGTTTAGAAAACTTTTATGGAGGCTTCATCATGTTAGCGTGATCAACCTCCAATTTCCAATGCCGCTCCCCTCCCTGGAGGATGAAGTTTGGAGCTGAAAGTTCCATGCTTGGCCTTTCTGGCTACCAGCCCCCATCGAGAAGCCTAGCAAGAGTTGCCTCATTAGAGCAAAATATGCTCCTAGCATCCACAAAATTCCAAGGGATTTAGGAGCTCTGTGTGAGACACTCCTATCACTTCCATCACTCAGGAAATTATAAGGTTTTAGGAGCACTGTTTTAGGAATCAGGGACAGAGACCAAATAGATAGTTCTTATTATGTCACAGCTACCTCTTATTATTAATCATTCTTCCCATTTCATGTGTCCTTAAAGACTAATTATGATAATATGTATGCATAATATGCTTATTTTGCTAAATTCTAAAGTTAATTAGCATTGGTACAACTATCTTACAGTTCATTCATAGCTTAGTAATTTATGCTTTGATTATTTTCTTAGACTTTTTAACATGAATCATTTCCTATAATCAACGTTATTAATTTTACACTTTAAATCACCTCCAACATTTATTCAATTGGCCATTTAACATTCTGGGAGGTGGAAAAGAAAGTTTATATACTTGCAAATAATAGAAGTTAAATTGAAAGGAGAACTATAACAATAAGGAAATGGTAACAAATAAATAATACCAGAAATTCCTCATATCTGAAAGATACCAGTCTTCAGATAAAGTTTCACTGAGTCTCTAATAAAATGGGGAAAACAAAAAACAATCTCATACCAATGTGTACATATCATTGTGTGATTTTTAACACACTAACACTAAAGAGGCATTTCTAAAAGATTCAAAATGTTGTGTGAGGGGTAACTGTTCTGATACAAATAATAGGATATCAAAATATCATTCATCTCTCAATGCTAACCCATATCCTAGAAGTTCTTAAAGCAATGCCTCTAATATGATGGTTTTCATCCTGTAAGACTATAGTCAGACTGTCAATCAGCTGTGAGAAAAGAAAAAATATAATCTCAAAAATGTAAGGACTTAATTATTTAGCTCTTGTGCAATCTGCCTTAGGAAGGTTCTAGCGAATGTACCTAAGAAAAATAAATGAACCCACACGTGTGCAAAAAAGCACGCTATCCAGGAAAAAGGCTATTTAATACAGGAGAATGAAGATTTGAAATTCCAGAGTGACAGCTGTGTTTCAGCACAGAGAGAAGTAATCCTTCATATTAGAGCTAGTGGTTAGAGGGCTGCATGGAAGAAGTTCAAGTTTTCTGAAATATTTGGGTATTACGGAAAATTATTACTGGGCATTTGACAACTTTGATGGAACATTTGGATAAATATCAACAATAGATACATAGAACACAAAGAAATCTTGAAAGGCAGAAATGGACTCTAAGGAAAAAAAAGCTTGTATTGAGAAGAAAACATAAATCACCTGACATAGCAATAAATAAACAGTCTTTACAAGACTGTAATTATATAAAATTGACTAATGATTTCACCAAACAAAATAGTACAGTATTCGAATGCTGTGGGAGAGGAATTTGGAAGTGGTGATGGTGGAATAAGAGAATTTAAACATTAAAACAGGAAGTCAATAGTTGCTGCCAAGAACAGATAAAGAACTACAAGTTTTAAAAATTTTACTTAGGAAAATAGTGATGAATACCAAAAGAAATAGCTAATAGAGTTGAAAGCCATTAGGGGAGAGAAGTCTGGAATTGGCTTCCTCCTTTCCTCCCTCTTTTTCTCTACTCCCCAATTCCAATTTACTTGCCTTCCTGAGACCATTAGGCAACTCCATATGTCTGAGGTCTCTGTGCATGAGGTATCTGGCTTTGTTGAGGTCTTGCAGTATCCTGGGTTCTCTTCTCTTTGAGCCAAACAGTGATATGGACTTTGGGGGTTAGAGACCAGGGACGAGGCCCTGAGGGCAGTAGATTATAGGAAAAGCTGTGCTTAAGACAACTGTGGACTCAAGGGACACTTGGATGTTGAGCTATATTAGCGTACCAGGTATTGCAGATTCCTAGAGAACTGGAAGAAGGGTGAGTCCGTGGGATGAGCCTCCCCTACCCATGAAGCTGTAAGAATATGGACAGACTGCTGAACAGGGTTTCTTATAGATGCCCGTAGCTTTGAAATGGAAGAAAATGATGAATGACATTTTACATTTCATACTATAGGAGTCCCACCATTTAGGATATTATAACAATGAGATCTAAACCCAAGGGAGCTGACATGGAAAAGCAGGCACCCATCTGAGAGGTCTAGTAGAGAGAAAACAATCATGTTGAAACACCCAGATAAAAGCCCAATGAAATAAAATGCTTGTGGAGATATCTGGATACCTGAATTAATATAGTAATTTGGGAAAAGACAAACACACCAAAAGTAATACTTTCTGGAACTTACAAACATGATTTGTGATTAAAAAATATGAGTATCAAATCAGTTTTTGATCATTGCTAAGACTCAAATTAGTGTCCTTGACAAGAGAACCCTGGAGTTTCTCACAGCAGAAACAAGTAACACACACTACTTCTTCTTCTTTTTTAAGATTTTATTTACTTATTTGACAGAGAGAGAGAGAGAGCGAGCACAAACGGGGAGCAGGAGAGGGAGAAGCAGGCTCCCCACTCAGAGGGAGCCCAACGTGGGGCTTGATCCTGATCCTGGAATCCAGGATCATGACCTGAGCTGAAGGCAGACACAACCAACCCAGACACCCAGGCACTGCAACACACACTACTGTTTCTCATCATTGACTAGACCAGTGTCAGGGACGCACTTAACTGCAAAGGGTGGGAAGTACAGATCTTGTCACGTACCTGGAGAGAAGGGAAAAGGTCCTATGAGCCCATGACTGAACAGTGAGAGTTGCCAACACCACCTGTGGTCAGAGAAAAGATTCTACCTAATTTCAAATGAACTGAAACCCAAAAAAAGGAAATATTAGTGAATAATAATAGTGACATAAGATATAGATGTACGTAACAATACAGAGATAGAAATATAATGATTAAGGATAGAGTTCCTGGAGATACATAATACAAATGCTCAATAAGACTGTTTAAAACAGAAAAGACATTCTGTGAGAGACATTCTAATAGAAACTACCTCTGTAAACCCTACTTGGAGGTTGGGAGGGAGGAGATAAAAACATCCTAAATGTTTCACTGATCATGAGGAGGAAATTAAAAATGGGGAAGAAAGAAAAGGAATCCTATGTTATAGGTTTTATTCTATGGGAGGAAGAAATAAAGCAAAAGAATATGGGAATTAGAACATCATCGTGAGAGAGGCAGTTTAAGTTTAAGTGAGGGAAAAGTTGGTAATATAAAAGTAATAGAATAAATAATACAATCGTGTGTGTTTAAGAAAGTAATGAGACAAAACATTGTTATAGAAAGGAAAAATCTTCAAACTAATTGGTAGAAACCTAGAAGTCAAAATAGCCAGCAAAAAAATAGACCAAGAATAAAATAAAATCTAAAATAATTTAATAAAGTTAAAATAAAATCAAAGATATCATTAATTACACTAAATATGAATAGACTGAAATGAAACTATCCATTAAAAAAACAGACGTAGATTAGAATAGAAAGCAAAACGGAGATATATGCTGTTTCCAAGGAATACACTTAAAATAGTAATAATAATGAGGAGGAGGAAGAAAAGGAGGTGAAGAGGGAAAAAGCAAAGAGATGGACAAAGAGGTACCAGGTATTTGAAAGCAAAAGAAAATAAAATTGACAAAGTTATCTTACAACAAGTTGGAATTTAAAATTAAAATCACTGAAGATGATTTAGAGGGACAAGATACACATTAAATAGTACAAATGAGGATAATAAAATATATATAAAACAGTATGACAGCTAAAGACAAAACAAAAAGTATTAGATTATAAGAGATAGAAATATATAAAATTCAAAAATGCAAAATACTTGAAGATTTTATTAGTGTCATCTCAGCATTACAGAAGTCATAGCTAAGATTTGGAGGCTGCTCTCCTAAGGACTGGGATTTGTGCAAGAATAGCAGGGAACTTCAATTAAGTAGCTACGAACCTTTAAGTACTATTTTATTTTTTCCAAATTATAGTGATATACTTGATAAACCTAAATATTAATTTAAATCCATGTCTGTGAAATATTCATTTCTCAGAATGAAAGGAGAAACATAGGAGGCTATTCCTTATGACAATGTTGTCTATTCTCAGGAAAGTGAGTATTTAAATTTATGCCATCCTGTTTCCCTCTGAGAAGATTAACATGTTAACTTTTTCTTCATTCATGCTTAACTGCAAATAAATATATACATTTCATTAAATAAAATAATTACAATTATGAACATGTCACATAAATTTGTGTTGTTTATTTCAAATGAGAAAATTTAAAATCAATAAATTTGTGACAAACTGGTAATTGTCTTTCAAAAGAATCTCATTTCAAGGGAAAAAATATTTTCTTGGTGAAAGAATATATAATTTCTTTTATTTTAAAATTCCATTTATGTTTGGTTTAAATTGTTATTTCATGGGCGGTTTCTTAAAAATCTCTGTAGACATTAATGAAATTCTGGACCTGTTTCTAGTCAGTGTATGCTATTTTGTCAATGCTTTTTTTTTTTTTTTTTTAAGCAACTAACATTTCCCTGAAGCAAACCAAGTTGCTATAAAATGGATGAATTGAGAGAAGACCTAGAACATTTTTTGGACTTCTTGCCAGGCCCATTTTAATTAAAAGCTTTAACAACATTCTTTTTAGGAGATATGTGGATGAATTCATGGGAATCTAATTTGGTTCTTATTTTCCTTTATGACTTTCTTTTTCAAAATTCTTCTGTTTTACATAATCATTTTTAAAAATGTAATTTTATCAAATTGAAACTGATTTAATGAGGATGTTAATTGGAATTATGTTAAATTGGAGGAAATTACCATATTCATAACACTCATTATTCCTGTCGAGAACTTTCTGTATCTCTTACATAGTCAAACCTGGTTTTATATTTCTTAGCAACATTTGATACTTTTCTCTATACATTATTCACGTATTTTTATTTATTTAATTCCTATTTTTAAGTTATCTTCTTAATTGTATTTTCTGTATTGTTATTGCAACTTTATTTTGGGTTTGTAATACTAGTTTTTCTGTCCATTACCTTAATAATTTTTTTTTTAAGATTTTATTTATTTATTGGTCAGAGAGACAGTGAGAGAGGGAACACAAGCCAGGGGAGTGGGAGAGGGAGAAGCAGGCTTCTCCCTGAGCCCAATGTGGGACTCGATCCCAGGACCCTGGGATCATGACCTGAGCCGAAGGCAGATGCTTAATGACTGAGCCACCCAGGCGCCCAATAAATTTGCTTTTTAAATCTAATTGTATTTTAGTATTTTATTTTAGATTTTCTAGATAGACCATCAATCTTAAACATAGTAATTTTGAATTTATAAAATTTTCATCTATTATTTCTATTTCTTGTCTTATTGCATTGGATGGAATGAAGTAAATAGTAATTAGCACAGTAGGCATCCTTATTATGAAACTTAAAATATCACTGGGAAAGCCTCTAATGCTTGTCCATTAATGTGTAGTTGTTTATTCATTTAAGACAAATTCTATAGCATTTTTTAGAGAGTGCTTATCTATTGCAACTTTACTAAGGATCTTTCTTGGGATTGTAGTTGAGTTTCATCAAACATCTTTTGAGCATTGTTGAGATGATCATATAGTTTTTTACCTAAGGTCTATTTGTGTTATAATTTATATAAAAATATTTGTGTAGGGAAATTTTGTGTAGGGAAAAACCTCATTTGGCTGTGAACTAATTTTTAATAAATTATTGAATTAAATTTGTGGTGTTTTATTTGGCATTTTGACATATGATTTATGTTTCATTCCATGATTTTTTCTTTGTTCAATCTTTATCTTTTTTTAAAGCAGGGGAATGAATAACACTTAATCCAACTACATATTCTGAAAGGGATTATAAGGAGTGGGAATTATTCAATGCTTAATATTTGTCTGAATTCACCAGTAAAGTTATTTGAACCAAGATATTATTTTAGAGATAATTTTTCCTAGATTTTCTATTGTCATTGGTCTGGTTTGATTTTCTAATTCTTGAATTAATTATGGGAATTCAAAATTCCAATTCTGTCAGAAAATTCACTACGTTAGGATATAAAGCATATTAGCATAAGTTCATGGACACTATTTCATAACTTAAAAAATCTCCAATTATTATTTACCATTTCTTATTTTAATGTTTTTTTAAAAAACATATTAAAATTATTTTATTTATAAATAGTATACAAGTTTATCACCATTATATACTAATCAGTTGCTTATATTAAGTTGCTTACATGATTTTATAGTTTTATTTTCATATTGTTCACTTACATTTGTATTATTAACTTCTTTTTTTTAAAGATTTTATTTATTGGACAGAGAGAGACACAGCAAGAGAGGGAACACAAGCAGAGGGAGTGGAAGAGGGAGAAGCAGGCTTCCTGCCAAGCAGGAGCCTGATACAGGGCTTGATCCCAGGACCCTGGGATCATGACCTGAGCCGAAGGCAGACATTTAATGACGGAGCCACCCAGGCACCCCTCTGTTATTAACTTCTTGACTTACTCTGTATTATGTTATAAAAATGTAGCCACATATTTTGTATTCTTTGGATTCACTGCGTTCTTTCTGATCAATGTCATAAATTCTAAAAATTGTTTCATGTAATTGAAAAGTTGTGTATTCTGTTTATAAGATGTATATTTACATGTATTATCAATTAAACTATTTTCTATATTATTTCATTTGGTTTTTTTGTATGTTATTTACATATTTTGTCTTCTTTATTTGACTAATTATGTGGGTTTAAAAACACTATAATTGTTTTTTTCTTACTTTTCCCCCTTATATATCTCCTTTTAAGTAATAGTATTCAAACCATCTACTTCTAAGAGAACATAGTTTATTCTCATATGTCTACTGAGAACATCATATACTTACAGCAAAGCTCAGACAGTATAATTGTTGGAAAAGGTAGGAAAGCCATGATAAGTTGTAATTATCTTCATCAACATTAAAATGTGAGATAAATTCAATTAGTATAAATGTCCAGAAAAAGACAGTATTTTGAAGGAATTATAAAGATAAAAGTGCATTTAAAATGGAAAATTACAAAATAACATTTTACTCTGCCCTAAAAAAATAACTTGTTTGTGGAAATTATTGAAATGGTATGTTTATTTGGGAACTCATTAAAGTCAAAGTCCAAATTAAAATGTAAAAGTCAAATATATATTTGAATTATTTTCTAGATATATTTCTACAATTTTAATTTTCTGCTCAGAAGTTATATTAAGTATTTGCAGGGGATTCTTTTTTCTTCTGATAAGGAATGACAAATTATTACCAATTTGCAAAAATTTCAGGGCATATTTGAAGAGAGAATAATGTTTTAAGGAGAATAACGTTGAAAATGGAAATATGCTAATCTTTAGTATCTTATAGAAATGAGATGACAGTTTGATCTATATCTCTGAGCTCAAAGATCCTTTTCTTGACTGCCTTTCTACATCTTACGGGTAATTTCCTCTTGGTCTTAGTGAGTGACATTAAAATTTTTTGTTGAAAGATTGATTTAGTTGTGCCACAAAGTAAAAGCCTGCTTATTTGGTTACAATTTGATGCTGACCAAATGTTCTTTTGAAAAGTAATTCCAACATCTGCCAATTAAATTCCATCATACATCAAATTAGATGTTAGGACTATTTCTTGCCATCTGTATTCTGTAAACTCTTGAATGATAATTTACCATGATTATACAGAATATATTTTTTAGATGGGGAATCTATTTTGCTTAATCTGTGATGGATTTGTGATATGTTATCATGCTAATTTTGAAGAGTTTTAGGGTTTTTAAAAAAAATCAAGTGTGGTTGTCACTTCCTCTTGGGCACACAAAAAATTATACTTTCCAATACCTTGCAATTAGAAGGGACCATGTAATTAATTCTGGCCAATAAAATGTGAAATGAATTGAAATGGTGTGTGCCACACCAGGGTAATGAAATTAAAAGCCTCTTAGTGACTTGATAGTGTCTTCCTTTCCTTGTCTGTGGTGGTTGTAGGCTTCATTAGCTGAGAAGTTAGAATCAAAAGATTAAAGCACCCTGAATTCCTGAGTCACTGCATGGTAGACAGATGGCCTCGGTAGTGGCCTAGACCTATGTGGACTTTGCATGGATAAGGAAGAAATTTTTATTGTCTTAAACTGTGGAGACTTTGGGTGTTTGTTATTGCAGCCTGGTCCCTTGTGACAAATTTGGGGCTTTTATTTACCAGTAGGGAGTTTATGAATATACGCTTACACTTATAACTACTCAGATACTTTTTTAAATTGAGTCTGCTTAAAAAAATTCCTTCTCAATATAAATAATATGAAAATTTAATAATTTTACATTCATATACATTTATTTTTGTAAAATATGCTTTATATCTAATGTTTCTATTCACTTCACAGTTATCAAATATGTCAGTGCACAGTGGCAATTATATTTGACCCAGAAATGTTGAACTCATCCATTTTATTTGTAACACTTGTCTTGGGACATGATTGATTATGTGAAATGTGCTCCACCCATTGAATTTTGTTGTTATATTTTGTACTTGTCACATAGAATGCTTAACATGAAATATTTATGTCTCCTGAGGAGACTTAAATATGCTCCTCAGCATTTGAAGTAGACAATTGTGGTAGTAAATATTTATTAATTGTAAAGCATGACACCAAAATTTATGAGATGGACTACATGCATATGGAATTTCCATACTGAATGCCAGTGTACACGTTGATGTGTAATGGATAATAAGGCTGACATCTCTGAAAATGACTGTAAGCTCTTTTGAGGAAAGAATTCATAAATAAAGACATTACTTAGCCTTTTTTTTTCTGTTCTGTTTTCTTTTTTCCCCTCAAAATTTGGTGACAGAAATAAAAACTTTCTTTCCATTGTGCTCTCTTCCCTTGTGCCTGTGAAATTACTCACTCGTACATTTAACAACTATTTATTGAGTACCTACTCTATGCCAGGTACTGCTTTAGATGGTGAATCTGAACATTTAAAAAGCAGGTAATTTTCCTGCTCTCGTGAAACTTCTATTCTACCAGAGAAAATAACAAGATAAATACATGTGATGATTTCATGGAGTAATAAATCCTATGAAGTTGATGTGATGGGGTAGTGATCAGAGTATCTTAGGGAAAGTGGTATTTGAACTAAAGCCTGAATGATGATATGCAATCCCTGTAAAAATCAGATTAAAAAATATATATATTTTGGAGCCCATGGAGATCAAAATAAAACAGTGTAATAATTATCAGGAGATACTTCTTGGTTTAAATTCTCTATGTAGAGGCATTATCCTATACAATGATCTTTTCATCTGGGCTTAAGGGACTGAAAATGTGCTCAAGAAGCTATTCTTGGTAATAATTTTCAATTTTTAGATGCAAGAATCATCAATTATTTTTGTGCAGTCCTCTCCATCTTCCAATGAGTGCAGTAGTGTGTCTAGCTCAATGCCTATACCTTACTCAGTTCTTTCCTGCTAAAGCTGTCATATTTCTTAACTATTTTTCTTAATCACCTAGAGTATGCAATGCCTTTCAAATACCCACCCACATCCATTGGATTCACTCCAAATCATTTCTCATAGTGCAACTAAATTAAACCCTTTTTAAAATATCAATCTTATTACCACCCCAAGGCCCCTTACACACATATCTGAGATTCTCTGTGAGCTTCTCTTTGCTCTTAGAATGAAGTCACTAGATCCTAATAAGTCCTAGACAGCCTACACGATCCCTTCACATCCCTGCCTCTCTTGGCCTCTCTACCCTAGAACACAAGAATTGGTTAACTTTCTTGCATGCATCATGTTCCATCCTGCCACAAATCTTTGTATATGTTACTCCATCTGGAATATTCTTAAATCACCTTATATCCTAATGATTTCTTTACAGTTTTCAATGCCTGCATTATTTTAAATGTTAGGAAACATACATAGAATAACTACAAATACCATTGTTTAGACATTATTTACTGAATTAAAAATTTTGTCAAATTTGTTTCAGAATTTTTAAAAAAAATTTTATGATTAAGAGTCTCTTATGGTCTCCCTCTCTAATTTTGTCTTGTTTTATTTTTTCCTCTCTTCCCCTATGATCCTCTGTTTTGTTTCTTAAATTCCACATGTGAGTGAGATCATATAATTGTCATTCTCTGATTGACTTATTTCACTTAGCATAACGCAATACCCTCTAGTTCCATCCACATCATCTCAAATGGCAAGATTTCATTTTTTTCTGATGGCTGAGTAGTATTCCATTGTATATATGTGTCACATCTTCTTTATCCATTCATCTGTTGATGGACATCTGGGCTCTTTCCATAGTTTGGCTATTGTGGACATTGTTGCTCTAAACATTGGGGTGTAGGTGACCCTTCAGATCACTACATTTGTATCTTTGGGGTAAATACCCAGTAGTACAATTGCTGGGTATTCAACTTTTTGAGGAACCTCCATACTGTTTTCCAGAGTGGCTGCATCAGCTTGCATTCCCAACAACAGTATAAGAGGGTTCCCCTTTCTCTGCATCCTTGCCAACTTCCATTGTTTCCTGACTTGTTCATTTTAGCTATTCTGACCAGTGTGAGGTGATATCTCATTGTGGTTTTGATTTCCCTGATGCTGAATAATGTTGAACATTTTTTCATGCGTCTACTGGCCATTTGTATGTCTTTGGAGAAATGTCTGTTCATGTCTTCTGTCCATTTCTTGATTGGATTATTTGTTCTTTGGGTGTGGAGTTTGATAAGTTCTTTATAGATTTTGGACACTAGCCCTTTATCTGATATTTACAAATATCTTCTCCCATTCTGTCTTTTGGTTTTCTCAACTATTTCCTTGGCTGTTTAGAAGCTTTTTATCTTGATGAAGTACCAATAGTTAATTTTTGCCCTTGCTTCCCTTGTCTTTAGAGACATGTTTACCCAGAAACTGCTGTGGCCAAGGTCAAAGAGGTTGCTGCCTGTGTTCTCTTCTAGGATTTTGATGGATTCCTATCTCACATTTAGGTCTTTCATCCATTTTGAGTCTATTTTTGGGTATGGTATAAGAAAATGGCCCAGTTTCATTTTTCTACATGTAGCTGTCCAATTTTCTCAAAATCATTTGTTGAAGAGACTTTTTTTCATTGGCTATTCTTTCCTGCTTTGTCGAAGATTAGTTGACCATAGAGTTGAGGTTCCATTTCTGGGTTCTCTATTCTGTTCCATTGATCAATGTGTCTGTTTTTGTACCAGTACCATACCATCTTGATGGTTATAGCTTTGTAATAGAGCTTGACGTTTGGGATTGTGATGTCACCAGCTTTGGTTTTCTTCTTCAACATTCCTTGGCTATCTGGGGTCTTTTCTGGTTCCAAACAAATTTTAGAATTATTTGTTCCAGTTCTGTGAAAAAAGTTGATGGTATTTTGATAGGGGGTGCATTGAACGTACAGATTGCTCTGGGTAGCATAGACATTTTAACAATATTTGTTCTTCTAATCTATGAGCATGGAACATTTTTCCATTTCTTTGTGTCTTCCTTAATTTCTTTATTGAGTGTTCTACAGTTTTCAGAGTACAGATCCTTTGCCTCTTTGGTTAGGTTTATTCCTAGGTATCTTATGGTTTTGGGTGCAGTTGTAAATGAGATCAACTCCTTAATTTCTCTTTCTTCTGTCTCACTGTTAGTGTATAAAATTCAACTGATTTCTGTGCATTGATTTTATATCCTCCTACTTTGCTGAATTCCTGTATGAGTTTTAGCAATTCTGGAGTGCAGTCTTTTGGATTTTCCACATATAGTATCATGTTATCTGTGAAGAGTGAGAGTTTGACCTCTTCTCTGATGATTTGGGTGCCTTTTATTTCTTTTTGTTGTCTGATTGCTGAGGTTAGGACTTCTAGTACTATGTTGAACAACAGTGGTCAGAGTGAACATCCCTGCCATGTTCCTGACCTTAGGGGGAAAACTGAGAGCTTTTCCCCATTGAGAATGATATTCCCTGTGGCTTTTCAGGTATGGCTTTTATGATATTGAGGTATGTTTCCTCTATCCCTACACTGTGAAGAGTTTTAATCAAGAAAGAATGCTGTACTTTGTCAAATGTTTTTTCTGCATCTATTGAGAGGATCATATGGTTCTTGTCCTTCCTTTCATTATTATTATTATTTATTATTTAGATTTTATTTATTTATTTGTCAGAGAGAGAGAACAAGCAGGGGGAGCTGCAGGCAGGGGAGAAACAGGCTCCCCACTGAGCAAGGAGTGCAATGTGGGACTCGATCCCAGGAACCTAGGATCATGATCTGAGCTGAAGGCAGACACTTAACCGACTGAGCCACCTGAGTGTTCCCGTCCTTTCTTTCTTTCTTTTTTAAACATTTTATTTATTTTTTGACAGAGAGAGAGAGACACAGAGAGAGGGAACACAAGCAGGGGGAATGGTAGAGGGAGAAGCAGGCTTCCCACTGAGCAAGGAGCCCGATGTGGGTGGGGCTTGATCCCAGGACCCTGGGATCATGACCTGAGCTGAAGGCAGATGCTTAATGACTGAGCCATCCAGGAGCCCCCTGTACTTTATTAATGTAGTGTATCACATTGATTGATCTGTGGTTGTTGAACAGCCCTTGTAGACCAGGAATAAATCCCCCTTGGTCATGGTGAATAATCCTTTTAATGTATTATTGTTGGATCCTATTGACTAGTATCTTGGTGAGAATTTTTGCACCCATGTTCATCAGGGATATTGGTCTGTAATTCTTTTCGGTGGAGTCTTTGTCTGGTTTTGGGATCAAGATAATGCTGGTCTCATAGAACGAGGAAGAAGTTTCTCTTCCATTTCTATTTTTTAGAACAGTTTCAGAAGAATAGGTATTAATTCTTCTCTAAATGTTTGGTAGAATTCCCCTGGAAAGCCATCTGGCCCTGGACTCCTGTTTGTTGGGAGATTTTTGATTTCTGCTTCAATTTCCTTGCTGATTATGGGTCTGTTTAGGTTTTCTATTTCTTCCTGGTGCAGTTTTGGTAGTTTATATGTCTCTAGGAATGCATCCATTTCTTCCAGATTGCCTAATTTGTTGGCATATAGTTGCTCATAATATGTTCTTATAACTGTTTCTATTTCTTCAGTGTTGGTTGTGATCTCCCTCTCCTCTTTCATTCATGATTTTATTTCTTTGGGTCCTTTCTCTTTTATTTTTGATAAGTCTGGCCAGGGGCTTATCAATCTTATTAATTCTTTCAAAGAATCAGCTCCTAGTTTCATTGATCTGTTCTAATGTTTTTTGGTTTCTATTTCATTGATTTCTGCTCTGATCTTTATTATTTCTCTTCTCCTGCTGGGTGTAGGCTTTATTTGCTGTTCTTTCTCCATCTCCTTTAGGTGTAGGGTTAGGTTGTGTATTTGGGATCTTTACTGTTTCTTGAGAAAGGCTTGTATTGCTATATAGTTGCCTCTTAGCTTTTGCTGTATCCCAAAGGTTTGGAACCGTGGTGTTTTCATTTTCATTTGGTTCCATGTATTTTTTAAATTCTTCTTTAATTTCCCGGTTGACCCATTCATTCTTTAGTAGGAGGCTCCTTAGCCTCCATGTATTTGAGTTCTTTCCAAATTTCCTCTTGTAATTAAGTTCCAGTTTCAAAGCATTGTGGTCCAAAAATATGCAGGGAATGATCCCAGTCTTTTGGTACTGGTTGAGACGTGATTGGTGACCCACTATGTGATCTGTTCTGGAGAATGTCCCATGTGCACTAGAGAAGAATGTGTATTCTGTTGCTTTAGGATGGAATGCTCTGAATATATCTGTGAAGTCCATCTGGTCAAGTGTGTCATTCAAAGCCCTTGTTTCCTTGTTGATATTCTGTTTAGATGATCTGTCCATTGCCATCAGTGGGGTGTTAAAGCCCTCTACTATTATTGTATTATTATTGATGTGTTTCTTTAATTTTGTTATTAATTGGTTTATTTAATTGGCTGCTCCCATATTAGGGGCATAAATACTTCTAATTATTAGATCTTCTTGTTGGATAGACCCTTTAATTATGATATAGTGTCCTTCCTCATCTCTTTTTACAGTCTTTTGTTTAAAATCTAATTTGTCTGATATAAGGATTGCTATGCCAGCTTTCTTTTGATGTCCCATAGTATGATAAATGGTTTTCCACCCCCTCACTTTATATCTGGAGGTGTCTTTGGGTCTAAAATGAGTCTCTTGCAGACAGCCTATCAATGGGTCTTGCCTTTTTATCCAATCTGATACCCTGTGTCTTTTGATTGGGGCATTTAGCCTGTTTACACTCAGAGTAACTACTGTAAGAATCGAATTTAGTGCCATTGTATTACCTGTACAGTCACTGTTTCTGTATATTGTCTCTGTTCCTTTCTGGTCTATGTTACTTTTGGGCTCTCTCTTTGATTAAAGGATCCCCTTTAATATTTCTTGCAGGGCTGTTTAGTGATCATAAATTCTTTTAGTTTCTGTTTGTTGTGGAAGCTTTTTATCTCTCCTATTTTGAATGACATCCTTTTGGGATAAAGTATTCTTGGCTACATAATTCTCATTTAGCACCTTTAAATATATCAAGCCAGTCCTTTCAGCCTGCCAGGTCTCTGTGGATAGGTCTGCTGCCAGTCTAATGTTTCTACCCTTGTAGGTTACAGACCTCATCCCAAGCTGTTTTCAGGATTTCCTCTTTGTCTCTGAGATTTGCAAGTTTCACTAGTATATGTCGAGATGTTGACCTATTTTTATTGATTTTGAGGGGGGTTCTCTGTGCCTCCTACATTTGAATGCCTGCTTCCTTCCCCAGATTAGGGAAGTTCTCTGCTATAATTTGCTCCAGTATACCTTCCACACCACCCATCTTTCCTCTTCTTCTGGGATCCCAATTATTCTAATATTGTTTTGCTCTATGATACCACTTATCTCTCAAATTCTCCCCTCATGATCCATAACTTTATCTTTTTCTCAGCTTCTTTATTCTCCATCATTTTGTCTCTATATCACTAATTATCTCTTCTGCCTCATTTATCTTAGCAGTTAGAACCTCCACTTTTTATTGCATCTCATTAATAGACTTTTTGATTTTGACTTGATTAGATTTTAGTTCTTTTATTTCTCCAGAAAGGGAGATTCTAGTGTCTTCTATGCTTTTTTCAAGCCAAACTAGTATCTTTATAATCATTATTCTGAACTCTAGTTCCAACATCTTACTTATATCCATACTGATTAGGTCCCTGACAGTCAGTACTGCCTCTTGTTCTCCTTTCTGAGGTGAGTTTTTCCATCTTGTAATTCTGACCAGAGAATAGATGAATGAGAGAAAATACTAAAATGGCAACAACAACCCCAGAGAAATGTACAGTACACAAATCAGAAGAGACCCAAAACTGAAGAGAAAGAAACTAAAAATTAAAAAAAAAAAGAGAGAGAGAGAGAATATAACCAGACAGGTGAACAGAACAGAGTAATACACTGGATCCTGTGTGTATTTTGGTCTCTTAGATAACTAGACCCCAACATTGTAAAGAAAGAAAAATGTTTATATGTACAAAAATAAAATTAAATACATTAAAAGGATAGAATTTATCATAAAAATGAAAATTAAAAGACAAAAAAAAGAGGGAATATAAACAGACAGGTGAGCAGAACAGAGCAATACATAATATCCTGAATGCAACCCAAAATGGTAAAGAAAGAAAAATTTATATATACAAAAAAATAAAATTAAATACAATGAAAGGATAGAATCTAAGTGTAAAAATGAAAAAGAAAAAAATTTTAAAAAAGAACTGACAAGGGGCGCCTGGGTGGCTCAGTCATTAAGCGTCTGCCTTCGTATCAGGTCATGATCTCAGGGTCCTGGGATCGAGCCCCACATCAGGCTCCCTGCTCAGCGGGAAGCTTGCTTCTCCCTCTCCTTCTCCTGCTGCTTCTGTTCCCTCTCTCTCTGTCCAATAAATAAATAAAAGCTTTAAAAAAATAAAAAAAAAAGAACGGACAAAATAAGAAATTGGTTGAAAAGGGGAAGAGAAAATTAAAATTTGAAAGACTTAAGAATCATGGGGGAAAAAAACCATGAATTCTATATACCATTTTCACCTAGAGCTGGAGTTTTGCAGTTCTGTGTGATCCATAAACTTGGTCTTAGTTGGATGTTCTTGCTGATCTTCAGGGAGAGGGCCCTGTTGTGCTGATTTTCAGATGTTTTTTCCCCAGGTGGAATTGCACCACCCCCGCCAGGGGGCCAGGCTATATAAGTGGTTCTTTCTGGATTTTCTATGTGGCTTTTGCTTCCTGAGGGCTTTATGACCCACTTTAGAGGATGAGAATGAAAATGGCAGCCTCCTAATTTCTAGCCCCAGAGCCCAGAGCTTGGGGCCTCACTCCTCAGTGTGCCCTCAGGGAAAAGCAGTCAATTACTCCTATCTCCCTGGTCTTTGTCCACAGTGCATGCTCACCCAGCCTGTGACCCAATGTTTCTATCTCAGGCACATGACCCTGCTTCAAGTCTCCAAACCCTGCAGACTCCTGCAGTGTGCATCTGTGCTGCTCTTCCTGGGGGAAGGAGGAGGGGTATTGCAGTGGTTCTGCAGCTTGCTGGGCCCTTGCTCAGAGAGCAATTGCCCAACTGTGCCAAAGTTTGCAGTATATGGTAATCCTGAGCTGAGAGCCCTCTCCTGGGCTCACTGATTGAAGCCACACTCAGGCACCCCCAGTCTTCCTGTGATCCCGGGGATCCCGAGACCACACTGTCCCATCTAGGGTTCTGCCCTGTTTCACGACATGAGTGTCTTTCAGGCAGGGATGTCCCTCAGTGGAGCAGGCTGTTAAAAGTTCTGATTTTGCTCTCCACTGTTACATCACTTTCTGGTGCTGGCTGACAGAGACTCTCTCCCCCCGCGATTTATCTTCCCATATATCACCTTAAATTCGCTTCTCTGCACCTCCTACCTTGCAGAAGGTGGTCACTTTTCTATTTGTACAGTTGCAGCAATTCTTTACTTAGATCTCTGGTTGAGTTTGCAGGTGTTCAAAATGATTTGATAGTTATTGAGGTGAATTCCTGAGACCAGACAAACCAAGGTTACTCCTACTCCTCCAACATGTTGGATTATCTCTCTAACTTCTCTTTTAACTTAGTTTATGATATCTTTTATGGAAGATATTTTAAATTTTAATGTAATTAAAATTTTTCAGTTTTTTTAACTTATATATTGCTTTTTCTGCTTCTTGTCTAGAAATCTCTCCATATCCTAAGATTGTAAGAATACTGTCTTACATACTCTTCTCAAAGTTTTAGAGCTTCTCATATTTATTGTGCTTGACTCTTGTATTTAGGCTTAAAATTTTCATTTGTGTATCATATGAAACAGAGACATATTTTATGATCATATATAACCAAAACTCTAAGTACCATGTACTAAGTAGTCCATACTTTCCCCCAACAATTTACAATGTCAAAACTGTCCTGTATCATGAATTCTCTGCTTGATTTATTTTTTAAATTCTTGTATCAATAATTAACATATTATAACTTATTGTATAAAGTAAGTTTTGACATTTGGTAGAGTAAATTTTCTTATTTAATAATGTTTTGGGTATTCTTACCCTTTATTCTTTCACAAGCATTTTTTGAATTAGGTTATCAAACTCAATGAAATCCTCTATTTGAATTTTGTTGAAAATTGCATTGAATTTAGAGATTAATTTGTGGAAAATTGACACAATTTTGATAATGAGTTTTTAGTGCATGGGCTATTTATTTATTTATTTATTTATTTATTTATTTTTAGGAGGGAGAGAGAGAGTACACAGAGAGAGGGGCTGAGGGAGAGGAAGAGAGAGAATCTTAAGCAGGCTCCATGCCCAGTGAGGTTCCCAAAGTAGGGCTCAATCTCACAACCTTGAAAGCATGACCTGAGCTGAAATCAAGAGTCAGATGCTTAACTGACTGAGCCACCCAGGTGCCCCTAGTGCATGGACATTTTAAAAGTCTTGTTTTACATCTTCAAGTCCACTGTTTGATTTCCTCCATGCATTTCTTGAACATATTTTTTAAAGAAACATTTCCAAGTATCTCATATTATTTGGTTCTATGTTATAGATCATGTTTGTTTTTTTCCCATCTTTATGTCTTTATATCTCCTATGCTTAAGGACAGTGCTTTGCACATAGCAGATACCTAACTAGTATTTTTTGAGTACTATATGAATGAATGAATGAGTTAGTAATATCATTTTTTAAAGCAAGTTATTCATTACGCTTAAATCCTCAGAATGTAAGAGAGATAAAAGGAAGCTTCTCTTCAGACATAACAGTTCAGTTCACACTGGAGACAAATCAATTAAGGCAAGAAGTCTTTAAAAGACTGAAAATGATCACCATTCAAGACTTAAGATTATGTTTTCACCAGCTCCTGTCTGCTGATCATAACAACCCTCTTCAAAGAAAACATGAAATAAATTGCATAGAAGAGGAAAGAAGCAAATGTTGCCCTTCATTTTAAGTGTCCTTTAATAGGAAAACACTGTGGAGTATTTATGTAAATCAGCATGAATAACAAATGAAATTGTTCTGATCGAGACTACTAAAAGGAAAGCTCAATGAATTAATTGTAAACAAAGTACAGCTCTTTACAATGCAACAATTCCTAACTGGGTTACAGTTTGATGAACTATAAAGAAAATAGTTTAAATTTATACTGATATAATAACTAAAGTTTTAACAACTCTTCCTACAATTTAGATTACAAAGGAAGAGGAGCACATTAACTGTTGTCAAGATAATTGTTTACTCTTTCAACTATACGTTTCCTTGCAGGAGACTTTGAGCTTAAAAATGACCTTTTTTTTTTTTTAAGATTTTATTTATTTATATGATAGAAAGAGGCACAGTGAGAGAGGGAACACAAGCAGGGGGAGTGGGAGAGGGAGAAGCAGGCTTCCCGCCGAGCAGGAAGCCTGATGCGGGGCTCAATCCCAGGACCCTGGGACCATGACCTGAGCCGAAGGCAGACGCCCAAAGACTGAGCCACCCAGGTGCCCCAAAAATGACTCTTTTCTGTTCTCCTAACCAGATTTTCTGTTAATAGCACACAAAGGAAAACAGAATTTGAATCTGAAATATATCTCTTTGGCATAAGGATTATTTTAGGCCAATTATTTTGAGTAAACAGCACAACATAGGAAAAACTCTGAAAAGAGTAAAAGTTACTTTTTTTTTTAAGTTACCCTTTTGTAAGAGACATTTATACTTACAAGGGACATCTCCATTTTTAAGGGTGGGTCCCTCTCAGTACCAAGAAGAGGAGGATCACTAAAACCCTAGAAACTCTTACCAGTGGGGCAGGCATTAAATATGCATAACAACCATAGCCTTGTTTATGGTGTTTTGCCTGATAACCTCCTATAACTCCCCTTCCTCACCATCTTTTGTTGTTAGCTAGAGTTGGTATTTAAGATGGCAGATTGGGCCATTTTGGGGAGTTACTCAGTTTTCCTGGTATTTCTCACTTACACAAGATGTATATATGTTATTACACTTCTGGTTTTGTTTTTTGTTTTTTTTTTTTTCCTCCTGTTAATCTGTCTTTTATTACAAGGGATTCTCAGCCAAAACCCTAGGAGAATAAAGGGAAATTATTTTTCCTTTCCCAAACACTTAAAGCTAAATACTCAGTTTGGACTGTATTGATGATCACAGCTATATTTCTGGGTCATGTATTTTTTTTCTTTTTGTCTAGATTCATGTCACAGTCTGTGAATGATCAATGGCACCTTAATGAAAGGTTTTAATGTAGGATAGTCCGGAAGAAAGGCAGGCAGGGACAAGGGTCCCCACTCTAAGAGGAAACTACCCTTAAAAGGATTTTATACCACCCTGGAAGGAGCCCTCCACCCTTTCCGATGGGAGCAACTACCTGATAGGTAGATGAGTTCATGGACAAAAACCTGATTGGGCGACACGTGCAAGGATGGTTAATCAGATAAAAACAGCCTACCAACATTCTCATTAAAACCTCTAGACCTAGAAGCTTGGAGGGCAACCGTCTCAGGTCCCCTCCCTCTTTGGGAGCTTTGTACTATCACTCAATAAACTTTGCCTTGCTCCCCACCACTCTTCGTCTGGCCTATCTCTTCATTCTTTGAAGCTGTGTTACCAACAACTGCGGGCACCAAGAAAAAGGAATTCTGCAACAGTTTCATGAGAAACTGATAACTATTGCTTCAGCTAGGATCAGCTACATAATTTGTGGGACCAAACGCAAAGTGAAAATGTGGGTCCTTTGTTAAAAAAAAATTAACAGATTGACAACAGAGCATTCAACGAAGTGTGGGGCCCTTTCGAGTCTCACAGGTTGCTCATTCATATAATGGAGTCTCTTATATCTGCTCTTTCAATCCCTATATTGGCCAAGTGGGGTTATTTTGTGCTTCTTCTTTTGTGAATAGATGCTGATGAAGGGCAAATGAAGAATGGATTTGTTTCTCAAAAGAGTTCCAAGTGAGCCCTAACACACAGACTTTAACTGATCATCAATAACACACTGAGTGATCCTTGAGAACATGCCAAGCCTTTCTGGTAGAGGCAACAGTGACTGTTATTGGGTGTAATTTCTGTGAAATGAGCCTAATTATAAAATTAATTATATGTGTATTTTAATTATACAGTTATATAATTCCATTTCCCCCTGCAGTATTTTTAGTATAAAGTAACTGAAAATTGTGACATTGTCCAGATTAAAAAGACTTTAATTTGAAAAGGTACAATGCAGTTGCTACTGCAGTTGATCTCAGCTTCTCTATGCACTGGTATCTTATTGCTTCAAGCTACATTCCTTTTATTCTGGATGATATCATCATGTCATCTACCACTTCAATATGAACTACCTTTTTTTTTTCTTTACCTGCTCCTCCCTCCAAAAAAAGTGGAAAGATCTTTTAGAACTGGGCTGCAAATTCCTAATGTTTTCTTTAAAGTACAGAGGCAATAGCAGACCTTCAAAAATGGTTCTTTCTATTACAGGAGAGTGCTTATCTTTGAAAAGCAGAAGATAGAACTGTGGTCTTGTGGGCCTGACTTAGGTCAGCTAGATATGAACAGTTTAATCCAATAGGTAGAATAAGGAAGGAAGGTTGTAAGAAAAGGGTGATACTTGATGTCAAAAAGATGGCTACATCAAGAATCATAAAGTGATCAGTTTGTTTCTGGAAGATCCATCCTCTTAGCAGGGTGCATGTGGAACCAAGTTTAGTTCTGAAAAAATGAAAATGACAACAGCATCACAGGGCTAGTCCATGTTCAAGGGGTTTGGTCTATGGCATGCATAGCTTCTGCCTCAGCAGGAAACCTGAAACAAGCTCATTCAGAAGGACTGCTGTGTAAGGAGAAAATGTGATGGCAAAATGGGGGCAAGTAAAGAATCAGACAACAGCATAGGACTTTCAGGCATTAAGAAACAGTGACCCTCTGGGCTAAGACTTTTCTACCAACATTTACAGAGCACTAAGAGACATTATAGGGGCAAGTGATAAATACAGAGATACATGAAATGCATATTCATGCCTTAGGTGTTCTTAATCTAGTAGGCAAAAAAGACACAATTTCATTATAATAGGATAACAACAGGCTTAGAAGTACACACAGAGTAGGTGTAGCAACAGCAGAGTACAACAAAGTCTGGGATTTGAAGAAAGATGTTATGACTGAATCATGACAAATGAGTAGAAATGAGTCAGATAAAGAATGAGTGGGAGGTCATTCTAGGTAGATAGAAGAGCATGAGCAATATCAGATAGGTGTGAATCATCACGGTGTATCTAGAATTATAGGCAACTCACTGTTGCCTAGACTTTAGTTTTCCAAGCAAAGAAAAGGGGGGAATGGAGAGATTAATAGGCCAAATCATGGGAAGACTTTTTATGCCACACTGCCATGCTTGGACTCCTGACATTAAAATATTTTTAAAAGGAGACCAATAAGGCAAAATTGCATTTTAAATTTAATCAAAGGTAAAGAGATCTGAGTGGTATAATTTGGAGGTAGAGACCTCTCAGGAGGCTATAGCAGTAACCTTGTGAGAACAGCCAAAGGCCTGGACTAGGAGAGTAATGGTAACACTAGAAACGAAGAACCACATGTGGGAGAGATTTAGGAGATGAAGGGGAGTAAAATTTGTCACCCCAAAATATATTTCTTTGGAATAAAGATCATTTTAGGCTGTTTATTTCTAAGAAAGAGCCAACATAGTTCTGTGAAAACCAAGCAGAAGTTACCCTTTTGTAATATTTACGTCTACAAAAGAAATCTCCCTTGGTAAGGATGTCTCTCTTTCTCTGTATCAGGAAGAGGAAGATGACCTAACTCCTAGAAACTCTTACCCATGAAGAAGGCATAGACTTAAATCTGCATCACAACTGTAGCCTCCTTTAATGTGCTTTGACTGATAATCTTCCATAACTGCCCTCCTCCACCTCATCCAATACCCAGTATCTTTCTTTTGTCTTTAGCTGGAGATGGTATTTAAGGTGGTGACTTAGGCTATTTGGGGGAGTTAATCAGTTTTCCTGGGTCTCTACTATGTGTATAGGAGATATATATGATATTAAACTTCTGTTTCTTTTTCTCCTATTACCATGGGGCAGGGGTGAGGAGGTGGTGGTCTCAGCCAAGAACCTAGAATAGCAGAGGGAAATTTATTTTTTCCTTCTCCACAGAGGTAAAGATATTAATTATTAACCAAATTGGTTTGTGGTTTAATTATGAACTTGAGGGGAAGGAAATAAATAACTGCTTCCAAATGGCACTGAGGAAGGCAGGGCTAAATATACCCCTTGGGAAGTGTGTAAATTCATTTTAACGGCATGAAGGATGTTACTCAAGAAAGGCTATTATGCTTCAGCAAAAACAAACAAACAAAAAAAACTTTCCATGGATTAACAGCAAGTTTATTTCTTGCTCATGGTACATAGCCTGTGTAGACTATGAGAGATCTCTGCTCCACACAAGCCCTCAGGGATCCCAGCTGTCACAGTGTCACCATTTTGTACCTGCAGCAATGGAGTCATGTCCTAGCAGCAGAGGAAGGATGGTCAGGAGAAATGTACATAGACATTTCTCACCTCAGCCAAGAAGTAACAATTTTTTTCTGCTTACATTTCTTTGGTCAGAACTAGTCAAATGTCCTCATCCAACTTACAATTTACACAGAAACCTGATAAAAGTAATCTTCAGTGATGTAGGAAACAAAGGCAGAAGAAAAAATTATTAAATTTCCTTACTATCTACAGCCCATTGACAAGTCCTTGAAACAGGCAGAGTGACATTGCTCTAGGAACTCAGCTGCCTCGATGTTCATACTTTGCTAAGGGCAAAAGGCAATCTTAGCCCAACCCCCAGGGTCTTATAAGTCTTCTTTAACATAAAAAGTCCTTTGGAAACTTCCTTTATCTCTATCCCCCAAGATACATGTTGGCAATCATCCCCCAAGCATATGACCCACTAATATACATCTGAAGGGTCTCATGACTCAGGGTCTATTAGACAGTAATAAATGACCTTTTCCCAACAATAGCTAGCCCCCTCAAGGTCCTGGAAACCTTGCTTCCAAAATTCCTTAGAGACTTATGCTATCCCTAACCCCCTCCCAACTTGAAAGTATATAATAGGCCACTCCTCATGACCCCGGTGCAGCTCTTTCTGCCCACGGGTCCTGTCCCCGGGTTTTAATAAAATCACTTTTTTGTACCAAAGATGTCTCAAGAATTTTTTCTTAGGTTTTGAACCCTAATGTTTCCTACATCATTCAGAATGCCTAGAGGGAAAGGAGAACCAAATATTGATGATGATTAGTGAATTATGGTGGAACCTGAGGTAATGCTAATCTATTCCAGTGTGAAGTTATATAGCATAAGACAGGCTAAGTTTGGCCTTCGGTAAAATAGCGAGGATTCACTTTGTACTAATTCATTCTGTGCCAGGCCCTGTGCTAAACCTGTCATAGTAAAATAATTCAGTAATTTAACCCTCACAACCATCCAATAATACAATAAACTCTTAATAATGTTTTGAATTTCAAGCTTGGAAGAGAACTTTCAAATGATCATCTTAGAACAAACCCTTTATTTCACAGATGAAGAACTGATATTAAGAAGAATGAAATAAGGGGTGCCTGGGTGGCTCAGTCAGTTAGGCATTGACTCTTGGTTTTGGCTTATGGCATTAGCTCAGGTGGTGGGATCAAGCCCTGTATCCACCTCCATGCTCAGCACGGAGTCTGCTCCAGATTCTGTCTCCCTCTTCCTCCCCCTCTGCCCCTCTCCCTGCTCATGTGAGCTCTCTCACTCTCTCTAATAAATAAAATCTTTCAAAAAAAAAAGAAGAATGAGATGAAAAAGTAAAAACTTCCAGTTATAAAATAAATAATTCATGGGAATATAATGTGCAACATGGTGACCATAGTTAATGATACTGCATTGTGTATTTGAAAGTTGCTAAGAGAGTAGATCTTAAAAGTTCTCATCACAAGGAAAAAAAATTTGTAACTCATAACTTGATGTTAACTAGATTTAGCATGGTGATCATTTTGCAATATATACAAATATCAAGTCAGTATGTTGTACACCCAAAACAAATACAATATTATATGTCAATTTTACTGTAATAAAAACCAAATACACAAAAACTCCCAAAAAACTAAGATGCTGATAGATAAAGTGACCATCCTATGAGCAGGAGATCAGGCATTTTTATTTATCACAGACACTCATACAAAAGAGGAAAAAATAAATAATTTAAAAAGAAAAAAAGTGAAATGAAGAGTCTCAGATAACATAAAAATTAAATTACAGGGTTAAGATTCAAACTCAGACTGGACTCAGAATGGGAAATCCAGAGTGTTTTTCCTCCATCACACTATTCCTCATGTCTGTGATTTAGATCCCAAAGATTATACAAAGGCTCTGTGATGTATTACACAGCTGGGCAAAATTATTGGCATAAACCTCTCAGTAAAGAATGAGCATAAAGACATGCTTAAATCATTGTATTTTATTCAATATTGATATTATCTCTGTGGCTTACTCAAGAAATCATGGCTGGTCAGACACAATGCATTGTTATCCCAAATGACAATGCATTATTTATACTGAAAACTTTATGGTTTGATGGGGTGAGGAAAGGGTGCCATTTTTCCCTTATAAACTTCATAAATGCTTATCAATGAACTCCATTTTTATGATTTGTAGTCATATTTGACACTATGTGTCACACCAAATTTCTGTCTAGTATACATGACAGGAGAGAAATATAGCCAATTATCATGGCCTACTGTATTCATTTAACCTGAGTTGCTACATCATGGTGCTAACATACTGATTAAAAATTCCAAACAAAACTGCAAAACAAATGAATTTTAATGGTGAAATATAAAAAGTGATACTCTTTTATTTAAACTGGCACTTAGACCCAGATACATAATCACCGACACAAGTGAAATTAGTGTAAAGCTAGTTTACTTTCTGGTTGCAGAATTTAACAAATCCTATGTTAAAGTTTACAGGCATAATTCACCACTGACTAATAAAGTGAAGTAATACCAAAGAAAGAGAGATAAGTTATAAAATTAGACAACAAAGGGCTTTTATGAATAAATAAATGTTTTTAGAAAAGCATGTGTATGGGGGCGGCTGGGTGGCTCAGTCAGTTAAGTGTCTGCCTTCTGCTCAGGTCATGATCTCAGGGTCTGGCTCCTTAGTGCGGAGCCTGCTTCTCCCTCTCCCTCTGCCACTTCCCCTGCTTGTGCTCTCTCTCTCTCTCAAATACATAAATAAAATTAAAAAAACAAAACAAAACAAAAAACCCATGAGTACAAGTTAGAGTGAACTTTCCAAACTTTGGTGCTTACCTCTGAGGAGTGTGCAGAGGACCGTTAAAATTATAGGTTAGACTACAAAATAAACACATTTCATCTTCTTGGAGACTCTATTTTAATAAACATTTTAATGATTTAACCATTATTTTTATACATTATGAACATGGATATATAATGGGGTAGAATCAAAGCTTACATCACTTTTTACAATATAGCAGGAATTATAATGGAAGCAGGTCACTTAGTTTTCTCTGAGAATAGGTGTTAGTTCCCTTTGCTACAAATGGTAGGATAGCAATCGACTCTGAGAAACAGATGTTGGGAATCTACACATTGAAGCAATACAAGTTTGTGGTTTTATCATGTCTTTGGACTTCAGAGTAAAGGACTCAAATTATCCTTCGGTAGGTAAAAAAGTAGAAAAAGGCCAAGAATTATTATCTTCCTTTGAGCATGAGCTGGACAATAATGTGGATAAATGATGAGAGGTTACTTTCAGTTACAAAGTTGGCAGACCATCTAAGAACCTTCCATTTTTATATTAGAGGACAGAGTGTTGGCTGAGCCCTAGGCAACAATACTCTTAAGACACCTGTCGCGATGAGGATTTTAATGCTGCCTACTCCTTCAGAATCTATGTCCTCCATTCCTCTTGGCATAGATTTGAATTGTATACTGAAACTGTGAAATCGAGAGACAGATTTAATAATCATTCCACTTAGTAAGTACAGCTGGGGCAGGTAATTAAACAGGTTTTCTCTTGCCAGGAGGCCTAAAGCAATGTAGCTCGAGTCTCAGTCACACCACTGGACTGATGGAAAGCTAATATTAAAAGGCCTTCTCTAGGCAGGCCCATGTCAGCATTGCTGTTCTTCCCAAGAAGGAGTTATTAAAGGAGCCTTGTCAGGCCACCAGAGGCCTGCCAGATCTTCAGTTTTAGAAATATTGGATTTATAGGTTGAAAAATGAAAAAGAACTAGAATAATTGAAAAATTATCATTATTATTGAGGTGGTTGATATCTAATAAAATATGCTCATTATGAATCTTTGATATTATCATGATATGAATGACTATTCAAACACTCGGGAAATAGTTTCTTAATTTTTAAAATTTTTAGTTTCTTTGCATTATGACAATACAGTATTTAATTGATGTGAGACATGGTAGTGTAATTGCACGTAGGTTGAATACTTATAGGGAGATGAAAATTGATCTTAGTTAAATAGCACTTTGTTAGGAAAGGGTGTTTTGCTTGTTTGAAGATGGGAAGTCAAATCAATTTAAACATTTTTTGTTTAAAAATATATAAAATTATATCAGTCAATAATTTTTCCTATATTTACTGTCCCTGTTATATATGCTATGTAACAAACACCCCCAAATTTAGTGTCTTAAAATAGCAAACACTTTATTTTATCTCAAAATTTGAGGCATCAGGATCTTGGGTAAGGCTTGGATAGGTAATTCCTCTGCCCCACATTGTGTTGACCTGGATCAATTGGTGGTATTTAGCTGGTGGATGGTCTGGTCCAGGGAGTACAAGACAGTGGGACAAATGGAAGTTTTGGCCTAGCTGCCTCTTTTTCCTTCTACATGGAGTCTTAGGGCCTATCCATAGGGTGATATTTGGTCCTTCCATTAACACCCAGTCAGCATGTACTGGTTAATGACCAGTGGAGTTGATGTATGCTACCGATTCAGTGACTGGAGATCGTAATGATACATCTTGTCCTAATTTCTACAGGGTGTCAAAACTGTCAGCATTTTTCACATATCAAACATGTAAGTTTCAACAAATGTTTTTGGACAGCATGGTGACATTTTAATTTTGGTCTACTGTCTGGGAAAACATAAAATCTAAGTACAATTTCCTTGGACTGCTCCAATCCTATAGTTCCACTTTCAAGTGGGTGTGTGTATGGTTGTGGTGGTGGTAGAAAGAACAGAAGTGGCTTGGTTTGAATTGACTTTTCAATGAATTCCCAATATGATGTGCCATTGTTTGCTTGTTTTTTGGAGGAGGGAGGGGAAGGATGGGAGCACAACAAAATCAGTGACTTAAATAGTGTATTTTTTTTCTACTGTTTTAAAACACTCACAAAAACTCTCCTAATCAATATGAATTCAAATTTCATGCTTTTTGCTAAATATAAAACATTTGGGCAGCCATGTAATATATCTACAACTTAAACTAGATGAGAACAATGCAGAAATAAACAGGATTGGAACTGTTGAATGAATACTTAAAAATAGAATAAAGACACAATTCTAAATCTATTATAGGAAGCTAAGTTTCAGATATAGCCATACAATATTAAACATTAAAATTTATAATATATTTTTTAAAATTTAATTTTTTTACTAGCTAATATTTTTATGGCCAAAAATTATAAAATACCTTAAATATTGTTATCAAAAAAGATCTTTCCCTACCCCTTGTTCCTGTCACCTTTGTCCTACAGAGAACCAATATTAGCAGTTTCTTTATACATAAACAAATATGAATATGTATTCTTATTTTCTTATTTTCAAAAAACTATAGTATTGTATATATGTATTGTAGACCGTGATTTTTTCATTTAATAAGTCTATATGCACACATTAAGTGCTTTCTCATTTTTTACAGTTGTGTAGTATTGTATTATATGGATGCACCATAATTTAAACAGCTCCCTATTGATGAACATTTGCTTTTTAAGAAAATTTTTAAAAATGTAATAGGTAATCTATTGCTTATATTATTTATTTATTTGAGAGAGAGGGAATAAGCAGGGCAGGGGGAGGGGCAAAGGGAGAGAGAGAGAGAGAGAGAGAGAGAGAGAGTATCTTAAGCAGGCTCCAGGCCCATCGCAGAGCCCAGTGCAGGGCTTGATCTCAGAACCCTGACATCATGACTTGAGCTGAAATCAAGAGTGCGTTGCTTAAGCAACTTAGCCACCCACATGCCCGAATTGCTGATATTATTTTTTAAAAAATGTATTCATGGAAAACTTCCCAGAAGTGAAATTACTGGGTCAAAATATATATGCAATTATAGTTTTCATAGATATTACCAAATTGCTCATTGCTAATTACCAAATTACTCATTTGTAAGTACAAATATGTACTTACTCTAGAAATATATGAAACTGGCTTCCACACAATGCAGCCCTACTGACAATGTATAATGGAATATTATTTTTTCCAAATCGATAGGTCAAAAAAGTGGCATTCCTGTATCATTAATGTGTATTCTTTTATTCTCATTGAGTTTCTGCTTTGCTTTTCATATTTTAAAGAGCATTTGCCTTCCTGTAAACTGTATGATCATATCCTTTCACCAAAGAGCTATTGAATTATTTTTTATTAATATTTCTTACTAGTATTCCTTAGTACAATATTTGGGGAATTTTTTAAAATTTTTATTTTATTTTATTATTTTTTAAAGATTTATCTATTTATTTTACAGAGAGAGCGAGCACACATTCCTGTGTGCAGGGTGCAGAGGTGCAGAGGGAGAGAGATAGAGAGACTCTAAAGCAGGCTCCAAACCCAGATCTCACAACCCTGAGATCATGACCTGAGCCGAAATCAAGAGTTGGACGCTTAACCAACTGAGCCACCCAGGAGCCCCTATATTGAGATATATTTTATCTGATTTTAAAAAATATTGTGTCTTCATCTTTTATTTGACTATAGTTATAATTTTTCTTTTTTGGCCTTGCAGGATTTCTTTATGTTTGTGTAGTTAAATCTATCTTTTCTTTAATGATGTCTGAAATTTGAGTTATACTTGGAAAGGCTTTTGTCTTTCCAGTCTTAGGAAGTCATTATCCCAGTTTTTTTCTGGCATATTTATGTGCTCTGCTCTGATTGGAATTTATCTTGGTGTCTGGTGTGAGGTATGGATACAGCTTACTTTTCTCTAGTAATTCCAATGCCATTTTTTGAATAATTCATCTTTTCCCCACTAATTTGATATGCTAACTTTATCATCTTTCAAATTTTTATATACATTGTATAGGCTTTGGAATGTTTTATTCTGGGCCACTGTTCTGTTTATGAGCCAATATCTCACTGTTTTTATGTTGAAGCTTTACTAATATTTATTATAAATATGTTACAAATTAATTGTTATCTTGTAAGATTGGTTCTTGCTGTCTTCCTTATTCTTTTTCAGAGTTTTGCTGGGAATTTTTCTTTATTTTTCTATTTAAACATTATGATTAGTTATGATTATGATTAGTTATTACAGTTTGCATAATTAACACTTTATTTCGGTTGTATCACATTTATAGAGTAACTTACAGATGATATTGAGCATTCCTATCCAATGACACAGTATGCTGTTATATTTGTTCATGTCTGTGTCTTGTCCTTCAATGCTACTTTAAAGCTTTCTTTAAAGACATTTTTTTTTGTCCTTGTTATTGTTATTCTTCTCTATTTAACCTTGGTATTGTATATAGGGTTTTTTTTTTCTTTCCTTATATTTTCTAACTGGTTGTTATTTGCATATATGAAGCTATTGGTTTCTGGTTGGTTTTTTTTTTTTAAGATTTTATTTATTTATTTGTCAGAGAGAGCGCACACAAGCAGGGGGAACAGCAGAGGGAGAAGCAGGCTCCATGCAGGACTCCATCCCAGGACCCTGGGATCATGACCTGAGCCTAAGGCAGATGCTTAACCAACTGAGCCAGCCACCCAGGTGTCCCAAGGCTATTGGTTTCTGAATATTAATTTAATAACCCTTTAACTTACTGAATTTTTTGTAATAATTTTCTAGTTCTTTCTCTTGGGTTCTGCATGTAAACAATCATATCTCAGCAAATAGTGGTAATTTTTTAACCAAATGTTCCAAAATGTTCTACCTACAATTTCTTACTCTAGCTCAATTCATTGGCTTATGAGTTGGGATAGATTTTTTTTTACCACGAATTCATTGACTTCCATTTCATTTGGTATTATTAGGTTGAACAATATTTGATTTCTTTTTTCACCTACAAAAATAAATTCCACATAATTCAACTAAATGTTTATCAGGGATAAACTGAATTTTTGCTAATTTTTTTAAAAAGGTTTTTTTATCATGGGTGGTGGTAATTTATATTACTTATATTAATAGATTTCCTACTGTTGAATCATTACATATATGTAATAAAAATTAGTCATGGTACAATTACCTTTTAAATTTACTGTATTTTCTGTTTCAGTACCTTATTTAGGATTTCTTTATTAATATTTATGTGAGTGTATTCTATAGTTTGTTTTCAAAGTACAGTCTTAAGGCTTTATTATCAATGTCATATTCTTTTTATAAGCTTGCTTTCTTTTTTATGCCTGGAGCAGTTTAATAGTATTTCAATGGTCTGATTGTTAAATATATGTTGGAATTCTCCTGTGAAGCCCTTTAATCCTAGTGCTGTTTAGGAGGATTAATCTTTGACTATTTTTCTCTCAATTGTTTTATGGAAATTAACCTTTTCTGATTTCCTGAGTTTCAGTATCAGTTTTGACAAATTATTTTTCTTAGGAAAAATATGTTATCCAGGTTTTAAATTTATTTTCATAGTATTAACATAGCATTTATTAGTCATCCAATTTCATTTCTGTGAATTTTTCTTCATTATAACTTCCTATTATATGTTTTCTTCTAATTGATTTTTATTAATTAGTGATTTTTTTATTGCTTACTTTTTTCTTCAAAGTAGCAGTTTTGGAATTTTTAAAAATTATTTTTGTTGTTTACATATTTTTATCTCATTAAATTTTACCTTTATTGTTATTCTTTCCTTATGCTTGCTTTCAATTTATTTCTGTACTTCCATCTGAATCAGTTCCTTAATTTGTTTTTTCTATTTAACTGATTTAAGTATTTAAGGCTGTGCATTTTTCCCTGAACATTACTTACCTATATTCCATATGTTCAAATATGGAAGTTTTACAGTTTTGATCAGTGTTTGAGTTAAGAATTTTTTCTATATCCAGATTTATAGATATATACATTTATTTATTTTGTTAATTTCTAATTTTATTGCATTTTTATCAGAGAATATTGTCTTTATCACCTGTGATGGTTAATTTTATATATATACTTGACTGGGCTATGGCTCACCCAGATATGTGGTCAGACATTAGTCTGATGTTTCTGTGACAGTATTTTGGGTGAAATTAACATTTAAATCAGTGGACTGGGAGTAAATTGCCCTCCACAGTATAGGTGGGAATCACGCAATCATTGAATCTGTTGAAGACCTGAATAGAACAAAAAGACTGGCCTTGTCCAAGGAAGAGAGAATTTTCTAGCAGACTCCCCTCAGATTTCATCTGGGACATCAGCCCTTCTTGGTTTTACAGCAGACTGCCTTAGGACTTGAATTAGAATACTCGCTCTCCTGGGTCTCCAGCCTTTCTCTCTACCCTGCATATTTTGGACTTACCAGCCTCCAAAATCACATGAATCAAATTAAAATCTGTCTTTCTGTCTCTGTCTGTCTCTCTTCCACACACATACATCCTATTGCTTCTGTTTTTCTGAAGAACCCTAATCACCACCTAACCTTTTAATCTAAATTCCCCCATTCTCATTTTACTAACACTTTTAGTTTTAAGAGGAGCACATAAGAACAGCATTTTCTGAATCTGTTCATTTTTAAATTTCAATGACTTCATGACACCTGCACTTACTATAAAAATTTGCAAACGACCTTTCTTTTTTTATCTTTTTAATTATCTTTATGTTTTAAAATGTTTTCCACCATCTTTTGGCATTGAGTTTTACTATAGCCAGCCTTACTTTTTACCCTTATAGATATCTGGTTATTTTCCCTTGCTGCTTTATAGTGAAACTCTAGTAATTTTACTAACTCATGTCTAGCTGATGAGTGTCCTACTCAGATTACTTTGCCATATAATGTGCCTTTTTAATACGTAAATACAATGGTCATTGCCACTTATTAACCGAAACTTGATAAAATTACTTAACTTTTTTGCATCTAAGTCTCCTTATCTTTATAATAGGGAAAACAATTGGATTGACAAAGAAGGTTGTTACGATATTAAGTTACATTTTAAAAATGCTTAATACTGTGCTTGATAGTAAATTATACTGTTTATTTAATAAGTTAATAAATAAACCAAAATAAATTTCTTTCAGAAAAGTTTTCTTGTGATTTTAAGTATTTAAAAATTATTTGGATTTTCTTCTTAGAGAACCTCAATTATGTATGTATTAGTTGTTATTTGCCTGTTTTCTTTATATTTTCTCTGTAATCCTTAATCAAAAGTAAAACCAAAAAGAATTATTGAGGTTTTTTTTTTTTTTTTAGTGTAAGCACAGAATCCTATGGGCTTGCAAATTCTATAGTTGTACAATAACCATTACAGTAAAATTTTAGAACACTTTCATAGACCCCCCAAATTTCTCTCATGTTGCTTGCAGTCAATTCCTGCTCCCGCAACTGGCCCTCGGCCATCTCTGATCTATGTTGTTGTTGCTATAGTTTTACCTTTTCTAGACTTCACGTAAAATGAAATCATCTAGTATGCTGGCTTTAAACTTGCTTCTTTCATCTGTATTCTGCATATAGTTTTTTCCTTTATTATTATTGAGTGGCATTTCACTATATGGATATGCCACATTTTGCTTATTCTAATCTGCATAAACAGTTATTTCCTATTACCTTTGCTTGCTCTACTTGTTTCTATTTCATATGTTCCTTATTGGGTTTTCTGAGGTGTCTCTTTCATCAAATTTCAAATTTCATTTTTCTATATGTGATGTTTCTTTTTTCCCTCCATATTCCTGTCTTCCCCAGTTCTTACTGCATCTTTCCCTGTTGTTCCCCATCTCTGTCTTAAGTTCTTAAATTTGTCCTTTTTGAATTTCCTACACAGAAGTGAAGGTATAATTCGGTTTTCTTAATTTTTAGTGATATGTTTGGGCATGCCTTTTATCTGTTCTGTGGAACATTTGTTTGAAGAGAGTACATTCCCTAATTTATTTAATAAGTATATTTTGAATTCCTACACTGTAGCAGGCACTGAGAATATAGTAGTAGATAAAACAGAATAAAATAAAAATTTTGTGAAAATAATATGTCAGATTGTGACTTGTATTATGAAGGGAAATACCAATCAGAGTAGAGGGATAAGGAATGTTGATGCGTTTGTCACAATTTTAAATAATGTGACCTGTGACGATCACTCTTGGGGGGTGACAGTTGATTAAAATTTGATGGAGCTAAGGGAGTGAGTGATAGTGATACCTTGGAGAGAATATGCCAGGCAGAAGAAAGAACAAGAAAAGCCTTTGAGAGATGATTATACCTTGTATGTACCTTGTATGTTCTTGGAAAAGAAAAAAGAGTAGGGGACAGAAAGGATGAGAAACCAAAGGTAATGGGAAGTGAGATCATATGGGGCCTTGCAGGTTTTTCTTAAGTTTAGCTTTTGCTAAGTGAGATGGAGAGGGAGACTTGCAATATATGAAGTGAAAGATGAAAGCATTCTGAATATTTTTAATCTTATGGTTATTTGGTGATCTTTACCACTTTTTTATAGTATTTATTTTTGGATTCTGTGCCACATCTTCTTTTAGTATATATTATTGAATAAGTTAGATTTTCCTGAACTGGCTATTTGTAGATGGTTCCTATGAAAGTGGAGTGTGAAAGGATGCTAGGCAGCATTCCAGACTTGACAACTTTAAGGCTCTCCTGCTGCTGCCATAGAGACAGACTGCTTCCTATCAATGTGGCTCCTTTTGCATGTCTTTGTGCATTCCCACAACATCCCACACCTTCTCTTTCTCTTCATCATATCTGGGTTAGAGGTCATGTTCTCTCCTGTTCAAGAGACGTAGATTTTGCACTTCTGAGTGAGTGCTCCCTCACCTTGGTTGATGTTGTCAGAGAACTGCTCTCCTAGTGCCCCTTGAACTAACTGCCTTCTTATGATCTCTTCCTTCATGGCTTCTGTCCATCTAAGCTTCTTTTGGCAGCCCACACATGTAAGACGAAGGCAGCTTATCATAGTTGCCTCCTAATTTCCTTGAGAAATTGAAGTTACAGGGTGATGCTCATTTTCTTTGTTGCTTTGGTGTGATTTTCAGGAAGACAAGGGGAGAAATCCTGACTTAGGTAGTATGACGGTTAATTTTATATGTCAACTTGGCTAGGCTATGGTGCCCAGTTGTTTGGTCAAATGCCAGCTACAGATGTTGCTGTGAAAATATTTTTTAGATGTGATGAACATTTAAATCAGCAGACTTTGAGTTAAATGGATTACCCTCTACAATGTGGGTAGGCCTCATCCAATCATTTGAAAGACTGACGTTGTCTGAAGAGGAAGGAATTCTGCATTCAGATTGTCTTCAGACTCAAGACTGCAACATCAATTTCTGCCAGAATTTCTAACCTGCTGGACTTCCCTACAAATTTTGAACTTGATATCCCCTACAATTGTGTGAGCTAATTCCTTAAAACAAATCTCACTCTATATATCTACGTACATCCTATTCATTCTATTTCTCTGGAGAACCCTGACTAATATAGGTTGCAATATTTGTAATGAAAATTCAATAACTAATTTGATACAACTATTGGGAAAATTTTGTACAGAGTCTTTATTTAATAATTTTTATATTTATTCAGGATTTATGTAAATTTAAGCTTTTCAAAGATACATTGGTTAGCTCACATATAATTCCATAGGACATTTTTTGGGAATAGTAGTTTAACATGTCAGGTAATTCTGTATTTTATTCTAACACACTGCAATGTTTGGAAAGTGTGGTATTAAAGCAGAGGGGTCAAAGGGCTAAAGTTTTAAGGGGTTATAAATGGGAAACTATGTCTGTTAGATATCAATGACTGGGTTGGTAGATCACAGCCTGGAGATGGAGTTCATGTCATCTTTGAGTGGAGAGAGGAACATTCTTAGTCTCTTTCCTTTGAACATACCTATTATTTGGTAAGGCATTCTTCAACTATAGTATGCATTTGTAACCAAAAATGTATCAAAGATATAGTTTAAAATTCATGACATTAAATGTTATGGATATATAGTGATGTCATATATTCTAGTTCTCTATTTAAAATATTTCTTGGGCATTCTTGTTAGGGTCTTCAGAGTAGAATTTGGGGGGGGTGCTTAAATTTCAATCCAGGTTCAGAAAAGTACAAGGGTCATGGGAAAAATATCCAGACCTTAATCATTAAAAACATAATTGAGTATACATCTTTTTTTATTGTGATTGTTTTGTGTAATTTGTTATGAATATATGCTATAGCAGTATACTAAATAAATATAATATATAAAACAATAGCTTTTTATTGAAAGGCTTTTTATTTATATGAAAAGGTACAGACAGTAGCTTTTTAAAACATAACTTGAATAACTACAATTTAGAGAATTATCTCCTTTAATATCCAATGTGAGATATAGTACGTAATGTACAGTTAACCCTACTGGAACATTCATTCACAGCATATATGAGAAATAGATTTTCCAAAGGATCTGTGCAATCAGAATTACCAGACATTTATCAATGATCAGAATTACCCACTGGTTTTTTTTCTGAAAGAAAGAACACTTTCTTACATGTTTCTATAGGGTACACTGTTTTGGGAAGTTTCATATTCTTGAATATGTGCATGTTTTATAATTATCAATGGCCAAATCATTTGCATAGTGTTAGGTTGCCTTACATTTTCATTATATTTATTCATAAAATTCTTGGTAGCCATAAAGAATATATACGTCCCCCTACTTTAAAGATTGCTAGTTAGGGAATTTAAACCTGAGGTTTCTGAAGATGAACATATATAAGTGCTAAAGATTCTTAGCAGTACATTTCTTACTTGATAGTATGTTGTAAAATCATCAGAACCAAACGCACTTACCACATAGATGACATTACACTATATGGACTATGGTTCACCGACACCAAAAGGGCATCCTAAAAAGATGAAATGGAGGAAATAAGGAAATAAGCATAAATGATCCTACTGGTGATTAGATAAAAATTCAGATATTAGACTAAGATTTCTAATATGGTGGAACAAGTTTCAAAGGGATCTTTGTTGTATCCTATGTGAGATTTGGCTAAAGATTTTCTAGTCTTTTATTTCGTTCTTAACTCATAGCAGAGGAATTTTGTGAAAGTCCTTAAATAAATTATAAGAGAGTTTCCATTTGGGGGAAAAAAAAACAAACAAATTCCTCAAGATGTGTTCCTTCAATTCAGATCCATGAGCCAGAAAGTCTGTCAACATTTAAATGTGCCATAAAGAATACATAGTGGATTTTAGTATTAATTTTGGCCTGCTTAAGTGTGTAGCCAACAAAATATTTTATTTCTGTCAGATCTGTTCTGGACTTTATTTTATGTGTCCCAGGGTGCTCTTATTCCTCGATATTTTGCTCAGATATCTCTTCTTGCTTCAGAGAAGATAGTGCTGGTTTTTCGAAGGTGTTTATTTTTGTATGTGCCAGAGGCTCTCAAACTTTGTAGATCAGAATTTACCATATTTTAACATGCCAAGACCCAATCAAGGAGATTCTCATTTATTAGTGGAGTGGGCATGCATTTGAAAATGGGCACAGCTCGTCATGCTTACACTTATCTCAAAGTTCAATCTTTATCAAATCTATTATTTCTAATGGCAAGAAAATGATCTGTAAAACGTGGGCTGCCTGTTTTGTTGCTTAATACCAGAAATGACTATGTAAGATCATGGTGTCCTTTCTGAGTTTCTCTGAGCACTGTTCTTCAATTTGGTTCTCTTTTCTTCTGTTCAGCACCATGACGCTTCCTCGCTATGCTAATAAACAACTTCTTGCCATCCCTCCTATCTCTGCCATCCCTCTACCCCCCAGCAGCAGCTCAGCATGTTTACTCTTAATCACTTCATGCCCAAGAACACGTGGGCTCTACTGAATGAGGCTTGTAATCAAATGATAGAGCTCTACTTGATTATCATTCACAACAGTAGCCCAATACATGATTTTTCTAATTATCTCCCCTGTGGTGGACATTAGCCCCTGTTTGGTTTTCAATTATAACATCTATATGTCTTAGTCCCCAAACATCCCTAAGGGATATACTATAAGAATAACCATGGAGAAGCTAGTCAGAGTGCCAAGAAAGCGACTTCCTTTGGTGACTCCCTTTTCCTTTCATGGTTAAGTTGGACTGTTGTCAGGAGAGGGGCCAAAGGAACAAAGGTGAATCAAATGCATTTGTTTTTCAGCGAAATAATATTTTTCAGAATTTTTCCCAGATCATAACAAAAAGTAAATGCCATTATTAATTTCTCTTATGTATTTTCTCAGATATGTAAGCATCATTCCTTTTCACTGCAGGAATGTTCTAAATGAGCTTATTTTCTGTAATCATCAAAATTATGATTTTTAAAAAGGTTTTATTTGTTAAGTGACTGTTTTAGGTACATCATTCATTAGGACCTGAATCAGGCCTGATTATAATAATATTATGTTTAAAATAATTGATGTTACTGAAGCTCTTTCAGGAAGTCTTCAATTAAATATTGGTCAATATGTATTTTGCATTTTTACAGACCATAGTATATACCATTTTTACTATTTTACAGAGAAAGTGATTTCCTGAAAAATGTTGAATTTGGCAAAATATTAATATTCTTCTCATGCTCTCTGTCCCCAAAGGAGATACTATGGAGTCATTCTGTTTGAGTGTCAGGTTTTATTGATGATCTTAGTCAGAATCATTTATATTTTGCAGTTTCCTTGCACATGTCATTAATAGAGAGCTGCTTCCTTGCTTGCATGAATGTTTGATTTCTTTTTCCAGTTAAATAGTGATCCAAATGCAAAATCTAATGCTTAGGGTAATCATGTGAATTTATGACCATCGCTTGGATGCTGGGCTTTCAGAAATGAAATTGAATAGATCATATTTCTCCATAAATGTAGGTTTTACAGCTGAGATAGATCTAATATTGATAATCTCTTTATTTAACTGTTTCAAAATGCCATATGTGACTGAAAGCAACAGAATGGAAATAACTATGTTTATAGCAAATAGAACAGGAAATGAAAGCAAGATATGCAGAAAGCTTCTTACTGAAGTGAGCGTCATATTAGTGCCATAGTACAGCAGCATTAAGGGCAGCAATCAGCAGGTTGAAAAAGGGATTGGGGTGCACGCAAATGTAGGACGAGGAAATTAAAATGGGAAAAATATGGCTGCAATTTTCACATGCTCAGAATCTCCCAGAAGGGATAACTTGACGATTAAATTACAGCTGCCAACTTAAAATCGGGGAAAATACCTGTTGATTTATTTCAACAATTTTGGATGGAACAAAGTACATCTACCCCATCACGTTTTTCCAGTATCTGCCATCGTCAGATCTGTATTATTGCAAACACAATGACTCAAGGTACAACAAGATTTCAATTTAAGTGACTTTACTTACTCTAAAATGGATTCTGGTTTTACCTTTTTCTTAGTGTCTATTCATTCATTTATCCCACATGGTCATTTGCAAGTGAAATTAGTTAAGGGAAGTGCTTTGGATTGAATTGCGTTCCCTGAAATTCATATGTTGAAGTCCCAACCCCTAATATGACTATATTCAGAATGAGAATTTTTGGGTGGTAATTAAGGGTTGGGTCATAATCAGATGAGATTGGTGGTCTTGTAAGAAGAGGAAAAGAGAGCGATCTCTATCCCTCTCCACCATGAGAGGACATAGTGAGAAGACAGCTATCCACAAGCCAGGACGAGAACCTGCACCACAAACTGACCAGGCTGGCACCCTGTTATTGGGCTATCCAGACTCAAGGGTGGTAAGAAAATACATTTTTGCTGTTTAAACCACCTGGTCTCTGGTATTTTTTTTTTTTTTTTTTATGGCAATCTCACCAGACTAAGACAGAAAGCATATTCATTCGTATCTATGCTCAGATGACAGGACAATTATTTACCATTTCATTTCATTTCCTCACTGTTTCTGCAGTACTTCCAATGTTTTAGTAGCCATGGTGGTGACAGATCCACATAGAGGTTTTCTAAAGACAATATTCAGTCTGCATTTGCTCCCTGTGCTATACTCATTTGTCAATTTTTTTAGAATACAGGATGATTTTGTGGTTAAAAACAAACAAGCAAACACGAAAGCTTTGTTTGAACTCTCAACAATGTCAATGGAATCAAATCAAGTTACTTAAGGGAATATTAGGCATAACATATATAGATGCAGGAAATTTTTGTATTTTATTCTACATATAAAAGCTATTATTTACCAAATTTATGCAAATATATATAAAGGATATATAGGTTTTTATTATCCAGATTGAATTTTGAAGGTATCATAAAATTCATAATAAAGCCAACTATTTCTTTCTTTCTTTTTTTTTCCTGAGGTATGCCTGTCATTTATTTTTCAGATTCCTCTGCAGGACTAAAAAGTATTTCAGGGGCACCTGGCTGGCTCAGTCAGAATAGCATGAGATTCTGGATCTCAAGGTAGTGACTTTAAGCCCCACTTAAAAAAAGTGTATACTTAAAAAAAAAAAAAAAAAAGGTTTTTTCACATGCCTTGTCATTCTCCCTGCTCTTGGTCCTTTTTTCCATGTACTCATTCTTCAAGCATTTTCTCATCTCCAGATTAAGATCATTGCAATGACCACAAAATTTCAGAATGCTGTGATCTTTGTGACATTCCTTAAGCAAGTTAATGAAGACATTGCATTCTTCAGCAGGCGAGTGTGGAGATAAGTCAGGATGAATCTTTAGAAGAAGGTAATGGAGCCCAGCAAAGCAACCCCACTGCGGCCACGTGGGAAGGGCTGAGGTGACAGTCACCAGCAAAGACTCCCCATCCACAGGCCTGCGGCCTGCGCCCCAGAGCCAGGCCAGCTCACAGTGGCAAGGGCTCTCTTCCCTCTACAGCTCAACTGTTACTGTTTTTAAGCCTTCATAGATACCACAGCAAATGGAGAAAGATAAAGTATGTAAAGTATATGCAAAAAAAGAAACTGCCTGCTTTTAAATCACAACATAAAAAAATAAAATCATTCAAAAGCAAAACCTAGCCCTATTAAGTTCTGTCATATCAGCATTTATTTCCCGTATTTACACATATATTTATTCCTTATATATTTTAAGTACCTACTATATACCAGTCCCCTTGTTAGTTAGACTTTGGGCACAAAAGGAATACAAAGATGGCATCCCTGTCTTTAGGATTTCTTATACAAAAATTGGCCAATAACTCTGAAATTTGGTAAATTGGAAATCTGGACTTAAGAGAGCCACACAGATATTGCTATGAAATTCATTCAGTTGCAGTTTGCACAGTTACTGTGCAATACTCTTTAAGTATATTGCCTGTTATGAAAATCAGAAAGCAGATACTTCGTTTGACTGAAAAAATATGTACTAGATTATTGATGGCTCAAAAGTGAAACGAATTAAGATTGACTCATTAAGATTGTGCCTCTTAAAAACACCAGTAAGGAAACTACACAATATAAATCATTGGAGCAGAACTTTTCCGAAGTGACTACACCTTTCTGCCTCTAGAGATGACCTTCTCCTGATGGATTCATTAGTAGGTTTAAACACAGAGGGGAGCTAGAAGGGATGGAGAAATAGAGCTGTTTTTTCTCCTCTTCACCCCGTCCCCCCACCCTCTCTCTTTTGTCTCTCCTGCAGATTAGGGGGAAGGTTTGTTTATGTAAGTACACACTAGACACTACTTCATGGTTTTATGTAGTTTCTATGTACGATCTATTTAGACTTCAGCCTTTGACTTATCTCCTCATTTTTGCTTCTCCTTTAGCTTTTCCACCCAACTCATTTCCTACTGATCTTTAGCAGGCACTGTCCTGGTTTGAATACAGTTTTTATCATCAACATTTTAATCTAATGAAGAATATATCTTCATAAATGCATTCTGTTACATTATGATAAAATAATCAACAATACCTAATATTCACTGATTAGGTATTTGTGACATATCAAATGCAGTACTAATGGATTTTTATGTGAATATCCTGTTATTTCAGCCACATTTATCAGATCCAACACTCTGATATTATTGCTAAAATCAAGACTTATATATGACCTAGATTCAGGCAGATCCCAGTAAACGTGAGTTCCATAATTTTTCTAAACTTCTTATCCCATCTAAACTTTTCATTCCATCTTATTAAAGACCCTCACCTTCCACAGTTTTAGGTTAGTTGCCATAATTCTTTCAAAAGACACAGATAAATTAAGTCATGAACTGTTCACTGAAGAGCATTACTTTTTTGTTCTCCTTGGCACATTTGTGGGATTTGTTCTTCCACTGTCATGGGGCAATTATTAGAAGGATGGTATAGAGGTTCAAGATAGGCACTGAATCCTACTTCACAACTTCCTGTTTGTCTTGGTCAACTGGCTTATCTTTTGTAGAGCTGTATATTAAAAAGCATTTCATCTTTGTAAAGTTGGTATCAAAGAAAAGAGTTTGGGAAATAGATGTCCTGGGTTCTGGTCTTCCCTTTGGTATTATCTTTTTGGCTTGGGGAAACTCAGTTCATCTCTCTGATTCCTCATCTGTAATTAATGCATTACACTATATTAATGATAGGCTGTAATTATCTTGACTCTTCTCCTGCTTCCCATTTTTCAAGAGCAGTTAGAATGAGCCAGCCCTCATAGTTCAGTTTAAGCTTTACAGCAAGTTAGAGAGATTCATTCAGTACTGTGTGGAAGAATATGGCTGGTATATCATTGTTCATTTTGCTCCCCAGTTGGTAAGGCGTTTCAGTTTACAAATCCTTGAGGAATTTGCTAGAAATAACATCTTAGATATCAGATGTAAAATAAAAGATGTTAGAACTTCAAACATTCCTTATGGTCTGTCTTATGGTTGACTCTGGTATTTGGGTTGTCTTTCTCCATAAAAATTATTTAGAACTCTCTTTTCATTTTTACTCTTCAACTGTCTTATTTAAGTTGGCTAAAATCTCCTTATAAATGGTCACATCGTGGATCTTTGATGCTATTTAAACACCTTTATTTCACCTTTCCCCCACCTTGCTTATATTCAGTATAGAGACAACTGGATTTTGGGAGAGAATTTATTCATAATTTTTAAAGACTAGAATTTACTTCACTGTTTTTCTTCCCTCATATTAGGAAATTACAAAGAACAGACCACAGTGGTCTGTTCTGGTTTCTTTGATATTCAAAATTTAAAATAAAGGTGACAAGAAAATTATTTTGTGTGTATATTTTAATGCTACCACATAATTAACGCATCCTAGTGAAAAAGGAATATAAAACATGTACATCAGAATATTCAACTAACACATTGTGGTAGAAACCAAGCTTTCAATAATTATTTTCTTTGTGAAAGAGAAAGAAAAGAAATCCAAGCATTACTACTATTGAATTATAAAACAACAAACTATCTCTTTCTCTGTGGCTTTCATCCATATAATTTACAGTGCAAATGCAATTTTTGGTACACAAATGCTTCTATATTAAGAGCTGTGTGGAAAATAGAAGGCCTAGTTCCAATTTCCTTGCCAAACAAAGAAAACAAAATCCTTCCCCATCTTCTGTATTATGTGAGTGCCAATAACGCCTCTTTGATGGTAGCTTTGTGTTGTATTGTGTTTTTGCTTTTAATTAAGATATATTGGGTAAAATAGTGCTTCATTGTATTGTACAAAATACTAAGCATGGGCTAATTACAGCCTTCAATGGGATTCAGTATAGACCTCATGTTACTGTCTCATGCCCATTTTTTTTAGTGTTTAGCCAAGTATTCTGATGTTATATTTTCTCCTGGGGTTTTCTTTTTAGTTTCTCTTCATCTAAATGAAAAGCAATGACCCCTACCTAAAATGTTAATTAAGTGGCTACCTCACTTGTTATAAAGTTTTTATTTAAAAATATTCTTACATTTTGGATGCCAAAACTCAGTTTTGCCCCATATGGCCCTTTTCACAACACTTGTTTTTAGAGGGCACAATTTTCACAGAAGGCAGAATTCAAAGTTAGCAGAAAGCAGGTTGGGAGCCAGACAAATATGGAAGAAATGTCACCCTCATCTTTATTTAAACCTGATTAACCTTTTTAATTTAGTCATTAAGTTTTATTGAAAATGAACCAAATGCGGTTATTAGTTGTGCAAAGAGAATGGAATCAATTTAGACATTAAATTAAAGGGCAAATTTCTAGAACTTCTCGGTAAAGATAAATGGTAGGTTGCTCATTGCAAACCGATAATAGGGGGAAAATATTATCTATATTGAAACTGCAATTTACCCAGATGCCGATCTATTTCAGAATTTGCCATAATGTGATAAAACTCCAATAATGCCTAGGATATATCTGTTCAAGAAATCGATTAAATATTTGTTAGTTGACTCGAAAAATGACTATGGCTTTGACTCCTGAGTATGGGGTATAATTAGGGTAAGGGTAAGGGTCAAAAGGACAATTTTATCTCCTTTTGTATGATCTTAGTAAAATATCTTCATCCATAAATGTGGTATAAACAGTGTGTTGCAAGAAAAATGTCCAATGGCCCAAAGGAAACATTTTGTGTACATTTTAAAAAGAATGATATCAATAACTGAAAGGTTCTGTTTTATGTTCTTTCCCTGACCCTTTTTCTAGATGCCTGCAATTTCTTTTGTCGTAAATTTTCTGCAAACATTATTAGTGTTCATACAAGTATCTAATCTTCTGTTGAACTGCATTGGATTAAAATGGGAATTGTAATTGTTGTAATTGTCGTTTTCATTCTGCATGCTAAATACAATGGAGTCTATTAAATTATTGCCTGAAAATGCATAATGTTTAATAATGTATTTTGAAAGTTGGTTTTGCCAACAGCAATAATAATGACATGCAAATATATGTATTATAGAGTGCTTACTGTGTGTTCTTACTTGAATCATCTCATGAAATCCTTACAACTACCTATGGTATGATACAGATACATGAGACTTCTTATTCTGTTCCAAGATGATGCTATGGCTTTTCATACAATTTCACTTTTAATATTTACATCAGCTCCCCCCTCTCCTAGGAAGTAGGGATTTTAAAAATGAGGAAACTGAAGGTTTGAAACTAGTATATGGTGAACAGAGTTTCAAACCCAGACAGCTTGCTTCCAGAGTCTGTGGTCTCAGTCAGTATATAATACTGCCTTCCTGTATGGATTATGCTTTACTTAAGAGAGTGGCAGGCTGGTCTTTCAGTTCTTTTATCCTGGAGATTTTTGTGAAGTCAACAGTGATATGTGAAAGCACTCATATATCATTTGGCCAATCAACATGGAAGCACAGTACTGTACCAGAGCTTTGGGTATATACAAGAGATATTTGTGTCATGATCCTTGCATAGGGATCAGCTTTAAAATCTAAGGTACATCTTAGGATGGCTCCTTTTTTTACTCAAGTGAAAGATTATGTTCTCAATGTGGGCTACAAAATCCTGCATAATCTGGCTTTCCATTCTCTCCCCAACCTCATCTCCCTACTACTCTTCTTGGGTTCTTTGATGGTTCAGGCATATTAGTTAGTATTTTATGTTTTATAATACACACATATGTTCTTTTGTTTGTATCAAATAATATATTAATAAAAATGTTTTTATGGTTATCACTAGTGTTTCTTCTGCACCAACAATTATTTCTATTTTTATTTTTTTAATTTAACTAACTTGCATTAACTATTTCAGTTCTGATATACAAAGTCAACAGATGTTAGCTTTTCTCCAATGTAAGGCTGTGCCACCAACAGGTGCTACATTTTATTTTCTTCTACTTCTGTTAGAGAAGTCAGAAATATGCAAACTTTTCTGGAAAAAAAATGTAATTTCTGTATAGAATCACTAGGGAGATCTTCCCCTGCATTAGTTTCCTAGAGTTGCTATAACAAGGTACCACAAACTTGGTGGCTTTAAACAACAGAAATTTATTCTGTCACAGTTCTGGAAGCTAGAAGTCAGAAATCAAGGGGTCAGCAAGTCTACACTCTCTTTGAGGGCTCTAGGGGAGACTATGTTCCCTGCCTTTCCCTTGGCTTTTGGTGTTATCAATGATCCTTGGTAATACTTGTCCTGTAGATGAATGACTCCAACCCTTGCCTCCTTTGCCACATGGATTCGCCCTGTGTGTCTCAATCTCTTTGCTTCTTCTTAGCATATAAGAAATAAATTATTTATGATTTGGATAGCTTATTTTATTTTTTCCCTTTTTTTCCAAATTTTTATTTAATTTCTAGTTAGTTAATGTATAGTGTAATATTAGTTTCAGGAGTAGAATTTAGTGATTCATCACTTACATATAACACCCAGTGCTCATCATAACAAGTGCCCTCCTTCATAACCATCACCCATTTAGCCCATCTGCGCCCCCACCTCACTCCATCAACCCTCAGTGTTTGTTCTCTATCCTTAAGAGTCTCTTCTCTTCTTATAGGACACCAGTCTTATGGGAATAGGGCCCATCCTAATTAAGTATGACCTCATCTTAACTTGATTACATGTGCAAAAACCCTATTGCCGAATACGGTCACCCCTCAGGTTCCTGGGGTGGGACATAAATACATCTTTTTGAGGGCCACAATTCAACCAATAACACCACTCTACTATGGGGAAGCCATTTACATTCTGGAAGCTTTCTGGTTGCTGCTATAAGATTTTCTCTTTTGCCTGTACTGAGCAATACTTTTTCCTTTTCCCTGGACATTTATAGTTGAACCATATCATGTCATGTACACATCTTGTACATGTAACTTAACATCACATGCCACTAAGACGTAGGTAGTGCTCTGTCACTTGGAAAGACAATTGATAACATTTTATGTTTGAATATAATGTGGATCTGAATTTTCTACAGCTAACATTTCAAAGAAATAACAAATACTGATTTGAAGATACATGAATTCAGATCCTTGGTGGGCATCTGGGCATTATCTTTTTTTGTTTTCTCTCTTTTTTTGAAACTACTAGAAATTATTGTTACTAGTATTTAGAAAATTTTTACCATGTAAAATAAGAAATTTTTCTTATGTATGTTCCTGTATACATAATATGCAGTAAAAAAAAATATATATATGAAATTTGTGTCTGACTAAAAATCTACTTTCACCCTTTGGGTCACTTAGATTTAGATCCTTATCTACTGGGAGGGCTCACTCCTAGTCCATAGGTGGTCCCTGATAGTTCATTCCGCTATTGCTACCCTTGGCTATTATTTCTATTCATCATACAATATGATTGTGTTTATCATTGCTTGACATCATTTCTGGCTATCACTTAGATTCAGTTTTCTCATTTCTTTAGAAACAAGACATAGTATATTTGACCCTTAACTTGCAGAGAGAAGAGTTATGTTGTCTTGAAAATGATATATTCTTCTCTATGGCACCACCTTAACCTGCATTTGGCTGGGGGCTGATGGACTGGTTTTCTACAGTTATGGCTAACCCTGTTGCCCTGCATTAGTGTTTGGAAGAAAGGAAAATAGCACCCAGGGAGAACACCCTCATACCTGAGAAGATTGCCAGACTATTTTGTAACTCAGAGAGCCCTCTGGAGGTTCTTAGACAAAATATTCAAATCAAGCATTAATAAAGAAACAAGTCTTCCCCTGCCTAAATGACAGAAGGGCATACTATGATTGTTGTATTTTTGCAATTTTTTTTTTTTGAGGAGGGGAAGTGCTATAAAAAATAACACAATTGGGTAATAACCATCATGTTTCATAGTGGAAACATAAGTCAGACATACCTGGGGGCCAGTTCTATCTTGTTACTAGGTAGCATTGTTGACCAAGACAGACCAGGAGGAATTCACCAGATCTTTTTACCCCAAAAATATCAATATCTGTATGAACAAAATTTTAGTCGGGGGGGGAGATTTGTTTTCTCATCAATATCTGTAAGTCTAATAGTGTCGGTTTTTCATACCAGATTAAAAATCACACTGAGGCCAAAAAGTTAATTACAGATGTACATCTTTCATTAGAATTTCTTTTGTTAAGATGTTTTACATTATCCAAGTAATCATCTCCATTTACTAAAACTATTCTTTGGAAAACATTTTTAAACAAATATGTTGTGCAGTACTTGAAATAATGGAGACCACCCTTATTCTTTGATGTACTAGAGGGCTGTCTAAGTTGAATATTGTCAATGTATAATATTGTCACCAGAAAACCTAAAGACTTTTATATCACTCATTGATTGGATTTGTTAAACTGCATATTTTTTTTGATGTTTAATAATACAGTAACCAACTTAACCTGAAAAATGTTACAATCATCTTTCTTCTTAAAACACATAGCAAATCTAAATGGGTTTTGATAATAAAAGCAAAAAAAAAAAAGAAAAGAAAAAACAATTTGCTTTCAGAGTAAATTCTCTTCTTTCTTTTAAGAGAGAGTTATATCACAAGAAGTAAGAATTACTGGAGACAAAAGAATACTAGAAAGGAATAGGAATGGAGAAAGGCACACCATTACTTATAATTGCTAGCACTTGCATAATTGCAAAAGAGAATGTCTATAAATAAACCCATTTTTGGGTGTAAAGCAAGAAAACTTTTCTTTATAGAATTAAATTTAAATTGGAGGAAAACATTTTGTTGAATCAGAATTTAGTTAATGCTTTTTTCCACAGAAATCTCAGGGTTATGTTTCATGAATGTTAAAGAATGTTAGCTCTCCTGGGTCCTTTAATCCTTTGAAGTTCAATTTTTGTGATTGCAGGCACGTGATATCCTTAATTCAGTTGTTTTTTTTTTTCTCTCTCTTTTTAACCTCTAACAACATTCTTCCACGTATGGCAAAATAGTTTTTGTACAAGTTAGTAGAATGAAGGCAAAGGAGAGTACTCCCTCCACAGGCCCCACGCCCCTGCAGTAGCTGTCCGCCTACATCTGCCAGACTCTTCCAGCCAACTGCAATCCAGTACCTTCAGGGCACGGTGTGATGAAAGATACCAAAGTGGTTCTGGTAATACATAAATAAACAAATAAACTTGCTTCTCCCCATTTTACCCACTGTAAATAAATATATATAAAATATCTGGAGTGTTCTCCTACTTCAGTACTTTATGAAAACATCAAAGGCTGCATTGAGAACAACTAAAACCCACATATTGAAAGAGACCTACATGAATTTGATAGTATATATGGATTTATAGATAATATATAGATATATAAGTGTATCTACACACATGCACACACGCACACACACACGCACGCACACACACATGCACACACACACACACACTCAACCTGTATGTTCTGGAAAAAAGGAATTGGTGACAGATTCCAAATGTAGTGAACACTGCCCTGCATCAGAGGGTGTGGTAAGTGAGGACAGTAGGTTACTACTGGGGTTATCCTAGTGCAATCTGGGATTCATTCCTGGCTGCATAGCTTCTAATCTAATTCTCTTGCCTTTCTAAGAATTCATGAGCTACTTAACGATCATTGTAAAAATTCCCCTTTTGCTTAAAGGTAGCTATGGTGACTTCCTAAGTTTATGCTAACAATAAATGCTTTGTTTATACAACATATTTTTAGCATTTTTATAGTTTGAATATTCAGAAGGTTTACTTCATTTAAAATGTATCCATTTAAACACTGAAAAAATTTTGGGCTGGAAGATTTGGATCGTCTTCATGTCATATCCTCTTGTAACCCTAACTATAAAAGCATAATTATTTAATGTATTTTTAAACAATTGCATGGGAATAAATGTACCTTATTTAATTCAGACTTTGATTTTTATTTTGGATATTTGACTTTCAAAGCCATGTGACTGAATGCATTTTGGCCAACTAGGAGAGTCCTTTTTGTATTTATAAGAAATTTTTGACTGCATTGCTCCCCTTGCATCTGTGTGCTAGGTTTTATGTTGCAGACATCAATATCACCCCTGCCTCAGTGAGAGAAGGGTTTAAAATTTTATGTGGCCAAAATTAGTTGTCATCTTCTTATCATTTGAAAATGGCACTTGCTGTGGGCTATAAAACAAATAAATAAATAATAAACTTTCTATCAAATAACATTAAATATTTTCTTTTGTCATTTATTTACCCCTACTCCCACTGCAGCCAGCTCAGTTCTTATTTAATGATTTCATGCCTATTATTTTGTAGGTTTCCTAATTAAGTGATTTCATGGGAAATTATTCATTCACATATAATACAAAATATGCTAATTATTTAACCCTTCTCTATTTCATTTGTAAGAAGCAGCAACCTTTTAAATATAAATAAATTTATTTATATATATATATATATACACACACGCAATATATATATATAAAACCCTTTAGAGATAAAGGTAGCTGCAGCCACTAAAGAACATAGACTAAATTATTGTCAGAAAGTCTAATGTATTCTTTTAATCTGTTCATTCTCTATTTGTAGAATTATTAACATAAAATAGAACAAAAGTAAATAAGGGAAAGCCATTTTGAAGAAAAATAGAATAGTGAAATATTTTATAGTCATTGATTGTTTTTCCCAAATAGTACCTATCTTGATGTCTAGTACATAATAATCACTGCTTAGATGCTTTTTAAGTAGATACACAAAATTTAATTTATTTTCTAAAATTCTATCTTTCAATCGTCTGAAGAACCATAGCCTACTTATTATAGTAGGATTTAAAGTGATAGAAAGATTACCCATGTGTAGTTAACCTCAGTATTCTCTAGGTTTGACAAGGAAAAATTCCTTATAGAACGCCCTGCAAATAGTATATCTGACTTCTTATAGTAGGATTTAAAGTGATAGAAAGATTACCTATATGTAGTTAACTTCAGGATTCTCTGGGTTTGACAAGGAATAATTCCTTATAGAATGCCCTGCAAATAGTGTATCTGGATATAAAATATCACCACATTTCATTTCATCAACAGCATCCTTACCTAAAACAATGATTATTACACATGTATCTATACAAAGTTTAGTACTAAGTATCAGAGTTCCAAAGGCAAGATCTCCAGGGTCCTTATCCTAGAGCTAGTTCTAGGCTAATGATGCAGATCTTAATAAATGCCAGGGGAAACTAAAAGAGGGCTAGAATTCCATGGGATGAAATGATAGGAGAAGCTTTAAAGATGAAAAAGTTCTGACCTGTATTAAGAAGGAAAGGCAGATTTTAGCTGAGGATGGAGAAAAATGGAGGGCATTCTAAAAAGACATAAAGTGTGAGTAAATACTAAAATCAGGGCACACACAAGTCTATTTTCAGGATAATACATTAAACAGTTTTCCTTGAATAAACTGTTTGATTAGGGAAATGGTAAGAAGTAGGTAAATTTAGACCAATGTAAAGAATTTAGATTTAGTCCTGGAGGCAGCTGGGAATCACTGACTATTTTGATTGCATAAAATAATATTTTATGTATTACTTTTTTAAGCATGAACCTCTTTCTCAAATAGTTGAAGTACTTTGATTCTATGATTAGTTTTGAAAAGGCTCATCTTTGTCTGCCTTTACATTATGTTCTCCAGTTATCATTCACTTAACCTTTTAATTTGTTTTTTTAAAGGAAATATCTCTATACTTCATATTATTTATCCTTATCCAACTTCTAGACTTCATAGAAATTCTGATTTGTTTGGTAGAGAACAAAAGATAATGAGTATCTCTTTTCTACACATAGAAGAATGACAAATTAAAATTGGCAAATGTGAGCTTACATTACATTATTTAATATACATTACATTACATTATTATATACATTACATTATTTATTGTTTCACTTTAATTAGACTTTTCTTTCTCAGAGACTGAATGCATCTTTTGATAGCATACAGAAAAGACAAAAAAACAGACGCAGCCAGAAGTATGAAGTTTGATCTTTGGCTCTTCCAACCTAGCTGTGACCACTCATCAAAATTTCATGTGCAGTCTCCAAAGTCATTTGGAGTTCACCAAATCAAATTAACTCTCATATTACCTCTTTACCTATCCTAACATTTTGTTCTTCCTGCAAATATGGCATGATCAAATTTCCTATTGTTATACTTATTTCGAGAGACACATGGATCTGATCCCTTCATCAATTGGTACAAACTAACATAATAAATGGCAGGTCCCTCTTTATGATCCCTGCTATTAGGCAGAATGTCTTCTTTTTATCCAGACCTCAAGTAAATGGTAGTTCCTTTAAAAATTAATAAATTGAGATAGTCTTTCCTTTTCTTTTACACCATTGGTCTAAAAGCCAAAGTCTGCCCATTTGCTTCTTCCTACCCTGAAAATTGTGATAACATTCTAAATATTTCACTAAAAAATGGTAATTTTTTCATTAAAAAAGTAACTATCAGAGTTTAACAGACTTTTTTTTTTCATCCAAAGTGACTATTCTTTAATGAACACAGGACCACTAGGCGTTGTTTTGAGAATTTCAGTACGCTGACACAATGTAACAATGACACTTTCTAGTATCTTCCTTGGTTACTATATGTAATCCCATTTAGAAAATTCATTAATTCTTTTAGTTTCATTCAGTGTTTAACTTGCTTGAAGCATTCTTTGAGTTGTGGATCATGGATTTGTCTTACTGTTTTTGATTTCAGAGTTAGCAATCCAATAGTCTCTATTATTCTGACTCTTTTTGACCCAGGAAGCCCTGGGTCAAAGAGTCTCTATGTTCACACCGAGCTCTATTTTGACATCTATTTTAGTACTGCATTAATAATTGTGAAATTTGGCTACCTTGTTTTCTTATTTGTAACTAATCTTTACCTGTAATTAGTTTATATCTACTACTACTACATATGAAATAACCTACACAGGAAGGAAACAAATAGCTAACATATCACAGTGCAATCCTAAAATGCCCTTTGGTGATTACATAAAAACAACTCTGAGATAATAATAACAAAAAATAATGAGTTAACATGTATTGAAAGATTACAACGTTGTAGGCACTGTTAAGCACTTTATAAGCACTGCCTTCCTTAATTTTCAAAACAACCTTAGGGTATTAACGGTAAATGTTCCCATTTTCAGATGAAGGAACTTAAATACAGAAGCTAGTATGATGGGGCGCCTGGGTGGCTCAGTTGGTTAAGTGTCTGCCTTCTGCTAAGGTCATGTTCCCAGGGTCTTGGCCTGGAGCCCTGCATCGGGCTCCCTGCTCAGCGGGGAGCCTACTTCTCCCTCTCCCTCTGCTGCTCCCCCTGCTTGTGCTCTGTCAAATAAATAAATAAAATCTTAAAAAAAAAAAAGAAGCTAGTATGGTGGAGTGTGAACATAATTCCAAGCTGACTTCAAAAAATGTTATTTACCAATTAATAATGTAAACTTTTTTATTAGCCAATTAACTAGTAAAAATAACCAATTAATCATATTAAGTTATATGGTTTGAATTTTATGTTGTTTTCAAAGGAAAAGAAAAATAGTTTTCTATTAATTCTGTTGTGATCCTAGGTGACAAACACTTCCCCATTCTCTCGCAGAAAAGAAAAACGTTTCATCTGGTGCTCCTGTAGAATTTATAGTTCCTTAAGTGGAAAATCTCTGACCTAGACTGGATGTTCACTAAGGTCACTGATAACAAATGGGCCTGTCACACTGGGGTTGAGGAAGTAGGAAGTTTGTGTCTAGGAGAACATGGAATAGCCGGAGACAGCAAATAACAGGCATAGAAAAAGACACATGCTGGTCTGGTCCCTTCTCCTTGCTCCACAAAATTACTCTGTGACAGTGCCCTTTACCATTTAGCCTGGGAAGTAGGGAGTAACAGAGAGATTGTACTTATTACCTCTGTACTTCTTCCACATATATTTCAGATCTGCCCTCCTAAACCAAGCCACCATCAAAATTCTTTACAGAGGTCCTTTCTTCTTAACATGATTTTACATGAAATAATTTGAACTTGCTCAATAATTTATTAAAATTGACAATAAGATTTTTATATATTCCTTGAAAATATTTTCTAGGTCTCAGGAAAGGGAAATTACATACTAAAAACTGAATATTGAAGGAAGTTCACACAGGCAGAGATGAGCTCTAAGATAACCAAGTACCACATGATAGGAAGTTAAAAAGTGTTTACGTTAGAGATAAAAATAATCTGAGTAGCCTGGTTTAGATTTTAATTTTTTTTTAAAAGATTTTATTTATTTATTTATTTGAGAGCTAGAATGAGAGAGAGAGAGAGAGAGCATGAGAGAGGGGAGGGTCAGAGGGAGAAGCAGACTCCCTGCTGAGCAGGGAGCCCGATGTGGGACTCGATCCCAGGACTCCGGGATCATGACCTGAGCCGAAGGCAGTCGCTTAACCAACTGAGCCACCCAGGTGCCCTGGTTTAGATTTTAAATAGGAAAGTAAGTTATCCATTTAGTTATTATAAGTTTGTCATCATTGTTTTAGCATTATTTGGTGTTAAAATATTTCAGAATTCAAAAAGAGTATTTTAAAGATTGTGTTACAGTGTGATAAACCTAACAGAAGCTCACAAATTCTCATATAGTATTATACAATATTTATAATGGAGAGGGAGGAGATGTTTTCAGCTGAGATATTAATTAAGGACAGAATATAGGATTTAAATTAATACCAATATGTTACAAATTTAAGATTTAATTACCCAAACTTTTTTTAAGTTAGTCACTATTCATTTCAGTTTTTAAAATGTTTAAGTCCAAGAGATACAAAACTGAAACTATCATTTTAACAAAAAAAATTAATCAAGGGTATGTAAATTCATAGTTTAGGTTCTAGTGAATATTTTTCTTTAAAATATTTATGATTTTATAAAAAGATTATTTGTCATAGTCTGATCTTTAGCTAAAAACTTACTCAACAAAATATGAATTGTTAGTTGCTTGACATGCCACAGGAGACCATATAATACTGGAAAATGCATATATGGTAAGTGAATGACAAAATACATAAAGTGGTCAGCATGTGAGAAGACATGAGAAGACAGAATAAAAATACTTTACCATTGACTAATAAATGTCAGAAAGTGTAATTGAATGAAAAAAGGAAAGAAAAAAGCTATTTAGTGTGAGACTTGTTTAGTAAATGATTTAAAATAATGTACAGACACAGAGAAAGAGAAATGATCCCATTATTACTTGGAAGGGAATGTAAATAGCCCCACATCACAGAGCTGGGATGAAATGAGCCCTCTCGGAGTGGCTATCCAGAATGATGCTGGGTCTCTATGGTCAGCCTTGGCATCTCATTATCCAAGAGCTGTGTACACATGTAAGAACCTCTGGAAGATCAATGGATAAGATTGATAAGAATATGAGAAAGAGGATGGAGAAAAAAATGTATAAAGCAAGACTAAAGGTGCTAAAGATTTTTGAAAGTTCTAAAGAACTAACAAAGTAGGAAAATGATAATAGTGTGTACACTATAACTTGTTATAATAAATAACAAGTGGAGAGAGTAATTACCGAACACATTTGAAGGGAATAATGGGGTTAAATTAAATTTAAGGTGAATACTATATGTATGGGAAAATTCCTTTGTGTGAAATACGTTGAGTCAAACTATATAACCTCAAGAGAAAAGCTACCTTATAATTCCGTTCTCCATGGATTCACATTCTAGGAGACAACCTGGGATGAACACCAGAGTCCAGGTCCCAGAAGAGCAGGTGCATAAGCCTTATGCAGCTTAGAGTTAAACTGCAGCTTCTGTTTGAATGAACTGAATCTGCCAGGTCACCACTAATAACCAGGGCAGAGAGACAAAAGCATATTCAGGATTTCTGGCCAAGTCAGCGGCGTAGAAGCAGAGATCACTAAAAAGTTAAAGAAACTGACTGAATCACAGTGAAATGAGATTGAAAACCTAGGAAAGAGAATCTGGGGGAAATGCGTATTGTTGGATAGATAGAGTATATGTTATTTCAGAACTCGGTGGATTCCAACAAGGTACACATTGCCACTGAATTAAATTTTCCATGTTCAGTAAAGAGGAGATTTGTAGGAGGAAAACACTTCATACAAACAGAACAAAACAAAACAAAAACCCTACAAGAAGGTTAGAACACTCAAATGCATATAGCAGATAGGAAGTAGTGCAAATGTGGGAAGATCTTAACTCATAGTGAAGAGAGGGAGAGGAAAAATAAAAGCAGAAATTAGGATGAAAATAGGCAAGTGACACTTTGTCTCAGTGTAAAAGAAGCCAAAAGTGGTAGCTGGGATTATGGCACAAAGGAGAATGCATGCTCCATTTGAAGAGGAAACACTACTTAAATCCACTAGAATATTGCCATCTGGAATGTAGCCTCATCTTCTGATTTTCAAGAGAAGTTGAAAGTAAGAATTTTAAAACTGAGCAACTAACATGTCTTTCTCTGATTGACTTATTTCACTAAGCGTAACACCCTCCAGTTCCATCCACGTCGTTGCAAATGGCAACCATTCTCTCTTATCTTGAGAAAATTTTCAAGGATAACTAAGTCTGAATTAAAAATAAGAAATTTGTAATTTGTTCCTAAAACATTCCATTATTCTCTTGATGTACAGTTAGCTGCACTGGGTCCTCTTCTTTACTTAGGCCAATAATCGAGAAAGTTACAGTTTAAGATGATACCGTAACCTCATGATTTAGACATACCCTCCATTAAAAACAAAGTAAATTGTTGGATAAATCATAGATAAAAGGCGTAAAAATTGGAAAGTAACCAACCAGATTGTTCTTATTTTTGGACAAAATATCTACACCAAACCCTTCCTCAATTCTACATAGAAAATCTAGTATTTTAAAAGAGAATTTAGCAAGGTTGTTGAACACAAGAATTAACATGATATCAATAGCATTTTATACAAAATAACCCATTTAAAATATAATAAAAATACTCCATAACAATAAACTGTAAGATATGTAGAAATAAACCTAAAAATGATGCAACCAACTATTAGAAACTAGTTAAGAATATATAAGGAGATCTAAATATAAAAAATTTATAAAGGAAGGCCAATCAATAGCCTGAAAATATACATTCTTCCCCAAATTGATCAATAAATTTGATTTCCATTCAAAACTGAAACTGCTCTTTGGAACCTTTCAAACTGACCCTAAAAGTTCTCAGGGAGATGCAGGATCTAGTTACAATGTAGCTGTAAAGTGCTGCCTTGTCTTTGCCCCTGCTCAAAATAAAGCTGTTACCTTTCTAGCCCTGTCCGCCATGGTGCTTAGCAGCCAGGGATGCATGGTCTCAGACATGTTTACCAAGTTAAACACTGACTTGAGGGATGCCTGGGTGGCTCAGTCATTAAGCGTCTGCCTTCGGCTTGGGTCATCGAGCCCCACATCGGGCTCCCTGCTCGGCGGGAAGCCTGCTTCTCCCTCTCCCACTCCCCCTACTTGTGTTCCCTCTCTCGCTGTGTCTCTCTCTGTCAAATAAATAAATAAAATCTTTAAAAAAAAAATTAAAAAAACACACACAAAAAAGTTCTCAGGTAAGCAAAAAACAAAAAAGACAATTTTGAAGAACAGTGTATGAAAGATAATTCTTATCAGATATGAAGATTCATTTGCAGCCTTAGTAATTAATATAGTGTGAGCTGATAGAGACAGGGGTTGATAAATAGATCAATAGAAAAAAGAAAAAAATTTGCACTTATATTGACAATATATTACAGAGGTAGTACTGTAAATGAATAAAAATGATAGACTAGCTAGTAAGTGCTGGTGAAAAAATGATTATTCATATAAGAAGAACATAAATTTAGATCCCTTCCTTAAACAACAAAAAGATAAAATGTCTGGTGGAGTAAAGTAAATGTCAAAAGCAAATCCTTAAAACTTTGAGAAGAAAATATATCATTGAGACATTAGGAATAGATTTCTTAGAAAAGAAACCAAAACCCTCCAGACACCGGAATAGTTAATGAAATTAAACATTTATATTCAAAAAATAAAGAAAGGAGAAAGATAAGCTTCACACTAGAAGAAAATATTCCCAAGATATATAATCAGGAAGTGTTTGGAGAATATACAAATGCCAGCAAATAAATAAAAAAACATAGAGTATCCAGGGGCGCCTGGGGGCCTCAGTCAGTTAAGCCTCTGACTCTTGGTTTCGACTCCCGTCAGTATCTCGGGGTCACGGGATCAAGCCCCACATTGGGCTCTGAGCTCAGGGGGCAGTCTGCTTGAGATTCTCTCCATCCCTCTCCCTCTGCGCCTCCCACCACAAGTCTGCGCAGGCTCTCTCTCTTTCTCTCAAATAAATGAGTCTTAAAAAAACCCACAGAGTATCCAATAGGAAAAAAATGACAAGAGATAAACACAGAGTATTCACAGAAAAGGAAGTCAGAACGGTTAAACAAGGAAAAGTCCAAATATATTAGTAATCATGAAATTGCAAATTAATGCCACAATAAAATAATTATTTCACATCCATCAGAATGGAAATGGTCTGGTGAGAGCAATCTTGATCAGGAATAGGTATCTGAGACATTCATACATTCTGAAGAGTAGCAAAGAAATAGAGGATTATTTTTGGCAATTTCAAGTAGAGATGAATATTAATTTATGACCCTGGTATATTCTCTAAAGAAACACACATGTGGCTTTATTTATGAATATGTTAAATCTCAAAAACAGTATTTTGAGCAAAAAAGGGGCAAACTGCAAAATGACATATTCACTAAGACCATTTCCATGAAGTTTAAAACACAACATTTTGAAATACTGATGGATGTATATATATAATCAAAACCAAATGAGCATGGTAAATGCTAATATTAATTAATTCTGCCTGGAGCAGAAATTAGAAAAGTTTACACAACATTCTTTGATGGTAGTTGTACTTTTTCTGTTTTTGAAAAAATGATGTAAATGAATATGAAATCACATTAAGATTTTTCTAAAGGTGGTTTGTGAGTACATGGCTAAAATAAACATTGGTGGGGCGCCTGGGTGGCTCAGTCTGTTAAGCGTCTGCCTTCGGCTCAGGTCATGATCCCAGGGTCCTGGAATCGAGCCCCGCATCGGGCTCCCTGCTCCGCGGGAAGCCTGCTTCTCCCTCTCCCACTCCCCCTGCTTGTGTTCCCTCTCTCGCTGTGTCTCTGTCAAATAAATAAATACAATCTTTAAAAAAATAAAACAAAATAACACTGGTTCTTCATTAACTATAAAAACCTATAAAATAGGTTTTTAGATAAATATTTGAAATAAAAAATACTAAATAAAACATCAATTATGACTATATTCCACTAAATGACAAAAAAGGAGGAAGATACACACACACCCAGCAAAAAGGGAATTCTCTAATAATTTTGCTGAGAAGAAATATATAAGAATACCCTTATCTCCTAATTTCTCTTCCCTCTTTTTCACTTTGTATTTTAGAGAGATGGTAAAAGAAGAAAATAAAAATCTAAGCATCTCAATCTATGTATCTCCCTCTAAGCACTGCTTTAACTCTGTACAGTAAGTTTTGACAATATTTTGTTATATTACCACCCATTTTGAAATACATTCTAATTTGCCTTGCGATCCTTTCCTCCCTCCCTCCTCTTCTCTCTCTTCTCTCTCTCTCTCCCTCTCATATATGGGACTTTTAGAAAAAAACATACCATTCTTATTAATTTCTAATTCAGTTTATTGTAGTCAGACAATATACTCAGTTCTATTTCAGTCCTTTGGTATTTACGGAGACTTGTTTTGACCAGTGTGAGGTATATACCCTGCTGAATGCTCTACTTGCACTTGAGAAGAAAGTATATTTTGTATTTGTTGGATGTCATGTTCTTTAAATGTAAATTATAAGTTGGTTGATACTGTTGTTCAAACCCTCTTTGCCTTTACTAACATTTTCTGTCTCTTACTCTTCCAAATACTGAAAGAGGGATATCAATATGTTTATGGATTCGTCTATGTCTTCCTTTAGTTTTGAATTTTTTTGCAATGTGTATTCCAAAGTTCTGTATTATATTACATTTTCTAGGTAAATGAAAGTAGAATTTTCTCAAACATTAGGGGCATGCAGTTTAGAATTTTCATGACTTCTTAGTGAATTGATATTTTTATCATTAGGAAATATTCCACTTAATTTCTAATGTATTCTTTGTTTTGAGGATTTTTTTGAGAATGATCGCATGCCATTTTTCTTGAGTTTAGGGTTTTTGTGGTATACCTTCATTTTTATTTTTTTAAAGATTTTATTTATTTATTTGAGAGAGAGAGAATGAGAGATAGAGAGCACGAGAGGGAAGAGGGTCAGAGGGAGAAGCAGACTCCCCGCTGAGCAGGGAGCCCGATGCGGGACTCGATCCCAGGACTCCAAGATCATGACCTGAGCCGAAGGCAGTCGCTTAACTAACTGAGCCACCCAGGCGCCCGGTATACCTTCTTTTTTTAAAAAAATTCTATTTTATTAAACTGGAATACTGAAACTGACTTTGCCTTTGCCTTTCATACATTTTGGTTGTGGCTTATCTTTGCAATACAATTTGATCTGGGTTACTTATGTACCCTCAGTGAGGATATAAAAAAATACGTGCCCTGGCTGTCTGAAAAAGAAGGTATTCTGTTCAAGAAAGAGTTTTCTTTACAATCTGCCAAAAGGTTAGGATTTTCTCCTCCTTAGGCTAAGCTCTTGGGTTTATGATCCTTCCACTGGGCTCCTCCCTACTCTGCAATACCAGCCTCCCCACCCATGACATCTCTTCCTCAGGAGGCTGTCCACCATTCCACACACATCCTGGCTGGTTTGTTAGACACCATTGAGAGCACCAACTTTATGAGGATTAGACAAGTCATGTAGAAAAATCTCAATGTTTCAGTTTGATTTGACAACCTTTCATATACAGTACAAATGCCAACCATTCTTCTCCTTGCTTCCCTCTTCATTAAAACGTCTGATGTAAAACTAAAGATAGTTCTTACACCATCTTTATTTTGGGAAAACTGAAGGAACATGTTTCTATTGGCCTCACCCCAGCCTTCTTAATTCTTTTGGCCTGTGAATTCAGTCTTCTCTCTCCTGATAGTCATGCCTCCTTCAACCTAAGAATATTCTGGAATCTACTGTCTCGTTGGCTTGTTTTGTTTAAATACAATTTTTATTTTAGAATAGAGTTAGAAGTACAAATTTAGAAGATAGTATAGAGAGTTACCATATAACACTTATACAGTTTCTCCTATTATTGTCTTTTATTAGTATGGTACATTTACCATAATTACTATTAACTACAGTCCATACATTTTTCAATTTTTAAAACATTTTTCCTTAATATCCCTTTTCTGTTCCTGAATTCCAGCCAGGAAACCGTATTGCACTTAGTGGTCACGTCTCCTTAGGCTCCTCTTGGTTGTTGACAGTTTCTCAGACTTTTCTTGTTTTGATGACCTTGATGATTCTAAGGATTCCTGGTCAGATATTTTGTAGACTATGCCTAAGCTACGATTTGTCTTAAGTTTTTTCTCCTAATTAGGCTGTGGTTTTAGGTTTTTGGCAGGAAAACTACAGATGAAATGTGTTATTTTTGTTACATTTTATCAAAAGTACATCCTAACAACAGAACTTATTACTATAGATTTTGACGTTTATCACCTGTGTGACATGGTATTGTCAGGTTTCTCCACTTACAAAGTTCCTCTTTTCCGCCACTCTCCATGCTTTCCACCTGTGCTTTTTGGAAGTAAGTCATTATGTGCAGCCCATATTTAGAGCCTTCACATCTCCTGTAAGGCACAGTATCTATATAAATTATTCGGAATTTCCTGGATGGAAGATTTGTCTCTTTTCTCTTATTTAAGCATCTATTCAATCATTCATTTATAACAGTATGGACTCCTGGGTATTTATTTTATATTACTTTAATCCTCCACACACAATCTAGCAATTAGTCAAAATCACCATTTAAATGCTCTAGCCAGTATATTATAGCTCTAGGATTTCTATCCAGGTAAGCAGATCTTGACTGTGTCTCCCTAGATGCTCTTGACTCTCCATATTTTGGGGTGGGTTTGCCCTGCAACCTCAGTGTTCTGATGAGTCTAAGAAAAATAACTGATTTTCAGTTTGTCCAGCTTTTTCTAGTAGGGATGGAAGTGACGGTGTGTGAGCTCTTTCTTTTTTGGAACTGAAAGTGCAAGTTGGTGTATTAGTCTGTCTTTATAAAGTATGCTGGGTCTTGTTTTTTTAATCCGTATGAGAATCTCTGACTTGTGTTTAGTCCATCACCCACTATTGTTGGGTTTAATTCTTTGCCATGCTATGTGTTTTATATTTCTCCCACATGTTCTTCTGCCCCTGCGCTTCCTTTCTTGACTTTTTTCATGTGAAGTTATTATTTTCTTAGTATTCAATTTTATCTCTATAGACTTTTTAGTTTTTCCATTTTGTGTTATTAGTGTTTCTCTAGTGATATAGTTTTAAGCTTCCCTTCAAAAAATATTACACTATTTCACAATGGAAGGACTTACAACAGTATAACCCTTCCTTTGTTACATATTCTATGGACCCCACAATACATCATTATCAAGTATTATTTTTTATTTGTAATAGTTTATAGTCTTTTAGGGAAATTTAAGTATCTTTATATATATAATATTACATATATATGTGTATTACATGTATGCATATATTCCTATATATTTACTCTTTCTGCTGATCTTCATTCCTTTCTTAAGAGAAGATATCCAGGATTTCATTTACTATCATTTCCCTTTAGGCTGAAGAAGTTATAATAGTGCAGGTTTCCTGGGGACAAATTCTTCTGTTTTGTCAGCTTAAAAATGTCTGATTTCACTGTTATTTGGGGAGATATTTTCACCAATTATAGATTCCTAGGTTCGTATTTTATTTTCTTTCACCGCTGTGAAGATCTTATTGTATTATCTTCTAGCCTCCCAAAGTTTCTGCTGAGAAGGACCCCTTCTGTTATATTTAATGTGTCTTTTTTTCTCTAGCTACTTTTAAGATTTGCATATTACATTGTTTCTAGCAGTTTGATGTGCCTAGTGATTTTTAAAATTTATTTATCCAAGTCGAGGTGTTTGATGAGATTCTTGGATTTGTGGGTGATTTCTTTCAACTAATTTTTAAAAGTCATCAACCATTTATCCTGACGTATTTCCTCTAATCCATTTTCTCTCTCTTTGCCTTTCAGGTTTGAAATTATGCAGACCATTTGATATTTTCTCACATATCACATATCTATTATCTCTTGTTTTTGTTTTAATTCTTTTTTTTTCTAGTTTGGATATACTCTATTGATCAGTATTCAAGTGTATTGATTCATTATTCTTCTGTGCTCAATCTGTTGTTAAATCCAACAGATGAATTCATTTTTAGTCATTGATTTCATTTTTTCATTTATACAATTCCATTTTGTCCTTTTGCATATTCTCAATATTTTGCCATGGATGTCCACCATTTCCAATAGATACTAGCTATGGTGTGAATTTTTATATCCCCCTAAAATTCGTAAGTTGAAAATGATGCCAATATAAAGGTATTTGGAGGTATAGCCTTTGGAGAGAGAGAGATCTTGAGAGTGGAGCCCTCATGAATGGAATTAGTGTTCTTATAAAAGATACCCCACCAGGCCTCCCTAGTCCCTTCCCTCTGCCTTGTGAGGTTACAGTGAGAAGCTGCCAACTATGAACTAGAAAGTGGGTATGCACCAGACACTGAATCTTCTGGTGACTTGATCTTAGATTTCCCAGAATCACTTGGGTGACGTGGTATTGTCAGGTTTCTCCATTCCACTAGAGTCCAGAACTATGAGAAATAAATTTCTTGTAGCAGCTCAAGTGGACTAAAACAATATGTTAGTGTCTCTATCCTATAACTGATATCATCTATAATTGCATCATGAAGCCATTTATGTTTCTTCTATCAACTATTTCTTTTTTGACTATTAGTGACTTTTGTTGTTGTTGCTGTTTCATGTGACTTGGAATTTTTTTGGTTTCTGCCAGACATTTTGTGTTAAATAACAGTAGGGACTGAATTATACAGTATTTACCTCCAGAAAATATTATATGACATTTTCTCACAGGCTGCTACAACTGGAGGCTAAGTCAATCTGAATTAAGTTAAACTGTTTATAGGCATTGTTGCAGATTTAGTTCACTACTGACCTAGCATATTTTGAGATTGTGATCAGGGCTTTTCCTTCTGTAGAACAAAGGATCTGAGTGCTGGTGAGGCTTCTTAGTGCTTTATAGGTAATTTACTGGTCAAACTATATCATCTCTTTCTATCCCTCACAAATTAGATATAAGCTTGCTGGGCCATTTGGGAATGATCTTTGCTTTCCAGTCCTGCCTCCACATTTTTCTGCCTTGGAAAACCTCTATTTGCCCTGCTGCAATGCCATGTTCTTTCCAAAACTGATGGTGGCTGCTTTATACTTCTAGAAGGCTTCAGAATGAATGGATTCTCTTAGCTCTCCTGCTGGCCTTTGGTAGATGAAAGCGTGGAGTATCCCAAAAGGGTTTCTTTCATATGGAGCTCTTTCAATATGACTGACAGTGTGGTAAGTGTGTTACATAGAATATTCTCCTTGATTATTAGAAAAAGTTTATGAAGCAGTTATTAGTAAAATCTTACAGGAGAGTAACTAGAGAAAGTTAGAAATTAAGATAAAAAGAATCAAAAGAATAAAATTATGATAAAGGAAAAACTAGTCAACTCTATAAAAAAAGAGAAAAGAAGAAATGAGAGAAGAAGGAAGCCAATGAAAGTCTGTAAAACAGAAAAGGTTTAGAGCATTATCTATTGGAGCAAGGTTAATAGTGGCAAGTTTTATTTTAATTGGCTTATTCACTTGTAAGACTTGGTCAAATTGATGACTGTTTGTGGTATCTTTTTGTTCCTCACCAGGCTGTGCATTTGTTAAGAACAGATATTGTGCCTTATTCAGCAAATATTTTCAGGAATGTTCAAAGGGCTCAGCACACATTAAGTATTTATAAATATTCATTTTTATCTTAAGGTTTCACTCCATTCATTTATTCATTCATAAAATATTTTGGGGGGATTTCCTACTATGTGTCAAGCACTCTTCTAGAAACTAGGAATAACTTAGAAACCACAGAAAAAATCTATGCCACTGTAAAACTTTTAAAAAAGAGAGCAACAAACAGGATACAAAATGAGTTAATTATATAGCATTCTAGAAAGTGGTAAGTACTATAAAGAGAAAAACAGAAGAGGGAATGGGTGATTTGGAGAGTGTGCTAGGAAAAATGGGTTTTAATTTTAGAGGGCAATCAAGAAAAGCATCAATGAGAAGATGCCATTTCAACAAAGACCTGAAGTATGTTAGGTATCTACCTAACATGCAAAAGCCTTAAATTTCCACCATCTTGAGTGATTTAGGAATTGCGAAGAGACAAGTATGACTACACTAGAGAGAGGAAGGGGAGAGTGGCACAGGATGAGAGAATGCGGTTAAGGGTAGGTCAGATTATATCAGCCCTATTAGGCCATTGTAAGCCTTTTCACTTTAAGTGAAATGAAGAACTCTGAAGTCTTGAGCAGAGGAGTAACACTGTATGACTCATGTTTCAAAAGTTTTACATCCTCTCAGATGATATAGCTAATGAAATAGAGCTTCACTGCCCTATAATTTTCCTTTCCACATAATCTATTTCAGAATCCCTATAACAGTCTGTGGCATAGAAACAAGCATCATGTTTCAACTCACAGTAATGTATAAATCATGTGTTGGGGAAAAATGAATTGGGGACTAAATATCTAGATACATCATGTTCAAGAGATGCAAGACCCAACTTCCCAGATTTTAAAGTCCTTCCATATTCAAAGAAAGGACAAGGTTAACCTGTCATCTTTTAAAAGGTAAAGAAATTGAGGTTTGAGACAGAAACTAGACCTTTTGACATTAAATCCATATCTTTCACTATTAAAATACGTGTGTCTTCAGAGCTTTGTAAAAGAAGGAAATGATGATTTAGACCTAGCATGAACAAATGTTAATTGGGCAGATGGTAGATTTTTGAGGCTTTGTGGTCCATAGAGTATCTTTCATAGCCACTCAACTCCAAGTTGTAGCACGAAAACAATGGCAGACAAGTCAGCTGTTTCAGTAGCTCTTAGATTATAAAAACAGGCAATGTGGCAGCTCAGATTTGGTTGGTGGGCCATAATTTGCCAAACTTTGATTTAGATTATGTTGTTGAGAGCAAAGGGGAGATTATAAAGCAGTTTTCAGAAGTTATGCTGATTCTTTTAAGCTCAGTAGTTCCTGGGTGACATTGAACAGGAAAAAAACTATGCAAATAAGAACGTGAATGTAACTAGCTTTCAACAGCACCATGTTCCTATATATAGCTTTTCTGCCTAACCAAGAATACCTCTGGGAGGAATTATAAGTTAGTCTTTCTCCAGAAAGGGGTATTTGGAAGATTGTAGCATGGATGGATGAAAGGACATATTTGTTTCTCAGAAATGTGTAAATGATTTGCTAAATTCCCAAGGCATTCACAGTTTGGAAATGTATGTTGGAGGAAGAAATAAATACCTATAAAATTTTGAAACTAAGTATTCAAATGTTGGTATTTCTTAGATTACTACAACTAATGGCTGACATTAATACAGCATCTTGATTCTCCCATTCTTTCTTGGATTTGTGAAATATATATGCATTTATATGAAATATTTTATATAATTCCATATACAATATATATGTATTTTTCCAACACCTCACTTCCTGGTAGGGAAACTGAGTAACAAAAGGATTAATATATGCCTAAGGAAGAAGTTAATGACAGGCATAAGCAGAGAATTCTGATTTCATGGCTCCCAGATTAAAGCTGTTTACATTTTCTCTAAATCAATATATCTGTAGCCCCAGGTTGAGTCTCCAAAGCAAATAGACAGGAATCCCAGGGTATGTCAGTTTCAGACAAGAATGATAATTTGCACGTGTACATTTCAAATGAGGCTCTTTCTACTATTTTCTAAAGCTGGAAGCCTATCTTTGTAAAATTCACATTTAGTACAAATGTTTCACATACCAATTATTTTTGGTTAGAGTACTTAGGTAGTAAACAAGTTTGTTGGATCTTTTTCTTGGCCAAATAACTTTAATAGGGAAGACTGTCACTAAGGAGATGATTAAAGGAACCTAGTGGCCTTCTACCCCACTTCCAAATGCAGGTAGTATATTTCTAAGTATTACTTAGGTCTTCACTGACAATCACAGACAAAATGGCATAAGAGAGCCAGTCATTAGACATATCCTTTGGCTAGTCCCTGATCGAGAATTTATTTGAGTCAAGATACATTATCTGTAATCACGTTTGGCTCCTCTGCATACGTGTATGCTATTTTTGAAGGCTTGAACTGCAAGAAAGCTAACTGGCTTCTTACATGTTAACCTGAAATTAAAAATGACATATATTCCTTACTATATAGTATCTCAGGTAAAGGACCTATTGATTCAGGTTTTTCACACTAAAACATATTTTGTTTAGGTAAAACAACTTTTGTGGGTACAAAATTAAGATTTAAAAATAAGTAGAAGGATTTAAACTTTCTTTTTTTAAATAAATGGACCTATAAATTTGCTTTGGAAAAAAAAAAAGGTTGAAAATCCTTAGCTTATCTCTCACCTGTAATGAACAGAATAAAGGAAACAGAGAACCTGTAGAGAGATTTTGGGATAGTTTTGAGAACTATGTGTTGAGTCCCATATGTTAGAAAAAAATGTTACCTACTTCAAAAGAGGTATGTGTATTACCTTAAATAAGACCTAGTATTCTCAGTGTCTAGATACTAGAGAAGTATCAAAGTATTTGATATTACAGTGTTGAATACTAAAAACTATTCAACAAATTTTATTGCTTGGTCATATAATCATTTGAATATATATAATACACACGCCTCTTTGGTATATCTTTATCTTAGGTGCTATTATTTATGTATGGATGAATTAAAGAGAAATTCTTTTTTTCTGTAGATTTTATTTATTTGACACAGAGAGAGAGAGATCACAAGTAGGCAGACAGGCAGGCAGAGCGAGAGGGAGAAACAGGCTCCCTGCTGAGCATGGAGCCCTATGCGGGGCCCAATCCCAGGACGCTGGGATCATGACCTGAGCGGAAGGCAGACGCCCAACTGACTGAGCCACCCAGGCGCCCCTAAAGAGAAATTCTGTTTATATGTTGCAGCCATGGGGGAAAGCTTGTATGATACATAGTAAATGTTATAATACTGCCCAACAGAGTATCCATTTATGGTAATGTTCAATGGTAATATCTGAAGTATTTAAAGCTCTGACTTTGAAAAGGAAAGGGATTTCCCAATAAAGGATAACTTTAAAATGAGTCTTCTTTTATTGTATAGAATGCTGATCTTGGTAGAGAGATAAGCAGACAGACATAAGATGTTCAACAGCTGAGTTTGAAAGATAAAGTGTTGCAGCTACATATAGTCATTTATGTTAAATAATAAGGCAAGCAGCTACCATTTTATCAAGCATAATAGAAGGGATCACAGATATGACTCCATGCTTACCACCTGATTTTGACCAAATTAACATGTAAAAACTGAGAAATTCAGGGTCATAGAATGAAAAACCTGAAATGAGAATAAAAAATCTTGGTATAAGGTGGTAACACTCTAGAAAAATGAACATAGATCTGGACTGATCTGGAATATTGGTCCAAACAAAAGTTTGTTTAGTGAAAAGAACCTAGAAACATAGTTTAGAATCACTGTACAGTACTTGTAATTCATGTATGTAATCTTACATGATAAAAAGTACATTGTTCTTATTAAAGAATATATAATAAGTATTTTTTAACAAGTTCTTTAGTAGTTTTAATAAAATCCGCTGTTAAAAAGGCTTCTTAAGTATTGTTAAATATCTCAAATTGTGGAGATTCTTTTGATAACAAAGTTTCTGATTCCCAGTTAATAAAATAAAATAAAATAAAAGAAATGTATTAGCATCTTTCCTTACAGAACTGTGTCACTTCTCCTTAGACATGCCACATATACACTTAATTTTATAAGTGTAGGCTATCATGCACTTATAAGATAATATGGTTTAATTAAACACCCTAAAGCAATTTTTGAGATTGTTTTGGTAAATGTAAAAATATTTTGAGCTATTTCTATATATTATTTTTTTAAATAAGGAATTTGACTTTTCTTCAAAAATTTTTAAAAAATATTTTATTTATTTACCTTAGAGAGAGAGAGAGTGCATGAGCAGGGGGAGCAGCAGAGGGAGAGAGAGAAGCAGACTCCCCACTGGGCAGGGAGCCCAATCCTAGGACCCTGGGATCATGACCTGAGCTGGAAGGCAGATAATTAACTGACTGAGCCACCCAGTCGCCCCTCTTTAAAAATTTAATCAAAGTTGGAAAGCTGAAAATTTTGATGTGATTCTAAAATAGGGATAAATTCCATATTTTCAAATATTTGATTTTTTAAGATTCTGTTTCCATTAGCAATCAAATAAAAAGGATATATTTCAATAATATTTTAATCTTTTAAGATTTTGAAATATTAAACTATTTTTCTCTTTAATTTACTCATTATACAGTATAAGCACCTGGAAGTCATTGTAAAGAGAACTCATTAAGATTCTTCTGTGACAAATTTTTTAAATTTACCGTTTAGGGAGATCCAATTTATGTCGGCAGTTTCTTTTTTCTTATTACTGAAAAAATTCACATTGATCTGGAAACATAGGCATTTTCTTTGAGTATATAATGCATACAGACATCACTCTTAAGTTCTTATGATTTGTTATGCTAAAAAACCCCTGAAATGTCTTTACATGAACATAGAAAACATACTTGCTCTATATTTTTTGCTTTAATCTCTAATATTTATTTCTCATGCTCACATTAAGCAATATAGTCTCCATTTAAGTTAATAAAAATCTGTGACCCAATACAAGGAAAAACTAATCATCTAAATAGATGTAATATATTTGCTATCCTGTCTGTACCAGAACAAAACAAGTTATTCTTAAAAAGGATTGATTTTGATGGAAAACTAAGCTCCTTAACAAAGTGATTCTGTATGAAAGGATTCAATTGGAAAAGAAAGTGCCTTTGAAAGGCAATCAAGAGCCCTGATTTGGTCTGAGTCACTCCCCTCCCTGGCTGAGTGATCACAGGTATTTTAGAATTTGTATTTATACTCCTTCCCATGAAAATGCAATTCATGAAAAGTGATGCTCAAACTATTATAAACATATATTCTATTCCCAGAAAAACATTCATGATCTTCATCCTATTAATATAATAGTATACTAGGAAGGCTTATAATAAAAATAATACTGCTAAAATGTAATAATATGAAACAAAGATTAACAAAACAATAAAGACCCAAAAGTTAAGCCTGAGAAGAAGGAACAAATCTCAAAACAAAACAAAATAAAACAAAATGTTTATTTATCAAATGCAGTAGTAGCAAATAAAAATGAAGAACAGGAAAAAGGACCAGTGGGATGTTTAGTATGAGCTATCTCTACCAAAATATAAATGATAGGAAATAAATGAAGAACACGTCTATTAAAAATATGCTGTGATACTAGAAGAATAATATTAAAATTAAAAATGCAAGATAAAGTGAAAACATTGATGGAAGACAAGAGAATACCCCAGCATAAAAATCCAGTATTTCAATTCAAGGTAACTTACAAAAACACATGATTAAATGCAAGAGTATCTAAAGCTTATAAAGTAAGATACAGAAGTTCAGTCATCTGAAATAATTGCTATTAAGTGCAAATAGGAAAGGCCAAATCTGTAAGGAATTCATGTTAGGCTTTAAGGTTAGAGGTACATGCATTTTAATCCCAATCTGTCATTTGTCTGCTGTCTGATCCTGCTATTTAATCTTTTGAAAGCTCAGATACCTCATTAGAAATAGGCCATTATAGCTGTCATAGAATTTTTGAGATAATTAGAGGTGATTATATATGTAAAGTATTTAGCCAAATGATGGGCCAATAATACTCACTCAAATTTTTGGTGGGGGGGGGGGAGAGGAGATGAACAAATTAGTTGGCAAACTTATTTTACCCATGATGATTCTTTGGAATGGATATAAAGCAACAAAGTTTCTTTCAGTAGAAACACACACACACACACACACACACACACAGAACATTCGCAGGCCTCAACTTGTCATGTTTTAAAACCTTAAAAGTTTTAAGTTTAAAGCTTAAAATATTAAGAACAAAGAGAACATTTTACAAATTGCCAATAAAGCAGGAGATACAGCAACAAGAACATCCTGAAACATTTTCCTCCTGGCTTTGGAGAAAATCCACCCAATGCTAAGACAAAAAAGTAATCACTGCAAAATACAATGCCCCATCAAGGTGATCTTTTCTTTCTGAATCAAGTATTAATACCCAAAAAACATTAAACATTTTCAAATAATCCTGTCATAGCAAAGTTGAATGGAAGTAAAAATGAGTATCTCAGGACACATAAAAGATGCTTAATAAACATTGTTTATTTAGAAAAAGTAATTTGAGGCAAGATTGATGGAAAGAAGTAAAGCTACATAGGAAATTAGACCAACACGTGAAAAATGGAAAAGGAGAAGATAGAAATTCATAGAATTTTAGTCTACAGATCTAAATAGAAAGTGAGTAGGGCAAGGAGAAGTTTAACCTAAGAAAGATACTTATTCTTAATAAGTTCAGAGTTTATTTAATAAGACTCAGTCATGATGGAAAATAGCTAATGAGGCTAAACATTTACCTATAAAACTGCATTCCATTTCATTAGCAAAGTATGAAAAGTGACTATCAGCTTGATTATATTGTTATAAAAACATTGCACAAAAGCTTAAATTACAAATAAATTTTAAGAGAATTAGAACTCAGTGTTCACTAGAAAATACATATAAATGAAAAGAGCATAACCTCATAGGATAAAAATTAAATGACACAAGCAAAAATTATAATACTTAGAACAATTGTTTTCAATTGCCTTATAATTAGAAGGGTCCCTGATATATTTATAAAAAATGCAATCTTCATGCCTACGAAAGATGCACTTAATTCTATAAGTCATTTAATCTTTCTCAACTACTGGGTCTAAAAGGCAATAGCAGACAGTTGCATATACCTATAAACAAATAAACAAACAAAGGTAAATTGTATAGATATGACAGAGAGAGAGACAGAGAGAAAGAGACACAGAGAGAGCTGCATACATATGCATATTTAGATAGATACAGAGAGACATAATGTAACCTGGGAATACAAATGCAATATATTCAATGTCACAGAAAGCTTTCAGAGATCAATTAGAGACAAATGTTACAGCTTACATATAACTTTAAAATATGGTTTAAAGACAGACAAGTATCACAAACTGAGCTAATATTAAAAAAGTTTAGAAGTGGAACCATCTGCTGCTTCTGACCTATTTCTCTCCTCCCTAAGCGCCAGGGACAGAGCTCAAATTTCTGAATTTTTTTTGTACTATCCCTATCCCTAAAGAAAACTTTGAACTCCCCAGCAAGTTCCAGGATCTGCAGTAAAGTAGAGTGGGTGTACAGAGATTTTCTACTTCATTCTGCCTTCTATTTATTCATTGTTGAATATGAAGTCCTTGGGTACGTGAAAGACAAGAAAAATTCATCTCCATTTCAAAGAGACGCAGAGACAGTTTTTCTTATGAGTTTTGTCACGGGGGCAGCAGTTTAGTCTCTGGGTAGGGGGTGGAGCCAGTGGGGTCTGGAATAGATATGAAAAAGGCTGAAGACACTATCTTGAGGCTGCCATTTTTGGAAAATTCTGCAAAAACAGTTAATTAAGATATGTAATTCACTTCACAAGCTACAGAGATTTGAGCTTCATCAAGGGTTATTTCTGCAAAGAAAATTAGAGCTACATTTTTCCATTTGATACATAATTTGCTGCCTTTTGTAGAAAGAATAATGGTAGGGTTGATAGGTTCTTGTTATTATTTTTTAGTTTAGCTTTCTTTTAGAGGTCAAGTTATACTCTGACTCATATAATTTCTAAAATTTCTGGGGGAGGTTGATGAATATGAGTTAAATAACTTTTTTGTTATTTTAACTTTATATGGAACTTTATCAATACAGTAGGATCTCAGAGTTAAAGTACCAGAAATACCATTTCAATATTAACATATTGCTGAATTCTAGAAGCTTAGCTGACCTAATTTATATCCATCCAAATGTTTAAAAAGTATGTTATTGTAGGGGTGCCTGGGTGGCTCAGTTAAAGCTCCTTGCTTCTCCCTCTCCCTTTGCCCCTCCCCTGGCTTGTGCTCTCTCTTAAGAACGCTTTCTCTCTCTCAAATAACTAAATAAAATCTTTTAAAAAAAGTCTGTTATTGTAACATATTTCGCTTTTGTGTATATGATTTAATTTTCCCAGGCATCAAAGTAATATATGATCATTGAATAAAATTTGGAAAATAGTAAACACTGTAAAGTAAAAACAACCATGAGACCCATATCAAAATAATACCTATGTATAGAGAGATAGGTGGACATAATGAAAAGATACATACAAATAGGACATAAAACATCAATTAAATTATATCATAAATAAAAGCACAAGATTTTTTAAAATTTAAGACTATATTTTGTCTGTGCTTCCATGTTATTAAATATTCCACTTCATCATATAGTCATCCCATTAATTATTTAACCAGACTTCTACTGTTTGGTATTGATATATTTTGTAATTATTTATTATAAATGATGATTCATGTCTAGAAGTGGAATTATTGAATCAAATGCTGTGGTCATTTATATTTCTTAATAATTAACCAGTGGCCTGAAACAGTGGGACAAAAGTAAGTTTTAGAGTTGCACACATTTGGATTCAAAACCTGGAAACTCCATTTTAAGCTTTCTGCTTCCATAAAAAAATTTTTTTTTTAAATCAAGATGTTAAACTTGTAAATAAGGGTGTTAAAAGGATTTAATTAAATAATATATTTAATTTAAATATGTTTATGTTAAACATATTTAAAGAACCTACTTGAGAACCTAGCACATAGCATACCCCTGAATGGTAAATATTTTTATTCCATAAGGTTATTTACCCTTTAGCCATCATATTTATGGTAAATATTTCTTTTTTGGAAAATTATTTCAATTTATTTTTATACATAGTAATTCTGACATCAAGAAGTTATGTAATAAAATCTACTTTCTTTTTTGTATTATTTCCATATTCTTTTAAGTTTAAGAAGTTCTTCCCTGAACTAAGGAAATAAATCACCTATATATTTTTCTGATGCGTGTTGTTATACTTCCTTCTAAGGAAAAAGTATTATAAAGAAAAGTAATAATGAGTTGGAGATCTGGGTAATGTGCTTTCCCAAGTATTACCTAATTTAATAATAACTATACTCTTTACTGTATTCTTTGAGTTAAAGAACTTAGATGTCTGAAAAAGGAAAACTGAACCTCATGGGAATAGACTCACACTAGATCAAGCTTATTAAGTTTTGCATAGTGATTTAGGATTCTTGATGACAGCCTGACCTTCACATGTATGTTAGAAAAGGAGCTGCCTGTCAGCATAGAAGCAGATATTAAAGAGGGATATTGACAGCTTTTCTTTTACCATGTGCTCAACACTGAACCTTGATCTATTTTTTCCAATTTGGTGATTGCTGAACAGAATTTAAACAAAATATGGCACATGATGGGAAAAAAAGAGGCAACTTAAGGAAAGTACACACATAATCTAAAGAATTAGAAGATTTAAAAAAACTTTCTACAGAAAATAAAATGCTATGAGGAGCAAGGGATTGGAGGCAGGGAATAAGAAATAAAAGTCTATGCTGACTTCAGAGATGTAAAATAATATGGCTAGAATCAGAAAACTAAAAGAAGAAAAGAGATTAAAAATCTAACAAGTAAACTGAAATGCATTTTTGAGGCAGAAAAGACTTGTAGCAGAAAATTCACCCAGTAATGTGGAGGACAAGTTTGAGATTTTTATTATGAATGCAAATTAAAAAAAAAAAACTGTCTAGGTGACAGATCTAGTTTATAATTTACTGTCAAGAGTAAAATAAAATAATCTCCTTATGTATAGAAGAAATAATCAAATATACAAGAAAACCATTTCTAAAGTAAAGAAATATTAAAGATGAAAACATAATGTATGGAGGCAGAGAAATTAGTTTACATAAAAAAATAATAAAAATCAGACTTGTGTGACATTTCTTCTCTCCAAATATAAATCACAGAAGCCAACAAAATTTTCAGTAACAATTAATCTCATCCTAGGATAGTGAACCTCATTAAATCTTTATTCACATGAGAATAATATTTATATAATTACATAAAAAATAGAAATTGTACCATGCTTTTATCCTTCCCAAGAATATTTTGTGAGTACCCTTAGCAAGTAAAATATCTGACTGATGTTAACAGCCAAGTGAGAGGTAAATCAAAATCAAGAATTCAGAAATGGTAAAGTCATAGCATTAAATGTCTGAGGATGAACACTGAAACCAACTAGTTAAATTAAGTATAAATAATGGTTATAATTATGACTATAAATGAGTGCAAAAGCTCAAAACCATTCTAAGAGGTATTTTATATGGTAATAGTTAAAACATAAAAATAATTTTGATCTGAAACATTTATTTAAGGAGAATGTAGGTTTTTATGGTGTGAGAGATTATGGGAATATAAAAATTTGCTTTATAATTTTTCTCTATACTTCACTTTTTTGACAATGTATATGTATGTAGTTTTTAGTTAAAATATGTAATGGTAAGGAAAAAGATTTCCAACAAATTTGTTGATTAGGCTCTTTGGAAAATTAACTAATGTATTAACTAAATCATAAGAATCAGATATCTAATTTTATGTCATATTGAAATAAAATATACAAAAATATAGATTGTTATTTAATAAATCTCTGAAGAAATAGACTGAGGGAAAAAAATAAGTTAGAAAATATTTATAGATTTAATCTAACTCTGTAAAAATCCATAGCACATGAATAATTAAAAATGGAAATCACACATTGTTTCCAATAAATAATGTATATTTTACATTTATTGGGTATGAGGATATTTTCCTCAAATAGATAAAGTACTTAGAAATTAGTAATAAGAATTATGTCATCACAAGTATGTAGTCAAAAAATTATATATTACTAATTCCAGAATAATTATAGTTGGAAGATAAACATGAAAAAAAATCACCTTTCCTAGTAAATAGAATACAAAATGGCAATCACATAACTTTTTAAAACCTATAAATTTGATGAAAACTAACAATATTTTGAATACTTGGTACTGGCACTAGCATCAGGAGTAAGGACTTTTTGGAAAGAATTTGACAATATACATGAAAGGCCATAGAATTACCTATATCCTTTGATGTAGTCATTTTAGCATTATGAATTTGTCCAAAAGAGGGAACTGAAAAAATGTGGCTTATGCATATGAGTATAAACTTAACATTTACATTAGAGAAACACATGCTACAAAGAGAAAAAGTACCCATCAAGAAATAAATGACACTTGAAGTTAACAATCCAAACCACATTTATTTAGGAAAAATACTGAAAAACACATTTATTGACTTATGAAAATACTCACAGCATGACATTAAATAAAAACAAAGCAAGAAATAATTTACTATATTCAGTATAACTTTAGATAGAGATAGAGAGTACCAAAAAACTACAGTACTGAAAGAATATACACCAAAATATTGACAAAGACTTTTGCTAAAGGGTGGAATAATAGGTGGCTTTAATTTCTGCAGTATATTTTTATATATTTACAAATATATATTATAATATATACAACACAAAAATATATTTGTAAATATATAAATGAATGCTATATATTTTGGTTACATATATTATATACTTATATATTACTGTTATATATTTATTACATATATTTATTAAATAATATATATAAAATTCAGACTCAGATTGAGTCATAGTTCTGTTACTTAGTAGCTTTTTCATTTTGCACAAGTGACTAAAATTTTATCTGAGTTTCAATTTCTTCAACTCTAACATGGGATTGATACTAGGTCATAGGGCTGGTGGGATGATTAAATGATTAAATGAAATAAAACAATTACCCATACTATTCACCAGGCACTTTTATTATAAATGGTATTTATACAACAGCAAGTTTTAATCTAAATTTCACTTATCAAACTCTGGGTTTAGGGATCCTGTTTTGTAGCATTATATACATAAATACCTGTGTGGTGGTGTTTGTGTGTGTGTGTGTGTGTGTTTACACATACACACGTATGTATTAATAGTGGAGGTAAAGCCATAAATTCTTTCATAATTTTCCTTCATTTCAATATCTAAACACTTAAGAATCTCAATTTTCACTATGAAACTGAGCAATAGTGGTTAGGATTCTAGAATGCGAATGCCCTCAAAAATTTCACAAGTACCTAATGGGTCATAATGAGAATGTTTTTGATTAGTAAATATCCCATTCGATGTGTTGTTGCCTTTTCCAGGGCCTTACAGACTGATGTGAGAAGCTCTGCCCGCTTCCTCTCCAGCAGCCTACATTTTTACTGGATCAAGTCCACAGAACCCTCTTTTTGCATTCTCATTACCAATTCTAGTTAGAAGTGAATTGGTTTTCAATCTATATTTGATAGCCTAGTTGACTGAATAGACAGGTAAGGATGTTTATGTTTTTACTTCCAGTCTTTGATTTTTCTTTTATTGTTTCATTAAACTTCCTGTTTCAGTTGTTTATGTCTCTAATTAGTGAAGGTGTTAGATGTCTGACTTCCTAGTAAACTCCGAGGGTGTTAACTTTATTGCTTCTTTAGGTCCAGATTCTGCTAAATTCATTTCAGAGTATGGAATTCAATATGACTACAATAAAATGGCATAGTTAATTGCAAGTAAAACCTCCTCTAAAATTAATATTTAAAGTCAAATAGCAGTCAAAAGCAGAATGAATGAGGAGGTATTGTTACAACAGAGTGCCCTGAGGGAGATCAGTGCATTTCAGAGAAATTTAGGATGTGAATCAGAAAGCAGTCCCCATTGAGAATGATATTCACTGTGGGTTTTTCATAGATGGCTTTTATGATAATGAGGTAGAGTTTTTCCCCTAAGGTAGGAACACGGCAGGGATGTCCATTATCACCACTGCTATTCAACACAGTATTAGAAGTCCTAGCCACAGCAATCAGACAACAAAAATAAATAAAAGGCATCCAAATCAGCAAAGACGAAGTCAAACTCTCACTCTTTGCAGACGATATGATACTTTATGTGGAAAACCCAAAAGACTCTACCCCAAAACTGCTAGAACTCATACAGGAATTCAGTAAAGTGGCAGGATTTAAAATCAGTGCACAGAAATCAGTTGCATTTATACACACCAACAACAAGACAGAAGAAAGCAATTAAGGAGTCGATCCCATTTACAATTGCACCCAAAACCATAAGATACCTAGGAATAAATCTGACCAAAGAGGCAAAGAATCTGTACTAAGAAAACTATAAAATACTCATGAAAGAAATTGAGAAAGACACAAAGAAATGGAAAAACATTCCATGCTCATGGATTGGAAGAATAAATATTGTGAAGATGTCAATGCTACCTAGAGCAATCTACACATTCAATGCAATCCCTATCAAAATACCATCAACTTTTTCCAAAGAAATGGCACAAATATCCTAAAATTTGTATGGAACGAGAAAAGATCCTGAATAGCCAGAGGAATGTTGAAAAAGCAAAGCAAAGCTGGTGGCATCACAATTCCGGACTTCAAGCTGTATTACAAAGCTGTCATCATCAAGACAGTATGGTCCTGGCACAAAAACAGACACATAGATCAGTGGAACAGAATAGAGAGCCCAGAAATGGACCCTCAACTCTACGGTCAACTAATCTTCGACAAAGCAGGAAAGAATGTCCAATGGAAAAAAGACAGTCTCTTCAACAAATGGTGTTGGGAAAATTGGACAGCCACATGCAGAAGACTGAAACTGGACCATTTCCTTACACCACACACAAAAATAGACTCAAAATGGATGAAAGACCTAAACGTGAGACAGGAGTCCATCAAAATCCTAAAGGAGAACACAGGCAACAACCTCTTTGACCTCAGCCGCAGCAACTTCTTCTTAGAAACATCGCCAAAGGCAAGGGAAGCAAGGGCAAAAATGAACTCTTGGGATTTCATCAAGATAAAAAGCTTTTGCACAGCAAAGGAAACAGTCAACAAAACCAAAAGACAACCGACAGAATGGGAGAAGATATTTGCAAATGACATACCAGATAAAGGGCTAGTATCCAAAATCTATAAAGAACTTATCCAACTCAACACCCAAAAAGCAAATAATCCAATCAAGAAATGGGCAGAAGACATGAACAGACATTTTTCCAAAGAAGACATCCAAATGGCCAACAGACACATGAAAAAGTGCTCAACATCGCTCGACATCAGGGAAATCCAAATCAAAACCTCAATGAGATACCACCTCACACCAGTCAGAATGGCTAAAAATTAACAAGTCAGGAAATGACAAATGTTGGCGAGGATGCAGAGAAAGGGAAACCCTCCTACATTGTTGGTGGGAATGCAAGCAGGTGCAGCCACTCTGGAAAACAGTATGGAGGTTCCTCAAAAAGTTGAAAATAGAGCTACTGTACGACCCAGCATTTGCACTACTAGGTATTTACCTCAAAGATACAAATGTAGGGACCCGAAGGGGTACGTACACCCCAATGTTTATAGCAGCAACGTCCACAATAGCCAAACTACGGAAAGAGCCAAGATATCCATCAACAGATAATGGATAAAGAAGATGTGGTATATATACACAATGGAATATTATGCAGGCATCAAAAAAACGCCAAACAAACGAAATCTTGCCATTTGCAAGGATGTGGATGGAACTAGGAGGTATTATGCTAAGAGAAATAAGTCAATCAGAGAAAGATATGTATCATATGACCTCACTGATATGAGGAATTCTTAATCTCAGGAAACAAACTGAGGGTTGCTGGAGTGGTGGGGTGTGGGAGGGATGGGGTGGCTGGGTGATAGACATTGGGGAGGGTATGTGCTATGGTGAGCGCTGTGAATTGTGTAAGACTGATGAATCACAGATCTGTACCTCTGAAACAAATAATACATTATATGTTAAAAAAAAAGGAAGAGAGAGAAGATAGTAGGAAGGGAAAAATGAAGGGGGGTGGAATCAGAGGGGGCGATGAACCATGAGAGACTATGGACTCTGAGAAACAAACTGAGGGTTCTAGAGGGGAGAGGAGTTGGGGGATGGGTTAGCCTGGTGATGGGTATTAAAGAGGGCACGTATTGAATGGAGCACTTGGTGTTATACGCAAACAATGAATCATGGAACACTACATCAAAAACTAATGATGTAATGTATGGTGATTAACATAACATAATAAAATAAAATTAAAAAAAAAAGAAAAAAAAAGAAAGCAGTCCCAAATTAATCTCCAGAGAAGGCCATTTCTACTTTCAGAAACTGAATTTCTGGTGGGTTAGATACTCAATCTCTTGTTTTATCTCTTCTGCATTTGGCCAGATAATCTCTTTTGAGACAGAAAAACAAGCCTTCTTTTAAGATCTTTCTTTTCCTTTTTCAAGAGTTTCCTGTAACAGCTTTTTCTTCTACCTTGACCATCTTAGGCCTCACAAGACTTCTCTTTCCACATGTTTGCTAGATGTGAGAACTAAGCTTTCCTTAGTACTACTTAGCATTAAATTCTTAGCAAGCATTTTAGTTCATCTTCCACCTCGGGGGATAATTGAAGAAGTAGAGATATAAATTACAAACAAACAGTGTTTTTGTGGCTGCATCTTATGGTACTTTGTTGATTTAATGCAATCTAAAATGGGATTTTATGTAGGGAAGAAATCATATAGCACTGTACTTTACTTTTGAATATTTAAGCATTCTTTCTATACTAATCAACAATCATTTGATTTTGAATGCTGTTTAGATGACACAGAATTTTAAGGCAAAATTTTAACTTCTAAAAAGAGATGCCATTTTTTGAAATATTCGTTTTCCCCCGCTTTTTTAAAAAAGGGACCACAAAGCCATTACTGTAAAGGCTTTATTTTCCAATCTATGAGAAGAATATGGAAAATATTCTAGATACAGAATCCAGTCAAGAATTAGTCCCAATATGATTTTAAATCTTAAAAGTTCCAATATCTTCTTGTGTTCAGAAGAGGTGATTTTATACATACTCTTCAATGGGCATCTGTTATAAAACATGCTCTAGCATAAAGTACCCATCTGCACTCAGTATCATAAAGAAAAAAAAAGAAAGAAATACTCTTCCTTTCTTTAACATATAAGATAGGTTGATTTATACCTCTTTAGATTCTTTCTTATTGGTTAATGGTGGATACTTTGTAGTTTTCTCTTGCACTTCCTAATTCTTGAAAAAAATAAAATATAAAAGATTTATACCATATACAGAAAAATAGAAGCTCACTGGTTCTCTTTTAGCCTCAGATTAAATTTCTTCATGTATAGAATCATAGTATATTTACCTGTAGAACTTCAGATGTTACTCAGGTTTAATATTTTAGTTTGCAAATAATGAAACTGACCCAGAGAGTGTCTTATCTTCAGTTACCAGTCAGTGAACTTTTTCCTATACTTTGCTGTCTTCCATCTCTTTTGACCCTTTAATAAGTAGGTTTCACTGAATAGTGGTGATTGGCCAGGAGAGAGAGCCCTGAGTTGCTGTATTGAGTCCAAGATACTTCCCACCACCTCATCTCTCATTTCAGGTTTTTTAAAAACTCTGGCCATTTGTTATCTCCCCCTGATTTGGGCTCTGTGTGCACACTGGTTAAATTTATTAAATAATTCATTCAACAAACTTTTTTTCTAAGCTCTACTATGTGCTTTCAATGAAAGGGGGACAGATATGCAAAAACTGCCATATGCTCTAATAGAAGTTAGAATGCATATATATGCATATAATATTATAGCTATAATTGAAGTTAGAATAAAATAGGAGGTAAGTGAACTTTCAGATTGTAGATGGAAAGGGGCTTGATTACAACTGAGAAATGAAAAAAAAAAAGGCTCCAGAGAAAAGGCACTTGGGCTACTCCTTAAACAATGAGAAGGCATTTGGAAATTAAATCTAAACAAGCATACTATGCTCAGCAAACTGCATCAAGAAAAGTGCAGGGATGCTCAAATGGAGAGGACAGGAAATGGCAAGAATTATAGTTTCGTTGAGATTATTTCATGAAGTTATCATGAGAAAGATCCTGGTTTTACTGGTCTTTAATAGGTGTTCCAGCCCCTTTTGCTACCGATGGAGTGAATAACTCAACTTTTTCTTGAAGTTGAGACACGTGGACTTTTTTTTTTCAAGTTTTGAGTATTTACATTAGTGATTCTAACCATCATAGTTCATGTTTTCCATAACTTCTTAACCAGTCTGTGTATTATGTGTTTAGAACAGGGAGCAGCCTGGATAACATGATTTGAAGCATGCTGAAAGAATTCTTGGCTGTAAAATAACACAAGATTATTTGTCCATGAAATTACAAACTTCAGTGCTAAAAGATACCATAGTGTTAAAACTAAACATTTCATTAAGTGAAGCAATTGGAAGGCAATATTTTGCCCACAATCACGTAACATTTGTAACAATGTATTTATTTTTAATTATGAGAGTGCTTTTGTAGAATTCTCTTGTTATAAAATTATAAAATCCAAGTTTCTCTGAAGAAGCAATACATTTCAGAAATATACACATACACACATCTTTTTCTTTTTCCTTCTTTTTTAAAACCCAGGTCACAGAACTGCATTAATGATATTTTGTTATTCACAGCTTACTGAAATTTTGGTTCATGCATGGCTCTCTGAATACATTTAAAAATATTTATTAGTAATATAATTAACACCTCTAATGTATCATGCATTCCAAGAATTCAAGTATTTCCAAAAATTTACATTTCTCTATGTACTTATCCTCATATACTGTCTTTGGCTTCTCATCCAGAAGTATCATATATTCAGAAGTTTATGCTTATTATTCCCTTGTTTTTCTTTAATATTTTCTATTACACACATATATAAATGCTTAACAAAAACGTTGTGCAGTTTTGTTTATTTTTAACTTATTAAAAGGGCTATAATTTTATTATCATCTTAATGTAAAGTTATTTTGTCAGATAATTATAATTTGAAAAGAGATAAGCGCCTGAGGGAATAATAATAAAAGCCCATTCAACAAACATTTATGGAACAGTTAACATTTGCAGGCAGTGGGGATATAAATACAAATAAAATATAAATCTTTCTTCAAGGAATTTGTGACTTGTAAGAGATGGATATTCACAGAAAATTGCAATAAAATGTGAAAAGTACTATAAAAATATCTTTGTAAACTGGTGTGGGTATATAGGGGAGGTGAAATTTTCCTTACTTTAAAGATGTTTGGGATATCACTATAATATGAAATAAATTTCAGGTTGGAAGAGAAACTGTGTAGCGCTACTGAGGTGGAAGGAGAACAGATGTCACAATATCAAGATATTATGAAGGACCATATTAAGTCAGAAAGAATTAAGGCTAGTGAATTAGTAAGAGCACTCACGGATTAGTGGGGATTACAGAAAATGGTACAAGTCACTATCAATATTAACTCTACTATTGATACTATCGATTCTATAAAATTTGGTCATTTTACAGAAGTGAAAGCAAGTAAAGCCAAGGATTAGACAGACTTCTACAATGTATAACTGAGTAAGTATTGGTGCTCTTACAGATGAATAAGAGGAGTTGATAGGGAAAAGAATTTTTTCCTAAATTTAGCAGTAATCATTTTACCTAATTACAAATGTAATGTTTTCATTGTAGAATATTTGTAACAGGTGTGCATCAGAGCAATCTGGTATGATTTATGCAATTTTAGTGTACATATACCTCCTGATCTGTGAATGTGAGTGTGTGTGTGTGTGTGTGTGTGTGTGTGTGTGCCCACACGTTTATTAGTGGGGATGTTCAAAGAAGCTCACTGCAGCATTTTTTTGTGGTGCAGGAAGGTAGGGTGGGAGGCAACCTGAGTACGCATAAGTTGAATCCATAAATAAAATATGCATACAATGAAATTTTAGCTTACAGATAATGGCAGTTTTTTTTTTTTTTTAATATGTCCTGTATTGTGGTTTGGTATTCTTTATTCTTATCACAAAACTGGCCCATGTGACTGAATTGTCTAATCCATGACTCACTCATGTGGCCACTGTGCTCCAAAATCTCATTACTAGAGTTTCGTTGCCATTTGATGTTATGTGTAGCATGGATGTAATTTGTCTGGAAGCTTCAATGACTACTAGAGTGGGTCCTGGCCTCACGTTCATAACCCTCCCCCCCTTTTTTTATAACCCAAATAGTTCACATGCAACAACCTGCCTTTTTCTCTGAGCCCCCATCAGTTGCCTGGTGTCTGGTTCTCATAAAATTATCCTGACATTCACAAAGCAAATGTCCTTTCAGTTTTGACTGCAGGGTGAGGTGACCCACCAGATGTGGTAGTCTGGTATAGTCTGAAGGAAGCATGCAATGTTTACATTAACCTTTTCAGGCCCTTTCTCATGTGGGGTTAGCAGCATGGCAGTTAAATAAAGATGCTTAGTCATCCAGAATCCTGTAAGCACTTGACATCATGTCAAGTAATGTACTTTACCCCATGTGATTTGGCCATCCTGGACATGGCAGAAAAGCTGCCTGGTAATAAAAACCCAATGGTTTTCAAGAACCTATCTATGTCACAACATTATTCTCTTTTCCCTTTGGTATTATGCTTTTACCAAACCTCATTATGAGGTGACTAGCCACTAAGAGGAGGGGGATGAAAATTTCATCCTAATTTTATGAATTTCTGGACTGCAAACAGATTTCTCAATTACTTACCTCTTGGATTATGATCTTGAAGACAGAGCATTACAGATCGGGAGACTAGTAAACAATGTCCCTTCAAATTGTTGAACAATTCACTAAGAAAACTTTATATTAACAGGAGAACTCTCTTTTATATTACAATAAATGATAAACTATTTAAGCCTGCCTTTCTTAGTAGTTTATTCCAATAAAATACTTATAGAAATGACTATATTTAAAACTTTATGCATTTATTTCCCTAAGAAATGAAAGACAAATCTAAACACCTGCCTTTTCTTGGTTAAAGCTTCTGATTTCACTTAAAATAGCATGTGGTTTTCTTAAAACTTGCTATTTTTCTCCATATTTCCCTTCTAATTTATGAAAAAAAGAACACAGAAGCTATTAGTAGATATAAATGTTCCAACAGCTTCAAGGCAACACAAATATTTTACAAGTGTGAAATTTGTCATGATGTTCAAGTAATGAAAAAAACATCATGAAGATTTTCCTTTGTAAGCCCTTGTGACAGCTAAAAAGTAATAATTCTTATTAATAAGTGAGTCAATGTGTCCCAATATGTGTCCAGGCCCACAACTATTATGTCAATAAAGAGCTAATCAGTTTAAAGTGCTATAGGCAGGGACTAGCATACAAATGTAAAGATAAGAAGGAAAGGGGTCTTCCTCTCTCCTATTGTGAGTTTTTCCCCAGTAGTGACAAGCTTTGAGACAGCCCTCGGCGAATTCTCTTACATTTGTACCTGTCGGAAATGTCTGTCCTCAAGCTTACTCTTATCAGTGGACCATTCTAGAACTGTTTTTACTCCACTCTAATATTCCCAGTGAATCTTGCTGCCTTTGCAGTGTCTTACTTTGATTAGGGTATATACTCCACCATTCTTGACAGGAAGACTGAGGGTGTGAGAAAGAAGGAAGATGGACTAGGGGAAGACAAGGTAGGGAAGTCACATAGATTTTCTACATTCTGTCTTGGTTGGGAAATAAACAGCCACAAATTAGTATGGTTAGAAGATTTCTTTCTTAAGCTGGTATTTAAGAACATAACCATGTTGAACATATATGCATATACGCATATGTGTTTTTGTCTATGTGCTGTGTATATTGGTATCTACAGACAGCATGTTGTATGCGAATGTGATCATGAAACATTTTCAGAATATTGGCATTACAAGTGAATGAGAAGACTAAAAAAATCATAAACTCTTGATAACTTTCTAAAGTCGTATTTGGGGACAATGATAATGATGAAAGATAATTATAATTTATCCAGTATTTCTGCTATGCCTCCTGTTTTACAGACCCTTTTAAACAGTCCTCACAATAGCCCTCTTCAAAAGGTACTGTTATTTGCATTTATTTTACAGATCATTGACGTATAGCAATACAGGATTTTGTTCCCAAACCTGCTTCTTTATTTCCCTCCAGCTCACCCTCCAACCCATGGAAGAAATTCTTTTTGTTGATGGAGTCAAGAGACAAAGGCATGAGCAGCAGAATTAACTTCATACCTTAGGCTATGAGAGCCCGCCCCACAGCAGCTAGCAACCCTGTAGGCACTCTACACTGAAGTAATTGGCAGTACTTGAAGTATTCTCCTGCAGAGCACTCCAAGGCTGGACATCTCTCAAGGACAGGGCCCAGTCTTGGTTGGGAAGAAAGTCCTAGACCAGGACTGGTGGATTAAGGAAAGAAAATCAGAGACAGAAAGAAATCTACCCATCCAATAGGAACACTGCATGGTTATAGGAAACTTGGGGGTATGGTGAAGACCTCTTTTGCAACATCTTCAGGACCCTGGCTGAAGATTTAATTCTCTAAAGGTAAAATTATTTTCTTTCTAAATACACACTATTCCTGCAAGCCATCCCAGATGTTGCCAACATAATGGAAAGAAATGAAGTAAATTATCTATAATCCTACTACATTGGGCAATTTCTAATTTAAATCCAGGTATGTCTGATTCCAAAATCTATGTCTTTAAAACCATGTTGCATTGTTCACAGAGTACACAACAGACAACTTGTGTCTCTATTTATATCTGCTATTATAAATAGATGCTTCTTGAAATATTAGAGAGAAAACTCCTGAGAAATGAGAATGTCTCATATATACCAGAGAAGCACTTTCAAACTTTTTCAGTTCCCTACAATCTATTTTAATTTATCCAATGAGGAAATACCTAAATTATATCTGTTTATAACCTTGAGTCAATTTTCTATGAATAACACCATTCCAAAAGAATTGATATTTTCACTATTAAATGTACATAGATACCCATATGTATAGAGAAATTGATAGTAAATAGAGAGATTAGAGAAGTAGATGGAATACAATTGTAACCGTTGGCAGAGAAGTAGAATCTCAAATCTTGCCACGTAGCAGGAACAGATATTTGCACTATACCAACCTAGCCAAACACTTTTGTTTATTTGAGATGAATTTTAAAATATATATACTTACATTTTTGAACCTGGGAATTACATTTGCTTTAGGAGTAATAGCTGAAAGAATTTATTTTTCATAGATTTATCCTTAGAGAGTGTTATAAATATCACTATTGCTAGTTTTTACTTACTTACTTATTTTTATTTAAAAATTTTTTAAAGATGTATTTATTTTAAAAGATGTATGTATTTTAAGAGAGAGAGAGCGCATGATTGGGAGGAGGGGCTGAGGGAGAGAGCAGACAGAGAGGGAAAGAGAGAATCTCAAACAAACTCCCCACTGAGTGGGGAGCCTGATACGGGGCTTGATCCCAGGAATCATGACCTGAGGCATAATCAAGAGTCCAATGCTTAACTGACTGAGCCACCCAGGTGCCCCACCAACTGCTAGTTTTTAATTGCATGCTTCCCTCATTTTACAAAAGTCAAAACCTTTACTAAACCTTGACTTGTATTCCCACTATAATCTGCACGAAAACGGAACAAAAAGTACAACCATATTATAAAACCTTTCCTGAAGAAGTAGTCTGAAGATACAGAGTTCTCATTTTTTGTAAATGGCAAGTGACTGTCCACCATTTAAAAATTGTCATCTCTTGATTTCTCACACACAGTGTCATGGTTAAAGTAGGTGCTCAATGAATGTTGCATTACATTGAAAATAGGTGTGTATCCCAAATGTAATTTATTGTTAAAGAACCAAATAGTTCAAGTTTCTATGGTAAATGCAACTAAGGTGGTACAACCTAATTTGAGGGTGGTAGTCTAGAATACCTATTAATATAAATTTCGATGCAGTTCTACCCAAGTCATTTGAAAAAGATTAAACCATGATCTAATTTACTGCATGTATTTGAATGAATACTCCAACTTTAAGACAAAATGTTCGTGTATATATAAATATAGGTATACACACATGTTTGAAATGAGAGATTGATACACTCAGCAGTCTAACAGAACATCTGGGAGAGTTTTGAGGCATACTAAAAAAGGAAGACAGTAAAAATGAAGATTGCTTATAAGCTGAATTAAGAAGTAGGCAGAATTATATCTCTTAATTCCTGAAACAGTAATAAAAAGAAGTGTACTCTTGCTTAGAGACTTGGAGAGGGTGTGCTGAGGGGGAGCAATTATTAACTTGAACTCAAGGGTGTGTCTTTTATATAACTCAGGGTAAATATCTCTATTCCTGTAAAGAATGAGAATGAGAGAAAGAAACTTGAAAAGGCTTCTTCCTCACTGTGTGCACGAATGCTAACTATACATCTCTGCCCACAAATTTCCTTTTTTTTTTTTTAGGTGTTGTTTTCTGCTTTGTTTTAGACTGTGGAAGGCCCAAATGAGTTGTATCCAGAAAATAAACGTGTTATAAGAGAATCTGAGAGATGATTTCCTACTGGCCTTGGCTTGGCTGTGCAGCAACTGGGGGCAAGTGATAAAATTAGAAATGTCTGTATTCCATTTCAATTAAAAGGAATCCACTGACACAGGACTTGGCACTTATTTTCTAGCTTATAAATGCGTGCGTGGGCGCGCGCGCGCGCGCACACACACACACACACACACACACACACACACACACACACTTGTGGATGATGTTTTCCTCTTTCTCCCAATTGTCTCATTATTGATATGTCCAGACATAATTTATGTTGCTTTGGTTATAGGTTCAATTAGGCCTGTAAGTGACCTGGTTTATTATGTTAATTTAGGTGCTTACAGCACACACACATTCTCGAAGTATGCTAAGATAACAGTACCAAGGGCAGTAACAAATGAGTATTTAATACTGGCTGAGATAGAAATAAAATGACTGTTTTCAAATAGAGCTGATTAAATGAGAACCAAAGATAACTTAGAAGCTAATGTATGAACTGTGTGACTGGTAACACAATTATCTTTTCAAAAACTGTTATAGCTTTATAATTATTCATAATTCATACAGCTCTCATGTAATATTACCTTTTGTGCCACATACAGATACTTTACGCAGCATATAAAAATTAGAGATTTGGTGCAGCATATTATTATTATTCATACTTTTTTTCTTGATAAAGTAATTTTTTGCTGTCTAGGTTACTTAAATACATTACCTCATATAATTATTTTTGTTGCTAGTGAAATCTAAGATGAATAATAATTTATCTTCTTATCTAGAATGAAACCCCCTTGATGGCAGGGACCACATTTTAATTTGCCATAATGCTTTATACAAATTGATTGCTCAAATGCTCTTACTGAATTTAACGTTTATTTGTCTAACTCAGAAAAAAAAGACATTTCTAATTCCACAAGATAATTATCTTTTAAATTCATTTGCAAAAGATATGTTAGAATTAGTATATTGCAGTTGTAGTGGCTTAGCAATATTTCTGTAGACAATTTCATTTCTAGAATTTTGCTCATCTTTAAAAATACATATTTAAATTACCAATTGATTGACATCCAAATTGAAACAAAGTACCTTGCACTAAAGCAAAGGGGAATATTTAGGTTCGACAATGTTGCCCTTGTTTAAGCAACAGTGCTTGATTAGCTAGTAAAAATATTAGTTATGCTAAATTATAAGAATTGAGACTGGCTAATTAAGAGTTTTAATTAGTAACATTTATTCAGCTATAGCTTATAGATACTTAGTTTCAAGGGGCTTTACTGTTGCTTAATACCAATATTTAAAAATTTATTTTACATGCTTAATATCTGTACTTGATATGACCCCAAAGCTTTGGGTGTCTCTATAGACTTGCAAATAATTATCTAATAATGCTGATTTGACAGCAAGGAGTAGAAATACTATAGAGAGGGAAAACTAAGTTCTTCAGGGTCTTGTGTTGATTTCTATCTTATTTTTTCCTGTTTAAAGAAATATAAGTGGACATTTTTACAAAGCTAAATATAATTTTATTCTCAGAGCATTATTCTGGAGAAATGTTTTCTTCTATTCCTCCCTTACACTTTTGCACCACAAAGAGGCATTGTGGCATAGGAAGATGAAGGCCACGGCATCTAAACATTGGATTCATCTTCTGCTACATATCAAAAAACATGGCATGAATGCACAGCTGGACACACAACTGCGTAGGTGGTGGCCAGGTTGGTGGCCACCCTTCCAAGAGTGTCAGATTCTCTCACGTCACATATCCATTTCTATTTAACGTATTTCCTTCTTCCAGAATAGAACCTGATATCCTGTCTACATGCCTTCTTGATAACAGTGTTTACGCAGGATTTGGGGAATTAGAGCCATTTTCCCTCACCATCATAGTTTCCCTCTACCTTCTGAATGGGACTTTCACTGGGATACTGATGGAGAAAGACAGAGAACAGACAATACCAGTATTTATTACTAGAGATTTCTAGTTGATATTGTGACAAGTAACAAAGCTTTGCAAACATATTTAGGTAGCCCTTTAAAAAATCGTATTTAGAAATTCAAGCAATAAAATTAGGCTGTTAACCACTAAATTTAAGTAAAATGGATTTAAAATTTTATATAAATGTGGAAATGATTTTTCACGCATATAACATTAAGTTGGTTTTAATTTAGTAAGTTTTAGATACATTTATCATAAAGTAATGCCTTACTAGAAAATACTAGAAGCATGTGCCTCCGGCTTAAAGGAAACAAAGTAATCTGGAAGGATTCAGGTAGTGTCCATAACAGTAATGTGAAACAGATATTTTCCTTAGTTGTGTGACCTTGGTCCTCGCCATTAATCTCTCTGGGCTTCTTTTCCTTCATCTGTGAAATGAAGGGATTGAACTAGACGATTTTAAACTCACTTCCAACATTCACATATATTCCCTTCTGTGGATTTTCCATTTACAGAAACTGACTGAGGTTGTACTCAGGAGACAGGTAATTCCATACAGATTAGGCCTCAAAACGTGCTTTCTCTACTTCTACATCATTTCCTGCAGGGCCCTGAGGAAAAACTAACTGACAGTAGATGTTATTTTTAAAATATTTCAACCAATGCCTTTTTATTTCTGGCATATTGATAGTTAAGTGTAATTTATCAAAGACAAATTGTTTCACTAGCCACTACTGAATTGTGAATCACACATAAATTTCTCTTGAATGTAGTTTGGTTAAAATTCCTTAGAGACTCATCATGTAAAAGTTATTAAAAGTCAATATCATGATCCAGAAGAGCACATCAACCTTTCAGGATGTTTCTCTTTAAACCTATACTTACTGATGAAAAATAAATAAAATTTAATCTATTAGAATTAGATCAGTTTAGGTTCAGTAAGAACAATGAAAGGATGTACTGAGTAAAAGAGAGGAAAAAAGTCTATTATATCTTAAGGCATTTAATCTGACGTACAATATAATTTAATGTAACATAATCTAATTAGCCTAAATATGGCTGATTAAAAATGTTTGTATTGGCTTTATTATTTTAAGCAAATAAAAACAACATACACAAATGTTGGGGTTCTTAGCAATGAATGAGAATATTTCAAAGTTGGAATTTTTATGTTCATTTATAGTCAACTTTTTTGGTGAATGCTCAAGAAAAGATAATAAGCAACACATTTTTATTTGTGGATGGTACTAATTTGGATGATGTTGCATACACTGGGGAGGACAGGGAAATAATTTTAATAAAGAACCCGGAGGCATTAGAAGTGTGGTAAGGAAATGATAAAACCAACATTTTAGTTGTAAAAATGCAAATCATTACATAAGGGGAGGAAATAACCTAATGCAGCTACTCAGAGGGTGGGACAGACCCAAGAAAACAGTTAGGGGCAAAATAAATCTCTGTGTGATAGTCCAGAGTAAATGAGCTATGAACTAGCAATGATGATAATAGGCAGAAAATGTTCCCTTGCTCTTTTGCACCACAAAGAGGCATTGTGGCATAGGAAGATGAAGGCCATGGCACCTAAACACTGGCTTCATCTTCTGCTACATATCAAAAAACATGGCATGAATGCACAGTTGGACACACAACTGCGTAGGGGTCTGACTTCTAGGAAGTGAATTTCTGTTAAACTCTCTGTTCAGTGGACTTTTTCTAGATGAATATAGTGCAAATGAATAGAGCAAGAAATAGTGACTCACTATGATCAACGTCTGAATCCCCGGAATTAAAGAGAAATTCCACACAAATAGCAGATAAGCTTCATTCTTATTAAGCATAACTCAGCTTCAAAAAACTCAGGCCACAGAAACAAGCATTTCTTTTAAGATTTTTATTTATTTATTTGTCAGAAAGAGAGAGAGAGCGTGCACAAACAGGGGGAGCACCAGAGGCAGAGGAAAAAGCAAACTCCCTGCGGAGCAGGGCACCTGATATGGGACTCGATTCCAGGACCCTGGGATCATGACCTTAGCTGAAGGCAGATGCTTAACCAACTGAACCACCATCAAGATAATTTAAAGAGTCTAAGCAAGCAATTTGCTATTTAGCTTTTAGTCATTTACTAAATAGTGACCATTGAGTTTATATTCATAGAATGAATGAATGAATGAGTGAGTGAATAAGTAAATACAAATTAGACATTTTTACATCCATTTCATAGATGAGAAAAGGTGAGGTCCACAAAAGTTAATCAATATTGCTAACCTCACCCAGGAAATAAGTTGTGAAGCCAGAATTTAAGTATGCCTAATGCTAAAGTCCATGATTTTCCCCATTATTAAACTAGCTCATTGATTCTGTGAACTGATCCAGTGCCTTCAGTCCTGTAATGCAAATTTATGTCTCCTTATCTGCTTTTAGGGACTCTGGATTTCTGCTTGATAAAGCCTTGGAGGTAGGTTTTTCATTGGCTTTTAATCAGTTCTGTTTAGCACATAATAGAAAGAGTATCTGGAATTATTTCTAAGTTCATACACATAAAATTTAGAAACCATGGACATGGCAGATTTTACAAGTAAAAATTCTCATGTGAGCAAATTACTATGTCAAGATGGGAGACTATTACACATGCATTACTCAAAACTTATTTCTCATTGTTAAGCCCAGTTATCACAGTCATCACAAGGAACACTAGTAAAATACACCTGAAAGACTGCTAACAATCAGTACCTATAGAAAAAGAAAATGCAGAGCTTTATAAAGACAGTCTGTTTCACTTCTCAATTTTTATTTTGTTCTGCCAAATAATTTGGTATTTGGGTTCACTTATTTAGGCAGGTTCAAAAGATTGTCTGAGATGAAAGGGATATAGGCAACTGAATATTTCCTACTTATCTTGCCAAATAGCACAACACAGTTACTTTCATTAGACAGATTGAGTATGAAATGGACATGGTCCAAAGTGAGTAATGTTCTATGGGCTTTTTAATTTTAGACATTAGTTTCAACCAGGGAAGATAAAAATATTAATATGTCAATTTTGTAGAATGAAACTTGCACATGATTATACATAGTGTTAATTAGCTTAAGAATTTATTGTTCACCCTTCATAATTTGCTCTATCTGTCAAAAGATAACACTTTGGAGAACTATCAAGTAATTTAATTATCTTCATGGGCACAACCAATATGAAGCCACTTAAAAAAATGGGCTAAAATTTCACCTACATTTAATACATATAATTATAATGTAAAACATGAATGCCATAAGACCAACATGAAAATTAGCCTGTACAAAGGTTATTAAATTCTGTTTGGGATTACCTTGCCTTAAAGAAAAAGGAGAGAAAATGTCAAACATATTTTTGCATTGCAAGTAATTTTTAAAAAACAATGAGAAAGTCTTGACCTTTGATATGCAACTCTAAAAAGGTATATGGTTATTTTATGAAAAATAGAGATCTTGGGACCATGAACCAATGGGATCAGGTTCTTTCTTCTGATGCCTGATTTTAGAGCAGAATGTATTTAGAAATTACTGAGATATGGTCAGGGTTAAGGTGTTGAGTTTCTCTTGCTTTTTTGTGATTTTTTTTTTTTTTTTTTAGAACATCTTTAATTCAAGGCAGTTCTTATGCAAGCAGCTGGGGCTGAAACCAAGCAGATAAGCTAGTGTCCCAGAGACCTCACTAGCATTACACCCATCACTAGCAAATCCACTGAAAACAAAATCACCTGGAAAATCTGAGTATTGTATCTTGTTAAAGAAAGATCATTAGATAGAGAGGGGCAGGCATTTTTCCTTCTTTGTTCGGTGAATTCCACTATTCTGACTTTGTGATCCTTAAATGTACAGTTAAACCAACCTATATATAAACTACAAGAAAACATGATAATATTGTTCTTTAGCGGTCAGAGATCTAGAGCATTAAACATGTATAGGATGGTCAGAAATGGAAAGAAGTTAATAATAGCAGTGATAGAAAATGAGCCTGAGTGTTGGGGAAAAGGCTGAGTCTTACACAGAACAAAGGCTCAGAGTTAGAGTGGGATAAAATGTGGGGTGCATCTTGATTCTGAATGATAAAAGCTGGTACTTGACCTCTGCAAGTCTCTTCTTTCTAAGATTACAATTTTACTAGAGCCTCAGGGCAAGGCTGTGACTAAAAGGAAGAGTCAAAGGCTCCAAAACTGAGGAAATTTGGGGGCTGAAGAAGAGTCAGGCAGAGCTTTGCAAATACGTAAGAAAGTGGCACCTTAGTTCTTAACCTCATATAGTGGGATCTCCTCCTACCCAATTTGACTGTAGCCAACTGTACAGGAGTCAATGGGCAGATAGGTCTGGAAAGGTGCCAGTGTTCATGTACTGAGGAAAGGGCAAAGGGAGCGAAGGAATTATCGTGGATGTGATCTTTGAAGTGTTAAGACAGTTTGAGGCTGGTGAAAATCTAAGCTAAAATGCTGAATCTTTATAAATTATTATCTTTATACATAGTACATAAGAATTGACAGGAACGAGGTATTATACCTGCTAAAGTTCTTGCAATTGTTCTGGTCTCTCAATATTGAAACTTTGTGATCTTTTGAGAATAACACAATAATATAAACCAGTTAAATATATTGATATTAATGAAAAAAGCAATTTTGCTATAATATTAATAAGATTGTTGCATAATTTTAAAGCAAGAGTCTCAACATTGGAAGCAGATGAACAATACATATATGCTCTGTGTGTGTGTGCACATGAGTGTGCTATTACTGTTGTTATTAATTTTTTAAGGACAGATACCTTGCCCCACCCCTGGAGGTTCTGCCAATATGGTATGTGACCTAGGTATACGAATTTTTAAAAATATCTTTAAGTTATACTAATATACAACCAGGTTTTATAATTACAACTTAAAAGGATGACCTTCAGAGTAAAATTGGTCCAAATAATAAGTTTAGACATGGTAGCCAATTAGTCAGTTTATTCAGTCTTAGATTCCTTAATATTAAAGTTGTGATGTTAATAGAACCAACCTGATAGGATGGTTTTAAGGATAAAAAGAGATGACTCGTGTAAGGCAAAACCAGTCTCCAGTGCAATAAATGTATTCAAGAAATACTTCCAGAATGAATGGACTGCTAATGGGTGAATATTTTAAAATAAGGACCAATTTATAATGATTAAAAAAGAAACTAATGGGAAATAGAAATAATGTAACATTAATCTTTTGCAGTAAAATATGTTCTTATTCATATATATGTTAAGATTAAAATACATTTTTCAAAATAATCTATTTTAAAATAAAATCTAGCACTTAAAAATAAGTAAGTAATAAATGATCCAAATGCTCTTAGAGCTCTGATTTATCTACTGAAATTCAAATTGAATTCAAGAATGGAAAATAGTATCTAGATAGGATTCCTCTTTGAGGAGCTACATTTGGGCAATTTGTCCATTATATATCCAATTTTTTTGTGATCCTGTCTTATAGCACCTGCCGTGGAAACAACAACAAAAACTGTGATAAGTATCGGCTTTTCATCATTCATTCATTTTCTTTTGGGGGGCAGTGTGTGACAAAAAAGCACACTATAATGTTATTATATTTAATTTTTTTATTTTGAAATAATTATAGACTCAAGAAGTTTAAAAAAATAGTAGAGAAGTAATTTGTACCTACCTCACCCAGGTTCCTCCAGAGGTAACATTTTATATAACAAGAATACATTGGCCAAACCAGGAAATTGACATTAGCACATTACAATGATTTTGACCCACACCTTACTTGGACTCTACTTTTTTTTAATGTCTTTGTATGTAGTTTATGACATTTTATTAAATGTATGGATTCATATTAACGACCACCAAAATCAAGTTTTGGAACACTCTCCTCACCACAAAGGATCTCTGTTGTGTTATACCTTTATAGTTTAAACTGGAATATATTTTGAGAGTAAGAGGGGTCTAATAATGGGCATAAACTGGGACTTCACAGAGAAAATTGGTAAATATGGTTATCTTGACTTTAGCATATACGAATATGACCAGAGATGCTCAAAAAACAATAGGAAAGAGAAAGAGAGAATGAATGAATGAATGAATGAATGATCAGTATCTCACATTATGTGCAAGAATTTAGTGTTTAGAGGCACATTTTTTTTTCTTTGTGTGATAGGCTTCTAGGGGATTTTCAAGGTAATTTTAAATATGTGAAGTTTTTATCTAACATTTTACCTTTAGAATCTAAGCCACACATAGGCTGTAACTCAATTCTGTGAAAGTCTGGCTGATTCATTTAAGACATGGACATATCTCCCAGTGTCCTCTTTCCCCTACACACATCTTTTCCAACAAGGTGTAAGTTTGTGTACATGTAGTTTTATAAATACATTTTGATGAGAGTATAAGCAGGGTTAGAGTTGGGACAGCTTGATAAGACACAAGAGTGGAAGGAGTGGTGACATACTCAGCCTATGACAAGATGTGGCACTGTAGAAACTGTTTTCTTGTCTATTTTGAGACTACAGTCAGATAAATCCAATGTAACAAATGTAGATGTGACTCAATCTCCACTTTATGCCTTTAACATATACATTCAATGCTATAAATTTCCCACTAATTACTGCTTTTGATATGTTGTACTTTCCTTTTAAAAGTATTTGTTATTCATTATATTATATTCAAAATATTTTAAAACTTCTTTTAAGAGTTCTTCTTACTAATGAATTGTTGAACACATCAAAAACTGATGATGTGGGGCACCTGGGTGGCTCAGTTGTTAAGCGTCTGCCTTCGGCTCAGATCATGATCCCAGGGTCCTGGGATCGAGCCCCGCATCAGGCTCCCTGCTCCGCGGGAAGCCTGCTTCTCCCTCTCCCACTCCCCCTGCTTGTAGTTCCTGCTCTTGTTATCTCTCTCCGTCAAATAAACAAAATCTTTAAAAAAAACCCAAAAACTGATGATGTACTATATGTTGGCTAATTGAACATAATAATAATAAGAAAAGAGTTCTTCTTTGATCATGTTACTTACAAGTGTTGTTTAATCACCAAATATTTGGAGATTTTTCTAGCTATCTTTATGTCATTGATTTCTAGCTTAATTCCAATGTGGTCTGAGAGCAGACATTGTATGATGTCTATTCTTTTAAATTTGTTAAAATGAGTTTTGTGGCCACAATGTAGTATTCCCTGGTGAATATTCCATGTGAGCTCAAGAAGAATGTGTATTCTGCTGTTGTTGGATTAAGTAGTCCATAGATGTCCATTATATCCTCTTGATTGATGGTGTTGTTGAGTTCAACCATATTCATCCTGATTATCTGCCTGCAGGATCTGTCTAGTTATAAGGGGGAAGGTTGTGAAATCTCCAACTGTGATAGTGGATTCATTTATTCCTCTTAATCTTCTAATATCGTCCTTTTTGGTTTCTGTGGCTCTGGAGGTAGTTCAGCCTCATCTTCCTGTGAGTATGCTACCATTTTTATAAATGCTTCATGCTCTTCAAAATACGGTCTAATCACAGATTATGGTATATAAAGTTTGATGTGTATTTATTAACTCCAAAATATGGTCCAAATTCATATTTGTCATTGCCTTCTTGATCAGTCAATAATGAAGAAAGGTATATCAAGATTTCTTATTATTATGTTTCTGTCAGTTTCTTCTATTTGTAAGCACTTTTAAGTACTTTCAATTAAGAAAAGTGCGTAATTTATATTTACATTTTAGATTATGTTCTTTTTTTAATATTGTATTTATTTATTTGAGAGAGAGACAGAGATAGTGAGAGAGAGAGAGAGCACTAGTGGGGAGGGGAGGGAGAAGCAGGCTTCCCGCTGAGCAGGGATCCCCATGTGAGGCTCAATCCCAGGACTCCGGGATCACGACCCAAGCTGAAGGCAGACACTTAACGACTGAGCCACCCAGGCACCCTTTAGATTATGTTCTTTATCAATAAATACACTTTGTTCTAGGTAATGTTATACCATTAACCAAATTTGGGAATAATCTCAATACAACATATTTTAAATATTGGCCAAATATAATAAAATTGGGACCAAACTGGGAGATGCTGAAAATAAATTCACAACTCCTCTTTTTGATAGAGTATGCTATTTAGAGGGAATAAGTAGAGAAAATTCTGATAAAACCATCTTTAAAACACCTGATCCACCAGTTTAGCAAAATCAATGGAACTAGAGATGTGTATTAGGAGAAATGCGGGAAATCCTTACCCAGCCTCACATAGCCAGTCTCATGAAGGGCACCAGGAAGAATTTCCTAGAAGGCACTGAAGATCAATGGTGGTAAAAACAGTTGGATGTTCACACAACACAGAGTATGAGGATCACGAAATTTGTCACTTACTCATCCTTTCATCAAATTAGCCAAATGACCATGAAAAAATGTCACCACTTGGTGTGACAGTTTGTACTGTCAATCTAGTGAGACCCCTCAAATATGGCACTGCAACTTATTTAGAGAGAAACCTCACAGGAACAATGTTTCTTGACTAAGACAACCCAGGCCTCTAATTTCCTCCTTAATACCTTAAAAAGTTAATAACTAGCTAATATAAACAGTCAATATTTAGTGTCTGATTTCATTTTTTTAAGCAGAACTCACAAAGAATGTTAAAATAAATAAATAAGAAGAGTAAAGGAGAATCTATCTTTTGTTTCAGAGAAAATAAAGGCTAGAGATAATGCATTTATAGGTTAACAACAGGAGTAACAGTAACAACAAAATCACATATTCAAACAAATGAGATCTACATAGTTTTTAGTCAATTAAGTGGTAGTTATGTTGTCAAAAGACAAATGACTAGCACACATAGGAAAAAGATTAATTTTGGGGTCTAAAAGAACACATAATTCACAATCTCAAGGTAATTAAACACAACATGGTTATAAGAGACAGAATGAAAGAAGCTTTTAAAAAAGACCACATTGACCCTTAAAAAAAAGAAAGAAAGAAAAAGAGAGATAAATGAGAGAATATCAAGACATTTTACAGATTTATGAAATAAAATTAAGGAAAAATAACACTGCAGTACTTAAAACTATAACAGAATAACTCAACAGAGGGAAGACTTGAGAAAAATTACTGTTCATATATTAGAAAAGTTTATAGATATGTAAATGACTGTGTGCAACAAGGCAATTGAAAGCAAACATGTAAATAACTGGTATTTCTGGGAAAGAGAACACGGAAAATGGAATTACAAAAAAATCAAAAGATGACATAACTATATCTGTCATGTTTAGAAATAATGTGAGGTATACATTTTCAGACTGGAAGATGAAGCATATAGCAGGAAAATACAATAAAAATTGTCAGACAGATACCATTTGTAATAGTAACAAAAAGAATAACATACTTATAAACATATTTCAAATGGAATGAAAAATAAATATATGCATATATACCTGAAAAAATAAAATACTTTTGAGAGACACAAAAGGAAGCAAATACATGGAGAAGTATACTTTGGTTTTGTAATAGCTCAAGCAGGAAACATTTAAAATTCTCCCTAAATTATCTGTACATGTAATGCAATCACCCTAAAATTACCAAAACATTTTTTGAAACTTGACCAACTTATTCTGAAGTACATGAAGATAAAAAATGAAGAAAATTTTAGAAATATTCTGATACTATGGAAAAAATATAAATATGACTAATACAAATTAATATTAAAACATCTATAAGATTAGTCATTTTAAAAGGAAATACTAGCACATGAATATAGAAACAGTTCCACTGAGCAAACTGTTAGGGTCCATTTGTTAGGACTGTCCATTTGTTAGGATTTGAAAAATAACAGAAGTACCAATGCAATCATTGGGGCAAGAGGAGTTATTCAGTAAGTGCATATTGGGACAACTGAGGAAGCAGATACATTTAAATCCTGAGGAAAATTATTTGAAACATCTACTATGAACAATGTTCCCTTTCCTTAATATATAAAAAGTCAGTGCAAATTAATAAGATATAAATTGGTAACCTACCAGAAAATGGGCAAAGAATATAACAAAGATTTCAAGTAAACATCATGGGAATCATTAAACATATGACAAGATATTCACCCCATGTATAATCAGAGAAATAAAGTACAAATTAAAACTATAATGAAATTCCATTTTTTAACTGTTAGTTGGCAAACATCAGACAGTTTGAAAATACTGTGGGTTAAAGTTATGAACACACAAGAGGTCTCAAATATTGCTGACTAGAACTTTTTTTTTTAAGAAAGCAAAGTTCAGAAACTTTGTTTATGATGTGTTCTCATTTGTATTAATTAAAAACAGATTATTTACACAGTTATGCTTGCATGTTCACACTGTATCTTTGCAAGGCTACAACAGAGTGATTGCTATTAGCGGAAGTAATCTGTAGAAAAAAATTAAGTTGACTTAAGACTTGGTAACACTTAGACGCCAGCATAGAAGATTATCATGTCTATAAATTCAAAAAGGGAGGAGTAAATACATTCCGTGTACAGCCAAGTGTAATTCATGAGTGAAGGCAAAGAAATGCATCATGGGGAGAAACAATACAAAGGGAAATAAACAGTAAGCCTTGGGAAATCTGTTTGAAGATGAAATCCAGCCAATCAAAAATAAATTTAAAAAATAACCAGTTAATTGGGGCTCCTGGGTAGCTCAGTCGGTTAAGTATCCAAGTCTTGATTTTGGCTCAGGTCATGAAATCAAGCTGGGCGTTAGGCTCCATAATGGACATGAAGCCTACTTAAGATTCTCTCTCCACCCCTCCTCCACCCCCCTCTGGTGTGTGTGTGTGTGTGCATGTGGAATCTCTCTCTGTCTCAAAAAAAGAAAAAGAAAGAAAGAAAGAAAGAAAGAAAGAGAGGAAGGAAGGAGGAAAAATACCCAGTTAGTTATGAACAATTAGAATGAAAAGCTTAGAAAAAATGAGCATTAAGTCTATCCATGTAAACATAAAGTTCAATCTAGAGCTACCCTACGACCCAGCAATTGCACTACTGGGTATTTACCCCAAATATACAGATGTAGTGAAAAGAAGGGGCACACACATCCCAATGTTCATAGCAGCAATGTCCACAATAGCCAAACTGTGGATGGAGCCGAGATGTCCTCCAACAGATGAATGGATAAAGAAGATGTGGTTCATATATACAATGGAATATTACTCAGCCATCAGAAAGGATGAATACCTACCATTTACATTGACATGGATGGAACTGGAGGGTATTATGCTAAGTGAAATAAGTCAATCAGAGAAGGACAAGTATCATATGGTTTCACTTGCATGTGGAATATACGGTATAGTGCAGAGGATCATAGGGGAAGGGAGGGAAGACTGAATGGGAAGAACAAACCATCAGAGTCTCTTGACTCCAGGAAACAAAATGAGGGTTGAGGAAAGGGAGATGGGTTGGAGGATGGGGTAACTGGGTGATGGGCATTAAGGAGGGCACATGATGTGAGGAGCACTGGGTTTTATATGCAACTAATGAATCTTGAACAGTACATCAAAAACTAATGATGTACTGTATGGTGACTAACATAAAAAAAAAAAACTAATGATGTACTATATGTTGGCTAATTGCATTTAAATAAATAAAAAAATACCTAAGGTAAATATAGATTTCCAAAATGGGGAAAAGTTATCAATTATAAAAATGAAACCATTATCTGTTGAGTTCTCATAGATGCAGAAATTAGCAGAGTTAAGTTTGCAACTATTTACATGTTTCTCATTTTTGCTAGTATGTTCTAGGATTTTGACCCAGTGTATTTTAGTTGAATTATTACACTTTCAATTAATCTTTACTTCAGTAACTATAATACTTTTGCTTCATTACATTTTTTATCCTCGCTTTAAAAGTAATTTTTATATTTAAATAATTTTATTACAATAATTTTTGTGCTCCTTTTTCCATGGGTTACATTCTTTTTTTTTTTTTTTTAAAGATTTTATTCATTTATTTGAGAGAGAGTGAAAGAGAGAGAGAGAGCATGGGCATGAGGGGAGGGGAAGGGGGAAGAGGGAGAAGCAGACTCCCCACTGAGCAGGGAACCCAACATGGGGCTCAATCCCAGGACGCTGGGATCATGACCTGAGCCAAAGGCAGACGCTTAACTGACTGAGCCACCCAGGTGCCCCAAGAGCTACACTATTTCTTAAAGCAATTTTTCAGGTGGAGAACATTAGAGATATGTTTATGCACAATTCCTATACATTTTTTTGTGCCTTCACCAAATGTTCCTTTTACCTAACCCAGGCATAGGAATCTGGGGTTATAAACTTTATTTTTTTAGAACTTTTTCACTACTACAAGGAGGGAGAAGAATGTTCAGATCACTATCTTAAACTGATATGCTGCATTCTAACATTGCATACCAAACAGAATTGGGAATGGGGGGAATCAAGTGAATGGTTTGTTTCCTATGACCATCTTTTACCTCAAGCTTTTCCCACCTACAAATGGGTCATTGTTAGCAATGTTATCATTAATGAAAATGTGGAAATCAGGTGAGGGGAATTTTATTGACCTCTTAACCAGTATATGCTAACTGATATCAGATCGTTCAAATTAGCCCAAAGTGGGTATTGGCCAGGTTTAATCACCTGTTAACCATATGTCAAAATATTTTATTCGTATAGATGGGGGCAACTAAAAAATCTATGTTAATCTGTGATTTTTTTAAAGGAAGCATTTTTCTTTAACATGTGCATCTTCCTTAGGTATAGCTATTCCCAGAAATAGACATGCTCAAATATAATTGAGTACTATTGACTTACTGCTCTGTTGAAATGGAAATAGAATTACAAACCCAACTGAGTAAAAGTGCACATGTAAAGTCAATACCCTTGTAAAATCCAGAGTATTTAAAGAAGAGACCACAGTTTTTCCATAGTTTTAGTGTTTGGTTTGTCTAAAAAGCCATAAAACAATTTATTTTATTTTTTAATAAATTATTCATGAGAAGAGTATGTTAGCTTTCCAGGCAAGAAGTTGAAATCTGACTCATTTTTTAGTCTCTGCATCTTGATTTGGTGAAGATTGGAAATGAAGAATCAAGACAAAATTAATGGATTGAGGTCATAAAAAATTAGCAAAAGTCTTTAATTTGATAATGGAAAAAAATGAAACTTGGTTAGTTAGCTTATGAATCATGCTGCTGTTATCCAAATGTAAAAAGCTCATAGTAGCAATTGTAGTATCATTAGTGGTTCTCTTGGCCTTTTGTTTGGTTTTCATCTCCTAGATTCTTGTTGCTCATTAAGATCGAGTTTGTATTCATTGCCTGAATCTTGGTTTATAGGTACATAATTGTTTAGAAAGAGAAATGTGCTCAAAGTGTTTATAATTCACGTTTTTTGCTAAATAGTCAAGACAAAATCCTTTGGTGTTATTATTTCATTTTTTGCAAAACAGCACAAAGATATCCCTTTTTTTCTAATGACCTCATTGTAGCTTACTTTTATTCTAGGTTCTTTTGGTAATGAAATTTAGGACTATTATAAAATAGTTTTAATGTTTCTGATCATGTCTATTTTGTAGCAGTTGAAATAGTAAATTGAAAATATTTACAAGTATATTTACATATACTACTATATAAACAATTGCACTATTTTCACAGCAATAATATCAATCGGGAATATATAGTTTTCCAAGCTATGTGAAGGATATTAGTAAATTACCTCAGATAATCACTTACTTGTATGGGACTTAAATTATGGATTTTTTAAATTATGGCTTTTTGTAATGCTAACTGTTGACTAACAATGACGTTATGCTGCTAACTACAAGTTTATTATATTTTTACTAATTCTCTATGAAAATTAATATGCTTGATCAGTAGGTTGATCAAACCTAACTCATGACATTAAATTTTTATTGGGAGAAAAACTTCTACCTTTTCATAAAAGGCTACAGGCTTCCCACAGATTTTCTACTTTTGTTGAGCTCATGGATAGTTTTACAATATTTGAATTTGAATATACTTACTCAATTCTCCAAATAGCCTTTGCAGACTCATAATAACAACCAGAATTTCAAGCTTGATTTCCTATAAAATCTAAATCTGCCCTCTCCACCCCCTATTTCAGGCTGGAAACCTTCAGTGAGAAAAAGGGAGCACAATTCACCTCTGTTTTCTACTTCTCTGTCAGCTTATTCCCTGTCCTATTCTTTCCTACTGTCTTTTCTCCAGGTTTCTGGAGAGACAAGAGGAAAAAACAGGTAAAGGGATGTGACCAAGCTGAGAGCAGATGTTTTAAGTTTTGTTTTTTACTTTTGGGGTCCCCTCCTTCTAAAGACTCTTCAGAGGCTCCTGCTATGCGCCTCACTGCTCCAGTTCTTCTGATGCAGGTTTAGTAACTCCTCTGTAGCAGTACCTTGTCACTTTCTTTGGCATTTGGGGTTCAACTGTACAGCTCTATCTTCTTTCTGATAAGATGTTAATTTCTCTTGGAAGGTCTATTTTACAGGACCCATGATGATCCCATGCCAGCTCTATGCAGTGTGGCACACATCTAGTCCAAGAAAAATACGGATTCATCCTTTCTGCTGGCTAATTTTGGCATTATAAGTAGACCTCAGTGCAGTGGCACCCTCCTAGTTCTGCCTTGCCTTTCTGTCATATTTTCTTACTAGAAATGAAACCACAGGACACTGTCCATTCTAGCTTCTACAGGTAGGAACCAAACCCAGTACTCAAAATCTTTCAATTATAGGGAAACTAGAGGACCCTTTGAACACCAGACTAGGTCTGTAGTTAGAGGTTCACCTCCTGAGGTTTCCAGGCCCTCTAAGAAGATGCCAAGAATAGTATTTTGCTAGGTGAAAGCCTATACAGAGACAATGGGAAGGGAGCCAGGAAGTCTGGGAGAGTCTTCATACCTGATGCTAATCTGACCGTGAGTGAAGGAGAGTGAAAGAGAAGGTTGGGTAGAATGGTCATAGACTTCTGTGTAGTCAGATGAAGGTTAGGCAAACTCATGAAGGGGTCTTCAAGCCACTGTTGTCTGTAAGGGGAGTCTTGTGTCTCCTAAGAGTGAGTTTCTGTTGGTATTCCTGCACCATGAAGTCACAGGCTGGGGGCAGTCCATGAGAGGTGCAGCCTTTATACAAACCACAGAGTAGCAGCTGGAACTCTTGGCTACCTGCTGTACCTCCCCTTTCCTGCAAAGTGTGAGAATATGGAGATAATGTAGAAAGAGCTACTCTAAATACAACTCATCACTAACCTTCCCCAAAAAGGCTTCTATCTCTTACTTTCCTTATTTTCAGAGTTCATAAAGGGATTTAAGAGTTTTTCCCATTCCCTTGGAAAATCTCTATATGGTTATTTGGTCTTGACATTCTGTAACAATTTTATTTTATTTTATTTTTGAAGATTTGTTTATTTATGAGAGGGGGGAGGGGCAGAGGAAGAGGGAGAGAAATCCTCAAGCAGACTCCCCGATGAGCACGGACCTCACATGGGGCTAGATCCCAAGACCCTGAGATCATGACCTGACCCAAAATCAAGAGTCAGATGCTTAACTGACTGGCCACCCAGGTGCTCCTTTATTTTATTTTACTATTTTATTTTATTTTATTTTATTTTATTTTTTTTATTTTGAGAGAGAGCATGAGCATGGGGCATGGAGGGGGAGGGGCAGAGGGAGAGGGAGAGAATCTTAAGCAGGCTCTGAGAACATGACCTGAGCCCAAATCAAAAGCTGGACGCTTAATTGACTGAGCAACCCAGGTGACTCTTTTCTGTAACAATTTTAAATGGAGGTCCCATTTTAATTTTAGCATTCTGTAGCACATTTATTTCTGAATCCAGTAAAAATTGTGAAACTAAAGTTTGGTTAGTTATTTTCTTCAAAACTGAAACTGATAAGAAAAATAACCATTACTAAAATAATTATTTTTATATGAGAATACACGAGGGTGCTCAGAGAAGAAACAATATTTGATATACCTGTTAATTAAACATGTCATTGTGATTCCTGAGGGCATTACACACAAGTTTCTGTTTGTTTGTTTTATATAGTAGAACATTTATATCAATTTATATGCAGTACTGGAAAAGTAAGTTTGCATATTTATCTATCCATTCCTTCTCCTTCAAATGTGAATAATTTGTAAGAAGCCATTTTTTTATTGCCTTTCCTGCTTTTACCTATGAAACATACTGATTTATACACATTTTACAAATGCAAAATATTCCAATCTGAAACTAGTAAATGAGAAAGCAAATGAAAATAACTTATTTTAAATGTTAAGAAGCTAATGTGTAACACATGAGCTCTTTGTAATCTAAACCAAAATAAATTATTGGGTGACAGACTATTTTGCAAAAAAAAAAAAAATTTCAGTTTTGTTAACTTCTAAAAGCTAGCTAGCCCAGGTTAGAGTAAATTGATAGAAAGAAAATAAAACCAAAGAATATATTATTTTTGAACTCTGTCATCTTAATATCTAGGGAGACTTAAAGCCTCATTATAAAGTTATTGATTTTGGTACATAGAACACAGAAATATTATATTATTTATCCAAAGTAATGGCATGCTTTGAACTGAATCTCTAGGTAGCCTACGCAGGTTTCTTTGAGTGCACAGAACATGAAACAACTTCCTAAATTATTCTATGATTTCTAATAATCCCAAAGCAGAAAATGTGACACTTTTCATCATTAATCTTTACATATAGTTTAAAGAAATATTTAATAAGGTGTTGCTGGATTCTTTCTCAATTCTATTCTCAAAAGAGATTCTGGTCCAAAAATCAGCCTAACTTGGTATCTAATCAGTATAACTTACAGTTTAGGAACTCATCTAGTTGTATTTCTTTATATACTGAGGCAATTCTATAAGTGTGCTTGTAAAAAACAGATATATAAGTCCATTGTATAATATTGATATTTGACAGAGCTCAAGTTACAGGTGGTTCTAAAAAATTAAATAAAAGGAATTCATCCTTATAAATCTAAGTATTAATAATAGAAAAATCTAATTGCAAAAGCAAGCAAACAGATAAGCAACATTAATTTTCCTTTTGGTTGAGGAGATGATCCCCAAAATGGAAAGTAAAGACAAAAAAGTATTCTCTTTTCTGAATAGGATGGAGTACCTTGCTATAGACAAACCTTATCTCAATGGAAAAACTCAATGAAACATTTAAAAACCATTTACTTAAAGGCCTGGGAAAGTAGCTGAAGTAACAAGAACCAAAAGATCAAGATTCTGGAAAAGGGAAAATGGAGGTGAAATGAGGTGAGTTTCTGCATTTCTCTGGAGTCATTTGTGATTCTAGGCTTAGTTTATTAGTTGGAGAACCCAGTCTTTTCCTGGACAGAGGGCAAGTTCCAGGGAATACTAATACCAATAGAACTTTTAACAAGATCTAAAACTCAAGAAAAAGTTAAGAGACATGAGGGGCCAAGATCTCAGTGAGAAAGGATAAGAGAAATTACCTGACACACTGTGGATTTTCCCCACTTACTTACCCAATTCTGAAGCTGCTCAAGGTGGGGAGTAGAAAAGCTGCGAAGAAAGATTTTGAAAGCGAGAGCACGGTTTTCTGCTGCCTCATTTACTGTCTTTAAAAGTAGACTTTGAGATTTATCTGAGAGAGTCCTTGATAAACATACTAAGCTTCAGCTGGAAGTCCTGCAGGTTCTTCACTTTTAGCAATAACTATGAACCAGTTACAGAGTCTTATGAAAATTAGGACCCAGCCTCTACTCAGTTTAATCCCCAATTAGATTATAATTATCAGCCACTACTCTATCTCCCCTCCAAAGGCAGAGTGAACCATTCCTAAGGACATGTAAGACCAGAGATTTTAAAATACATAATTTTCAGAATTCAATCAAAAAAATGATTAGAGATGATATCACCCAAAACAAAAACAATTAAAAAGAGACACAGTTGAACCAAGTATTGGAGTTAATAAAAAATACTTTGGGGTACCTGGGTGGCTCAGTCAGTTAAGTGTCTGCCTTTGGCTCAGGTCATGATCCCGGAGTCCTGGGATCCAGCCCTGCACTGAGCTTCCTGCTTGGCAGGGAGTCTGCCTCTCCCTCTCCCATTCACCCCTGCTCATGCTCTCTCTATCTCTCTCTCTCAAATAAATAAAATAAAAATGTTAAAAAATATTTTAAAATAACTATGATTAAAAATAGACAAAGACATGGAAGAATAGATGAAAAGATGGAAAAATTTGTTCAGAGAAATATCATCTATGAAAGATTTAAGTAGGAATTCTAGAACTGAAAGCTGAAATATCTAAAATAAAGAGTTCAACAGATGGGTTTAACAGGAAATTAGAAATAAGCAAAAAAGAGTATTAGTGAACTGGAACACATATCAATAGCAAATATCCAAACTGAAGAATGGGGGGAGAATGAAAAATACCAAAAAGAGCATAAGAAGCACACAACATACAATGAAAAGCTATAATACACATCTAGAATCGAAGTTTGAGGAGAGAGAAAGATTGGGACAGATGCAGTAACTAAAAAAAAAAAAAAAAAAAAGAAGGTGTAATTATCTAAAACTGATGAAATATACAGACCAAAGAATTTCTGTGAGACCCAAGTAGAGTAAATACAAAGTACACCAAACATAGATATGTCATAATAAAATTGTTGAAAGCTAAAGACAAAGAGAACATCTTAAATGTAGCCAAAAGGGATAAACACATTACTGTCAAAGAAACAAACAAATAAAAAAAGAGTGATAAATCAACCAAGATTTTTCTACTGAGCAACAATTCTTTTAAAGAATAAAGATATAAAAGAAAAATTTAAAAATAAAATATAAAAACAAAATTTTTAAAACAAAGAAGAGTTAAAGATATTTTCAGATACATAAAAACATACAGAATGTATTGCCAGCAAACCAGCACTAAAAAAAATTACAAGGGAATTGTTCAGGTAGAAGGAAAATGATCCCAGGATATGTAAGTACATAAATAAGTGTCCAGCAAAGGAGAGATTCATATAGATGAATACTGTCTGGAAAGAAAAATAATACTTTGTGCAATTGTACATATATATAGTTAAAATGCATGAAAACAATGATGTGAAAGGTGGGAGACTGTATATGGAGTTAAAAGTTCCTATGTTGCTAGCATTATAGAAGAAATGCTAAAAATAATAATCTGTATTACATTATAATGATTGAAGAATGAATACTGTAATTGACAGAAATCATTAAAAGAGTAGAAAGAGAAGCTATAATTAACAAATTTATAGAGGGAAAATGGAATAGTTAAAACAACAAACCAAAACAGAAAAACACAGATGAACTGAAAAGAAAGCAAGAAAGCTTTATAAGCATAAAGCAGGTGAGCCAAATAGAAAACAAGTAATTAGATGCCATATATGAAGTAAAGTATATCTTTAATTACATTTAATGTGAATGAACAAAATACTTCAAGAATAAGATTGTTAGATTAGATTTTTTAAAAACCTCAACTATACTCTACTCCTGAGAGAAATGTTTTCATATAAGAATGGAGAGTGACTGAAATACGAAGGATTGAATAATAAGTAAACCATGCAAATACAGAGCAAAAGATTTATATTAATATCAGAGACAATTTTAAGGCAAGGGCATTGCTAGAGATAAACAGTAAAATTTCATAATGATAGATAAATCAATTGGAAAATATGACTGTTCTAAACTTTTTTTTTTTTTTTTTAATTCATGAAAGTCAGAGAGAGAGAGAGAGAGGCAGAGGCAGAGGCAGAGGGAGAAGCAGGCTCCCTGCCTAGCAGGGAGCCCGATGCGGGACTCGACCCCAGGAATGACCTGAGCCGAAGGCAGACGCTTAACCATCTGAGCCACCCAGGCGCCCTGACTATTCTAAATTTCTATGCAATCAATATATAGATTTAATATATATGAAATTACCATTCACAAAACTTCAAAAGTTGATAATACTTGCAGCTAAGATATCAGTAAAAATATAGAATATATGAAGAACACAATAAATGACTTAATTAATAGGTCTTATTTTCACATAGTGTGCCCCATATATAATTAACACAATTACCAGCACTGTTATATAGTGTGCCCTACATTCAACAATGACAAAATTCAAACTATTTTCAGGTGCACATGGTGCATTTACTGAAATGATAGAAGACAATCTTTGTAAAATAAAATTTTACATCTTACCAAGGAACTGTTTCATGCTCAATCTACCGGGTATTCCGGCAGAACTATTAACTTAGGAGTACATCTTGCACAAAGAAAATGAGCAAAATTCTATGGCAATTTTCTATCCTGTGAGTAAATGTTGCTCATGCAATTAAAGAGGACTACAAACTCATGATAAATGTCTCATGGGTCATTGTTTTTGCTAGGGAAGTTCAATGTTATTTCTTTTATTTTAAAAAAAATGTTATTTGCACAGGAGGAAGATGAAAAAAATTTGTTTTGTTTTTAACTACAAAAAGTTTACTTCCAAGCATATTGCTAGTTTCTTCCCTTAGTTGTGCATATATAATTTATATTGCCTCAAACGAAAATTCTCCTTGATGTTGACACTAGGATTAATGTGCCTATCAGGCAGTAAGCCCAACTTGCCATTAATAATGCGAAGGTCACGGGGCCTACTATTCATTGGCCGCTGAGTATTGTATCATGCTATGACTATAATAAACCTCTGAGACTGGCTGGACATTTTATAAAATCTGTGTGGCTAAAATGGGAAGTAAAATGTAAAATATAGATGGATCAGCACAAACAATTAGAAAAAACTGCTTAAAGAGCGTGCCCTTTGAATCAATAACATCGTCTTTGTTTAATAAGCACAGCCCTTTGATTTATCAAAAAAGACTCAGATTCATCCCTCATTAATGGAAGACTGTGCTGCAGGCTTTGTTTACTTAGAAAACCAAATTGGAGGAAATGCTGCTAGGCTGCACTTGTATGTGGTCTGGATAATTTGCAGCAAGCAAAATATGTTTGCGGCCTTGACAAAACTAGGAATTATTTCATATGTAGTAAATTATATAAAAATGACAGCTCAATTTTAAGAAAAATCCATAATTACTTGTTCTTAAAATAATCATCTGCAAAATATAATGTTAACACAAGCCTGGCTGAAAATAGAGTTATAATTCCCCTGTATCATTACTTTTGGGCTTTCCAGGAGCAAAGTGACATCAACAAAGATAGGTACATGTGACATTGAAATTTAAGATTATACAAAGTTTAAAGAAACTGGCAAAGTGGCAAAAATCAGGCACATTAGTTTGAATGAAGGTATATGTGATATGTAAGGCAAATAATTAGGCATAATATAGTTCATACTTTGTTCAGAGAATTAATTTCACAGATTTATCTCTGGAAATGCCTATTAAACAAGAGCCCATTTTGAATGTTCTGATTCCCAGTCTGTATGTATCTTTGGCTAATGCATAGAGATGTGGGTAAAACTTGACATTTTAGTTTTTAATTAATTACTCCACTAAGTATCTTGCCTGAATGTGCAATAGAAAGTGAAAGTAAGTGCTTCTTTGACTAAAATGTCATTATTTTCACAAAGTATACCAACGGCCAGCTTAATGGGTTACAGTTTCACGAATAATTAGGCTCAATTATAAAATGTCAAAATAAATGAACAGACATGGCCTTTGATGTGTTTTCTTTATTTAAAACATTACTAATTTCCATATAGGCCAATTTGCCAGACGGGCAACATTCAGTTGTTCTTTCTAGCATTCATGTGAATCATCTTGTTCCATCTATTTCATCTATGTTTCATCTATTGTTTCCAATTTATAAAACTGCTATTATTCAAGTAAGATCCTAGTAGTTTTTCTAATGCTAAAAGGAAATTTATATTTATCTGATACGTTCCTGCTGCACAATAAAGGTTATCTTTCTTACACAACATGATGTAAGTTATGTTATTAAAAACTTACCTAACCAAAATCAGCTCCCTCATTGTCCTGAAATTTTCTCCATTACTTATTAATGGTTTAAATGCTTGTGTATGTGGAGTCCCATTTCCTGAATTATGCATTCAAAATGAGGGCATGTAACCTTGCACATTTGCTCCATTATCTTCTTATATTTAGTCTTCATAAAGTTAGCATCTCAATATTTGCAGCCCTTCAATGACCAACTTCTCACTGATTAGTTAATTCTTTCTAACTCATCTTTCAAGACTTTAATTTCTGATTAAGGGACCCATCAGGATATAGTAAACAATTTTTTTAAAATATATTTTTTAAAGATTTTATTTATTTATATGACAGAGAGAGAGAGAGTGAGAGAGGGAACACAAGCAGGGGGAGTGGGAGAGGGAGAAGCGGGCTCCCTGTGGAGCAGGGAGCCCAATGCAGGGCTTGATCTCAGGACCCTGGGATCATGACCTGTGCTGAAGGCATATGCTTAACAACTGAGCCACCCAGGCGCCTCGTCAATGATTTTTCTGAAGTCACCAGTGTCCTCTGTCAGTCAATCTTGCTTCTAACAGACACAAAATCTCAGTAGTATAGAATAATATGCATTTATTTCACACATATTTACAATTTGGCTGGGGCGGCTCTGCTGGTTTTGGCTGGGCTGAGGCGGCAGCTCTAAGTACAGGTTGAGTCCAGGTATGCTCCATGAGTTTCTTATTTTACTTGGACCAGTAAGCTGACCTTCCTGGTCAGGGCATAGTCTTCTCATGGTGATGGCAAAAGTGTAAGAGGACAAGTGGAAACATGTGAGGTCTCTTAAGGCCTAGGCTTAGAATTGGTCACTCTCAATTCTGTTCATATTTAATTGCCAAAGTAAGTCCCACAGTTGAGCCCTATGGCAAGAGGTTGGGAAGTATCCTCTGTCTTTTGTGTTAGGAGTCCCAAAATTACAAAGCAATGAACATCAATGCCAAGAAAGGTGAAGAATTGGGGCCATATAGCCCCAAGAACCAAAAGGATGATTTCTTCTAAGACGTCTTCCCTCTATGTACTCTTTAGAACCCATAGGTTTCTTAACCTCAATTCCAATCTGTTTTTTTCTCTACTCATTATTTTTTTCTATCTTGCTTCTCAAGTGCTAGAGTTCTGTAAGCTCCTTATCAAAATATTTATTTTTCTTCTCATTCTATGCATCTCCCCCCCACCTACGCTGAGTGGTCTCATGTACTTATATGGTTTCCATTATTACTTGTACTCTGAAAACAAATATAAACTTTTGGCTCTCATCTCTCACTTTAATTTGAAACTCAACTTTCTGAGTTTCTATTAGACTTATCAACCATAAAGGACATTAAGACCCCAAACTTACAACTAGTTATTGTTAGACATTCCAATTATCAAGCTCATTCTACTATCTTTAAATATCTTAATGACATCATCTTGTACCTAGATACTTAAGCTTGAGTTCCGAGAAACAAATGAAGCAACTTTTCCTTCCAAACCCTTCAAATTTAATCATTTGCTATATCCTGTTGAGTCTTTCAAATCCATCTCCTAGTATTTCCATAGCTGTCTCTCTAATTTATTTGACAAACTGCCACCAAGGTATTGTGGTAAAAGCCATGTTAAATGCTGGGAAAGAACTTAGTCTCACATAGGATGTAGGTATTAAAAATATTAAAATATTGATAAAAGTACTAAATAGTGTCCAGAATATAGAGGGACAAGTTTTATCCAAGTGAATCAGGGACAATGTGATGTTCTAACTAGCTTTTGGATTATGTGATAAAAGATGGGTTGGATTTAGATATGAGAACACAAGATGACAAGGAAGAAGAGCATTCAAGGTAAAGGAAATTAATATAATTATGACAGATAACTGGAGTCTTTAGATAAATCCCCAGAAGTTTGGAATGTAGCCAATATTTGGCTTTCCTCGCATTGTATAGGTCCAATGAAAGTAGAGCATGTAGGCATTTCCCATTCTTTATCCTGGTGGTGGTGGTGGTGGGTGGGCACAGGCACAATTTACACTGGAAGCATTAGAGTTGAAAGTCCATTGGCAGGGCCAATGCCTGATGGTTGTGGGATGTGGTGAAGAGTTTTTAGTACTGTAGTACCAATGTGTGTGAACTACAGAATCACATATTTTATGATGTGACCTTGCTTATGCTGTTAGCTTTCCAGTCACTTTGTTTCTTACTAATTTCTGCTTCAGCTTTTTAAATGTCCTAGTGGTTTCATGAGGTGCTCAAAATGCCTCCAAAGCATCATTTTGCTGCTTAAGTTAAACAGGAACAGTGCTGTTTGTTTTCAACAGGGTTCTGCTGTTGATCAGATTTTCCAGAAGCAGACTCTGAAGTGAGGATTTCTGTGCTAAGAGATTTTTTTAAGGAATAGTTCTCATGGTTAAAGAATGTGTCAAGCAAGACAGGGAAAGAAGATGCTAAGTGTGGACATGATTTCAAGCAAAGCCCTATGGAGGGTGAGTTTCCTAAATGGAACTCTGTATTGTAAGTTACACCTTACAGATTGTCCTCTTCAAGGCAATGATGCTGAACTACATACTTGAATGCAGGTCAGTTATTGGAGTAGTCCCACTTTAGGGGTTTATAAATCTTCAGGCTTGTCCACCTGCTGCTTATTCAGGCAAACAGTTGCAATAGTTCAATGGCAGCCCTCAGAGTTGTAGCTGCAGGTTGTAAGCAAAACTATAGAGATTCCAGGGGAGGAGAAGAGGAACCCACAGAAATGACAAGAGAGAAAAGGTTTTTAAATGAGGCACTGACAGTGCTTGCTATAGACAACTGGTTAAAAAATACTGGATTTCAGATAACATATTTTCATGGAAAACTAAATGAATCTTTAGTTGGTTACCACTACTTAGTGGTACAAGTAGTGAAAATGCTGTTAGTACTCAGGAACTGTCATCTAGCTAACCATGACTTGCAATGAAGGGCAGCATGGTAATGCTTAAAAAAGCAGGTATTATCAAATCCAACTGCCTTGGTCAAATTTCAGCTCTGCCACTTTCTAGAGAGTGACTTTGTTAAGTTACATAACTTCTTCATGTTTCAGTTCCTACATGAGTAAAATCAGGGTTAATCATAGTACCTACATCAAAGAGTTTTTGTGAGTATTAAATCAGCATTTCTACAAAACTCAGGAGAGTGTCAGGCTCATAAGTAGTAAATGATGTTAAATAAATCAATTTAGTAATGAAATACCTAATTAACCATTCCTAACCATTTCTCTGGTGTAGTAGTATATTGCAAATGACACATATCTAAGACATTTGAATGTTGGGAGCTAAAGATTTTGAGCATATAGAAATATATTTTGGCTAAACAACATTAAACTTTTTTCTTCTTGTTTAGGGCAGAAGTTCTGACTGTGTAGGTTTTGAAGGGAATGAGAACCTCGCTTCCTTTTCCCTTCTTTCAGTTGGCTAAGGAGTAAGTATATTAGTCAGGCTCACCAATCAGGAAGTACTACTTTTTTATGACTTTGACTCTGGAGGGAGCAGTAAGGCAACTGGGGCAGGTAAGAACATTCATGGAGGCAGTGGTGGTGTCAAGGGTAGGGGTGCGCCATTAATAGTTTTTGAAATGGTCTATTACTTCAGACTGTTTTGGCTATGTTTTTGATACTCAGTTTCCCTTAATTCCTATTTATTTCCTGAGCCTGGTTGTCCAATATTTCCAACAGCTCTGTGATATGCCCAAGATTATAAATTCCTTTTATGTTTCAGTACTGATTCTTTTGCTACAACCCAAAACCCATGTAGTTCATACCACTTGTCTTAGAGAAGTCTACTGAGAGGGAAAGAATATGATATGATATATACTGAAGCTATTTAGTGAAAATAATTTGTCTTTGCCAAAGGTATATGTGTGTGCATTATTTAATTGGGTCTTAGAATTTCTAAATTGGCTAAATTTTTAAAATTACTAAATTCTCCCCTTCATAGTTGCTGATGAACAAGACAGTTCTTGGGAAAATATGTACATTAAATGCAGCTTTTCTTGGATCACTAAAGAAAGCTAATAGAATATATGCTTGAGGTCAATTTTTTTAATGATGATTTGTTTTTGGTACCGCCATACTCTGGATCACTGCATACAGAGTTATCCATTCTTGGGCTAGATTGTCTGGATTTAAAATCTGGATCTACCATTTACTACATTAATTGCACTGAGCTTGTTTGCTTATTGACAAAAAAGAGAAGTATAACTTCTCTACAAGAGAAGTAAGTTCTTCACAGGGTTGTTGGAAAGCTTAAATGCGTTATCATACGTGAAGAGCTTAGAATGAAGCCAACCTGATAGTAACTATTATAGAAGGAGCAGTTCTTCTCCTCCACCTCCTCCTCTTCATTATTATTGTTATTGTTATTTGCTAGCTAACTTGTACTAGTGTGTAACATTGTCTTAAACTTCTTTGTTATAATTAAAATCACAAAAACATATCTGGGCTTATAATTTGTAAATCATATCTCTGTTTAATTTGTTATATTTATAATAAATACTGTCTTTTTGGCTTTTATTTGTCCTTTTAATAAATCATATATGCAATGGTTAATATGAGGTAACCATTTAACCAATGAGGTAGGGTTAAAAATTCGCCACAATAGCACATGTTGTGATGAGCACTGGGTGTTATACACAACTAATCAATCGTTGAACACTACATCAAAAACTAATGATGTACTATATGCCGGCTAACTGAATATAAAAAAAAAATTCACCATATATATCCCAACAATATTTCTTATACTTAATCTGAGGCTTCTTTTCCAATATCCTTAGAAATATGCCTAAGGTAGTTAATGTCTATAAATTAAGCACAGATATAATTTGTACAATTAAATGAGATAAATAACTTTTATTTTAGAAGTATTACTCACAGCATTTTAAATTTAATACAACTTTGAGATGGACTTTTAAGAAATTTTAATGTATTCCTTTATATACTACTGAATGTCAGCTCAGCACTATAATGTGATATTGTTAATGTAGATACTATTTTGACTGAGCCTGTATTATACCAAACAAGATAGGATACTCTGTATGGAATAAACTAAGTATTTTATCCAGTGGCAAGAAAGAAATTTGAAGGTCAGAATTTACACTATTTTCCACTTTCAGCTCTCAGGTAGCATTTTAAAAACACACTCAACACATTTTATCTGCAAGGAAATACCAATCTAGAGAAGAAAATATTTTCAATTCACAATTCTGACAGCTTCAAGGGCAAAGTATTACAGAAATGTTCTGAAAATTTTAGGAGATGTAACAAGTGAAACAAGAGCTGTTCTTCAGAATAATGAACAAGATATTGTGGCTCATAAATGTATACTATACCTAAAATACCAGGGAGCGTCATTCCTTATGTATCCAATCACTGTTGTATGAATATGGATTTTTCCATTTTTTTTCCTGGTGGTAGTGATGGGATGAACTATATCATACAAATCAAATTTAGTTTAATTATTTAGTTACTAATGTATGCCGGGTAACAGGAGGGCAGGGGGTAATCAACAACTGTTCATAGTCTGCAACATGGTTTCTGTCTCTGATTTACTTTAGGATTTTCACATTTTCTTTCAATGCCTCTTTTAAATTTAGTGTGCAGAAACAAGCAGATCTAGGGCAAGATTCAGTTGACACAGAAATGTCCCAACTCTTATAGGCATTGTTATAAGCATTTTTCAAACAGCTCTGAAATTTAAATATTAACTAAAACATTTCCATCCACATCATAATTCTATAAGCTTTGGCTTGTATAAACAGCTTCTATTCACATTATAGAATCCGGTGTGGTGGCAGAAGATGTGGCAGATGTCTGGGTAGTAGTAACCCAGACCTGAGTTCAAATTCCAGCTTCCCATTTTTTCAGCTGTGTGAATTTGGACATAATATTTCACCTCTTTAATTCATAAGAATGACTACTGAAATACTGTTGAATTGTTTAAAGGTATAGAAGTATATAAACTTCTATAATACCATATATGTATTAGCTACACAATAATTTGTAACTTCTTTAACTACCATCATTATTGTTAATGCCAGTAGGGCCTAGCGGTGTCTCACTAATATGTATTTCTGGTGATAGTTTGTCCTATTTCAAAATAGATGAAATAAGTTTTATTATTATAAAACTATAAAATTATTTGAAGGAAGAATATTTCCTTGGCCTGAGGAAGGAATTTATAGTAGACATTATATTTAATGGTGATATAGTGAAAACATTCTCATTGACATTTGGGAAAAGACAAAAATCCCAACTGAAACATTTAGTTTTTAACATTTTCCTGAGACTTCTAGCCTTTAGTCACAGAAATGAATGAGATAGAAAGATGAGAAAGTAAAAGAGATAAAATTGTTAGTATTTGTGGATAGTATTATTTCTGGAGATTTATCCAGGAGTCCAAGAGAATTAACTGGCTAGACCTTGAGTTCTACCAGTCCTCACAAAGTTTGTGTGGGTTTTCAGATTGGCAAGAACAACAACTTGTTCCACAATGAAATCTGCTTGATATAAATGAATGAGCAGGTAACACTATTTAGTTTCTTAGAGAGGAAATATATTCCAGAAATAATAGTTACAAGATGAAATAAAAATATTGCTTCATCAAATTGTATACTACCTAGGAAAAATCCTTAAAAGAAGTTTCAAGATTTATTTTTTTTATAAATGATACAAATTTATTCAAGGTCAAATAAGGAAGATCTGCATAAACAGGTGGATATACTATGTTCATAGAAGAGAAGATCCAATATCATCAAGAAAACAATTAAAATATAAGTCAACAGCGAATATCATTCTCAATGGGGAAAAGCTGAGAGCTTTTCCCCTAAGGTCAGGAATGCGGCAGGGATGTCCACTCTCGCCACTGCTATTCAACATAGTATTAGAAGTCCTAGCCACAGCAATCAGACAACAAAAAGAAATCAAAGGCATCCAAATCGGCAAAGAGGAAGTCAAACTCTCATTCTTTGCAGATGATATGATACTTTATGTGGAAAACCCAAAAGACTCCACCCCAAAACTGCTAGAACTCATACAGGAATTCAGTCAAATAGCAGGCTATAAAATCAATGCACAGAAATCAGTGGCATTCCTATACACCAACAACAAGACAGAAGAGAGACAAATCAAGGAGTCGATCCCATTCACAATTGCACCCAAAAACATAAGATACCTAGAAATAAATTTAACCAAAGAGGCAAAGGATCTGTACTCAGAAAACTATAAAATACTCAGGAAAGAAACTGAAGAAGACACAAAGAAATGGAAAAACGTTCCATGCTCATGGATTGGAAGAACCAACATTGTGAAGATGTCAATGCTACCTAGGGCAATCTACACATTCAATGCAATCCCCATCAAAATACCATCCACTTTTTTCAAAGAAATGGAACAAATAATCCTAAAATTTGTATGGAACCAGAAGAGACCCCGAATAGCCAGAGGAATATTGAAAAAGAAAAGCAAAGCTGGCGGCATCACAATTCTGGACTTCCAGCTCTATTATAAAGCTGTCATCAAGACAGTATGGTACTGGCACAAAAACAGACACATAGATCAATGGAACAGAATCAAGAGCCCAGAAATGGCCCCTCAACTCTATGGTCAATTTATCTTTGACAAAGCAGGAAAGAATGTTCAATGGAAAAAAGACAGTCTCTTCAACAAATGGTGTTGGGAAAATTGGACAGCCCCATGCAGAAGAATGAAACTGGACCATTTCCTTACACCACACACAAAAATAGACTCCAAATGGTTGAAAGACCTAAACGTGAGACAGGAGTCCATCAAAATCCTAGAGGAGAACACAGGTAGCAACCTCTTCGACCTCAGCCGCAGCAACTTCTTCCTAGAAACATCACCAAAGGCACGGGAAGCCAGGGCAAAAATGAACTATTGGGATTTCATCAAGATAAAAAGCTTTTGCACACCAAAGAAACAGTCCACAAAACCAAAAGACAACCGACAGAATGGGAGAAAATATTTGCAAATGACATATCAGATAAAGGGCTAGTATCCAAAATCTATAAAGAACTTACCAAACTCAACACCCAAAGAACAAATCATCCAATCAAGAAATGGGCAGAAGACATGAACGGACATTTTTCCAAAGAAGACATCCAAATGGCCAACAGGCACATGAAAAAGTGCTCAACATCGCTCGGCATCAGGGAAATCCAAATCAAAACCTCAATGAGATACCACCTCACACCAGTCAGAATGGCTAAAATTAACAAGTCAGGGAACGACAGATGTTGGCGGGGATGTGGAGAAAGGGGAACCCTCCTACACTGTTGGTGGGAATGCAAGCTGGTGCAACCCCTCTGGAAAACAGTATGGAGGTTCCTCAAACAGTTGAAATTAGAGCTACCGTTCGATCCAGCAATTGCACTACTGGGTATTTACCCCAAAGATACAAATGTAGGGACCCGAAGGGGTACATGCACCCCAATGTTTATAGCAGCAATGTCCACAATAGCCAAACTGTGGAAAGAGCCAAGATGTCCATCGACAGATGAATGGATAAAGAAGATGTGGTATATATACACAATGGAATATTATGCAGCCATCAAAAGGAATGAGATCTTGCCATTTGCAACGATGTGGATGGAACTGGAGGGTGTTATGCTGAGTGAAATAAGTCAATCAGAGAAAGACATGTATCATATGACCTCACTGATATGAGGAATTCTTAATCTCAGGAACAAACTGAGGGTTGTTGGAGTGGTCGGGGGTGGGAGGGATGGGGTGGCTGGGTGATAGACATTGGGGAGGGTATGTGCTACAGTGAGCGCTGTGAATTGTGTAAGACTGTTGAATCACAGATCTGTACTTCTGAAACAAATAACGCAACATATTTTAAGAAAAAAGAAAAAGAAGAAGATAGCAGGAGAGGAAGAATGAAGGGGAGTAAGTCAGAGGGGGAGACGAACCAGGAGAGATGATGGACTCTGAAAAACAAACTAAGGTTTCTAGAGGGGAGGAGGGTAGGGGGATGGGTTAGCCTGGTGATGGGTATTAAAGAGGGCACATTCTGCGTGGAGCACTGGGTGTTAAGAACAAACAATGAATCATGGAACACTACACCAAAACAAATGATGTAATATATGGTGATTAACATAACAATAAAAAATTTAAAAAAATATATAAGTCAAAAATAAGCTCCTGACACAATTCATAGAGGTTTTTGTGGAACATGAGAAGCTGATCTTAAATTCATATGGGAGAGAAAAGAAATAATAGCCAATACTGTCTTGATGAAGAACAGGGCAATGGGAATTATCCTACTTATATCAAATGTTCTAAAGATATCATTGTAAAGCTGCATTGGCACAAGAATAGGTAATTAATGAATAAAATAGGACAGAAGGTTTACATACAGAACCATGTATATAGATCTATGATAATTGTAGTATTTCATATTAAATGGAGAAAAAGTGAACCATTCAATAGATGAGATTTGCATAATTGATTCTACATTAAAAAAAGAAAGCAATCCAGGGTGCCTGGGTGGCTCAGTCAGTTGGGCGGCTGCCTTCAGCTCGGGTCATGATCCCAGGGTCCTGGGATCGAGCCCCGCATCGGGCTCCCTGCTCAGTGGAGAGTCTGCTTCTCCCTCTCCCTCTGCCTGCCTCTCTGCCTACTTGTGCTCTCTCTCTCTATCTCTCTGTCAAATAAATAAAAAATAAAATCTTTAAAAAAAAAAAGAAAGCAATCCTTATTTCATATCACTTATAAAATAATTTTCAAATGGATCATAAACTTAAATATAAAGAGGGCAAGCTATAAAATACCAGAAAGGACAGTAACAAGTATAGTGATGACTTTGGGTATAAAAAAAGACCCTGTTTAAATAAGGCATAAAAAGCAAAAGGCCTAATGGGTGACAGATGCTTACTATACTTACCATGAACACTGAGTACTATAAAGAATTGTCAAATCACGATGTTGTACATCTAAAACAAATATAATATTGTATATCAACTATAATTCATTTTTTTAAAAAAGGTCCAAAAGAAACTAATAATTTGACTATATCAAAATTAAAAACTTCTTTGCCAAAAAAGACCCCCCCAAAAATGCTAAATGAAGTTAAAAAAAACAGGTGACTGACTAGAAGAAAATATATATAAAATATTCCCAAATTTTTAAAATTAATAAAGGAAAGATTAATACTGTGGGGTGCCTGGGTGGCTCAGTCAGTTAAGCGTCTGCCTTCGGCTCAGGTCATGATCCCAGGGTCCTAGGATTGAGCCCCGTGTCGGGCTCCCTGCTCAATGGGGAGCCTGTTTCTTCCTCTCCCAATCCCTCTGCTTGTGGTCTCTCTCTCTGTCAAATAAATAAAATCTTAAAAAAAAAACAAAATGATTAATACTCTGATAGAAAAGGGGCAGATGTTATGACTGGGTAACTCACAGAAAAGGAAATAAAAATGCCCAATAAATATATAAAAATGTTCAATCTCACTAATAATTAATGGCATCCAAATTATAGCAAGTGAAATGCCAATTTTTTCATACATCACCATACCAAAAATTGAAGTATGATGATATCAAGATTTGGCGAACAAATGGTAAAATGGATATTTGGAGACACTAATGGTACAGTCATATGTAAGGCAATTCATCATTATCTCTTAAAAATATACTCATTCCATGACATAGCAATTCCATTTCTCATTATCTTCCTTTTAGAAATATCCACCAGTTTCCACAGGAAGGATGTTCATTATGGAGGTATTGTTTCCACAAGTAGGAGGTTCACAGCAAAAATGGAACAACTTAAAAGACATTAAAAGGGGAGGGGCTAAATAAATTTTGGCTTATTTTTCTATGGATTGTTAGGCACTAATTAAGAAAAATAATGAAGATCCTTACATCCAAAGCACATACTTTTTAAAAGTAAGTAAAAGATGGATATATACAGGATGATGACTTTGTACAAAACAAAACAAACACACAAAATACTATATACTTTTTGTGGATATACATGTATACGTGTGTGTTTGTGTGTGTGTGTGGTCTAAAGGGATCTTAGACCTCTTTGAAATAATTTGTATTACTTCAATAATAATAATCATGAATTATGTCAAGTTCAATTTATTTTTAAAAAGAACACAAAACAATAAAATTCTACCTCAAAGGATAGTTTTGAAGATTAAATTAGCCACAGTACTTATAATAGTCATGGGCATATAATAGTGGTTGTTCAATTAATGTCAGTATCTTTCACTTATATATGAATAAATATACAAAAGTTCTTTAAATTTCTATATCTTTTATACAATTATCACTTAACAGAAGTTGAGAAAATAGTGATTATAATAGAGAACATGGATTTAGAAATTATCATTCCTGTGTCTGCCATTAATTGATTTGGATTGGACTCTATATCCCTAGGTCTAAAAATCTAATGTAATTTGAAGAACTACTGTTAAAAATAACCAGTTGATTGAAAGAAAGAAGATAGTTTTGAGTGTGTGTATGTATAACATAGATATATAATATATATATTTGAATATATACTGAATATATATATATGAATTGTAAAATTAAAACCAATACTGAAAACTATCTTCTTTCTCTCAATTACATATATGTATTCCTAATTACTGGTAACTACAGATGATTAATCAATATAGTTTCAGTCTCATCTGTCATCCTTTGCTTACTGCAGTGGTTCTCAATCTGGATAGCACATAGAATTACTTGGCAATTTTTCAAAAAAACACCAATGCCAATACCTCCCCTAAAGGAAATGGTACCTATAAAATATTCCAGAAGATTTTATTTTGCAGCCAGTGGAGAGAATCATGCCCTTGTGGGAAATCTGTGCAAGATTTTAAACAGAGTATATACTTGTTACGTATTGTAAAATCTTCCCTTAATTGGAGTTCTTTAATTATTTGTGTGGATAAAACCTCCATTTGTTTTGTTGATGATCTTTGAATTGCCATTAATAATAATTTCATTCAATTTCCAAAGGAATTGGAATTTATAACTGAGGGTCACTGAATAATAATATGTCATCATTTAAGAAATGACTTTAATTGAAATTTTAAAAATCAGATAAGCTTAAAAGTTGTTTGATAAATATATCACTCAGAATAAATATAATTCATGCATATCACTAAATCTGATGTGAAAAATTTCTCTTAGTATAGAGACATTACTATTTCAGTATTACCAGTTGAAATGGCCATCTCAAGGTGCAAATATTTTTATCAGTTGGTTTATAATTATTTTAATTGAGTCAATGAAATGTATTTGTACAAATGAATATGAGGCATTATGTATGTATTACAACAAATGAACTTTAAGGTAATACTTAAAATAACTGTAGTGGAAATATTAAGTTGGAATATTTTAATGCCCTTTTAAGTATCACAATATACTATAACCACAAAGTGGCTAATACCATCACCATTATTTTTGATTAAAACATAAAGTTAGCTATAGCTACTAAAACAATACTTAACATTAAAAGGAGATTTATTTCTATTGTTTTTAAAGGGTGGCAGCAATAGAGGTGAGATTACAAAAACAGAATAGGGACCTGATTTTAAGAGAAAGATTCTATGCTGTTCTGCAATGCTCAAATATTTATCTATGGTTAAATATATCCCACATAGACATACATATGCTCAAATACAAGCAGAATATGGAAAGCCCACATGGCAAGGAATGATGGTCTCTGGCCAGTGGTTAGCAAGGACTGCCAACAACCACACAAGAGAGTTTGGAAGTGCATTCTCAGCTCCAGTCAAGACTTGAGATGCCTGCGCCCTGGACAACAGCTTGACTGCAACCTGGTGAGAGAACCTGAGCCAGAACCTCCCAGCAATGCTGCTCCAAGATTCCTGACCCACTGAAACTGTGAAATAAGATAAAAACATTATTGTCCTAAGTTGCTAAATTTTGGGGCAATTTGTTATACATTTCTAGATGACTAATATACCTGCTCTTATTGCTGCCTCTGTTACCTGCATTTAGAGTAGATAATAGAATTCCACACTGGAGATATTACAGAGCTGAAGAGCAGAGTTTGCCAGGTAAAGAAGGAAGAGAGGTGGCATTTCCATATGTATCTCCCAGTCCCTTTGATTTACTTTATGTTTAGGCTTATGAAGCAATATAAGTTTTTAGCAAATATCCCTGATCTGCTCTTGCTCATACCGTGCTTTTGCTCTGGGTTTCACTCTACCACACTCATGCCTGTTGATTTTTTAGCCTTCCTTCTACTTTCTACTCAGAGATTCACTTTTTCTGTGCATCAGTGATTCATTCTGTAATTTTCTCCAGTTGAAACAATATTTTTCTCACTTGTGCTACCAAAGAAAACTGCACTTTTCCTCTTCACTTTTCATTGTTGGCCTTGCTTGCTTATGACTGGATACAGTTTTTCTCAAACAGATTTTCAGCTGTATAGGAGAAACATCTATGAATGAATTGTTTGTTTTCTCATTCCCAGCACTTGTAGAATTGCATTGAATTAAAATAAGCTCTGGGCATAAAAGAAATTATAGGGTTACCTATGCTAAAATTGTAGTCATATCACAGTATTTCTTTATATTCAGTATAATGTGGGAGGAGAAACTCAGTTTTGGAATCAGATGGACATAATCTCACCTGGATTAACCAGATGGTAATTAGATAGGCTTGGATTTGTTTTTCTTTTTCTTCCTTTTTAAATAAAAAAGAAAATCCTGGGCCTATTTTCTCATATACAACATAATATTAGACATTCCTGAGCAGAACTGTAAATCTTAGGTAATATATAAGCAATATCATCTTGTTCATTTCATGTGCCTTAGTAAGATTCAATGCAAGTTGGAAAATAAAACCAGCAATCTAGCTTAGTTTCAGAAATGTAGACATCAAGAGAATGGGTTCACTCTTTTGGATTAGTCATTTTGGAATCTTGTCTGGGATCTGCATCAAGGCAGCCAGCCAATTAGCATGTAATTCCTAGGCAAAACAAAATTTAGCACTTATTTATTTTCAAGTAGGTATTGCATGTGGTATTCACATGCAGAAATTGCTAGTGTTTGAGGATAATAGAACTACTTATTCAGTAAATGGAACTTATAGACAAGTGCTTAAAATGGCCAACAAGTTCCGGTATCAATTAATTTCTCAGATTTTTTTCCTTAAGTCAAACCGTGAAAGCACAGCTGTGGAATATGTGAAAAACAGTTTAACGGTATACTCTTCAATCAATGAGGCATTTTAAAAATGCACAAGCATTGTTTCAACAAATGGCCTGGATGCAAACTTAGAATCTGAACTAATTCCAGTAGCTTCAGAGATTAAAAGAAAATCAGCCATACCTGTGAGGGTTTGTTTACAGACCCTCAAGTAATAAAGGGTATTATGCCCTATTCTGGAGATTTGGGGGCTGCTATGGGAGATAAAGGCAGTGTTTTCATAATTCAAACAAAAGCTCTTTTAGATACACCAAAATTCACGTTTGGGGCAAAATCAATAATGATAAATGATAATGCTTTTTTTTGGCCTAATAAACTGCATTACAAAGAGATATATAGCAAGCTTAGAAATACTAATTGTTGATGAATATTCATTTGCTAGAAAAGCTTATATTATGTGGAAATTAAATTCAAAGCATGCTTGTAAGTACCTTGAGAGTCTTTAAAAAAAGGTGTTATAAATTGTCACACTGAGAGATTATTTTTTGTTGAAATTGTTCCTTAAACTACCTCATCTTTGCCACTTTTTAAAAAAAGTAGTCTTTTATACACCTTTCTGAGAATGAAACATATCCAAAAGAAGGAGACCATTCCATAACATCTTGCATTGTAGCCAACTGCCAATGCAGTCTTTGTCCAGAGAGAGGCCATGTTGTGGGGAGAGCAATCTGGTAGGAGTGACAAGTTCTAATTCCAGCAAGCCTGTTCTAGTCCGGATTCTGGATCTGGATTGGGAGTTGTCAGATGCTGAGTCTCACCCTGTCATTCACTTATTCTTCTGAGTCTCTCTTCGATACTATCAGCAATAATAGAAATATTTATCATGGTTTCCATGTGTCGGGCACTCTGTTTAGTGTTTCAAAAAATGTTTGAATAAGATAGGCATAGTGGTGGCCCTTGTGGAACATATCGCCTCATGGGTAAGTGAGACAATTCAATAGACTCTAACTGTAATTGCAATAAAAAGGAGAATTAAATGCTGCTCTGGGCATACATAGCTACAGTGCTTAACACAAGGCCAGGTGAAAGAAAAACCAACAAAGAGGAAGTGCCATTTAAGCTGTGACCTGAGGGATGAGAGAACATGTGTAAAGCAAAATGCACCCATAGACCATTATTATTTGACAAACTGGCTCCATTTTATAAGTCAAAAATGACAACTGAATTCATAGGTCTACTACTTCCTGAAATTATTCAGATCAGCAGTTGAAAATGATTAAATCCATTTGATTTTATGAGGAAACTTCAGTATTACTGGTGAAAGAGCATGTTCTCACTTAGGTGCATAGGGAGAGCTTAATGGCATTCTTATGTTCAATATAGTGGGTAAATTTCTTTTGTTAATCAAAGTTTACATACTAATATTCTAGAAGATAGTTGAAATTATTCCTAACTGGGCAATTCTTACTTTAAGAAAAAAATAATTTCATCGAATAATTTCATTCACTATATCTTCTTATTTTTAAAATATTATTTAAGAATTATATTAAATATATCAATATATTTATTTTTTATTCATATATTTAAATACATGTTATCTTAAAATATAAAATCCTTGATTGGAGCAGACAGCCCTATTAGGCGTTTTAATTTCCAGCAATAATTTCATTGAAAAGCTGACAATTCTCCTGCTCCCCTTCTCTCCTCCTCTCCTATACCTTATCAGGAGTCAGAAATTACTAATAGTAGAGGCTTTCTGAAGTGAAAATAGTATGTTGCAAATTATACCACAGTACTGGGCTGAAATGAAGATCTGATCTATCAATAATAATTTACATTAATACCAAATAAGCAAAGAGAAAAAGAAGCACATTGTGAGGACCGTAGTCCTCGAAAGCTCTGTCTTCTGGGATGAAAGTGGAGAAGGTCAGGACCACATTAGGAGAAAGAAAAAATGTTTAAATTAAGACTCCCTGAGAGACTTCAGTAAGGGTGTGGTTAATTCAGCATTACTTTCATTCTGTACTTCCCCCTCCCACTGTAGACTTCAGTTTTAATAATGATTAGAGAATAATGCTTCAATCCCATCTGAATGGCTTTTGATATTTAACTCACTGAATCTATTCATAGCACTGAGCTTGTAAAGGGGCCTCAACAGATCTGCACAACTAATCGTGGAATATTACACTGATACTTCATCTCCCACATCAATACAAATTACAGCTGCAAAGAGAACACTGCATATTATTTTAATGGGGTAGGAATTTTTAATCCAGTCAGGTAGTTCTGGATGAATGTGTTTGTATGTCTGTCATTAAAATTTGGTGGCTCATGCTGCTCAAGACAGACACATTTTGAATGTTTAAAATTTTCCCAGATGTTATTTATCCATCAGAATGGAAAATTTCCTGCTCTCTACTATATAGATTCTGCCTCATTAACATAAATAAAAAATAAAGCATAACAACAACAATCTTGCTTAATGTGTACACACAGAAATATTGTCATAGGCATCTGGCAATCAGTTGGAGATGGTGAAAACTGCTAGATGAATGAATCTGGCAGAAGTATGACATTTTCTGGAGAAAAAGCTAACTGTTAGAGATTTTGCCTTTATGTCTTATTGCTTTTTATTTTCAATGGGGTTATGATCACCATGGATATTCACGTAAAAGATGCCTTTACTAATTATTTGTGATACCAACATTTATTCTCTTAATTGAGAAGTGAAGATGGATTTCTCTTAAAGTCATTTGGTTAAACAAAATTATAAAGAAGAATGCTAACTTTTTAACATCAGGATCTGTGTATCACATCTCACAGGCATGGACTTGAGATCATGATAATAACAGAAATCCAGCTAATGACCATATATCTTTTGCTACATTCAAGAAAATGTCATTACAGAAGGTTGATTATTACCTCTGAAATTCCTTTTTCTGTCCATTTAAAAAATACTTTGTGAATTTCTAAAATGTAAGGTATGTCATAATAAGACAATTTTGGTTTTGACTTGACTATGAACTTGTAAAAAGCCAACAGGAAGACATGCAACTGATACAAGTATCTTCCACTATCTTTAGACAATGTTTGCCAGCTTGCTGCTCCATGTTCACTCTGTTTATGTCTGTCTTCCCAATTAGCCAGAAAGCTTTCTTGAGGCCAGGGACCATTCCTTATTTATTATTGCATGTGAATTCATAATGATGGACACAAAGGAGGCATGCTGTATATTTTTGTTGAAAAAGTAAATAAACACTTTACATTCTTTTACCTGGGGGTTATAGTACATTATATCTTTCTTTGAGTTGGAAAGAATGAAAGATTAAGAACAAGATACAGAATCCATTACAAAAGTTATGATTATAAAAGCATAATATGTCACATGAACAGAATATTTCAGCTATTCCAAAAAAACTAAAGTGTCTAATATATCTTAAATGGGTAAATGGAATTTGAAATTTAAAAACATAGTACCATTTACATTAACACCCTAAAAAATGTACAAGATCTAAATGAGGAAAACTACAAACTGATGAAAGATATAAAGAAGAACTAAATAAACTGAGATATGTCATGTTCATGAAAAAGAAAACTCAGTATTTTCAAGATGCCAGTTCTTCCCAATTTGATCTATATATTCAGTGCAATCTTAAGCAAAATCATAGCAAATTATTTTGTGTGCATTGACAAACGAATTCTAAAGTTATGTGGAGAGGCAAAAGACCCAAACTAGCCAACAAAATATTTAAAGAGAAGAACAAAGTCAGAGAATCGACACTATCCAAGTTCATGATTTATTATAAAGCTACAATAATCAAGACAGGAGGGGTACCTGGATGGCTCAGTAGGTAGAGCATGTAACTCTTGGTCTCAGGGTCATGAGTTCAAGTCCCACTCTGGGCATAGAGCTTACATAAAAATAAAAACAACAATAATAATAATACAGTGTGGTATTAGAAGAAGACACAAGTAGATTAATCAAAATAGAGACCCCAGAAATAGACCCATGCAAATATAGTTAACTGATCTTTGAAAAGGAGCAAAGGCAAACAATGGAAAAAAGGTAGTCTTTTCAATAAATGGTGCTTCAACCATTGGACATCCACATGTAAAAAAAATGAATCTAGACACAGATTTTACACTCTTCCCAGAAATTAACTCGTAATGGATCACAGGCCTAAATATAAAACACAAAACTGTAAGACTCTTAGACGACAGCATAGAAGAAAATCTAGGTAACCTTAAATATAGCAATGACTTTTTAGATACATTAAATTATTGTCATGAAGTAAATAACTGATAAGCAGGACTTCATTAAAATTAAAAACTTCTGCTCTGTGAAAGACAATGTTAAGAGAATGAGAATATAAGCCATAGACTGGGAGAAAATTTGCAAAAGACCTATCCCCTATGAGAATGTTGTCCAAAATAGACAAAATAGAAAATTTGCTTTTAAAACTCAGAAATAAGAAAATAAAGAACCCAATGAAAAAATGGCCAAAGACTGGAATAGACACCTCACCAAAGAAGACATACAGATGGCAAAAAGGCATATGAAAAGATGTTTCACAGCATACGCCATTAGGGAATTGTAAATTAAAACAACAATCATATACCACTACACACCTATTAGAACGGCCAAAATTCAGGACACTGACAACACCAAAAGGATGTGGAAAAACATGAACTTTCATTCACTGCTAATGGGAGTGCAAAATCGTATAGGAACTTTGGAAGACAGTTTGTCAGTTTCTTTTTTTTTTTTAAGATTTTATTTATTTATTTGACAGAGAGAGAGAGAGAGTGACAGTGATAGAGGAAACACAAGCAGGGGAGTGGGAGAGGGAGAAGCCGGCCTCCACTAAGCAGGAAGCCCAATGTGGAGCTCGATCCCAGGACCCTGGGATCGTGACCCAAACCGAAGGCAGATGCTTAACAACTGAGCCACCCAGGCGCCCCAGTTTGTCAGTTTCTTTTTTTTTTGTTGTTAGTATAATTCTTTTTTTTAAATTTTTTATTGTTATGTTAATCACCATACATTATATCATTAGTTTTTGATACAGTGTTCCATGATTCATTGTTTGTGCAAAACACCCAGTGCTCCACGCAGAACATGCCCTCTTTAATACCCATCACCAGCCTAACCCATCCGCCCACCCTCCTCCCCTCCAGAACCCTCAGTTTGTTTTTCAGAGTCCATCATCTCTCATGGTTCGTCTCCCTCTCCTATTTACCCCCCTTCAATCTTCCCCTCCTGCTATCTTCTTCTTTTTTTTTCTTAACATATATTGCATTATTTGTTTCAGAGGTACAGATCTGTGATTCAACAGTCTTGCACAATTCACAGCGCTCACCATAGCACGTACCATACCCAATGTCTATCACCTAGCCACCCCATCCCTCCCACCCCACCCCTACTCTAGCAACCCTCAGTTTGTTTCCTGAGATTAAGAATTCCTCATATCAGTGAGGTCATATGATACATGTCTTTCTCTGATTGACTTATTTCACTCAGCATAACACCCTCCAGTTCCAACCACGTTGTTGCAAATGGCAAGATCTCATTCCTTTTGATGGCTGCATAATATTCCATTGTATATATATACCATATCTTCTTTATCCATTCATCTGTCCATGGACATCTTGGCTCTTTCCACAGTTTGACTATTGTGGACATTGCTGCTATAAACATTGGGGTGCACGTACACCTTCGGGTCCCTACATTTGTATCTTTGGGGTAAATACCCAGTAGTGCAATTGCTGGATCGTATGGTAGCTCTATTTTCAACTTATTGAGGAACCTCCATACTGTTTTCCAGAGGGGTTGCACCAGCTTGCATTCCCACCAACAGTGTAGGAGGGTTCCCCTTTCTCCGCATCCCTGCCAACATCTGTCATTTCATGGCTTGTTAATTTTAGCCATTCTGACTGGTGTGAGGTGGTATCTCATTGAGGTTTTGATTTGGATTTCCCTGATGCCAAGTGATGTTGAGCACTTTTTCATGTGTCTGTTGGTTATTTGGATGTCTTCTTTGGAAAAATGTCTGTTCATGTCTTCTGCCCATTTCTTGATTGGATTATTTGTTCTTTGGGTGTTGAGTTTGATAAGTTCCTTATAGATTTTGGATACTAGCCCTTTATCTGATATGTCATTTGCAAATATCTTCTCCCATTCTGTCGGTTGTCTTTTGGTTTTGTGGACTGTTTCTGTTGCTGTGCAAAAGCTTTTTATCTTGATGAAGTCCCAAGAGTTCATTTTTGCCCTCGCTTCCCTTGCCTTTGGCGATGTTTCTAGGAAGAAGTTGCTGCGGCTGAGGTCGAAGAGGTTGTTGCCTGTGTTCTCCTTTAGGATTTTGATGGACTCCTGTCTCACATTTAGGTCTTTCAACCATTTGGAGTCTATTTTTGTGTGTGGTGTAAGGAAATGGTCCAGTTTCATTCTTCTGCATGGGGCTGTCCAATTTTCCCAACACCATTTGTTGAAGAGACTGTCTTTTTTCCATTGGACATTCTTTCCTGCTTTGTCAAAGATGTCATAGAGTTGAGGGTCCATTTCTGGGCTCTCTAGTCTATTCCATTGATCTGTATGTCTGTTTTTGTGCCAGTACCATACTGTCTTGATGATGACAGCTTTATAATAGAGCTGGAAGTCTGGAATTGTGATGCTGCCAGCTTTGCTTTTCTCTTTCAACATCCCTCTGGCTATTCGGGGTCTCTTCTGGTTCCATACAAATTTTAGGATTATTTGTTCTATTTCTTTGAAAAAATTGGATGGTATTTTGATGGGGATTGCACTGAATGTGTAGATTGCTCTAGGTAGCCTTGACATCTTCACAATGTTGGTTCTTCCAATCCATGAGCATGGAATGTTTTTCCAGTTCTTTGTGTCTTCCTCAATTTCTTTCATGAGTATTTTATAGTTTTCTGAGTACAGATCCTTTGTCTCTTTGGTTAGATTTATTCCTAGGTATCTTATGGTTTTGGGTGCAATTGTAAATGGGATCGACTCCTTAATTTCTCTCTCTTCTGTCTTGTTGTTGGTGTATAGGAATGTCACTGATTTCTGTGCATTGATTTTATATCCTGCCACTTTACTGAATTCCTGTATGAATTCTAGCAGTTTTGGGGTGGAGTCTTTTGGGTTTTCCACATAAAGTATCATATCATCTGCAAAGAGTGAGAGTTTGACTTCCTCCTTGCTGATTTGGATGCCTTTGATTTCTTTTTGTTGTCTGATTGCTCTGGTTAGGACTTCTAATACTGTGTTGAATAGCAGTGGTGATAGTGGACATCCTTGCAGCGTTCCTGACCTTAGGGGGAAAGCTCTCAGCCTCTCTCCATTGAGAATGATATTCGCTGTAGGTTTTTCATAGATGGCTTTTATGATATTGAGGTATGTACCCTCTATCCCTATACTCTGAAGAGTTTTGATCAAGAAAGGATGCTGTACTTTGTCAAATGCTTTTTCTGCATCTATTGAGAGGATCATATGATAGTTTGTTAGTTTCTTAAAAAAATAAATATACTCTGGGGTGCCTGGGTGGCTCAGTTGGTTGGGTGACTCTTGGTTTTGGTTCAGGTCATGACCTCGTGGTGGTGAGACTGAGCCCTGCATCAGGCTCTGCGTGGAGCTGAGGGTGGAGTTTGCTTAGGATTTTCTCTCTCCTCTTCCTCTGCCCCACCCCCCTTCTTACTATCTCTCACTCTCTCAAAAAAATAAATAAAAATTAAAAAAAATTATAAAACCAAATTGTGCTCCTTGGTATTTACCCAAATGAGTTGAAAATTTATGTTTGCACAAAAACCTGCCCATGGATATTACAGCAGCTTTCTTCATAACTGCCAAAACTTGGAAGCAACTAGGATGTCCTTTAGCAGGTGAATGGATAAATAAATTGTCATACTTTAGACAAAAGAATATTATATAGCACTGAAAAGAAATGAGCTATCAAGCCATGAAAAGACAAGAAAGAACGTTTAATGCATATTACTAACTGAAAGAAGCCAATCTGAAAAGGCAGTATACTATATGATCCCAACTACATGACATTCTGGCAAATAAATTTGGTATAAAATATTATTGATACTTTCCCTTAAATTGAAATCTAAAACCTGCCTGTTATAAAATAGCTAACCTTCTTAGTGGGAATAATAGATCAGTCTGCTTGTTATTACCATAATAGTGTTGAATAGTTTGTCATATCTTTAATAGTAGTGTGCTGAGAAGTTGGAAGATGCACAGTTTGAGGGCATGGCACTCTTAACTTTTGGATATCTTGTGCAGAGAAGACTTTGGACAGATTGTGGCAATGCTAAGCATCAGAGCGCTGATCTCCAGCCTTCTAGAGTGAGGAGAATTAAGGAAAGCCTATGGAATAAGTTGAGGGCTTTCATCACTGACCATTCTAGTTATATTCAGCGTCCTCAGCCTGAAAAATGGGAATGAGCATAGACCTAACCTCTTTGGTTTTATGTGCAAGGATTAAACCTTCATTTTAAATAAAAATGGTGTATTTTCAGCCTTCAAAGAGTTCCATAGTTATTTTCTAACAGTAAATTAAGCACTATAGAAAATTTACTCATTTTGTTTTCATGTGGCAATAACCTCTGTCATTGTTGAAGAGGGTAAATTTGCATTGCTCTGGCTATGGCTAGATTTTTTATTGCATTGTATTATCAAGAAAAGAAATGGGATAATCTTGTCTCAAGGTCATGTACAATAGGATAAGATACCATCAATTTGGATAGTTTAGTTGCTGTCTCATTATAAGTTGAAAGAGACAAGCTGACCTCTCAAACTACTTCTCAGGATAAATTCATAAGCTTTTATGAGATAGCTATCCCCCAAACTCATTACCTAGGACTGATGTACTAGTCTTTTTCATTACTTATTAGAATATGGTGGGAAACTAGCCCCCAAATATTATTTTCTCCCTTCTTCTGGGATTAGAATTGGTAAATGACACAGAGAAATGAAAACCCCAAATTACAGTATGTTCACAAACAAGATGGAGTGGGCATTTGATAAATATCTGTGTAATTCTTCATCTCCAGCTTGATTCATCTTTGAGCCAAATAGATTGAATTCAAGACATGCAATTCATTACCTTATATCACCTTGAGACTTTTAAAAATAATTATTTATTATGTTATTTTGTCTTCATTTAAAATTTACTGAGGTATTTTGTCATTAGCATGGATTGTGGAATACGTAGCATGAATACTTGGCAAATTTTTTAGTGTTATCTAGAATTTCTTACTTGAAATTGGCATTTTCAACCTAATGTTCGTTTGTATATTTATTGGAAACATTAATAATTAACCTTGAATAATTAAATAAACAGAAAGTACAATGGACTACACATATATACATATACATATTATCTGTATTATATATGAATTTATATATATAACCCTTTATTTGTTTTTATTTGATACATCTTAAATGATGTTTATATTTAATAATCACAGTCCATTTCTGTAACATGTGCTGTACTGAAAGGAAAATATTAATCAATGTATTATCAAATTTTAGAGCCAAAGGGACCATAAGAATTACGTAGTGAAGTCCTCAACCTCTACTTTTCACAGATGGTATCAAGATAAATTAAAAGACTTGCCCAATCAAGGCTTCTGGGTGGCACAGCGGTTAAGCGTCTGACTCTTGGTTTCCACTTGGGTCGTGATATCAGGGTTGTGAGATGGAGCCCCACGTGGGGCTCAACACTCAGTGTGGAGTCTGCTTGGGATTCTCCCTCTCCCGCTGCCCCTCCTGCTCTCTCTCTCTCTCTCTAAAATAAATAAATGAATCTTAAAAAAAAAAAGGCAACATAAAGATTAATATTGCAGGCTCTGGTGCCAGAAGTGCCAGAATACTGGAGTACTTATCTTTTTTTTACCATTTACAGAAGCAGAGACCTTGAACTAATTAACTAGACTCTCTATGCCGTATTTCCTCAATTGAAAAATGGGAATGAGCATAGCCCCAACCTCTTTGGTTCTATGTGCAAGGATTAAACCTGACAAAGCTATACATATGGTGTGTTGGGCAGTACTGATAAACACTAAATAAACACTCAGAAATATTTATTCTCTTATAAATTGAAATCTAATTCTATTTTTATGAGAGGAAAAGCCTCTTGAAAATGGGCAGTTTGGAGAGAGTATTTTATTAATATGCATTTTAATAATATTTATAATCTCCATTTGGAAGGTAGAAAAAATTGAATGATAGAATTTATATTCAACAAATAGTTTATGTCTGAGGAATCCCCAGGGAATTTACAAGGACCAGAATTATTTCTGACCTGAAACAACTCATTTACTAGAGGGTATATCTCCTCTTGAGTGAATGAGATCTTTTGATCTCTATGGGCACTGTATGTAGAATCGATGACATGAAAATCTATTACAGATTGCATTATTAACCTCAATTTTAAGTCTGAATCCTAGCGAAATTACTTTCTCACTCCAGATTTTCTGGAAACTTCGTTTCATGAAATAGAGACATGATTCTCATTCTTCATTTTAAAGAGGAATTAGACTTAAAATGCAGGCTTCTTAGTGGTGTATTTGCATGTCCACCATGTAATGACAGCCTAGATAAAGAAAAAGTTCTTTCTTTGATGTAAACAGGACCTTCATCATATTTGATCTATTCCCTTCATTCAAGGAAGAAAACAGTGTTAAAAGGCACACCAGTCCCAATTAGACACTCTGGAATTATGTATGGAAATACTGTCTATGGCTAGTTTTATAGACTTTAATTTAGGTGAAAACTGGGTGAAGAATATCTCAAGGGTACAGATCAAGATGGAAACAATGTTTCATTATTCAGTGCCTGAGGAATGCCCATTTTCTAATATAAAAAGATTATTTCAAATTCTCACATATTTATATATCTATTCTTTCTTACCATTTTTGTATATAGTACAGTATTGTTGACTATAAGCACTATGCTGTGCATTAGATCTCCAAAACTTACTCATCTTCTAGTTGAAAGGTTGTACATTTTGATCAACATCTCCCCAATCTCCACATCTCAGCCACCATTCTATACTGTTTGTACAAGTTCAGCTTTGTTAGATTCTACATAAAGTGATAACATATAGTATTTTTCTTCCTTTGTTTGATTTATCTCACTTAGCACAATATCCTCACAGCCATCCATGTTGTCACAAATTGTAGATTCCCTTCTTTCTTGTGGTGGAATAATATTCCAGTGTGTTTATGTGTGTGCATGTGTGTGTAGATAGATATCAATGATATAGATATAGATATATCTCTCATTTCTTCTCTATCCATTCATTTGTTGGTGGACACTTAGGTTGTTTCCATATCTTGGCTATTATAAATAATGATGCAATAAACATGGGGGTACAGATATCTTTCTGATACGCTGATTTCATTTTCTTTGGCTATATACTCAGAAGTGGGATGATATGGTATGAATGATATGATAGTTCTATTTTTAATTTTTTGAGGAATCTCCATACTCTTTTTCATACTGGCTGAACCAATTTACATTCCCAACAACAGGGCAGTGTTCCCTTTCCTCCACATCTTCACCAACACTTGTTATTGCTTGTATTACTGATGATAACCATTCTTACAAGTGTGAGTTGATACCTTACTGTGGTTTTGATTTGCATTTCCCTGATGATAAGCAATGTTGAGGATCTTTCCATGTACCTGTTGGCCATTTGTATGTCTTTGGAAAATGTCTATTCAGGTGCTCTCCCCATTTTGCAGTTGGGTTGCTTGTTTTGTTGTTGTTGCTGCTATTGAATGTTCTTTATATATTTTGGATATCAACCTCTTATAATGTATATGGTTTGCAAATATTTTCTTCCATTCCTTAGGTTGCCTTTTCATTTTTTTTTTTATTGTTTCTTTTGCTGGGCCAAGCTTTTTAGCTTGATGTAGTCCCACTTATTTATTTTGTTCTTGTTGCTTATGCTTTTGACGTCATATTCAAGGAGCACCATCAAGGCCAGTATCAAGGAGGGTTTTCCCTGTTTTCTTCTAAAGGTTTTACAATATCAACTTTTATGTTTAAGTCTTTGATCTACTTCCCATTAATGTTTGTGAGTGGTGTAAGATGAGGTCAAATTTCATTTTTCCATAGGTGGATATCCATTTTTCCAACACCATTTATTGAAGACTATCCTTTCCCCGTTGAGTATTCTTGGCTCCCTTGTCAAATATTAGTTGATTGTATATGCAAGTAGGGTTTATTTCTGGGTTTTCTATTCTGTTCCATTGGTCTATGTGTCTGTTTTTATGCCAGTACCATATTATTTTAATTACTATAGTGTTGTAGTATAAGTTAAAATCAGGAAATGTGAAGCCTCTGATTTTCTTCTTTCTCAGGACTGTTTTGGCTATTCAGAGTCCTTTGTTGTCCCATACAAATTTTAGTATTGCTTTTCTATTAAACATGTCATTGGAATTTTGATAAAGATTGCATTGCATCTGTAGATAGCTTTGGTTAATATGGACATTTTAACAATATTTCATCTTTAAATCAATAAAAGAATGATGTCTGCAAAGGACTTATGAATACCAGATATCATTGAACCTATAGGAGATGTTTTTATTCACTAATCTGTCTAATCTGGGGGACATTCCTGGAGAAAGTACACAGTGGGTGTGAAATCAAGTGTAAAAGAAATGAGACTCTGCTACTCTCACAGTTCAGTTCTGGTTAAAATGAAAATGCTAATGCTTTACGCCATGTTTTTTCCTGACAACTCCAGTGGCTCTGCCATTTGAAACTGCTATATGTATGAAGTAAAAATGTTTACAGTGAAATACCAAAGAAATACATCTGCTTGAAATACAACTGTACTGATTATCCGTAGTTTTTATGTGACTTGACACCTTCAGAAATTCATTAAGTGATGAGTGTTCTTTATATATTAGATACGGATTTAAAATTTAAATTTCCATATAGCTAAAATACATGATAACCATTCTTACAAGTGTGAGCTGATACCTTACTGTGGTTTTGACTTGCATTTCCCTGATGATAAGCAATGTTGAGGATCTTTCCATGTACCTGCGGGGCTTGATGCGGGGCTTGATCCCAGGATCCTGGGATCATGACTTGAGCCGAAGGCAGACGCCTAAAATACACCAACATACAGATAGATCTCTAGCTAGGTAACATCCCAATTCTTAAGATTTTCTTCACAGAGATAGAGACTGTGTCTATAATAAGGACTAGCATTTTATCACATTTGCCAGCAAAATTGAAATATCCTGTGATTTATCTCCCCTTCCAAATATAACAATAATACTTACATTTCAAAGATTATTTGAAATTTCATGTTGGCCTATTTTTCTATTTATTACTTTTTAAAAAATGTATTGATTTTTGACCAAAATTTATATATATGACTAAACATACCAATGTATACTTGGAGTTGTTGAATTCCTAACAGGGAAACAAAAGAGCACTGTCAGCATTTGAAATGAGTAAATTTTCTGTAATATTTGCAAAATATTATATCTAAATATATACATATATATATGTATATATATATATGGAGAGAGAGAGAGAGAGAGAGAGACCAAGAGAGAAGGGTGAAGGAGAGAGAGAGAGAAGGAGAGTCAATTAGCAAAATTCTGAGATACCCATGTCTTCTACAAAATAGAGAACAAAGCTCACAGACATGTAACAGTCATTTAAATCATTTTCAGATTAAATATTCTGGTCAGTACCTACTCTTCTTCTGATTGAGTGGAGAAATGTAAAACAGTCCAAAACCTCCTTACCATTGTGTGGAGATTCCACTGACTTGATTTAGGGATAGTTTAAGATATATTCTCTTATAATACACCTTTCTGTTGTTGTTACGTTAGGAATTTGTCCTACTGCTTAACAAGTAAGCACCCTTCTCATTATTTATTTACCCTAAATGATTATCAAAAATCATAATGTCCGATGTATGTGTAAAATTGTATCTATTGACTTTGAGATGGGAGTTTGATATATGCATTTGTAATCATCATACTAGAGTTCTTAATTCAACATCACAGACACCATTAAGATGACTTTAGCATCGAGAGAGGCATGTTTGCAAGTAGTAAATGAGAAAATGAAATCTACTTCAAACTGAAAATTGAACTGCATTTTCAAATGTTTTAATATAAAGAAGTAAGTTTATTGCTTTTTTAAAGTATCTGGTCATTTTGCTTAATGAAAAATCCCTTTTTTTTATAATATACTAGATTTCAATTATCTTGGCTTAACAGGAATAAGTACATAATGCCAGTATAATGTCTTTTGTTTTTCCTTTACATCTGAAAGATCTCAGAAATGATAAAACTATGCCAAGATAGATTTCTGCTCTTCTTCTCATTCTCAGAAAGCATAGGAGGTTGAAAGTAAATTGAACAGGAAATGGTGAACACTGTGGTTTTCAGAGTGTATTTATGCCCTCTGAATCTAAATTTGAAAAAGAGACATTTAAGTTTGCATAACTCTTGATTCATATTTTATTGTTTAAAATTTTAAATGCAAATATAGACCTTTCTTTATTGGGGCAATATGATAACTGGTAGTTTCTGATTATTTTTAATTTAATTACACTAATTAATCCCACTAGTATGATGCTGAGGGCCTGGTTTATTTCATAATAAATATGTGTGTTCTTTACTCCTTCAAATATAGAGACTCAATAGCTTGTTAAAAAGATTTCATACAAATTTCCTTCTTAGTAAAATTCAGACACAGATTAAATTCTTTGACATCTTGTAGGCAACTCTTAAAACTATAGATAATTGCAGCAAACTTTCTGAAGCTTTGACTATAAGAATAGAATATTTTAATAGTTTAACTGCATATGTTAAGACATCTTAATGCTATCTCAAGAGCCAGGGATAATCCATCACAATACTGAGTAAACTTTACTGTCAAAATCTTCTGCAACTGAGTATATTTCTATGTTTATTAAGGACCTGAATCATATTTGAAAATATTATCAATGAAGTGGTCACACTAACAAATACAGAATAATTCAATAATCTTCATCAACTGAGGACGTAAGAGTATTATGAGACAACTAAGTTTAATCAAAGACTAAGACAGTGTTTGAAGTGAGAAGGAAAAAAGAGGAGCTAAAGTATTCTTTTTCCTAACCTAAGTTTCAGTATCTTATCTGACAGTTTTGATTTTCAGGTAGGGAGAACAGTTTTTTTTTTTTAAGATTTTATTTATTTATTTGACAGAGAGAGAGACAGTGAGAGAGGGAACACAAGCAGAGGGAGTGGGAGAGGGAGAAGCAGGCTTCCCAGACGTGAGCCGAAGGCAGACGTCTAATGACTGAGCCACCCAGGCACCCCTGGAGAATAGTTCTTTAGGGTACTTTTAACCTGCTTCCATGGGATAAACAGCATTGCTCTCACCTATATATTTCATGGACAGAGCACCCCAAATAATAAGGAAGGAAGCATACCTCTAAACTTTTTAAAATGACTTCTACAGAGCACATCAAGTCTTCTTCCTCAGGACTTACCTGACCCACATGTGCCAAATATCATCATTGCATTTCCCCTACACATTCTAAATGAGTGTAGTGGGTTGAAGAGTGGCCCACACAAAGCCCTGGAATCCTTAAATTTTGCCATATTTGGCAAAAAGTTCTTCATAGATGTAATTAAGGATCTTGAGATGAAGAGATTATTTTGGGTAGGCCTTATACCTAATGACAAACGTCCTTGTAGAGACACAAAAGGGAGATTTGCCAGAAAGAAGAGGAGAAGGTGCTGTGGAAACAAGGAGAGTAGACTGGTGTGGTGACAAGCCAAGTAAGCCAAGGACTGCCAATAATTACTAGAAGCTGAAAGAGGCAAAGAAGGATTCTTCCCTACAGCCTCCAGATTTTGGACTTCTGGCTTCCAGACTGTGAAAGAGTAAATTTCTGTTGTTTTAAGCTACCCAGTTTATGGTGCTTTATAGCAGTCCCAGGAAACTAGTACAGTCATTAAGTAACCCTTACAAATGATTTTACCAACTCTTCAAATAAAAGTGGACAAAGGGTTATTAAATGGCACCATTAGAATGCTGCCACTTTATCTCAAAGATAAAAATTAGCTCCAATAGAACCTCCTGGTTTTACTAATCCAATCATTGTCAAACCATAGATTTCATGTTCCTAAAAGTACTATACAATTTTAAAGTGATATTTAACAAGTCTCTTCTTCTGTAATGTGACAAGAAAGAGAAGCAAACAGGAAATATGGTAAGATTCATATTTGGCTTTGGCATTACTAACGAGAATGGCTATTATTAGCAAACTATTTCCTCTATATCCAAATCTGCATATCTTTTTCTTGATTCAGATACAAATACAGTAACTACTAAGAGTCAGGATCATCTCCTAGGAAATGTAGGAGACAAGGTTATTTTGATTTAGTTATCACCACAATGGCAGTTGCACAGCTAATTCACAAATGTATGTCTGTGTGTACATTACCTCTAATTCCTATGTCCTAAATATCTACCGCCTGCCACCTCTCCATGCATATATGTGTATTCCCCACGTTCCAAAGTCAAGTTGTGTATCTGATATAATTTCTATCATATTTAAGAGGGTCTGAAAAGTGATAAGAAAAGGAAGTGCAAATTATATGTATGTGGCTTTTCTTAGGCACTATATTTAAGCTTGGGAGAAAAAAGTGGCAATAGCATTGATCACATAGTCACCCCCTTTACATCCTGGCAATCACTATATCTACCCCATCTTCCACTGGGTATGCACCATTACAACTTCCTTGCCCTGAAGTGGTCACTACTAACAAATACAGACTAATTCAATAATCTTCATCAATTGAGGACTTAAGAGTATTATGAGACAACTAAGTTTAATCAAAGGGTAAGACAGTGTCCCCTTACCCCCTAAGAGCTTGGTGCAGCCTTTGTTTTTGTTTTGTGATGAAGGGTATTCTGGCATTTTACTTGTTAGTACTGGAATCCTTTTGCCATTTCTCTCAGGGATATGGTCTGATATCTTGGAATTCTTAAAATGACATGAAACAGGACTCTATGGTACCTTTTTTATGGGTACTTATCCCCCACTACAGTGAGAAATCAGTGATATTTTCTCAAACTAAAGAGGCAAAGAGTTTGTTAGGGTCATTTGTTACATTATAAACCAATCTTATGGCAAACAAAGGAAAGTATTTCTGAGTAAATAATATAAGATACAATAGAAAAATATAAATTTCCTAAATATACAGTACTATGTAAGACTGTGTGGCTATATGTAAGCCTTTCTAAATTCTTCAATTTTTGTATTTGTAAGTCAACAATTCAAATTCCTTTATTTTTTTTTGCGCAATTAATATAGGACTTTAAGCCTTTTTTTTTTCAACATTGAACCACTGTCGAAATTATCTTGCATTCCAAATGAAAAAGGCCTAAATGGAAGGATTATTTTATACTTTCCATTATGAAGGATAACAATGAAGAGTATACCACATGTCAACTTGTTTTAATTGTATGAAGAATTTTCTTTAGAAGTGTTCTCAGTATCTAGTTTCAAGCCTTACAGTTATGCTTGTTTTCTTTTCATTACATTTTATTGTGTTCTCTAATTTTCTTCTAGAACATTTATAGTTTTCTCACACTAAATATATTGCCTTAGCCCTCCACAGCAGCAACAGGAGAATATACGGGCGTTAATAATGAATTGCCAGTGGCTAATTTTAAGTCTTCCTTAGTTTGCAACAAGCATTGGCTACCTGCCAGGAGGTGCCGGTGGAAACGTGCAGTCATAAGAGCTCTGCTCATAGTCCTTTCAGGTATATACTAATTCCACGTGTTGTGCGATTAAGGAAAGAAAAGACAGGTTCATGACTCAGAATATTTCGGTAAGGCTTTTTTCCTCCTCTGCTTAAAAACAAGTGACGAAGTCCATAAACATGACTCACTTGGAAACTATCACTCTACAATTTAGATTTTAGTAATATCCATTCCTGTAGCTGGGAGGGAAACAGAATTCTGATTTCCCTTAGCTCATGTAAATCATTTGTGCATTTCTACAAATATTTACTAGCATGTATAAATAAAAATAAAAAAAAATCATCACTGGATTGGTGAGCAAGGTGCAGTTACAACAGTAAGAAAAGGTAACTAAACAGCAAACCAGTGGCATGGCTGAGCAATTAGACTGGGAAGTAATAAAAAAAGAAAGAGGGCATGGTAGGAAATCAGCTAATCAGAGAGCCATCCTACTCCAGGTAAAGGGGAAGCTATATGAACACTGGTCCTGGGTGAGCACCTGTGCCTAAATTTTGATCTTTAGGAAGAAAATTGGAAAGACTATCTTGCTGTTCATTTAATGGATGCTTAATACACAAATACAAATAGGAACCTAACTCTTCCAAACTGACCAAAGTCCTTTTTGATCCCCAAATATGTGAGAAATTGGGATGTATTTTTGAACTTTTCATCCAAATTTACCAAGGTAGAAAGAACTAAGAAAAAGCAAGCAAGGGCATCTCAGGAAAACAAGCCCATTCTAGCTCTAATATATTACATGTATTAGATATGCCACTGACCTCTCATGAAAAGGCCAAAAACTAGCATACACGAACTAATGGCTCAATAATTGAGTGTCAGTAAGGGCAGGATTTTTTCAGCAGACTCTGTAAGATTAAAACAAAAAGAAGAATAAATAATATTTCCCATTGTATAGTATGTAGGTGAGAATTTCACATTCAGCGTAATTCAGAAAAGTCAATTTTTTACATTTTTGTGGGGAACCGGAAATCCTTTGAAAATAGATGCCTAATAGTTGACAACATAGAGAAAAAAAAGTGTTTTCCCACAAAACTTACATTGGTAGCAAACATACAGTATATGTAAAGAGAGGTAAAGCACACACACTTGATTAAATTATAACTTTTCTTGATGTGGCTATTGTTTAAGGAATTTAGAAAGGACAGATGATACAGGTGGAAAGAATAAGGTCTAAAAATAAATAGCATTGCCTGAATATATTAGTTTTGTCTTAAGCTCATAGAGTTTCCTTGAGCTCATTTTCTCCCTCTATCTATTCCATTCTCTCTCAGTCCCTCTGCCCCTCCTTTCCTTGTTTTTCATTAGGTCTACATCTCCATTCAGTTATTTGAACCTGGAATGCTTTAATTAAATTTTGAGCTGGGTTCTACTACTGAAGCATCAAGTTGCTCGGTTTCTCTATAAATGATTAAAAGATGACTTGTCCAGAGCAACATGGTTCAGAAGATTGAATCTGAAGAGAATAGCAAATGCTGTACTTCTCATGTCACTTTCTATCACTGAACTATGTGCAGTAGATGCTTCATTACTAACATTCTCTTCTCTTTATCATTGATGAAGTTGAGCAGCATTAGCCAAGCATGACATATTAGCTCTTTTAAAACAAACACATCAATCTTGTGTTTTCATGTTCTCAGTTCATTATTGGAGCGATGGAGTGAAATTGTGGCTACTTTGTGGGGTTAGGATTCAAATGAGATCTAAAATCTGGGTGAATGACATTTTGTTGCTGCAATTATTTTTGGAGAGTAAACAATTGCAAGAATATGGAGAGCTAGAGTTCCTAGTTAAAAATAATAGTAGTTATGCCTCTAAATATGGTATAAAATGAAATTTTATTAGTTACAACTCTGGGTATTGAACTGTTTTTACTGTCATCCTATTTCTTTTCAAAACTGTGTTTTTTTCTTAATTTTTTTTAAAGATTTTATTTATTTATTTGACAGAGAGAGAGACAGTGAGAGAGGGAACATAAGCAGGGGGAGTGGGAGAGGGAGAAGCAGGCTTCCCGCCGAGCAGGGAGCCCGATGCGGGGCTCGATCCCAGGACCCTGGGATCACGACCTGAGCCGAAGGCAGACGCTTAACGACTGAGCCACCCAGGCGCCCATACTTTTTTTTTCTTAATTTTTTAAAACAATTTATTCATATATAACTACTGAAAAAACATTTTAGGAATATAGAGAATTCAGGAAGATTGAAGAGAATAAAAATTATTCATTATTTTATAATTTAGAGATAATTGTTTTAATTTGCACATACTCCCTTCAGCATCCTCCTTTTTTATAGATGTCATACTGTATATATAACTTAGCACTTTCCTATCTTTGGTTTTTGTTTGAGGTGTATATGTATTTTTACTATTAAAAACTCAAAAGCCTCAATTTATACACCTGCATGGTGTTTCAAAATGTATCTGTAAATAGCTCACATTATTCTATATTTTGAGCATTTGGTTAATCCCAATTTTAGCTATTATGAAGAGAATAGTAATTGCTACATATATATTTTTGGTTACTTCTTTAAAGATTTTTCTTTTAATTATTTATTTGAGAGAGCGAGAGCATGAGCTGGGAGGAGGAGCAGAGAGGGAGAAGTAGACTCTTCGCTGACCAGGGAGCCCGATATCGGGCTCAATCCCAGGACCCTGAGATCATGACCTGAGCCGAAGGCAGATGCTTACCTGACTGAGCCACCCAGGCACCCCTTGGTTACTTCTTTAAATTAAAAGCATTTTCTTATCTCTTCATACATCATGTTAAATTTTTACACACACACAACAGAACTCTCCCAAAAGCAATGCTCATTATATACTGCATATATCTGAATTTAAAACTCTCACCAAAAAATAAAACAGAAAAGAAAGAAAAAAACTTTTGCCAACTTGATTGAGCACAATATCACATCTGAATACATACATTTTGATTTGTTTATTAAACTTTTACTAATCCTTCTTTCAATTATATTTACTTCTCCCTTTTGTTTTTAGCACCTACCATGTTTTAATTAAATTTTGGGCTGAAATCAAAGGTAAGGCATACACCATTGCCATGTCGTGTAGATATATACGTGATCACTATATGTAGGACATTGTAAAGCAATAAAAATGAGAGATGTGATATGAATATATAAAAGGGAAAACCCAAGTTTTAAAATTTATTCTCATGGTCAACACACAGATAACACAAAAGTTTCAAAAATAGAGCATGGGCAAAATCCTTTAATGAGATGCATTCCATAAAATTGGCATTTCCAGATTTTCAAGTAGTTCCTTTTCTATAAACTGATTAAGTCCTCTGAAGATATCTTTAAATAGTATTGTTACAAAAATTCACTATGTAATTTTATATGAACTTCCTAAAGGAATGCAAATTCTGATGATATCTGTCAAGTTGGTGTGACCATAACATAAACTTGAAATGAAGCGTACATCCAGGAAGTCATGAAAGAAGAATATGAAAGCCAAGATGAAATAATTAAAACAAAGCTTAATCAAATAAAGTTTGCAATTACAGCTCAGGGCACTGTAAGTCTACTTAAATGAGATTAGTGAAGCACTGCCAGGGCTTTAGAGAGAAACAGAAACTGGGAAAGGTTCCAGAAGATGGGCAATAAACCAAATCAAATAACCAGAAAACAAAGTGACTGGTGAGCTTCAAGTCAATATATGGGAAGAGTTTAGAAGATATTGTTAAAGGATGCCTTAGGTTAACATGAAAAATTAATCAGTGATGATTAGGATCCACATGAATGGGCAAAGAACAAACCATTTTAGAATAATTGCATCAATATCTTATATAATTTATACATTATTAGATTAGAAATATGGTAAAAAAAATAATGTCTCAGCATTAGTCAGAAGTTTGAAACAACTTCTTATAAAATGTTTATGGACAATATGGAGAAATACAAAAACAAAAATTTAAATTATTGTGTATTGTATTACTACTACATGTAGGGTACTTTATTTTTTTTTAAGATTATTTATTTGACAGAGAGAGCACAAGCCGGGGATTGGGGTGGGCATAGGGGCAGAGGGAGAGGGAACCTGACATGGGGCTCGATCCCACATGACCTGAGGCAAAGGCAGACTCTTAACTGACTGAGCCACCCAGGCATCCATGTAAGGTTCTTTAAAGCAGTATAGAAAATATGTTAGGAATTTCTAAAGGAAAAACCATGTTTTAAACTTTATTCTGAGAAATATACAAAAACAAGTTAATAAGTATAAATTTGAAGGAAAATTTATAATTAAGAGCCTTACGAAAGATTGTCATAATTAACATTTTGTCAATGATTTATACTGCAACATGTTAGGCAGATAAATATTGGTTGATTAAACTATTAAAACACTTTGAGAGTATGGTCATAAATTATGCTGATTACATTCAAGTGGGAAGGATATTCATTTACTGGTTGAAAAATTATGAACTAAAAGACAATGATAGGCTAAAAATATGGTTTGCACTAAAATAATGATTTTTAAAATTAATTATGTCAATTATGTTAAACAATAAATGTCCATTGCTGTCTGGTTGGCCTAGACTGTTGTTACTTGGCTTAATTCATTAAACATTTAAATTTTTTTCAAAACTTGCCTTAAACTAATATTCTAGTAGCTAATCCCCCAAACTAAAGTTAACAGATTTCTCCATATTACCTTGAGCATCTTGAGCATCTTGAGTGAAACGTATTTTTCATTTGATTTATAAATTAATTGTAAAGAAATTGACACCTTCACAGTATTTATCTCAGAACATGTCATATTTTTCCATTTATGAAAGTCAGTTTTGTGCATAAATACAATTCTATAGTGCTTTTGATATGTTTTTATATTTCTTTTAAAGTTTCTTGCTAGGCTGATTATATTTTTCATTAATATTATGAGAGTATTCCTCCATTATATTTCATAATTGATTGTTATCACAATACAGGAAGATATATTGGGTTTTGCACCTTATCCAGTTGGCTAATTTTCTAATTAGTCCAAATACATTTTGATTGTCTTAGATTTTTAAAGGTATAATTCCATATACAAGATGAAGCTCAGCAATGTCCTACAATGAAATCTAACACAGCATTCGGAAGAGCTATGGCTTAGGTATCATAGCAATTATGAAAATGATTTTATTGCCTTAGTCACAATTAACTATTATTTACTAAAAATTATTAAGTGCCTGACACTATTCTAAGGATTAGTGATACATCAGTGAATAGACAAAATTCCCTTCCCTCATAGACCTTATACTTTAGTAAAAATGGAAAGTCCAAATCCACATTCTGAATGAGAATAAAAAGCACTAGAAAGTTTTGAGTAGGAGAGACATGATCTGACTTCTTTTGAACGGCCACTTTAACACTCTGGCACTGTATAGAGAATAGACTGTAGTGGACAAGATTTGAAACAAACCAGATAGGAGATTGTTGCAATGGTCTGGGTGACAGATGATGATGCCTTGAACCACGATGAAATATTCCATTTTTCACCATTAAACCACAATGAGAAATTGTTGTAGATTTTGAATTTATTTGAAGGAAGAGCTGATGGGATTTAATTGGTAAAGTGAATATGGGGTGTCAAAAAATTAATGAAGAGGGGTGCCTGGGTGGCTCAGTCATTAAGTGTCTGCCTTTGGCTCAGGTCATGATCCCAGGGTCCTGGGATTGAGCCCCACATCGGGCTCCCTCCTCAGCAGGAAGCCTGCTTCTCCCTCTCCCACTTGCCCTGCTTGTGTTCCTGCTCTCACTCTCTTTGTCAAATAAATAAAAAAAATCTTAAAAAAATTAATGAAAAGAGATTTAAAATAAATTTGAGTCTGATATTATAAATAAAAGATGACCATTGTTAGTTGCATTTTAAGAAATCTCTAGTGTGAGGATAATGATAACACTTAGCTTACCTTTCATTCTTACCCGAAATATTGCATTCATTTTTGGGCATCAAAATTTAAACAGATTAGACACTAACTGAAATCTGCTCATGATGGTCAAAGGCACTGCAATTATATAATACGAAGCACAATTTGAGGAGGAGTTGATGTTTAACCTAAAGACTAGAAGGTAAGAAATAACAGCTTTTTCAAATACATTGTGTCATGTGGAAGAAAATTAAAGCTTTTTCAGAATGCACTCCATGAGGCAGAAATAGTATCTGATGAGTGTAAGTTAGAGGGATACAGGTTTTACTCATTATATATCTGACCTGCTAATTTCATGCCTGGCCTAAAATGTAACTCTCTGTCCTGGGACATGGAATTCTCTTTATTAAGGTGTTCAAGCCCAGTTTACATGACAGCTTGAGAGATATATGGATGGATTTCAGTGTGAATTGAGTGATCTTTCCAATCTGAAGGTATTGGTTATTATACAAAATTGAATATTCCATTTGATATATAGAATACTTACTGCAAGCTATAGGGATGTTTTGAAAATTAGTTATCTTGACAAATTCAAGATAAGGTAATCATTCTAAATGACTTTTTCTTCAAAAAATAGAATTAGTAAGTGAAATTGCCTCAAGTAGTATTTGTATTGCTTTGCTGTAAATATCTGTGCTGTTTCTTCCCCTCTCCTATTCAATATATGGACTCTTATCTAAAGTAAACTTCTTTGTAAGGCTTTTATGTGAAAAATTACTTTGCCTACAAATAAGCACAGTAACGATAATTCCTAGCATGTTTAATTTACCTTACTTGATTTGAAAAAAAAAAAAAGCCTAGAGATATTTTTTCTCTTCTTTTACTTTTTTTATTGGTTGGCTTCAACTACAATATTCATTAGATTCATTAGATATAGGAATTATCTAAGGCAAAAATTTTGCAATCAAATTTTAAATTTTTTTTAAACTCTAAAATAGCTTATCTAATTTTGAAGTTAAAAGTTTTTATCACAGGGGCGCCTGGGTGGCTCTGGCGTTAAGCGTCTGCCTTGCTCAGGTCATGATCCCAGGGTCCTGGGATGGAGCCCCACATCTGGATCCATGCTCTGCGGGAAGCCGGCTTTTCCCTCTCCCACTTCCCCTGCTTGTGTTCCCTCTCTTGCTGTGTCTCTCTCTGTCAAATAAATAAATAAAATCTTTAAAAAAAAGTTTTTATCACACTTGCATAAATATTTGACATTTAGCCTTATCAAATTAATATACTATTATTTGAATGTTAATGGGATAATTTAATATTTCTTGATGACAATTATATTTTGGAAATGATATACCTTTATTTCAGAAAAGAAGTTGAAGAAAGGCTGCATCCATATAGGGAATTCATAGTTTTAGTGGGTTTATTATAAATCGTTTAAATAATTATAAGTTGCCAACTCCTTCATTCTCTGACTCTGAAAATCTGTAGTTTAACTGAATCCAAAGATACATACATAGTTCTAGGGATGATCAAGTAAAACATCTGACTGAAGCACTTCTGACCTCCAGTATTATACTGCTTTGCTTTGCTTTGCTTTGCTTAGCTTAGTGCCCCTGTCTGAAACATTACAAGGTTTCAGCCTAGAAGCATTTCTCTCTTCAGTCCTACTTTTTCGTTAATAAGCCTGCCTTTGGCATAAAATTTAGGCATATCAGCTATTTACATTTGAAGAAGTGGTATCTAGCAGAGAACAGCTCTGATGGATGATTTCAATATGCTGAAGGAACTCTGCCACAGCAGCTTTATCTTCAATTATGTTTATCAGCCAAAAGGTGCTAGGATAGATTTTTCTATCAACGAGTATTATGATGGCTCCTCTGCAGGAAATTCTCAGGATATTCATCGCCAGCCTGAATTTGCTTTTAGTCACAATGGACCAGTAAAGAGAACACCTGTCACACACATTCTTGTGTGAAGACCAAAACGAACAAAAGCAAGCATGTCTGAATTTCTTGAATCTGAAGATGGAGAAGTGGAACGGCAGCAAACGTACAGTAGTGGACACAATCGTCTTTATTTCCATAGTGATACTTCTCCGTTCACAAGAAATGAAGTAGATAGTGAAGAAGAAAAAGATCCTGAATGGCTAAGAGAAAAAAAAAAATTAGAAGGGGAAGTAAGGCGTAACTATGGAGGTGTGGCACTACTGGGAGGCACAGGACCCGTGTCTTTTGGAGAACTAGATTCACAAGGCTTTGGGGGAGAGAGAGATGAATGAAAAGAGAATCTGGGGAAACAATGAGGTAAGTGGAAATTCTGCCTGTCTCTGTGGTGTGTTGATTTATCGTGAGGGTAAAGATTATTGGTAATGGGATCCAATGTAATCTAATCTGATTTCTTCTAATTGCCATTTGTCCTGGAAAGCAGAGAGAGAGCCATCAAGTGGTAAACAGGTTCTCAGAGAAGAGTGAGTGATTCTTTGGGGCTATTATGTATAAAGGGCAAGGTCATAGCAATGTTAACAGGTGGTTAAGTCACACCTTATGAAAATGTAGTGCTTGTTTCTGACAAAGGTTCATCCCCACCTTTGCATGTACTTGTTTTTTTAGGTCAATTAATGCAAAATTGGGCAAACCTCCTCTTGTACTGGAATTTGGGAAGTCTCCCTTCCCTCTTTCATAGGTGAAGGCTGAGGCACTCAAATTTAGAAGGCATGGACAGGGAATAGATTGGGGTTTGGGAGAGGATTGTAAGGAAAGAGCTCTCTGTGTTTTGTGGGGTAGAAACACTGGCCTGGCAGACAAAGTAAAATGTTTCAGTAAAAGGAGAGGGCATTGAAAAGAGAAAGATGGAGTTTGTAACTGCCATGTCCTAGTTTCTCAGTGTCCTTATAAATTTAAAAAATATTTTAATGTGACAAAGTTACAAAACTCTGTTGTTACTACCTTTTATATATTGTTCTTTTGAAATCCGTGGTACTCTTAAACCCATAAAGGAGGCTTGATCCATAGAAGACTGGGGAATGGACATTAGTCTCCCCTTATTTTCTGATCTTTTTGTGGAGGATTATTTCATTGTCTCCCTTGTACTTTGTTTTTAACTGGCATTTTTATTGACATAAATTATATTAGTTTTCAGGAATAATGCAGAGATCATGTGAACCTTGTACTCAGTTTACTCCAATGAAAACATATTGCAAAATTAGAGTACAATATCAAAAATAGGGTATTAACGTCAATACAATCCACCCATTTATCCACATCTCTCTAGATTTACTTGCTCATTTGTGTATTTAAATTATATACAATTTTATCTTTTTTTAAATTTTTATTTATTTATTTGACAGAGAGAGACACAGCAAGAGAGGGAACACAAGCAGGGGGAGTGGGAGAGGGAGAAGCAGGCCTCCCACGGGGGCCGATGTAGGGCTCAATCCAGGACCCTGGGATCATGACCTGAGCTGAAGGCAGACGCTTAATGACTGAGCCACCCCGGTGCCCCTACAATTTTATCTTATAGGTAGATTTGTGCATCCACTGTCACAGTTAAGAAACTAAAGTTTTATCACAAGGCTTCTTCCTGTTGTCCTTTTACAGCTATGTTCATCTCCTTCCATTCCTCAACCTGTCGTCTCTGATCTGACTACTGACAACTATTAACATGTTCTCCCCTTCAAATATTTTGTCATATCAAAATGATATGTAAAAGAAATCATATAGTATATTTTCAGATTGTCTTTTTTCACTTAAAATAATTTCTAGAGATTCTTTGGAGTCACTGTATATATCAATAGCTTATTTCTCTTTATTGCTGAGTAGTGTTCTATATTATGGATGTACCAGAGATGGTTTAACCATACACCTATTGAAAGATATCTGAGTTGTTTACCATTTGGGGCTATTACAAATAAAGCTGCTATGAATTTCTGGTTTAAATTTTTGTGTGAACATAAAATTTCATTTCTCAGAGATAAATGCTAAAGAGAGTAAAATTGCTGGGTCATATGATAATTGCATGTTTAATTTTTTAGGAAACTGTTCAACTGCTTTCCACACTGCTATACCATTTTGCATTCTTATCAGTAATGTAGAACAATCCAGTTTCTCTGCATCCTCAATAATGTTTGGTTTTTGTCAATATTTCTTATTATATCCATTCTGATCGTGTGTAGTGATAGCTCATTGTAGTTTTAATTTGCATTTCCCTTGTGGCTCATAATGCTAAACATCTTTCCATGTGCTTATTTGCCTTCAGTGTATCCTCTTCAGTGAAATATATATGTTCATATCTTTTGCCCTTCTTATTGAATTTTATTTTTGCTATTGGGTTTTGAGAGTTCTTTACATATTTTAAATACCAGCTTTTTGTTAGATATGTAATTAAAATTTTTTCTTCCAATCTGTAGCTTGTCTTTTTATGTTCTTATGAGCTCTTGCAGGTCAAAAGACTTTAATTTTGATTAGATTCAATTTGTCAATTTTTCCTTTTACGTATCATACTTTTTTGTGTCAAACCTAAAAATACTTTGCTGAAAAATCCTTAAGACTTTCCTTCTTTTCTCTAAAAGCTTTATGGTTTTAAGTTTTACATTTAAGTTCATGATCCATTTTTAGTTTTTGTAAAATAAGCTGTGAAATTTAAGTTGAGGTCCATTTTTTGCCTCTGGCTGCTCAACTGTTCTCAGTACCACTTGTTGAAAGGCAGTCTTTCACAGACTTGCTTTTTTACCTTCCTACAAAGTCAGTTGAGCATATTTGTGGGGGCTATTACTGGGCTTTCTATTCCATTATGTGGATCTATGTGTTTATTTCTCTGCCAGAAGCACAGTGTCTTGATTACTGTAGCTATACAGTATACTTTAAATATCAAATAAAGTGATTCCTCCATTTATTCTTATTTCAAGATAATGAGGCCTATTCTAGAGCTTGTAACTTTCCATGTAAATTTTAGAATTGTCTATGTCTGCAAAAATCTCTGTTGGGACTTTTGTAGAGATTGCATTAAACCCACAAGTCCATTTGGGGAGAATTTTTATTATGCTGAGTCTCCCAATCCATGAACTTTGTATATTTCTCCAATTATTTAGGTTTTTTTTTATTTCTTCCATCAGAATTTTGTAATTTTAATATATATTTCCTGTACATATTTTGTCAAATGTATGTCTAAGTTTTCATTATGTCTGGAGTAATTGTAAGCAGTATTTGTGCTTTCAATTGCTGTTTTTCTCAAGCTCATTGTTAGTATATAGAAATACTATTAATTTTTTGGATATTAATTTTGTATCCTGTGATCTAGGATTCTAGGACTATTATGGTAGATTACTTGTGATTTTCTACAATCATACCATCTGTAACTATAGAGATAGATTTATTTCTTCCTGTCCAATCTATAGGTCTTTCTTACCTTTTTCTTGCCTCACTTCAGGAGCTACATCTTAGTATTACATTGAATGGGAATGTTGAGAGTCAACACTTTGCCTTTTTTCCCTATTTTATAGGGACAGCATTTTAACTTTCACCATTAAGTATAATTAAGTTAGTTTTAATGTCTTTACCAAGTTGAGTATTTAGCATTAATGTTAGATTGGTAAGGAATATTGCACACTTTTCTGCCCTTAGATAAGGATTCAATTCTCTGATTTCATCTTTTGAGATCTCAATCTTTGGTAGTGAGTGGAGCACCCTTCTTCTCGTCCTGACTACCAAGCCACTGTGCCTGCTCTGAGAATGTTATTGCCTTTAGTTTTCCATTTAAGGTCTCTGAAGGTATCTAGGAATAGGAAAGAAATTTTTCAAAACCACAAAAAGGTATAGGGCTGTTTTTACGGAGCTTTTGTAATAAATATTTCTCTTTAGCAGGAACCTATCAAATGTTTGTGTACAGTACACTTTTTTATTCTGTGGATGAGAGAAAAGAGTCGTCACCTATCTCTAACCACTAGTATACCCAAGTGTGTCAAAAATTTTCTTGATTGAACAGTAGCATACCTTATGTCACTTAATGTGAGGCCTTGCAGAGATGGAGCTATGAATTACTTGTCATATGATACACCATCAATTTAAATTCTTGTTAAGAGCCAGAGAAAGAGGAGTAGCATCCAAACACAGGAGCAAGTGAGAGCCAATTTCCCTGTGTAACACTTTCCCATGGGTAAATTGGTAACAACTTTTTAGACAGAAGGAAGATTCCTTGCCATAATAAGACAGTGTCTTCTGAAGTTCCCCTAAAGCCTTGTATTCGATTTGAGCAGCAAAGAAAACATGTTAGGTGAGTTTGTGTCTAAACATGTTCTATAACAAGTTAGTCATGTATGCCACAGTGAAGAAAGAGAGGAAGGAGCATAGGGACAGATATGCTGACCGAATGACTCATTTACTTCCTAAAAGTCTTAAGGCATGAGATACAGCTTCCTTTTTCTCCTTCAAGCTTACCTACTCTTCTCTTGCCTTTAAAAGGGATTTGTAGAATCACAGTGCTCTACTAACAATAAGACAGTATGTTTCTGACAATAGCTATTTGGGGCCAGATTATCTTAGTATCTAGCCTAAGAAATTCTTTTCTAGAGTAAGGCCAAGGCATTTGGTAGAAAACTTTAGTCATTTTATAGATTCAATGTCTTTTCATAAGCAAACTAAAAATATTTTTTTTTTTTTTTTTTACCATTCATCCAACAAACACATGAGTACATATTATGTGTAAGACTTTAAGGCTGAGCAAAACTGAGCTATTAACCAACCTTGTCATTACCATTAAAAACACATAAACAGCAAACAAACCAAAATAAGCAAACAAAAAATCCTCAATTCCGAATAGTGTCTCTTTAAATAAAAAAAATTGTCACTATTGAGTATATTTGGGAAAAAAAAAACAACCCAAAATCTGTGACTGATCATTTTAGAAGTTTGACTAAACTTTTTTTTCTGAGTAAACTATTTCTATTTACATCACTATGAATAACTATATGATTTCAGCTCATCCTTGAATTTATCTAGTGTCGTGAAATTCACTAGAATGAACCTGACCAATGACCATGGTTAAAAAAGAAGTCTGATGGCAACTTCTTAGAATAGAACCATTTACTTAACAACTTCCTTCCTTCCACTAATCTATTTCTATCTGGTCCATGGCCACATATAGTTTCTGCTTTCTTTCTTTGAACTCCTTCATCTTGAGTTTTGGAACAAATGCAGTATATTTATATCTTTCTCAGATTGTCAGCATTATTTCAACATTCCAGTTGACAAAGCATTTAGTTTATGAGTTTGGTATTTATTTATTTATTTTAAACAATTTTGTTATGCTTTTGTAGCCTAAAGTTCATAAGACTCATCAACCAAGAGATATAAATGAGGTCACATTAACGTTAATGTGGGAATTCCATGTTGGTGTTATCTTTTACCTGCACAACAACGGGATTTCAACCCCCTGAAAAGTCTCACTGGTACTCTTGAGACTCTTTAGGGAGTGTTTCACATTTGTTCAGTACTGATCTTACACATCACAGTATTGTTGTTTTACCCCCATGTCTCCACTGTTGATTGACTGTATCAACTTGTCATTCATCATTCTGCTATATTTGTCCTGATTATGATATCTCAATGCAGCCTAAACAAGACAGACTTTAAAAGGCACTACTTTTCTCTCAGTCATTAAATGACTTTCATGGAGGAACCAGGCTCAAGAGGCCTCATCCTGTATGATTCAATTAATATGATATTCTAGAAAAGGCAAAACTTTGGAACAAAGAACAGATCAATATTTGCCAGGGACTGTTGGTAAGGAAGAGGGTTGACTACAAAAGGGGCAGGAAGGAGGTTTAGGGGGTTATGGAACTATACCTTGATTATGGTTGTGGATACTCAATTTTATGCATTTGTCCAAATTCATAGAACTATATATTTACTGTATGTAAATTTTATCTCAATTAAAAAATATCCTTCATGAAAACATTTCTTTTAACTTCTGCCTACCCCTATAGTAGAATACAAACATCCTCTGTGGCTGAGTTGGATATTTGGGGAAGGGTACAAATTATAATCTCTTTCTCATTTTTCAGGCCTCATGTACCTCGTCCCCTTCTCTTTATCCAAAACAGGAGACTTTATGTAAATTTAGTCATAACAATAGACTAATTGGGCCAATGATTCTATTTCTAAATACACAATAAAAAGAAATTTTTAAATTTTCTTAAATTTAGTTGAAAATAACCTAAGCTTCACTGCAAAAATTGTTATTTAACAATATTTAACTCTAATTGGTAGGTTGTGTAATAATTTTGTTTAAAAAAGACCCATTTGATTGACTTCCTGTATGGCATTTTGTAGCAGTGAATTTGCAACAGATGGATATTCCAACAACTAAACAGGTCTATATTCCAGCATAACATTTCTGCTATCCTGATTTTATAGTCTCTGCTTTGAACACCTCCCAGGAGGTATTCCTTCCATCTTCATTGAATTGTGAAAATTAAAGTGATCTTTATATGTAACAGAAATCTTTCTCATTTAAACCCACTTACTCTGGTTCTTTTTTTCTTTTGTTCTAGAGTTTTCAATAGTTCTTATCTCTTTCCATTAAAAAAACTTTCAAAACTTCCAAATATCTGAAACAGTTAAGATGTCTTTCTTGAATACTCTTTCCTTCAACCTGGAGACCTCCCTTATATGATATGACTTTTATTTCCATATAGCAGCTTGATCCCTATTTCTTATCTGGTTTATTATCATTGCTATTTTTATTAATAGTTGTATTTATTTATTTTTCATATTTTCTTAAATCTTACTGCCCAGAACTGAACACATTTTTTTTTTCGAGTAGTGCAATGTTAACATCTAAGAAAGTAAAATCACTTCTGCAGCAGGTCATTAACAACTAGTAACACATAGAGGTCAATGGCACCAGAGCTTAAAAAAATTATCAATTGAGGACCCCTCCACTACAGGATAGGGAGCTGTATCCACATTATCAGCAATAGTCCCCCCACGAAATGCAAGCAGCCACATCCACCCTCCTTCAAGGGGTAGAACCACTATATTTGTCACATAGTTCAGCTACATTGTCACTGGAGACTTGGAACCAGCCATCCTCCTGGACATGGTAGAGGGTGACTGCACCTCCTGAGCAGGCATCTCTATAGGTGGCTTGGTAGATGGCTCGACGGGCCAGATCATAGGCCTGTTCCACCTCTAGGTCATAGGAGTAACCCTGATCCATGACCTCATAAGCATACACAGAGCCAGAACCTACAGAGAAGGAGGCCCCCGAGATCCGGTTTCCTTCACTGTCCACATAGTAGAGGCCAGGGCCTCTCTTATCCCAGCCACAGATCATGGTGCCCATGGACAGCCCCAGGCCTTTATACTGATACACCATGTTGGCAAGCAGCTTGGAGGCACCTGCTACCGAGATGCGTTCCTTGTTTTGAAGCTCATAGATTCAACATTGCCAAGCCAAGAGCGGCTCCCAGAAGCTGCAGTCCCCTGCACCCCCAGCCATGGTGCCCAGAAGGTAGGGATTGATCTCTATCACCTTCTTTACTGTTTGGGAGGCTATATAGGCATCGGCTGTGGCCCGAGAGTCCGATGCAACAATGACTCCATGTTGAAACTTGAAGGCCAGGGTGGTGGTTCCATGAAGCATTTCAATTCTCGGCTCCTCCGTGACACCCCAGTTGGGCAAGGCCAGGCTTAGCCCATCGCTGGGATTCCCTGGACCCAGGTCCAGCAGATCTGCATGACCCCCAGGTCTGAAAAACCCGAGCCCATTCACCGGTAGCGGCCTCTCCAACACACTGGCCAGTACCATGTCTAGTAAGCTTGAACACATTTCTTTAAGAGATCTGACCAGAAGAGATCAGAAATACCACAGTATTCTTTGAGGATTTTACATTTCTATTCATGTAACTTGTATGGAACAACAAATGACCCCGAATAGCCAAAGCCATCTTGTAAAAGAAAAGCAAAGCTGGAGGCATCACAATTCCTGATTTCAAGTTATATATACAAAGCTATAGTCATCAAAACTGTATAGTATTGGCACAAAAATTGACACACCAATGGAACAGAAAAGAAAATCCAGAAGTAAATCCACAATTATATAGTCAATTAATCTTTGACAAAGCAGGAAAGGATATCCAGTGGGAAAAAGACAGTCTCTTCAACAAATGGTGTTGGGAAAACTGGACAACAACATGCAAAACAAGGAAACTAGACCACTTTCTTACACCATACACAAAAATAAATTTAAAATGGATTAAAGACTAAATGTGAGACCTGAAATTATAAATATCCTAGAAGAGAACACAGGCAGTAACTTCTCTGACATTGGCTGTAGCAATTTTCTTCTAGATAGGTCTTCTGAGGCAAGGGAAATAAAAGCAAAAATAAACTATTGGGACTACACTGACATAAAAAGCATCTGCACAGTGAAGGAAACAATTAACAAAACTTAAAGGCAACCTACAGAATGGGAGAAGTTATTTGCAAATGACATATCTGATAAAAGATTAGTATCCAAAATATATAAAGAACTTGTAAGACTCAACACCCAAAAAACATATAATCCAACTTAAAAATAGACAGAAGACATAAACAGACATTTCTTCAAAGAGGACATAAAGATGACTAACAGACCCATGAAAAGATGCTCAACGTCACTGATCATCAGGGAAATGCAAATCAAAACTATGATGAGATATCATCTCATAACTGTCAGAATGGCATAACACAAAGAACACAAGAAACAACAGGTGTTGGGAAGTGTGTGTAGAAAAAAGGAACCCTTGTGTACTGTTGGTGGGAATTGAAATTGCTACAGCCATTGAAGAAAACAGTATAGAGGTTCCTCAAAGAGTTAAGAATAGAACTACCCTAGGATCCAGTAATTGCACTACTAGGTATTTTCCCAAAGAATACAAAAACACTAATTCCAACAGATACTTGCACTCCTACATTTACTGCAGCATTATTTACAACAGCTAAATTATGGAAACAGCCCAAGTGACTATGGATAGGTCAACGGATAAAGTAGACATGGTGTGTGTGTGTGTGTGTGTGTGTGTGTGTGTGTGTGTGTGCGTGTATGTATATATATATTTATATAAGTATATATATACATACATATACATATTTATATATATATATATATATATATACATAAAATGGAATATTATTCAGCCATAAAAAGAATGAAATCTTCCCATTTGCAACAACACGGATGGAGCTAGAGAGTGTAACACTAAGTGAAATAAGTCAGTCAGGGAATGACAAATATCATATGATTTCACTCATATGTGGAATTTAAGAAACAAATGTGCAAAGGGGATAAAAAAGAGAAAGAGACAAACCAAGAAACAGACTCTTAATTATAGAGAAAAACTGATGTATAGAGAACAAACATGATGGTTACCAGAGGGAAGCTGGGTGGGGGGGATGGGTTAAACACCTGATGAGGACCAGGTGATGTATGGAATTGTTGAATCATTTTATTGTACACCTGAAACTAATATAACACTGTATGTTAGTTAACTGTGATTAAAATAAAAACTTAAACACATCACATGCCTCCATCTGTATTAATACATATAACTCTTATTTTTAATACCTTCAGAATTTACATAACGTATATGAATATAACTAATGTATTTTATCCTTCCTTTATTTAGGATCAATGAGATAATACTGCAGTAAATATTGTTTCATAGATATGCTGATAGATCCCCAAAAGTAAAGTGGCTAAATCAAAGTAAGCGCATTGAAATTATACTACTAAATATTTCCTATTTTTTCATTTCCTTCAACAATGTATGACAGGATTAAATTTTTCACAATCTAATGAAAACAGTTACATCATATTCGCTCTACTTTTATCCTAGACCTTAAAGGAAGCAAGGTTTTATTTCCTTTTCACTTGCAGTTCTGTTTTGAAATTGTTTTATACCTTTGTTCATTTATTTTATTATCCTGCTTGTTCTCTTTAATCATTAAAAGATCTTTCTACATTTTGGTTATAAATATTTTGTGTATTATATGCATTTTTGATAAGCCAGACTTTCATATTAAACAGTAGATATCTTATATTACATACTATTTGTAACACATTTTTGTTACCTACGATTTAGGACTATGATGTTGTTAATTAAGGGTAATTAGAGTGTTGGAAAATGCCATACTTAATGGTGGTGAATAATTGCAAACATGGCCTCGCTATAATTTACTTAGCCATTTGACTTATATTGGTCATAGACTTTTTTTAAACAGGAAAAATAATCCCATCATAAAGTATTTACTGTTTTATCCACTATATTTTTAGTCTAGGATCTTAGAATGAGAATCAGTGGATTCAAACACATGAACACTTTATGCATCCTAACAAATGTTTCTAATAAATATGAAAGTTTTTTATTTTCACTTTCTTCTTTTACGGTGCTTCCATTGAAAGTAATTTAATTGGCGGATGTCTGGGTGGTACAGTCAGTTAAGTGCCTGACTCTTGGTTTAGGCTCAAGTGTGATTTCAGTGGTGAGATTGAGCCCCTCGTCAGACTGCCTGCTCAGTGGGGAGTCTGTCTGAGATTCTCTCTCCCTCTCCCTCTGCCCCTCCCCATTGTGCTCTATCGCTTTCTAAAGTAAATAAATTAAAAAAAAGACAGTAATTTAATTGGGAAATTAATATTTCTACCTTTTACAGTGCTTTAAAATATATTTTGTTTCACTTGATCTTTATATAAAATTAAGCATTTCCTTTGTTTAGTGGATTACTTCCTCTATAATTCCAATGGTGATCAGATTCATGCTATTTTTTTGCATTTGAATGATAACTCCTCATATACTAATATGGTAAAAGTGATACTGCATGTTTGATAAATCCCCAGCGTATATGGTTAAAAAAAGAGACATTTATATTCCCACATTAATATTTAAGTATGTAAGTTAAAGATAACTCTCCAAGGTTGCCTATGGATCAGGAATTTGTTTATGGTTTTCCTTCAGTCCCCAACCTCTGACTTCCTTTCATTAAGGTCTCTACTCTAATATCACCTCATCTAAAGGGCTTTTTCTCACCATCCTATCTACTCTGCTTTTTCTTTACATCCTCTACTATATTTCAGATAGTAAAAATTGTTTGTGTAATTGTGCATAATTTGCTTTTCTGGCACTATAGGTCTCTGCACCACGAGAATAAGGAATTTGTCCAAAGTCTTTATTGTTACATTTTAAACACCTAAAGTATTTTCTGGCAATTATGAGGTGTTCAATAGATACTGTTAAATTAGTGAATATCTGCCAAATTAATTGTTTGATTTTGTTCAAGCATTTATTACTTCAGAGTAAATTTTACACTTACTTTCATGTGAATAGGGAATATGCTGACAGAGATTGTAGGTCTTTTTTTGTTTTCTTGTACTCTTGGGTATTAAACATTCTTTAAAAACACTTGGAAAAATGAACGACTTCATTTGGGAGAGGCATATTTTCATTTGAATGTGGAAATTTTAGTGATTAATGCATAAAAAGTAAAATACAAACTCTCCTGTTGTCATTGTTCTGTGATCTTGGGGAGCAGCTTATCTTAGTTTGAACAACCATATACTATGAGATAATGTGGCATTGTCATGTAAAGATGGCTGTAGTTGTCAAACAGGCAGAGTCGAAAGGCAACATTTTAAGAAAAAGGTTTTAAGGATTTGAGGGCGATCTGGCTGCGACATCTGTCACCCCATTGATCGCCAGGGTTGATTCGGCTGATCTGGCTGGCTAGGTGGGTGTCCCCTTCCTCCCTCGTTGCTCCATGTGCGTCCCTCCCGAAGCCACGTGCTCAGGTGAAGAGGACGACCTTCCCCGATAGAGGAGGACCGTTCTTTGGTCAAGGGTATAGGAGTAGCTGCGCTCCCCTGCTAGAACCTCCAAACAAGCTCTCAAGAAAAAGGTTTTAAAAAGATCTTAGAATCATGCATAAACCCACAATTTACAATCTGTTATTCATTATATATAATCTTAAGAGCAGCTCAGAGTTTGGATTGTGATTGGTTGGCATGCTGGCATTTAACATTCCACATGACCTACAGTCACAGCTAGAAATGCTGTTTAATGTTTTGAATCACCACTTTTATTACCCAAACTTTAAAAAATGCCCTGTACAATAAATGTTTTTGATTTATATTAAAATGCAAAAGGAATCTAATATAAAATAATTATAGCCTCATAATATTTTTAGCTCTGGACAACCACTCCCTCACTCCGAAATAGTTTATGGTTTACATAACATAGGGCAGATTACTTATACATCAATACCACCATGTGTCTTAATTATTGATAGGCAGAGATTTTCCTTTATCACCAGTTTATGTTTTCATTTATTCTTTTTATTTCAGGTTTCTCATCTATGTATGTATGTATCTATCTATCCATTCTCATTATCGAAATTGGAAGGGGCGGTTATAGCAATAAATTAGAATAATTTAACAAACCAGTATTAATCATCAAAGTGTTCCATAACTGATTGACTGGATCTTTTAGATTCATAGCTTAGATACCCAAGGAGTTCCGCCATTCTTCCCGTTCATTCAGATAAACTCCTTATATGTTAACATTAGCCAGGATCAAACCAGATTAGCTGTCAGTGATGAAAACAGATCTGAATAATAATAGGGTAAAATAAAAATAAGTGTAAGAGTGGTAATTCAAGGATTTTACTGCTAGGGATGTGCTACAAATTGTGTTCTAGCTTTCAAGCAATCAATGGGAGGAGAAGAGCATAGCTCCAAGATTTATGTTTGAATTTTTTTTTCCCCAGGACGTTGTGGAATTTTAGAGGGCTACTCTCTTAGTACTAGTGTTTCCTAAAGAGACACTACCACTCTTAAGGACCAAAACAATAGCTAACATATTGCAAAAGGGAGTGTGTGTATGTGTGTGTGTGAATTGTATAGAAAACTATCTTAATACTTATCTATGCTTATAAGGGGAAGAGAAAATATGTGGAGACTCTCACATTTGTATAATGGTTTTACTGAATTGCTTTGGTTTGCCGAAAAGCTTGTTAATGCTGAAAAATTCCAGGGGTCCTCTTCAAGGACTATCCGCAATACTATTTAATTCCTAGGAAATTTATGAACTATGTTAACCCAAATTTTAGCTTTGTATCTTTCAGGGAATTCTTAAAAACAAAGTATGTCATAAACTCGTAGGTTCAAAAGAATATGTTTTTTTTTCTTTTTTAAATTAGTATGTGAGTAACAAGCTAAATAAATATATGTTTGATATCCAATGGAGGAAATTACATAATTCTTGTTAGCAAAATAATTTTCCTTAGTAGCTTGGCAATACGTTCTCTCTTTGGTAAAATTTCTCAGTATAATTTTTTTACCACTTGTCCTGGCTTTTACTTGCTTTCTGGGCCCACAGAAAAGCTTCTCAGTATTGCTAGGCTTCTGTTGCCTTAATGGCTTTGTGCTCCAAAGTAATTAATATTGTATTAAAATTGTTGATTTTGTTGAATTATCTACATTCAAATGAAAATGTCTCTCCCAAATGAAGTCGTTCATTTTTCCAAGTGTTTTTACAGAATGTTTAATACCCAAGAGTACAAGAAAACAAAAACAGACCTACAATCTCTCTGTCAGCATATTCCCTATTCACATGAAAGTAAGTGTAAAATTTACTCTGAAGTAATAAATGCTTGAACAAAATCAAACAATTAAACCAAAGCCATAGTTTGGTGACTAAATATGGTTTTGAAAATGGAATAATGTTTATTCATGTTAAAATGAAAAACTATATTGTATCTAGCAAATTTTCAGAATCTATGCATTTACTTTGATAAGTTTGTCTTAAAATTTCTATGAAAAATTGATGTGAGTTTTTTGTTTTGTTTTGGTTTTGGTTTTTTGTCCATAAGGAGTAGGTGGGAAAAGCCACATGATTTTAGACTTTATTGCAAACTGGGAAAGTTATAGCTCTCTTGTGATCACGATTTTAAAATACAAAAGTCATTTTAATAAAATCACTTTTGTGTCCGTTCAGTCTCAACAATATATATTTGTATGGTTTTATTTTATTGTAGGTGGCATGGGGATGGTTCAGATATGATTCAGCTATTTTGAAACTGCAGGCAATTGCCAATGCTGTATTTAAGAGTCTATCAAATCTGTTATTAGAATTTTGCAAATTACTGGCACACATATAGTTAATTGTGGCTGTGCAAAATAACAAAACAACAAACAAGTTAAATCACTGTTTGGTCACTGATCAGTGTCTCCAAATCTGATCATCATGATCAGTGAAAAAAGCTGAATCAAATTGAAATGGTTAATTTCATAGCACCTTTAAGAAATGAGTTTTCTGTACATATCACAAGAATAGAAAATGCTAGTGTTGTGTGGGTTAAAATACATTAATTCCAAATAAAGCACTCTACAAAAGAAAAGGATATTTGATTTGTATGGCTTTAAAGTTTTAACAGATGAGTCTATCCCTGTGAGACCACAGACCATTTACCATCACTAGATTGATTTCTTTCAATACTAAAGGCTTGATGGTACTTTTCAGTACAGTTCATTGTGAGTAGAATGATACTTCAAATACACATTAACTAAAGAGCCTTCAGAGGCTGTATTAAGGAGATGAAACTCTGTGGTAGAGGGGATAGTAGCATTTCCTAAGAAGCAAACTTCCTGATAAGGCTTATATAAATGAAACTACTGTAACAATTTTTAAGTTTCTTTGTAGGTATTGAAATAATCAAAGAGAGTTGTGGTTAGTGCAATACTATTGTGTTCTAGGAAAAAGTAATTTTTATTATTTTTTTAGTGTTTTAATTTGTTAAATGTGCATTCTGCAATTTTTTTCTGAAGTTATTTTGCTTACAAGATGGATATATTTGCAAGATGGATATCACAAATGACAACTGATATCAATTAAAGGGAACATGTACTAAGAAACTGATATCTAAGGGATACTACAAAAGAAAATTTCATTTTATAAATCGCCATTTAAATTTTAAATGACATGAGAAAATCAGGAGAGACAATTATGCAAGATAAAGACATCAAATTAAACAAAATAGTAATCTCTGAATGTGAGAATTTTGGCACATTTAGTTTTTTTTAATTCTTTCTTTCTTTCTTTCTTTTCTTTCTTTTTTTATCAGATCATGTATTTTTTTAATCTTTTTTCTTCTTCTTTCATGCTTTCTTATATTTTCCACATACTTGCTTTTGAAATCAGAAAAATATATACATTAAAACATGGTCATTTTAAGGGGGAAAACCAATTAGGGAAGTCATCCAACAGAAATTCTGCCAAATGAATTGTAGCCTATCAAAAGGTAAGGTGTTACACGCAAACAATGAATCATGGAACACTACATCAAAAACTAATGATGTAATGTATGGTGATTAACCTAACATAAAAAAAAAAGGTAACTTCCTAGGAGAAGGGCTGAAGACTATGATATTTCTTTTGAACAGAACCACATGACCCAAATGAATATGGGTGTTACATTAATTTTTAAATACAACCATTCCTAAATTTGTTTAAATCAATACATTATTAGTGACTCAAAAAATTAATTTAAACTTCAATAATCATGTCATTATACTCTGTTATCAAATGAGATAATTTCCCATGTCACTCTGTCACTTTGGGTTATATAGTATATATATGTTATGTGTCTCTATACATATATTTGTGTGGCTTTAAAGTTCTAACAGATGAGTCTCTCCCTGTGAGACCACAGACATACATACATATATTCATGGGGGGACAGGGTGGAACTTCTCATAACTTAGTCCAACCAAATTGGATTTGTTCTTATTTCCTGGTTACCTCATTTACAGAGTTCTCCATATTGATTTTGTCCTCTTCTGAAGTTCTTTAGTGCTTATGGTCTGAACTGCCCAAGTAGGTAATTGGTGTGTAGAATTTATGTTCCAGTGTATGCTAGCTCTGTCTCTGCAAAGATATAAATTCCTTACAGTTCTGATACTCATTTTTTCCCCAGTCTCTCTACCATGGTAGACACTCAAAACATATTTATTGAAAGACTGACTTGAAAGAATGTTTTGATGTCATGTTGATTTATTATGATAATGTGCATAGTGTTCCACTTTCCAATGTAAATGTAAAAAACAATTTTCTATTCCCAATGAAAATTCATTGTTTCACTGTGAGTCTTATAAAAATACTCATCTTATTATGGAATTATATATTTTGATTATTAAAATCTGATTTAGTTTACTCTGGCTTAAAATTAATCCTGAAAACCACTTTCCTTTTCTGAACTTATCACTAAAATCCATATAAAAGAAAAAGAGAAATGAAAACAACTTGAGGGGCGCCTGGGTGGCTCAGTCATTAAGCGTCTGCCTTCGGCTCAGGTCATGATCCCAGGGTGCTGGGATTGAGCCCCATGTAGGGCTCTCTGCTCAGCGGGAAGCCCGCTTCTCCCTCTCCCACTCCCCCTGCTTGTGTTCCCTCTCTCGCTGTGTCTCTCTCTCTGTCACAATAAATGAATAAAATCTTTAAAAAAAAAAAACAACTTGAATATAAATACTTTAGCTAAACTACTGTCAAATTATGGGAGGAGTTAGTCATAGTTATGAATTTAAAGGCACTATTTTACGTCAAACAAGCAAACAATTAATAAACAAATAAATCCAAGCAAACTAGAGCTCACATTATAATACCTGGACTTTGCCTCATGAAAGAGAGTAGCCTAGCTATTTGTCCCCTCCTTCAGTGTCTGCCTCTTGTTTTAAAGATCCACTTTCCTTCCATAGCAAAAACTCGGCTGCAAGTGCTGCTTTTGGGTTGCCTAAGAAATTGATCTCTCTCAATTAAAGGCTTTCTACATCTCTCGATTTATTATATGTATTTTACTTCAATTAAAAAAATGAAAAAAAGTACTTAAAAAAAAAACTGGGCTTTTTCTAGAGAGACAGAGATTCAAAGCTTGAGAGGGATTTGGCATCAGTGAGATTGTCCATTAGTGGCCAGATGGTAAGGAATGTGGGAACTCACTAGGATTTATGTGCAGCTCATGGCTAACAATCAGTCAGAAACCAGGGACTTTAGTCCTAAAACTGCGAGCTAATAACCTAAATGAGTGTGGGAGTAATCCTTCTTCAAGCTTCCAGAAAGAACACAGCCCAGCTAACACATTCTGAGCAGAGAACCTAACCACACTATTCATGAACTTCTCATATAAAATGAGATTATAAATGAGTATTCCTTAAAGTCACTAAGTTTGTGATAATTTGTTACATAGCAAAATAAAATTAATACACATGTAAATAAAGTGTGCTAAATTAATGAATTCAGGAGATTGGTACCAGGTCAGCAAGCTAATGTGGAGAAACAGGTAAGATGAAGAGAGGAATTTCAGAGTCCTTGTACTACAAAGTAATGAGCCAAGATCTCAGCTGAAACCCAACAAGTAGAACTTGGAACTCAGTAAAAATTACAATGCTCATGAGCACTCCTGGTTGCTTTAGGACATGGTCTGGTATTTTGGGTTTAGGTTCTGTACGTGTTTTAGAGGAGTTTTCATCATTTAAAAAAGGGATGAAATTATAAGATGATGGTTTTGGATCCTTGGGACCCATATATATTTTATATCTCTGATAACTCGGTCATACCATTTATAAAAGTAAATTTATTGTGGCTCCATATTGCATCTCTTTCTTATATGGTGCCATGTCTCAAGAAATGAGACCCTAGACACAGCAATGATTGATACTATACTAAAGTATCTGCTGAAAAATTGTGTAAAGATAAAAACTCAAGGCTACAACATAGTTACAGATTTTAGACAACATTTTTTTCAGTTTTTGATAGAACAAATTAAAAGATGTATGATGTAGAAGAGAAATTTAATGAATAAGCTTTTATTGATAAATAACCCACAAACAAAATAACCTACAAGTACACAAACAAAGACAATAGACTAGTAGAATGTAAATGGATATTTAGAAATATAGAAGGCCACAAAAAAATCAACAAATTTTAGATAGGAGTTATACAGAACATTTTCTATAATCAGCATGTAATGAAGATAGAAATTAAAGGTAAACAAAACATAAGAGTATGTAAATCAATAAAAAATTTAAAAAAAGTATGTAAAACTAAAAATTTTAACCATTGGATAAGAGAAGAAATAAAAAAGAAAGTAACATTTATTTATTTATTTTTAAAGATTTTATTTATTTGAGAGAGAGAAAGAGAAAGAAAGCATGAGCAGGGGGAGGTGCAGAGGAAGAAGCCGACTCCCCGTTAAGCAGGGAACCTGATGCGGGGCTCATCCCAGGACCCTGGGACCATGACCTGAGCCAAAGGCAGATGCTTAACCAACTGTGCCACCCAGGCACCCCAAAAAAAACATTTTAACTGGAAACTAATTTCATTTAATTGTTGTAAGTAAAAATTTATGATACATTACAAATAAGATATTTGAATTAAAATTAATACATTTAATTATATCATTTTATCATGTTATAAATTTTCATATTATTTATTAAAATAAGCTATCAAAATAAATATGAAACAAGCTAAGAAAATAATTACAAAATGCTTAACAAAACAGAAAAAATACCTTAAATTAAGGATTAAAAAATATTTTAAAAAGGAAAGTCAATGAAATAAGAGAATAGTATAACTAGCAAACCTATTCATTTAAAAAATTCAAAAAACAGAGAAACGACAAATTGGTCAGGAAATGAAGACGAAAATAAACATACCCAACACAGAAAAATAGAAGTGGGCAGAACAAAATTAAGAAGCAATCTTTTTTTTTTTTTTTTAAGATTTGTTTATTTATTTGGGGGCACAGATCAGGAGAGGGACAGAGCGAATCTCAAACCGATGCCCGGCTGAGCACATAGACCCGTAAGGGGCTCAATCTGACCACCTGTGAGATCATGACCTGAGCTGAAATCTGGAGTCAGAGAGAGGATTAACCAACTGAGTCGCCCAGGTGCCCTTAGATGCAACGTTTTAAGAGAATACTCTAGTCTCATAGTTTTACGGTAATTATCCTTATATACATTTTATGCTAGTAGATGGGAATGATATAAAAATACTTCATACTCATTTGATGGAATGGGCAAAGCCTCAGGACTCTGGATTTTAAGTGACAACAAAGACACAACACAATCTGGTTTAATCAAGATGGAGTATGTTTTCTTGCCTTTATATATTCCGGGGTAGGTCTAACTCAAGGTTCCCTTGCTCCGGGGGCTTCACATCACCAGTTTCTTTCCTTAGAGTTCTTGGTTTCACTTCTTCTAAGTTAGAATCTTTCTTTGGGAGGTTTTCTTTTTGTGGCATTTTCATGGTGGAATAATGTCATATTCATTCATTTAGATAATAATTTCCCCATACTTCACACTTAACAATTTTCTTCCAGACTTTGAAAAAAGTGAATTGTATATTTTATAACATTTATAAAGTAATATTGAGTCTCTCTGAATCAGAAAAAAAAATATTGTTTCTTTTCAGTTGCAAAATACTCAAATCACTTTGTAAACTCAAATACATGAGGCTTATCAACCTGAACTTCCAGACCTACCATAAATCAACATTTCCTTTTTTTTTTAAGATTTTATTTATTTATTTGACAGAGAGAGCGAGAGAGGGAACACAAGCAGGGGGAGTGGGAGAGGGAGAAGCAGGCTTCCTCCCAAGCAGGGGCCCTGATGAGGGGCTCGATCCCAGTACCCTGGGAATATGACCTGAGCCAAAGGCAGTTGCCTAACGACTGAGCCATCCAGGCACCCTCAACATTTCTTTATGCACAATTAGTTATAAATGAGGAAATTTAACAGACAGATCCTATGATTATTCTATGCTAAATTGTTTTTTGTAACTCTTCTTTAAATATGTTTTAACACTTCTCAGATAAGATTTCATACAGTCTCAATAGATGTATTATAAAATGCCAGAAGCTTTGGGTATGTGTTTCACATGATTGCCAATTTTAAAATAATAGTTCTTGTAGCTTATTTTAAAACAAGTATTTATTTTCCATTTCTAGTGTATAAAAAGAGTTGGCATATTTTAACTGGAAAAATAACTATAATGTATCACTTTTGTATTCCCTAATTTCTATATTTTCATATACCATTCCATTTAGCAATTTTTAATTTGGCACTTCTCTTATAAAACAGTAAATCAAAACTATTTAGAAAAAAATGTGGAGATGGTCTTTGGTATAAGACTTTCTGAAAGTTTAGTGAAATTCGTGCTTCAGAGTTTGAATGTTCCTATTTAAACTACTGTACATGAGTACTTACTTGATAAATTAGAGAGTCAAATTAAAATGGTAATTTTCTGCTATTTTCAGTGGTCTTAACATTTGCTACAAAATGCCCAACTGAGCATGAGAATTACCTAAAGAGCAGATTAAAATACACATGCTTGGGCTTTATTTACAACAATTCAGATTGAGAAGGTCTGGGCTAGTTTGGCTTTATTTTACTGAGAAATCCCCAGTTTACTCTGAGGCTGCTCATGGCCCACTCTGGAGTTTTGAGGGACAGATGCAGAGCAGAACAGAAAGTTACCTTTTCATGTTCCCCCTCCCAACTTTTAAATAGATCATTCCTACTCTCCTGATAATTCTATATTAAGAATATATGCAACTTTCATTTGATGAAAGAGCTGCATGAGTAAAAAGTTTGAATATTATTACATTATTCCATCATACATTATTCCATTTATTTCTAGAAAGAGAAAAATCAGAGAAGTTAATTCTATCTCTACAGAGAAGCCTGAGATATGATTAAATGTATTTACTCAAAAAGCAAGGCTACAGCTTAATGATATATCAGTGCATATTTTATTATATTCATTTCTAGAAAACCTGCACTATTGTTAACAAAAATTTTGGTTAGTACTACATTTGGCCAAGCCTCAAAGCAATGTAAAATACTGAATAATTATTAAGCAAATCCTCTTCAGTCTCCTTTCTTATTAAGGTAATATCAAGAAGACTTAAGTTGATAATTCAAAGAAAACATTAGCTCTTGTTTTCTGATTAGATATAGAAATTAGCAAAAGAATGTCACTTAAGAAGAAAAAAGGCAGGTAATTGGCAAAAATCATAATTTTTCCTAAAACCATCTGAAAACTACAGTTGCAAGGTAGGTAATTATATTACAAAAAGTGACAACAAAGGAAAAATGAGTCATAGCATTTGTTTCACTTTGGCAGTTTTCTGGAGGAAAAACTGACCACCGTACAAGCAGGTAAGAAGAAATCAGCTAAAATTTTACAGATCCTTAAAGCCTTGATATAGGCTAACAAGTTAGTTTTGAATCACTGGGAGCCAAAGACACAAGATAGTCTGCACTCACTCATAAATTCTTTCCCCTGATCCTTTGCTAGGTACTCACAAGAAAGACTGGGGTGGGGGTGGAGGGTGGGCAACGCCTGGGTGGCTCAGTCAGTTAAGCATCTGCCTTTGTCTCAGGGCATGATCCCAGGGGCCTGGGATAGGCCTGGGATTGAGTCCTGCATCAGGCTCCCTGCTCAGCTGGGAGTGGGCTTCTTCCTCTGCCCCTCCCCCTGCTCATGCTCTCTTTCTCTTTCTCTCTCATATAAATAAATGAAATCTTAAAAAAAAGAAAAAGAAAAAGAAACAAAGACTGAAGGGGGGGCAGGGCAGGGAACAGGTGAGAGTCCCCTTGGGAACTCAGTAGACAGGAGGTGATCAGATACTGCGGGACAAGAATTGAACATCACCTTCTTCCCTAGACATACTCCATCATGTAGCAAAATCTTAAAGGCACCGGTGGCAACAAACACTGTCACCTCCAGGGTCAAGGCAAATATTCATTGCTTTTGGTGGTTGGGTAAAAGCAAAAGTCCTCTACTTCTGAGGAGGATCAAGGAACCCTCTTTACGATAAAAAGGAAAGGCCTGCTCTTTCTGGGAGTCAGGAAACTCCTCTACTCAAGAAGACACAGACACAAAGCAGAAATTGGCTATCATTAGAAGAGTAGGAGTGTTGAGAAACTGAGCACTTGGGAGCACAGGTCCCTGTGGAAGACTGAAGTTGTGCCAGGAGAACAGAAGCTACATTGCTCCCACCAACAAGAAAATCAATCTACCACGGGGGGAGGGGTAAGAGTGTGCTGAAGGACCTCCTCAGGGGCACAGGTATGTGTTAGGACCACTAAAAGCTGAAGGTTGAGCGATAACAATGAGAAAAACCATTCAGAATCCCAAGCCACAGTTTAAGCACAAGGTAATAGCAGCCCTTCTCTGGAGGAACTGGACTCTGGTGAATTAATGGACAGGACAGAAATGGCAAAATGGAAATCCATCTCAGTCTCTAATTCATTTAACTCAATCTCCCACAATAATGGTCTGGCAGGTGAGGCTGCCCACTTCTAGGTATAAATAATATTGACTTTGGTCTTTTTCCTACATACGATGTCAGTGTTCAATCAAAATTACAGTACACACACACACACACACACACACACACCAATATCATGGAATAAAGAATTCAAAATCATCAGATTTATTAGAGAAGCCAAATATTAAAACAATCAGATAGCAACTTTAAAGTAACCAAGATAAATATTTAAAGGATCTAATAAAAATACGGCCAACAGGAAAGAACTGAGGAGAAAGAACCAATAACAAGAAAAATAAAAATAAATACTTAAGGTTTTCATAAAAGAACCAGTTAAAAAGCAGGTATGATGGAGCATCATTAGAAAGCTTTTGCAAGGATGGAGATACACCAAAGAACATAATGGTTTCTCTCATACCTACAGTATAAATCCAATGTACCTACGTACTTAACTACAGACTCTTTTCCCATCTCTCTTTAATTCCATCTTGCCTCTGACTTCATGTCTTAGTACTCCAGCCCACATTATTCCCCTCTACATACTCCTTCAGAAAATTTTGTATATGCCACTCAATTGTCATTTAATTATGTATATTCTGATAATGTAATTAGTATCATCTCTCAGATTCTATCTAAATATGGAACAAGGATCCTAGGGATGCAGGAAAAAATTGTTCTGCTTAATTGGAGGGGAAATTTTCAAAAAGTTATTCAAATTGAAGGCAGAACTGACTTCACTGCTTCTATCTGAGCACCTCCAATGCCCTGTTACATCAATTTGTTCATCTATTTGTGTTCCTTTACTAGATTTAGTCCTTTGAGAGAACAGGACATTGTTTTATTCATCTTTATATCTGCTATATCTAGGACAGTGTCTACCATATACTAGCTACATAATAAATCTGTGCTGAATGAATACCTGAGTGAAAAGATGAAGGAAAATTTGCCTGTGGCCCCGCTGGTGTCCTTACCTTATTCTCCTACATTTTCCTTTGGCTTCAGTACAACTTAACTACCTGCTGCTGGCTAGATAGTCATTTGACCGGCTGGTACGTAGGTACTGTATGAACCCTTGTCTCCTTACATTCTGGAAGTCCTGGGAGAGGCTGCTTCCTTTAATATAACAACAATCTACATTGTTATTTTCATTTTTATATGACCTGAAAGGTAGGAAGTCTTCATTGTAATTGTTTTCTTCTTTATTTCTATCACTATGATATTAAGCTTAGATTTGCTTAGATGCCATTTACTCTGATGCTGATGAAGATTCTCTTTATGAGCACTTCTTTTCATTATCCTTATTATGTTTCATAGGTTTTTATGGTGGTATTTCATTATTTGGTGGTAAAACATGACTATTACAATTTTATCTATAGCTAATAGATATTTTCCTATCGATTGAAAATTTCTATTCTTAAAGTCAAATTTCTTTCCAGTTTCCTTTAAAAGAAGAGTATTCTGAAGAAGTTTATACTCAGAATGATGAATATTTAATGAAAAGATAGAGTACCAAATTTTAAGGAAATGTTGCTATAAGATTACTATGTGGAATATCTTCTAGTTCAACTATTTTGGAATTTCCAATTAGGGTCCTAGAGGTAGGCATGGATTACATTGTAGTTAAACATTTGCTGACAAGCCAGGCTTTCAATTTAGCTTTTGTGCATGAGTAAAGAAATTTGATCTTGTTTGGCTTTCCATTAGAGGATATTTTCCCATTTTCCCACTTTTCTCTGGAAAGTTTTTATACACAACCAAGGAAAAATTCTTTTGCCTCCCTATCTTTAGGTGTACAATTACAAGATGTGAAATAATTATTCAAATAAATAGATAAAACTGGTCAGTAGGAAAAGATGACCAATATTATTTTAAGAAGTTATTTTAAGGTACTGCTAAAACAAATCTGAATATTTACAAGTAAGCATTATATTGCAATAGTAATTAAGTATCAACAGCATATTACAAATTTTGTTCTTTTCAGAATACACTAAATATTTTAATGTATAGATGACAAATATTTTAATAAGTATCAATTGAATTCTCAATGTTTTCAATAAAATTTTCCTTTATATTAAAAAACAACAATAAAGCCAAAGCCATACTTTCAATTTTGCACTTTATTGTGGCACTGTCCTATGTACTTTTTTGTGAGGTAAAATAAGAGGCCCTTTCCTGAGGTAAGGTATCAAATATTATTTCATACATTTGCTTTGTCAATTGTTTAGAAAGTTTTATTTATCAAGTAATCTAACTTGAAGATTGGTAATCAATTTTTTTCATTTAAAAGAGATTTAAAGTATGTAACAATTGTTTTAAGCTAGTAGTTTGTCTCTGTAGATATTTAGTAGAGATATGAAACTGCAGACTTTTGATTTCAGCTCAGGTCATGCTCACAAGGTCCTGGGATCAAGCCCTATAGGCTCAGTGCTCAGTTGAGAGTCTGCTTAAGGATTCTCTCTCTCCATCTCCCTCTGCCCTCCCCCCTACTCGTGTTGTCTCTCTCTCACTCTCTAAAATAAGTAAATAAATCTTTAAAAAATTGTTATATAGAAAAATATGAAAATAAAGTTGGGGCTTTTAAAGTTAGTGTTTTGAACATAATATAAACAAATACTGGTGTTTGTTAGTATTTTATGTCCTTTCTTACTTAGTTTCAAAAATACTGAATGCCCAACATTTTGCCTCATTTACATAATTGTGTATATTCAAGAACAGCCTTTATGGTAAGGGATAATTATTTAACATTTATTCAGTCTCCCAGGGTAGTCTATGAGAAACTTTCCAATTAGATTTAACAGATTTGAAAAATATTACTAAGTACTTTTCCTAATCCAAGCTATGTGGCTATAAGGCAGTTGATTTCCTTTACTACATTGTTTATCAGAAAACATTTTTCCTTCAGAAGAAAAAAACCATTACTATCTATCTCAACTGCTCTCTCTCTATCACTGTGCATTAGTCTGTAATATTGCATTACCCAGCTCCTTCAATCACAGAGTCCAGATTTTTTTAATTTTATATATGTATATATATATATATATATATTCAACATGTAGATGAACTTTATACTTTTAATTCCATTTGATATATAGATGAATCTTATGCTTTTAAATAGAAATGCAGTATTTCAGTTTATGATTATAAAATATACGTCAACATAGGGTAAATAATCATATAGTAATAATGACATCCATAATCTTTTTGGTTTAAAACAACAAAGACTTCTTTATGTCTCATGAGACACGTTTATTACAGGTTTCTTGTGGGCTCTGCCCTTAATCTTCTTCTCTGTTGGACCCCGAATGACCAAGCAGCCACCATCTGAAGATTTGCTGAGTGTCAGTGCAAAGAGAAAATAGAGTAAAACACATCTAAGCTCTTAAGATTTCAGTCCAGAAATGACCAGGTAATGTATGCTAAAATTTATGGTGGATGCCAAACTTCATGGGCCAAGGGAAGTTCATCCTACCATGACCCTAGACAGTGAGGAACCAAAAATAGAGAGCAAACTGTACTAATATAGTAATTTATTTTGTAAGTCTCTTACTAATTGATCTTTTTTCTTTCTTTCTCTTTCTTTCTTTCCTCTTTCTGTTTTCTTTCTTTTCTTTCTCTTCCTTCCTTCCTTTTTTCTTTCTTTCTTCCCGTCCTTTCCTTGTTCCTTTATTTCCTTCCTTCCTTCTGCTGCTGGAAGCAATGCTGCAGTGCAAGTAATCCAAATTTAAGGACTTATTTCTAACCTCTAAGTTGTTTATACTTACATTTCTGCTACACTGCATCCATAGTAAATAATTTATATTGAAACATATTATCACATTTCTGAAATACTGAACACCCCAAGGTGTTGATGCTTAAAGTGACTGAAATTACACTGAATGATGTACCAATTAAGCATATTATTTTGTGAATATTCAGTAATTTAAGTTACATGGCTATTAAAACAGCATAATTAAGCACCATTCTATTATGAATATGGCAACAATAGTAACAGCACATTAACTGATTCCTATATGTTTCTTTAAATACATTTTACTAGAGTATTGTAGAGACTGTAAGGTGAACAAATCCAATGCATAATATAGAGAACAGCTTATATCTTATGTACTTGGTTCATAAACATTTATTAAAAACATCGCTTTTTAGAAGAAATCACAATTTATTTTTTCACATCTAAAACTTAGGTTTTGAGGGCGCCTGGGTGGCTCAGTTGGTTAAAACTTAGGTTTTGAGATTATTAAGAGTCAAAAAGAAAATCTTACTCATTAATGTAAAGGAGGATGCATTTATTTGTTAATTAAAAATATTGCCAGTTCTGCTATTACTACCTTAGCATATCATCAATAAAAGGCCCATGGGATATCATGAAGATTTTCTTCAAAAATATCTGCTTTGAAAGTTATCACAGAAGGAAGGGAAAAATGAAGGGGGGGAATCAGAGGGGGAGATGAACCATGAGAGACTATGGACTCTGAGAAACAAACTGAAGGTTCTAGAGGGGAGGGCAGTGGGGGGATGGGCTAGCCCGGTGATGGGTATTAAGGAGGGCACGTATTGTATGGAGCACTGGGTGTTATATGAAAACAATGAATCGTGGAACACTACATCAAAAACTAATGAGGTATTGTATGGTGACTAACATAACATAACAAAACAAAATAAAACAAAACAAAACAAAAGAAAGAAAAAGAAAAAGAAAGTTATCACAGAAGTACTTTTGATTCTGTGTAGTAGATACAGATGCTGTAGTTCCAGATTGTGTGACCCTGGTCAAGTATTTAATCTTGTTGGTCCTCAGTTTTCTCACTGGTAAAAATGGTGATAATAATGTCTCCTACCTCATCATATGTGGTGAATAGTAAAGACTTTAACATACGTAAAGTGCCTAAAGATTTGCCCTGCATATAGTTGTCATAATCTTCATCATCATATCATCATCATTATCATAATCATCATCATTATCTTCCAGGAATAGTAGGGTAGACTATTTCTGAAATCCTATTAGATATATCTCCTATTCTACTGCTTATCATTTTCTAATATCTAATATTCCAGTGAAGTATATAGACTCATTTTTGTCATGTTGAAATGACCATTGTTTGTTTTAATTTAGTTTGAGTCTTTATATTGCCTTTAGAAGTGTTTCTTTATGTAGATTTGACTTTCTGTCAATATATTCCTTCTGCTTAAAGGATATCCTTTTTATATTTCTTCAGTATATGAGTACTGGTAATGAATTCTCTCAATTTTTGTTTCTCCTTTATTTTTGAAAAATATTTTCACCACTTATAGAATTCTGGGTAGGCAGTTGCCTTCCTTACCTCAATACTCTAAATCTGTCACTCTATTGTTTTCCGGCTTACATACTTTCTGTACAAAGTTTGCTGTAATCCTTTGCTCCCTCCGCATGTCATGTATCTTTTTATCTCTGGCTGCCTTCAAGACAGTATATTCATCAATGATTTTCACAAGTAGGAATATGATATGTCTGAGGTAATATAAATATATATATATAAATTTCTTTCTCTTTCAAACATGTATTTTGCTTGGTGTTTTCTGAGCTTCTTAGATCTGTATTTTGGTGTTTTTTTATTATTTTAGAAAATTTTCAGGGAGGGGAGGATGATCACAGTGGAGTAGGAGGACCCTAGGCTTATCTTGTCACATATACACTAGATAAGTATCATATCATCCCAAATACCCCAGAAATTGACCTAAAGATTGACAGAACAAACAACTAAAGGGAGAGAGGAGGCCACATTGAAGAAGGTAGAAAGTGTGGAGACATGGTTTAAGGGAGAAATGGGTTATCGGTTCTGCAGAGGGAAGGGAGCCATGGTTGTGGAGAAGGGTAGGAGAAAGGAGCACATAGGGATACACACAAGGAGGACACTTCCCCAAAGCCACTGGCTTGGAGAATGAAGGGTCTGAATTTCATTCCAGGAGTTTTAGAGGTCAGTGGGCTTGGCTGGCATAGAGCCCAGGAGCACTGAGTAGCTCCAGGAGAGAAGGCAGGCAAACAACCCCAGGTGGATTGAACAACCCCAGCTATCTGAAAAATGCCTGGGATCTTCTGGAACATAGTCCTGAGAGGCAGCATTCCTGGAGACACCTCTCGGGGAATGAGGGAGCTGGCTGGCACCACTTTCCTCCCCCACCCCTTATCATAAACATTGAGCCACCTGTGGGAAGCAGTGCAGCACTGACACTGGCTGCCAAACTTGCTTACACCAAGCCCCACCTTCCTACTCTCTGGTGGGGCTGCCCTTCTCAGTCAAGCAAGGCAGGCCACTCCCTGAGAAGACCAGCACAAACCCCTGCCCACAGAACATCTCCCAACCAGAGAGTTCTCTAGGGCCTCAGATCAGGTAAAATTGGTGTCTGTTCTCATCTCATAAGCAGGGCAGGGCACACCTAGTTAAAACTCACCACATTCAGGCCAGGGACCAAACAGCAGGCAAGTTGAGCCTCTGAGTATGATTGGCCTAAAGGATAGAGCAGCGAAAAGATAACAGCAGAGCCCATGCAGCACACACTGGAGACACACCCTGAAGCGCCATGCCCTGGGCACTACATGACCTGTTCTTCATAAGGTCATTACTTTCAGGAGCAGGAGACATAACTGGCTTTTCCAACACACAGAAGACGGCACAAACTTAGGAAAAAATGATAAGATGGAGGAATTTATCCCAAATAAAAGAACAAGATAAGGCCACAGCCAGAGATCTAAGTAAAACAAACACAAGTAACAGGCTTGATGAAGAATTTTAAGCAGCAATCATAAGGATATTCACTGGGCTTTTGAAAAGAATAGAAGACATCAGCGAAATGCTTAACACAGAGATAAAAAATTAAAAAAGAACCAATCAGACAGGAAGAATAGAATAAACGAAATTGAAAACAGGCTTGATGCAATGAATAGCAGGCTGGAAGAAGTAGAGGAATGAATTAGTGACATATGAAGACAAAATACTGGAAATTAGTGAAGCTAAAAAAAAAGAATTGAATTTGATGTGAGAATAGACTTGGGGAACTCAGTGATTCCATCAAATGTAATAACATTCATATTATAGGATTCAAGAAGAAGAAAGGAAAGGGAGCAAAAAATTTATTTCAAGAAATAAATTTCAAGAAATAACAGCAGAAAACTTCGCTACTCTGGGGGAGGAAATAGACATCCAGATCCAGAAGGCACAGAGAACTCCCATCAAAATCAACAAAAGCAGGCCAACAACAAGACATACTGTAATTAAATTTTCAAGATATAGCAACAAAGAAAAAAATTTAAGAGCCACAAGACAAAGAAGTCCTTAACTTACAAGGGAAAACGAATAAAGCTAGCTGCAGATTTCTTAACAGAAACTTGGCAAGACAGAAAGGAGTGGCATGATACACTGAACATGCTGAGGGGGGAGAACACATAGCCACAAATACTCTATCCGGCAAGGCTACCATTCAGAATAGAAAGAGAGAACAGAGTTTCCCAGACAGACAAAAAATAAAGGAGTTCATGACCACTAAAACACCCCTGCAAGAAAAATCAAAGGGGGTCACTGAGAGGAAAAGAAAGAACAAAAGTTTAAGATAAGACAAGACAAGGAAGGAACAGAGAAAATTTCCAGAAACAATGACAGAACAAGTAATAAAATGGCACTAACTTCAAATCTGTCAATAATCACTCTGAATGTAAATGGACTAAATGCTCCAATCAAAAGGGTGTCAGAATGAATAAAAAAAAAACAATACCCATTTATATGCTGCTTACAAGAGACTCATTTTAGACCTAAAGACACCTGTAGATTGAAAGTGAGAGTATGGAGTACCATTTATCATACTAATGGATGTCAAAACATAGCTGGAGTAGCAATACTTCTATCAGACAAACTAGATTTTAAACCAAAGACTATAACAAGAGGTGAAGAATGGCACTATATCTTGATAAAGGGGAAACTCCAACAAGAGGATCTAACAACTATACATATTTATGCCCCCAACTTGGGAGCACTCAAATATATAAAACAATTAAAAATAAACATAAAGGAACTCATTGATAATAATACAATAATAGTACGGGACTTTAACACCCCACCAGATCTGCAATGGACAGATTATCTAAGCAGAAATCAACAAGGAAACAATGGCTTTGAGTGACACACTGGATCAGATGGACTTAACAGATACATTCAGAACATTTCTTCCTAAAGCAGCAGAATTCACATTCTTTTCAAGTGCACATGGGACATTCTCCAGAATAGATCACATACTGGCTCACAAATCAGCCATCAACAAATACAAAAAGATTGAGATCATACCATGCATCTTTCTGACCACAACTCCATGAAACATGAAGTCAACAACAAGAAAAAAATCTGGAAAGACCACAAATAAGTGGAGGATAAAGAACATGCTACCAAAGAATGAATGCGTCAATCAGGAAATTAAAGAAGAAATTAAAAACAAACACATAGAAATAAATGAAAATGGAAATATGATGGTCTAAAACCCTTGGGATGCAGCAAAAGTGGTCGTAAGAGGGAGGTGTATAGCAACACAGGCCTACTTCAAGAAGCAAGAAAAATCTCAGATATGCAACCTAACCTTATACTTAAAGGACCTAGAAAGAGAACAACAAATGAAGGCTAAAGACAGCAGAGGAAGAGAAATAATAAAGATTAGAGCAGAAATAAGTGATATAGAAACAAACAAACAAAAACAGTACAACAGATCAATAAAACTAGGAGCTGGTTCTTTGAAAGAATTAACAAAATTGATAAACCTCTAGCCAAATTTATCAAAAAGGAAAGAGAACATTCTCAAATAAATGAAATCACAAATGAGAAAGAAGAGATCACATCCAACACCACAGAAATACAAACAATTATAAGGGAATATTATGAAAAATTATATGCCAACAAATTGGGCAATCTGGAATGGATAAATTCCTACAAACATATAAACTGCCAAAACTGAAGGAGGAGAAATAGAAAATTTGCACAGATAATAACCAGCAAAGAAACTGAACCAGTAATCAAAAATCTCCCAACAAACAAAAGTCCAAGGCCACATGCCTTCCCAGGGGAATTCCACCAAACATTTAAAGAGAAGTTAATACCTATCTTCTGGAACTGTCCTCCCCCCCTCCCCCCCAAAAAAAAGACATGGAAAGAAAATTTCCAAACTCATTCTACGGAGGCCAGCATTACTCTAATTCCAAAACCAGACAAAGACCCCACAAAAAAGAGAATTATAGGCAATATCCCTAATGAACAAGAGGCAAAAATTCTCAACAAAATACTAGCAAATTGAATCCAACAGTACATTAAAAGAATCATTCACTACGATCAAATGGGATTTATTCCTGGGCTATAAGGGTGATTTAATATTTGCAAATCAATCAGTATGTTATACTACATTAATAAAAGAAAGGATATGAATCATATGGGATCCTCTCAATAGATGCAGAAAAAGCTTTTGATAAAGTACAGCATCCATTCTTGATAAAAACCCTCCACAAAGTGGGAATAGAGGGAACAAACCTCAACATCATAAAGGCCATATATAAAAAACCCACAGCTAATATCCTCAATGGGGAAAAACTGAGAGCTTTTCCTCTCAGGTCAGCAACAAGACAGGCATGTTACCATTGTTATTTAACATAGTACTGAAGTCCTAGCCTCAGCAATCAGACAACAACAACAAAATAAAAGGCATCCAGATTTGCAATAAAGAAGTCAAACTTTCACTATTTGCAGACTACATGATACTCTATGTAGAAAAACCCAAAAGACTCCACCCAAAAGCTGCTAGAACTGATACACAAATTCAGTAAAGTTGAAGGATACACAGAAATCTGTTGCATTTCTATACATCAGTAATGAAGAAGCAGACAGAAAAATCAAGGAATCAATCTCATTTACAATTGCACCAAAACCCATAGGATATCTAGGAGTAAACCTAACCAAAGAGGCAAAAGATCTGTACTCTGAAAACTATAGAACAGTTATGAGAGAAATTGAGGAGGACACAGAGTAATGGAAAGACATTCCATGCTCATGGATTGGAAGAACAAATATTGTTAACATGTCATTCTACCTAAAGCAATGTACACATTTAATGCAATCCCTATTAAAATACCACCGGCACTTTTCACAGAGCTAGAATAAACAATCCCAAAATTTGTATGGAACCACAAAAGTCTCTGGATAGCCAAAACAATCTTGAAAAAGAAAAGCAAAGCTGGAGGCATTCCTGACTTCAAGTTTTATTACAAAGCTGCAGTGATCCAGACAGTATGGTAATGGCACAAAAACAGACACATACATCAATGGAACAGAATAGAAAAGCCAGAAATAAACCCACAGTTGTATGTTCAACTCATCTTTGACAAAGCAGAATAAGCAATGGGAAAAAGTCTCAACAAATGGTGTTGGGAAAACTGGACAGCAAGATGCAGAAGAATGAAACTGGACCACTTTCTTACACCATACACAAAAATAAATTCAAAATGGATGAACAACCTAATGTGAGACAGGAAACTATAAAAATCCTACAGGAAAACACTGATAACCACCACTTTGACATCAAATGAAGCAACTTCTTTCTAGATACATCTCCTGAGGCAAGAGGAAGAAAAGCAAAAATAAACAATTGGGACTTCATCAAGATAAAAAGCTTCTGCACAGCAAAAGAAACAATCAACAAACCTAAAAGGCTACTTTCAGAATGAGAGAAGATATTTGAAAATTACGTATCTGATAAAGGCTCAGTATCCAAATTCTGTAGAGAATTTACCACACTCGGGGCGCCTGCGTGGCTCAGTCGTTAAGCGTCTGCCTTCGGCTCAGGTCATGATCCGGGAGCCCTGGGATAGAGCCCCGCATTGGGCTCCCTGTTCCGCAGGAAGCCTGCTTCTCCCTCTCCCACTCCCCCTGCTTGTGTTCCCTCTCTCGCTGTGTCTCTCTCTGTCAAATAAATACAATCTTTAAAAAAAAAAAAAAGAATTTACCACACTCAACACCCAAAAAAACCAAATAACCCAGGTAAGAAATGGGTGTAAGACATGAATAGACATTTTTCCAAAGAAGACATCCAGATAGCTAACAGACACAGAAAAGATGCTCAACACCACTCATCCTCAGGTAAATACCAATCAAAACTACAATCAGATATCACTTCATACCTGTCAGAATGGCTGAAATTAACAACACACAAAACAAAAGATGTTGGGGAGGATGTGGAGAAAGGAGAACCCTCTCAACTGTTGGTGGGAAAGCAAACTGGTACAGCCAGTCTGGAAAACAGTGTGGAGGTCCCTCAAATGTTAAAAATAGAACTACCCTACAACCTAGCATTTGTACTACTAGGTATTTACCCAAAGGATACAAAAATACTTGATTCCAAGGGACACATGTAACATGTTTACAGCAGCATTATCAACAATAGCCAAATTATGGCAAAAGCCCAAACGTCCAAAAACTGATGAATGGATAAAGATGATATGGTATATATACATAATAGAATATTACTCAGCCACAAAAAAGAATCAAATCTTGCCATTTGCAACAACGTGGATGGAGCTAGAGACTATTAAGATAAGTGAAATAAATCATTCAGAGAAATACAAATACCGTATGATTTCACGCCTAAGTGGGATTTAAGAAACAAAACAGATCAACATAGGGGGAAAAAAAAGAAAGAGGCAAAGCATAAAACAGACTCTTAACTATAGAGAATAAACAGAGATGCTGGAAGGGAGATGGGTGGGGGGATGGATTAAATGGGTGATGAGTATAAAGGAAGGCACTTGTGATGAGCAGTGGGTGTTATATGTAAGTGATGAATCACTAAGTTCTACTCCTGAAACTAATTTTTTTTAAAGATTGATTGATTGATTGATTTAATTTATAGCAATGCCTGAAAGCTAGGGGACTGGTAGAGGGAGAGGGAGAGAGAGAATCTCAAGCAGACTCTCCACTGAACATGGAGCTCAATGTGGGGCTCCATCTCATGACCCTGAGATCATGACCTGAGGCGAAATCAAGAGTTGGGCACTCAACCGACTGAGCCACCCATGTGCCTCTCATGAAACCAATATTATACTACATCTTAACTAACTGGAATTTAAATAAAAACTTCAAACAAACAAACAAAAAGGGTATATATAGAAGTAGATACCAATTCCAAAGTGCCACTACTGTAACTGGGGAACTTAATGCCCATAAACATAGTTGGCTGAGGTAATGTTATCAAATTTCAACTCACAGCATTTTGTTCCTAAAGCAATCAGTAAATATGCCTACTTTAAAACCTGTTTAATTAAAATAATAAAAAGAAGAAGATTTAACAATATTGTGCATTGATTAAAGACAGTGTTTTCAATTTTATCCCCCTAGCAACAACACATTTAAAACATAAAAATTAAAACATCTTCCTCATATCAGTAAAACTAGTCTTTCCTCTTCCTTAATCTGAGAATTCTTAGGTTTTTTTCTTAAAGATTTTATTTATTTATTTGACAGAGACAGAGATAGCGAGAGCAGGAACACAAGCAGGAGGAGTGGGAGAGGGAGAAGCAGGCTTCCCACCAAGCAGGGAGCCTGATGCAGGGCTCGATCCCAGGACCCCAGGATCATGACCTGAGCCGAAGGCAGACGCTTAATGACTGAGCCACTCAGGCACCCCTGAGAATTCTTAGTTTAAGGAAGTATTTACCTCACGTAATATCTAGTTAAGAAAAAAATTTCTAATGAGCATCAAACTGCCATAGTATTGAATATGGATAATAATATTTTCTGGGATTTTTCACTAATCTTTAATAGAATTTATAACAAGTTACAACTGAGTTTTGTTGAGTCTTTCAACAAAATAAGGGACTCCACTCTGAATTTTTATAAATATCACAATTTTATAATTAAGCAAGAGGTAATATAATACAGATATTGTTTCCACTACTGAATACCAACACAGTCCAGGACCATATATTACTATATAGTGTTCTTAAAATTTTGACCAATCTGGGGCGCCTGGGTGGCGTCGGGCTCACTGCTTTGCAGGAAGCCTGCTTCTCTCCCTCTCCCACTCCCCCTGCTTGTGTTCCTTCTCTCGCTGTGTCTCTGTCAAATAAATAAAATCTTTAAAAAAATTTTTTGACCAATCTTCAACCTTCAAGTGATGAATACAGTATAGATACTTAATATCGATTATGGATACTTAATACTGATTACTAGTTGTCATCACCACTGCACAGAACAACATGGAACAGTTTCCCACTGAAATTGACTGCTGTTTTTCTTTACATTATTAAAAGAGGCATCTTATATTACTAAAATGATATATACTAGAACTTGAATATGTTCACTCTAATATTTTCTTTATTTTTAAAACTCTGGAAGCCTGAATATTTTATTAAATTTAGGTATTTACATATTTCAATCCATAGTCCAAAAAATGTATAAGTGGTAATGATAAACTTCAGATCAGAGAATTTTATACAGTATGCCAAAAAATGTCTTGCCAATGACATTTTGCTGAGGTGACATTTCTTTCAAATAAGAGGTTATATTTAAGAGTGGAATAGGATACCTTAATTGTTTCTTAAACACTCCTTCTTATTTGGTAGTCTTCTGATTCAAGGCAAAATTAGGTGACAAATAATGCATTAACCAAATAAATATATAACTAAAAGTAATAAATAACTTAGACTACTTTATTGGAAAAAGTCTTATTATAAATTAAACATTGTAGGCATTTTTCTCTCTGTTCTCTTAGACAGAGTTCACTGCTCCTCCTCCCTTCCATGCTTAATGAAGGGCTTTATGGTAGTAATAAAAAATCCAAGCCCTTAGAAGTGTTGTTTGATGAGTATGCTGATTATTTGTAATTAAGTGTGTATTGTAGCTAAATGGCAATATGGGATCTACTTGGTTTGATCCTTTGTTATATAATTATTGTTTGAAAATTCAGTAAAATGCTAAAACAAATAAAGCTACTAATAATAAGAACAATTGATGAGTTTTTTGCGTGTGTTACACCCTCTGTCTCTAGACTGCGAAAGAATGCAGCTGTGTTGATTCATTATTAAAGAACTACTTGCAAAGTTAATCCCCAATCTACCAAATAAGAAATTAGCAAAACAACTCAATTGTTTTAACTCTTGATTATAAGTTTGATTACGTGAAAAATGATACTCATCCCTGTGATGTGATTCAATTTTGTCCTTCACCAGAACATAATTACTTAATAGAATTATCCTCTAGGTAATTTTACCGATGTATAAAACAATGAATTCTATTTTAGCGTCAACATATAAGATTGCTGAATTTTGTATCTTTAAAAATATTTACAGATTTATATCTTAAACTCTTTTTTTTAAGATTTTATTTATTTATTTGACAGAGAGAGACACTGCGAGAGAGGGAACACAAGCAGGGAGAGTGGGAGAGGGAGAAGCAGGCTTCCCACGGAGCAAGGAGCCTGATGTGGGACCTGAGCCGAAGGCAGACGCCTGAAGACTGAGCCACCCAGGTGGCCCTACAGATTTATATCTTATGAGAGAATTTCCAAATGACCAAACTGTCAATCCTAGGCTCATTAACAGGTAAGTAAACTGTAAAATCAATAACAAAATCTTCACTATACTATGGATTTCATTATAGTAAAATAGCATATTTCCCCTGGATTCAATGTACAATTTACTTAGAGAGTAAAATACTAGATTTTTGTCCCCCAACAGAATTAATAAGCCATTGTCATATTACTTTATTAAGGATTTTTTCTCATTTAAGAATATGAAGAGTTTATGAACTTGCAGACTATTTTATGAAGTATCACATTATCTATATAATTATAGTTTGCTACAAATAATGTTCTAATTTTGTTATATCTAAAGTTATATCAACCCGTTTCCAGTTTCTAATTTTTAACCTTAGTTTTATGCTTGTTTTTTCACAATACCATATGTTTATTATATTCTGAAGTTTAAGCCTAACAATTTCCTTTGAAAAGATTTTTATAGCTGTTTAAGTTGAGTGAAACTCCTTTCAACCTGTGATCCACTGATTCCTTGGGTATACTTCCATGATTAATACCAAGTACTGTACAAACTATTGGATATCTACCGACTACAAATGAATATCGCTTTACATTGAAAGTCAAGAAGTGGGATATTAAATGGTTTCCCACAGTCAGTTGCTGCAAAAAAGAAAATACTTTATTCCATCCAAATTTAATTAGAGAATTATTTCTAATGATTAAAGTATACTTCTTTTTTTTTTTTTCCCTCACAGAAGATAACACCATAACTGAAAATGAAGAGAAGGGAGAGCCAGCTCTGTGCAAATCTGGGAGAATTAAAATTTTCAGCTGACATCCAGCAGAACTTAAAAATTGCAAAGTTTCTTTAGAAAGACTATATTCAAAACTCTGCTTTAAGAACAAACCAAAAAACTGCAGATGGTAAGAGAATGAACATATTATGGATAATTATAAGGGTCTCAGTGCATGAAAGCCACCCACTCAGTTGCAGATGTCCCTTGTAAATAATGAGCACAGGAGAAGGAGATGATCAGCGAAACTTGGGCCATGCCAGAGAAATCAAAGAACTCTGAACATTGACTGTCATCTAAGAGAGACTGGAAAATCACGTGTCTACTATTCAGTTTGTCTTTTAGGCTTGAACATAAATTCCAGCACTTTTCTCCATCACCCTATCTATCTGCCAACAAACATACACATGTTACATTCATTTTTAAAATATTACTCTATTTATTTTACTCATGGTACTCATCACAGTCTGGAATTATCCTATTACTTCATGTGATTGTTTACATACTTCTTGTCTTTTTTGTTTTATTCACCACTAGAAAGCAAACTCTATGAGGAAACGTTATTAATGTTCAATATATGCAGTGTTTCTTCACCACTAGAAAGCAAACTCTATGAAGAAACGTTATTAATGTTCAGTACATGCACTGTTTTACACAGTGGCTATTAGTCACAAGCAGCTATTTAAATTTAAACTTGAATAATATGAAAAAAAGTTCCTTTTCCATATTTTAAATGTTTAGGAGTCACATATGGCTTGTGGCTACCTTATTTGGCTTCATAAAATTTTACTTCTATTAGTGGTTATGTTTGTAGTTTGAAATAATTTTTTAACCAATATTTTTCATTTACCAACACAAAAGAAAGTCAGCATTAAGTCTTCCCAAGTCAAAGGAGGAAATTAATTCCCTGGCTCTTACTTCTTTTTGCCCTCCTGAATTACACTTCAGTCAGTTTCCTGACTGGGACGGGGGAATCTAGATGTATGGAAAACTAGAATTTCATAACATTGTCTCTGTAGTTTCTCTCTGAATTTGTTGAAAAGTTATCTGCAGCCAGACAAACAAAATTGAGAGATTATGTGTCAATGATTTGTTTCCATAACTGTTTTTCCTGGAATTTGGGTATAAATTCTCACTTTGGTGAGGTTTTATTTGGAATGAAACTCTTCCACTCATCGAGTTTATATTGTAATTTTGTCTGTATGTTTACATTGCTTCTGAACCCTAAGGAGGTTGGCTTTCATACTTCACTCTTCCTTCTAGGATTCTGGACTGGGGAAAAAATGAAATTATGCTAGTATTTGGCCTACCATATTCTCCTTCAGTTCTATAACTCTTGTCTATCAGCAAGGGTAAAATGATTTCTAAAAGGGGTAGAGTAGCTCACCTACTTCTTCAGCACTCTTTTCAAAACTGATAAATACTAATACAATCTAACAGAAAGGCACCCACTTTTGAGAGGTCATTCTGTACGGAGTCCAGAAAGTTTTAATTTGAGCTTATTTAGCTTCCTTTCAATATAACCCAAATTTTAATGTAACATGAGGTGAATGACTTTCTGTAACTTCATTTCTTTTCTATTGTTATTTTTTCTCATTTAAATATATACTGGATAGTGGTATTTTTGTAAAATGTGCTAAATCTGCCATCTTTCCCAAATTTCTAAGGTTCTCTTGACCCCAAAACTAAATTAGGAAAAACAAATCTAGATGTTTTTACGTGTAGTCAGTTGGAAATCTTACATCCAACTTAAAAAAAATGCCATTAATGAAATTATGTTCTTTTGTCCACAGCCCTTCAAGCTAAAGTTTGCTTTGTTGAAATACATTTCTTTAGGCAATATATGTTGAAATAGCTCTGCATTTTTCTTATTATTACTTATATTTTGCTACTAAACTTTAGAAAAAAAAATTTGTCTTATTTCCAGCCTAAAAAGAATCTGGCACATAATATGTACTCAACAAATGTCCAATGAATCCATGAATGAATGATGATCCAGTTAATTAGTGCATCTATATGAATGTTCTTTTATAGACAAAAAAGGAAACTACCCAGATTCTCTTTTATATCTAAAACAATAAAAAGATGTAAATAAAAAATAGCAGAGATTATTAGTGAAAAGCTGTACAACTACCTTATTGACAAATGGCAATTTTAAGTTTTTATTTATACAGGCAACATGAGTAAATCAATTTTGATTTACATATTTAAAAAATATGATAGGATATCATCAGGGTTAGGATAAGATGCAGAGTAGGCAATACTGTCTAATGACAGGAGCTGTAACATTCCAAGTCTACCTAAATGGCCTTGTCAGTAGGCACATGAAGTATAAGGAAATAAAGTTCACATTAGAATTTCTGGAAGTTCAATGTTCAAGGTTGGAGTAATTCTATATTTGGATTAAGGATTCTGGCTGGGGATCACCTCATATGAGTAAGTCTACCCTATTATATATAGAGTCTGAGATAAGACTAAAAATGGAGGTCCACATGCCACCTGACTAAATATTTAATTTGTAAATTAATGAGTTTAATAAAATGTTTCATAACAGATATTGTAGCCCTGTTCTGACAAATATATCTTCATAATGAAAAAAATAGAAAATCTAGTTTTAAAGTGAAACATATCAAAGATGACAAATCTTTGTATTTATTTCCAATAGTTCTCTGGATAGCCCCTATTTAAGAACTGTTAAATGTGGGAGATTTTGCTGTCCTTGCAACCTAACAAATTAGCCTGCCTTACATGGACACTGAAAGAAGACATGAGAATCTTGGGCTGGAGACAAAGGACCTCATTACTCACAGCATTAGAATAACCAGAATGCTATCACTTATACCAGATTATTGAGCCCAATTCCCACATGGTGACAGGACAAGGGCCACATGATGCCTGGGCATGCAGCGACTTGCAGTACAGGAGTGAAAATCTGACCATAGGAAATCTCAATCTTTTAAGGGAGCTGGAAACAAACCTGTTCAAACTTGGCACCTGAGAGAGACATTATTCTGAATAGAAAAATTCTGTCCTCTTTCCTGGAAGAACACACTATCGCTATCTCCCAAGTCTGTCTGCCATGCAAATATTTTTTAAAAAGTAGTCTGTAATAAGAAGAATGACAGTGTCTCTGTTGGCAACATGTGTAGAACTATGAGTCATCCATGGAGAATTATCTCCTAATCATCTTACAATGTTTGAGTGAATAAAAAATAATTAACAAATTACTATATAATTATTTCATAAAAATTGTTATTTATGCCTTAATTTCAGCAAAATCACTAAATATGTTGTTAAAAATAACCTTTCCAGGGAACCCTCCTACACTGTTGGTGGGAGTGCAAGCTGGTGCAGCCACTCTGGAAAACAGTATGGAGGTTCCTCAAAAAGTTGAAAATAGAGCTGCCCTACAACCCAGAAATTGCACTACTGGGGATTTACCCCAAAGATACAAATGTAGTGATCTGAAGGGGCATATGCACCCCAATGTTCATAGCAGCAATGTCCACAATAGCCAAACTGTGGAAAGAGCCTAGATGTCCATCAACAAATGAATGGATAAAGAAGATGTGGTATATATATATAGTGGAATATTATGCAGCCATCAAAAAATGAAATCTTGCCATTTGCAATGACATGGATGGAGCTAGAGGGTATTATGCTAAGTGAAATAAGTCAATCAGAGAAAGACAATTATCCTATGACCTCATGAATATGAGGAATTTGAGAAACAAGACAGAGGATCATGCAGGAAGGGACAGAAAAATGAAACAAGATGAAACCGGAGGGGGAGACAAACCATAAGACACTCTTAATCTCAGGAAACAAACTGAAGGTTGCTGAAGTGGAGGGGGGATGAGAGGGATGGGGTGGCTGGGTGATAGACATTGGGGAGGGTATGTGCTATGGTGAGCACTGCGAATTGTGTAAGACTGATGAATCACAGATCTGTACACCTGAAACAAATACATTATGTTAATTAAAAAAATTACCCTTCCACATAGTTTTGTTCAATTGAAAGTAATGCCAAATTACATATTTTTTTCTGAGTCATTGTAGTTCTTACGTTGAGTCCTATTAACATTAATTTGGGAAAAAATGTTACTATTTGGGGAAGTTGCAATGAAATTGTCTATAAAATTCTTGAAGCAATTCTTAGATTCAGAAATAAAGTAGGATTTTGAAGTTGAGACCAAATTCTGAAATGGAGTTGTAGATGTTATCATCCTAAAACAGAAATATTTTAATTTCATCACAGAAATCACTAACTTCTATTGCAGTTTTTACCATTTTTAATAGATCTAGATTTGTACAATAACTACATTCATCATCACAAATGTTTCATTTAGACACATATATGAATTATTCAGTATTGCAAAATATTCAAGTGTCATGATATTTGTTAATTACAATTCGTCATTTGTAGATTCTTTTAGAACCATGAATTAGCACACAAAAAGCAGTAAAAGGGCAAATGGCATTGATACTTCATCAAATCTATAACATTTATGTCCTATATTAGGAAGGCCCTATCATCAAGTTTACTAATCTTTCCTTCTGCTGTGTATAATCTGCTATTACTCCTCTCCAGTGAACTGTATAGTCATCCCTAAAATTTCCATTTTTTGTTTCTATAGAATTTATTTTCATTATCGTTATACTTTCCTTTAGATTCTTGAACATCTTTATGTGTTTTTTAAAATTTTGTTTCTCAATTGTAGGCATTGATTTCTAGATGTGTTTCTTCTAATTTATTATTATCAGGTTATTGGTTAGATTTTCCTGGATCTTCAAGTGCCTAATATATTTTGATTGAATGCTGGACATTATAAATGTTACATTTTTGAATATATGAAATGTTATACTTTCTTGATTTTTTTTGGCAGGAAGTTAAATTATTTGTGGATTAGATTGATCCTCTGAAAGCTGGCCACATCCACTGTTAGAATACATCTACAGTAGTCTTTACTTCAGGAATGGTTTATCACTACTCAAAATGTATGTAAGCCATTTCTGGTGACTCTACTTATAGCCATGAGTATTCAATAATATCTCCCTCTCCTCCTTGTCTCAATTCAAATGTCTTCCTATACTATATGAGTTTTGATTACTGTTTAGTTTACAGATCCAAGGTAGTTGCTCATTGTCCTGTCTTGCGCAGTATCATCCTTTATGGTTATATAGCTGACTAGTCTTCTGGTGAACACTGGAGAGGAGTCCACATAGATTTCTGGAGCTCTTTCTTCTGTGTAACAATCTTTTATATGTATTCTACACCATATATCCCCACTGCCTATGAGCTCTGATCTTTATCTTCTTTGTACGGAGATGATGTTTCCTCTGATTGATTTCCCCCTCACTATACTAGAGTCCAGAAAGTGCTTCTAGGCAGTCAGCAAGCTAGAGTAATCATAAAATTCATCTCATTTGTTTTTCTTCTATTGGGATTATAGCTCTGTACTGTCTAGTGTCCAATGTCTGAAAACATTTTCTGGTTGTTTATGGCAGGAGAGCTAGCCTAGTAACATATACTTGAATATTCTTTTTTTTTTTTTTAAAGATTTATTTATTTATTTGACAGACACATAAAGAGAGAGCACAGATAGGTAGAGCAGCAGGCAGAGGGAGAGGGAGAAGCAGGCTCCCCGCAGAGCAGGGAGCCCAATGCAGGGCTCGATCCCAGGACTCTGGGATCATGATCTGAGCTGAAGGCAGCCGCTTAACTGACTGAGCCACCCAGTGCCCCTTGATTATTCTCTGAAGCAGAATAATTTGGTTCCTTTTTGTATTTTCCATTTTTCTCTCATAATTTTCCACCTCTTACCTCTTGATGCCTGTATTTTTCTTTAAATCTTTGACCTTATATATAATAGCTCTTTTAATTTTCCTATCTGCTAAATTTTAGTGACATCCTTAAATCTCTCTTGACCTTTTCCTTTAAGCTACAGATGATAGGATCCTTCTTCTGTATATGATTATCAGTTTGTGATTATATACTAGTCCTTATGGATGTTACATTGTTGAAAGTCTGGGTTCTGTTGGTTTCCTTTGAAATTGATGAATTTTGTTCTTACAGAAAATTCATTTACAATTCTAGTTGAGTCTTGATTATAGAATTTATTAGGGTAGTTTTGAAGTAGCCTTACCTAGCATGACAGTAGCCTTACTTCTATAGAAAGGGCTTTCTGTCATTTCTGTTGAATGTCCAGAGTGAGCATGAAGTCTCTCCACACTGGCTATATGAACTCCAGTGTATCCAGAATTTTGTAACCTCCAGAATTTCTATTTGGCATACAGTTCTTCAGTAGTTGTCCTCCGCCAAGTTTCATGCAGTAACAGACTGTGCGCGTTGCAGATTAATCTTCAGCCAAAGGCTCAAAGGATCCCTGTGCAGATTTCTGGTGTTCTTTCTCTGCATATCTCCTTTTTTCTCTCATATCCTGCTTTCCAAATTTCAGCTGCCTCAGGAGTCCCATATTCCAACTGTTGATTTCCTCTTCTCAGGGAGACTGCTTATATCTTCTTGAGCTCCTCTTCTTTTATCATGGTTCAGAAAGTTTACCCCACCCTTAGTTGAATTCTTGGTGAATGTGATGCTTACTTAATGTGTTTCCTTTCTCTTACAGGTAAAAGCCTTGTTCCATGTGTTGTTCAGGAGCTAAAGAGTGTTTCTTTGTATAGTTTTTCCAGTTTTATAGTTGTTTAGAGTGCTGTGGAGGGGAGACTGGTACCTGCTATTCCATATTTGAAGGATATTTCTTCTGAGTATACAATTGTGAATGGCAATGTTTCCAGCATTTAAATATATCATCAAACTGTAATGTATCTTTGATTGCTCCTATTAAAAAGTCAGCCATCATGGGTGTTATACGTAAACAATGAATCATGGAACACTACATGAAAAACTAATGATGTAATAATGTATGATGACTAACATAACATAATAAGATAAAATTAAAAAAAAAAGTTCAGCCATCAATATCAGTACTCCTCTGAAGGTAACAAATACATCTTTTGGTTCTCTGGTTACTGTCAAAGTTTACTCTTCATCTTTGATTTTCAACAGTTTCACTTTGATGTAATTGGATATGTCTTTTTAAAAATATTTATTTTGCATAGAATTGAATGAAATATTTGCATCTGCATGGGATTCACAGAGAAATTTTCATCAGTTTTTTAAAAATTATGTGCTGTGATTTATTCAAACATCTATTCGATGTCATTTTCTCTCCCCCCTCTCTCTCTGGGGCTCAAATTTTGCATATGTTAGAACATTTGATAGTGTCTCACATGTTTCTTGCATTTTACTTTATATCTTTACTTTTTAGTCTATTTTCCATCTTCTCTTTCAGGTTTTTATCATGGTTCACATATTAGTCATAAAGTCCCTATCTGATAATTTCAATATCTGAATTATCTGTGGGCCCTCATCTACTATCCTTGATTTATATTAATTTTCAGTCATTTCAATCTCTTTTTAGTATTCCTCTTAAGTATGGTGAACATTGTTGAAATACACTCGTGAAAACATTGATAATGTTTTCTTCTTCCAAAAGGGCAAACTTTTCTTCTATAAGCTTTAGTATTCTGGTGATTAACTTGATCTTGTTGTGTCTAGATTTAAGGCTTTACTAGGGCTTGTCTATTCAGTTTGTCCTTCCTTATAAGGTGTAGTCCTTATTCATAGGCATCATACTTATTTCTTGGGTATAGTCTTTACAGCAAGACATTTTGGGAGTTTTAACCAGTGGTCTATGATATTGATTAGAGTTCATACACTTTGGTAAAGTTTTAACTCTGAAATCTATCTCCCAGTATTCCATAGCTACTCAAATTTTTGTTCATTTCTTTAGCCACATGGTTGCTGTTCTAAGTTGTGTTTCTTTGAGATTTACTTAGCACATGTGTAGTAAAGGAGTCAGCCAATAGGCAGAAGAAATTTTTTTTTACAGGTTTTTTTAGTTTTACTCTCCTTTTCTATAGTTTTCACCACTCTGGAATTTTTCCTGAGTTCCTGATAACACTGACAGCCCTGAACACAACCTCTGCTGTCTTTGACCAGGTAATGTGATGCTTTGTTCTTTGTCTCTATTCTGCCACCCTTGAAGTGGAGAACAAACTTTGGAAAAAAGCTGTGATATCTGATACCTAAAGAAAGAGTGATGCTTAAATTGCAAATGGGTATTAATAATATCATACAGAGTTGTGGAAATGCTCTGATAATAAATGTACATGGTCCAAGACAATGATACTGAGTATAGTTTTAAGAATGCATATAGATAGGTAAAGTTTACTGATAAGTGAATTTATGGTCCATAAAGATGTGTATTAAAACTTACATAAAATAAAAATTCCACCTACAACACCGATAACTGAACACTCACCCTTTAACTGAAGGCAGTAGATTAAAATTAAAGCTAATGCTTCAAATAATAAATGTGATACTTTATTTCACAGATTTTAAAATACTAGCAATGATTACATAGTGGCACACATCAATGGGTAGATGAGGTACTTGATTTATTCTGCCTCACTTTTGGTTTAATGTTTGTTTGTTTTAAATATGTACTGCTGACTACTGCTAAATATCAAATAATTTGATTTAAAGCTTTTCACATACATATAATTCTCTAACACAACTTTGTCTCTCAGGGGATCCTTTTTTATCTACTTTCTATCATTTCAACATACTTGCCTTTTCTAGCCATCATTTAATATAATAATTTCTTTAGATGGAAAGTGAAAGTAACATATATATCATGATTCCAATATCTAATACTTGGTTAGCAAGTAATATTACTGATATTTGTTGTAATTTTCTGCTGGATGCTTATTAGATGTAATATTGCATTGTAGAAAACAGTGACAGCAGGGACAAACTGGAACCCTCCTCCCCCATACATTTCAGAAAATACAGAAAAGGGGATTTTTTTTCTTAGAAAAAAAATTAGTAATTAAATCCTTAAAGTTAAAAAAAAACTTTTGACACTTTTAGGTAACTTGCTTACAATGAATTAATGTTTTAGGTAAAATAATATCTAGCAAACACCATTTGGGTGTATACACTCTCTTTTGGCATGTTTTAAGAAAGTATCATTTCCAGGATTTATGAAGTGTGCTCTCTTGAATTCTGTCTTGGTTTTGTTTAGGGTTATATGTTCAGTTCAAACACACTCAGAATAGAAGTTGGGCCTCTTTGTCAGCGATGCAAATTGAGAAGCACCCAACAGTTCTACCTTAAAATGTTTGTTGAGAGATTAATTAGACATGTACAGAGGGTAGTGTATGAAAACTTTATTATAATAGAATTTTTTATACAAGTGAAATATTTATATTATAGCAAAATTTGGTAGTGGGTTAAAAATTTAAGTATAGCTTCACACATTTACTCATGCGAAAAAAAGAATACTCTAGGAAAAAATATATAAAATAAATTTGAGAGATTTAGTATAAAGTTGAACCATGTGAAACTGTCATAAAAAATGGTTGAGTACACTCTAATTCATGCAGAAAGATCAGGTAAGTTGTGGTTTTAATGTCCCAGAGAGAGAACATTACAGCCTGGACTAGTTGGTGACAATGAATATGAAAAAAATAAAGAAGCATTTAAGGAGAAGTGAAAGGATTTGGTAACTGGATGTGAGGTATGAGGAGGGGAACTCTAGAGTCAAGGATGACTTTCTTGTTTTGACCTAGACACATGAGCAGATTGTGTGTTATTTATGAAATACAGAACACTAAAATAGAAACAGTTTTGTTTTGAAGGGTGGGACAGCGATGATAAGTACAGCAGAATTTTGGTCATGTTCATGTGGTATTTGAGTGCCACAAAGATATCCTAGAGAAGAAACTTAGGTGGTATTTGGAGAAGTACACGTAGCAGTCATGGACATGTTTGCTCTTGAGGCACAGAAGTTGTGTTGAAACATAAGAATGTATGAGATCATTTGTGAAAGTGTGTAGAGTAAGGTAAGAAGGCCTACAACAATTCCGAGAATTAGCAAAATTTAAGAAGGTAGCAGAAACCAAAAACTGGCCAAAAAAGAATATTCAATGTTGTAGAAAACCAAGTGAGTTGTTGTGCCATAGGGAAAATTAGAGACTGTTTTGGGTGAATGACCAATACTGTCAAATAATACAGAAATTCCAAACAACATAGTGGTTGAAAAGCATCCACTGGATTTAATCTCAAGGAAGTGATTTGTGACTATGACACAAGCAATTAAAGTGGAGTAGTTGAAGTATTTCCTTTGCTGGAGTGGGATGGAGTAGGTAATGAAGTACTTAGAGTCACTGAAGATGATGAAAAGATCTATATTTATTTACATGGAAATGTGTTCATAATGTATCAATAAATTTTTTAAACATCAGGTTACTAAGTAGTATTAAAATACAATCTGTTTAAAAAAGAATGTGTGAATATGCACATAAAAGTATAAAATGACTGTAAAAAGTGAGAATAAACTGTAGACCACAGTTTGCTTAGAACTTTATATTATTACCTCAGAGGCTTTGTGTGAGAAATAAATGGGATAAGAAAACCACAACTTAGGTAAGTCTATGATCACCCAATGATTTAATCAGTGGAACTACAATTCTATTTAGGAAGTCTTGCCCCTCTCCTCCCAAAAGACATCAGTTTGCTAAAGTTATTTTCAGGATTAGATACATTTGTAACTATTTTGTAATGTATGTGCATAAAAAAAGAAAACTTTAAAATAAGTCATTATAACTATAGAAAAATCTTTATTATACAACCTTTCTCATAACACAAAAATTCAAAGTTCTGGATTAATGGGTCAGTTTTCAAATAGACTAAATGATGGAGAAAAAGTACCCAAAGAAAAACATGATTATATTTTTCGGTAATAATTATTCTAGCATGTCCAGACAAGTTAAGTAAATGTTGAGTTTTTTGAAAGTGTCTTAAAGTTTAATAAAAATATCAATATGTTTAGGGGTGCCTGGGTGGCTCAGTCGGTTAAGTGTCTTGACTCTAGATTTCCCCTCAGGTAATGATCTCAGGGTTTTGAGATGACTCCCCTCAGTGGGGAGTCTGCTTGAGATTCTCTCCCACCCTCTCCCTCTGCCCCTCAATCCCACTCTCTCTCTCTCTCAAATAAATAAATAAATCTTTAAAAAAAGAAAAATATCAATAGGTATAAAATTTTAAAATCTGAAATATTATGAAATATTATTATATTATATTAAATAACAAGGACTATGCCTTGTTATATAATGGGGGAGTTCAAACATGTTAAAACTTGGTATGGATGTAAGGTCACAATTATCATACATTCCTCTTTACAGCTGTGACATCGGCTGTGAAAACCGATCATGGCATCCCTACTGAAATTTCTGTAGATTGATTGTGCTGGTTCAGCTTCGATAAAAGGTCAGCAAATGCAAAGTGAAGTAGACATGTTAGGTCAAAGAAACACTCACATGCATGATGTAATATACTTTATTTCCTTGAATCACGGTTAGATTATTATACCATTTCTACATTTTGCTTCTAACACACTATGTTTAATTATAAACTGAAAAATAATTATAATTATAATCCTTTCCTATCATGAAATAATGAAGACTAATTTATCAATTTCAAAAAAGTTTTGAATTTGGATATTATATACTAATTATATTTTATAGTTATTTTCTTATAGTTCTATGAATAGACTTTTAAAATCCTGAGACACACCCACATGCACACATACACACACACACAAGCTCTGTGAAGACACAACTATTTGACAAAAAACAATATAAACAGTGAAGTTTTTATTCATAACAATAAATGCAGAAAATCCTAGGTCTTAGTAAATAGCACTCCTAAAAATTTTCAAGTATTTTCCATCCTGCTCCAGGATTTAAAATGAAGATGAGCTGGCCACTTTCATGGTTTGGTTTAATAGGACCAATTCCTCAATAGCTTTTTCTCTGCAGATAATTTTTCACAAAAAAAGCATTCCCCCAATGGCCTCCATTACTGTGATTGACAGAGAATATGTGAGAAGGTGTCTCACATGCTACCATAGTATAAGAAGCAGTATTCCAGTATTACCATTTTTGAAGTGGTGGCAGATGTAAATCAAATTAGCATACAAAGGAGAAAAATCTCTTTGCCTAGATACTGCTTCAACTTCCTTTCAAAGTGGCTATAGTAAGAGCTCATTTGGCATTTTGCAGTTTTGTCTCCCTTATTTGGATCAGAATTAGCCAGTACCAGGTAAGAGAATATGTTTTGAATATTGCCATTGTGCAAATTTATATGGTGGAGAATGATTAGTTATTATTTTAGCCATGAGAACTTATTATACGAGATTACTGAAAATGCCTTCACAGAAAAACACAAACTGAAGGTAAAGGCTACAGAAGATTTGCTCCTATTTACAAGGACATTTTCATTTCACATTATAACAACTACCTGGTGAATAACTATCACATAATTAAAGAGGAGTTATAATAATGACACTGGAATTAACTTTTGTTCGGACACTTCTTTTTTTGTTTTGTTAAAAAATCTTTCTATGGACAGGAAATATTTAGTAACAATCTAGACTATGCTACAGCTTTTTATAAATTATGCCCATTCCCATAGATTTGTAAAAATATAACTTTATTTTTATTAGCACCTTTACCCAGCTATCCTTTCCATTAATATGTTCATGTTGCAGATTTTGAACTAAGGTCTGCTTATTCCAAAGTCATGAAACATGCTAGCCTTTTGAAATTGCTGCAAACATTAAAATAAATATTTTGGTAACATGAAAATCATCGTGGTGAGTCTTTTTAACTATAATACCTAACCCCGGTACCTCTGAGACTGCTTATTTTCTTTACAGTACTTTAACACAGTCTGAAAAATTGGTAATATATTTTTCATCTTTATTTTTGTCTCTCTTCACCTTGAGGGTAGGGACTTTATGGTTTGTCCTATTCATCACTATATTCCCATTACCTAGAGCATTTCTTGACACCAGGCAAGTGCTCAATAAATGTTGGTTGAATTTTAAAAGATACTTTAATAGATGAAAATTTCAAATTTATTTCATTCCTAGAGTTTCATAAATCTTATACTGTTTTAATTGTAAGCAACTAAAATAAAATAAATGTTTGTAAATAGCACTCAGGTATGGGGCACCTGGATGGCTCAGTCACTTAAGCATCTACCTCTTGGTTTCCCCTCAGGTCATGATATCAGGGGTCATGAGAATGACCTCCACAACTGGCTCCAGACTCAGTGGGGAGTCTGCTTCAGGATTCTGTCCCTCTGGCCCTTCCCCCACTCATTCTCTCATGCCCATAACATTGCAGGCTCTCCCTCTCTCTCTCAAATAAATAAATAAAGCTTTAAAAAAATAGTATTCACGTAATGGCAATAAAACACAATATACTGAGAACGTTAAAAAAAAAGATGTTCTAAGGATGTGGATATTTGTAAAGTATTTTTTTTATTTATTATTACATTATGTTAAACACCATACATTACATCATTAGTTTTTGATGTAGTGTTCCATGATTCATTGTTTGTGCATAACACCCAGTGCTCCACGCAGAACATGCCCTCTTTAATACCCATCACCAGGCTAACCCATCCCCCACCCCCCTCCCCTCTAGAACCCTCAGTTTGTTTTTCAGAGTCCATCATCTCTCATGGTTCATCTCCCCCTCTGACTTACTCCCCTTCATTCTTCCCCTCCCACTATCTTTTTTTTTTAATGTATAATGTATTATTTGTTTCAGAGGTACAGGTCTGTGATTCAACAGTCTTACACAATTCACAGCGCTCACCATAGCACATACCCTCCCCAATGTCTATCACCCAGCCACCCCATCCCTCCCACCCCCCACCACTCCAGCATCCCTCAGTTTGTTTCCTGAGATTAAGAATTCCTCATATCAGTGAGATCATAGGATACATGTCTTTCTCTGATTGACTTATTTTGCTCAGCATAATACCCTCCAGTTCCAACCACATCATTGTAAATGGCAAGATTTCATTCCTCTTGATGGCTGTGTAATATTCCATTGTATATATATATATATATATATATATATATATATATATATATATATATATATACCATATCTTCTTTATCCACTCATCTGTCGATGGACATCTTGGCTCTTTCCAGTTTGGCTATTGTGGACATTGCTCTGTAAACATCGGGGTGCACATACCCCTTCGGATCACTACATTTTTATCTTTGGGGTGAATACCCAGTAGTGCAATTGCTGGATCGTATGGTAGCTCTATTTTCAACTTTTTGAGGAACCTCCATACTGTTTTCCAGAGTGGCTGCACCAGCTTGCATTCCCACCAACAGTGTAGGAGGGTTCCCCTTTCTCCGCATCTCCGCCAACATCTGTCGTTTCCTGACTTGTTCATTTTAGCCATTCTGACTGGTGTGAGGTGATATCTCATTGAGGTTTTGATTTGGATTTCCCTGAGCCGATCGATGTTGAGTACTTTTTCATGTGTCTGTTGGCCATTTGGATGTCTTCTTTGGAAAAATGTCTGTTCATGTCTTCTGCCCATTTCTTGATTGGATCATTTGTTCTTTGGGTGTTGAGTTGGATAAGTTCTTTATAGATTTTGGATACTAGCCCTTTATCTGATATGTCATTTGCAAATATTTTCTCCCATTCTGTCGGCTGTCTTTTGGTTTTGTTGACTGTTTCTTTTGTTGTGCCAAGCTTTTTATCTTGATGAAGTCCCAATAGTTCATTTTTGCCCTTGCTTCCTTTGCCTTTGGCAATGTTTCTAGGAAGAAGTTGCTGTGGCTGAGATCGAAGAGGTTGCTGCCTGTGTTCTCCTTTAGGATTTTAATGGACTCCTATTTGTAAAGTATTAAAAATAATCCTCCATTTTATTTTTCAAATACATTATCACATAAAATATATTGCCACTTATAAAACATTTGAAATTATTATATCAAATACAAAGCTAAGCCTCTGAAAGTTATCAGAATTCTAAACATTTATAACCTAAAGTATAATTTATCTTAAATAATTTAGTTAGGGCAAAGCTATTCTGGCATTTTGCTTGAGACATGTTTTTAAGCTGAATTTTAACCCAAGAAAAATGAAATCAATTTAAACTACTTCCTCATTTTTGATTCTTAAGTGGTATCTCCATTCTCCAAGTCATTCTATCATCTTCCCCATGACTTCTATTTGCATTCTGAGACACCTTCCATTTTTGCTTTCCACAATACTTATTAAAGCTTTACTACTGTTAAAACTTTATTTTTTGTCTATGTTAACCAATATTTTGTTGCAGATATACTTATTTTTTTTCCTACTTTGGCTTCCTTGAATTTTTGGCTTATCTCCTCCAATTTTCCCCATGTGGCTATATCCTCCTGTAGCCTCGTATCTTTTTGAGGATAACAAGAAATTGCTTTTAAAAAATGCTTCTATTCCTTGTAGAAATTCCTTTGCAGTGATAGACACTCCCTGTGAGACTCTATGGCAATATTCACTTTCCTTTGAGACTTCAAGGGTACATACTGTTTTGTTGCTCATTTTATTCATCCTGAATTAGGAAGCGAGCTATCCACATCAGTATATGTTATGAAACAGTTTAATAGGATGGTTGATGATGATTGAATAAGATCCAATTCAAATTGGCTCCAGTGAAAAAAAGGGAATTTATTGAAACATCTACCGAAAATTTCCAGTGTTTGATCAGGTATAGATGGATCTAAGTACTCAAATGACATCAGGAGTCACTCTTCCTCATCTCTACTTCATTTATTTTAGTTTCATTCAGGCAAGCTCTTCACATGTCTTGGCAAGATGGTCTTCACATGGTTTATTCTCAGAAACCTTTGCTCAAGGAGATTCATTTCCCCCATATTGTAGTTACAGAAAAGTTTTAATGATTGATTTGGATTTTCTTCTTAGGCTCTTCATGAAGAAGTCACTTTGGCCATAGGTTTGTAAATACGTTGGATCAGCCTAGGTTTTATGTCTACCTCTTATGATGAAGAAAGGAATTAGTCTTGTCAACTACTTGAATTCAGAGTTACAGGAAAGTCTCTAAATAAAAGAAGATGATGGGGATGTTATTGCTGGGTAGAAGGATAACAAATGTCCACTACACACAGGCCATATCAACTTTTCTTGATCATGCTCACTACTTAGCAAACCCAACATTCTCAGATTAAGAATACCATCCTGGATTTCAGTCCATTATTTCCTATTAAAATATGGCTGGAAATGTTGGAAAGTACAATGAAAGTCTTAAAAGATTCATTATAATTTGAACATTGCAACTACCTATTTATATAAACTTGAACAGGTTATTTGACATTTTAGGAGCTCCATTTGCTTAGGAATAAATTTAGATAATTATATTTTCTCTAAAATTCTAATACTATAATTAAATAATTAGCTTATGAGTCACTCTTGTGTGTGCCACCACCTCTCTCTGTCTCAGTTTCTCAAGTATAAAGTAAGTTGCAGGGTTCCTGTCCTTTCTGACCATTTGGTGTACAGTGAAAGTAAAATAAAGTGAGTGGAAGGAAAGTACCATGAAATATGTGAACAAGAAAAGTTTTCATTTTTACAGTGCAAGAAATAAATTATGGATCATTTTGTTTAGTTGAATCTTAGGCAACCTCTCTTTAAAACAGGCTAAAACAATGTATATTTTTGCTCATATTAGTCCAATAAATCCTCTTTGTGTATATTTAATAAAGCCCATGAATGTTTTTCTCTATACTCAATCCCTCAAATACTGATGGTACTTTGTAAGTGACCTAACTTACTTAACAGGTATAATAATAATAATAGCTAATATTTATTAAGTGCTTATTTTAAACTAACTAAACTAAAATGCATACCACTTAATTCACAACATAAAACTAATTATTTTGGATTTTTTTCTGAAATAGTATTTGTGGAAACCTAGTAATAGTGGCTTTACTTTTCAGTATAATAGAGATATATTTTTGTGACTATTGACTATATAGGACATAAAAAAATGTGATATTTTATCTGCAATTAATTAGTGATTGTCATAGTGCTCCTGAGGTATGTATTTTTATTTTATTTATTTATTTTTTTAATATTTTATTTATCAGAGAAAGAGAGAGAGGGAGAGAGTGAGTGAGCACACAAGCAGGGGGAGAGGCAGGCAGAGGGAGAAGCAGGCTCTCTGCTGAGCAAGGAGCCAATGTGGGACTCGATCCCAGGACCCTGGGATACATGACCTGAGCCGAAGGCAGACGCTTAACCAACCGAGCCACTCAGGTGTCGCGAGGTATGTATTTTTAGAACAAATCTGCTGTTGCTTTTACAATATGAGTTCAATAATTCAGGTTTTTCATTCACACCAGTTCCACTGGAATACATAACATTGAGTTAAGTTTTAACCAAATTATTTGTGTTACTTACGAAACAATACTTGAGTCATTTTTACTGTATAAAAAATTTATGAAACTTCCACACTGCTGCTGATTTTTATCTAGTACCATTTAACTTATCAGAGGTACAATCTACTCTAAATTTATTTTGGTTATAACACTGAACCTATTTCTCATCAAACTCAAAAAAAATTTTTTAGGGGAAATCACACAGCCTTTGCATGAATAAAAGTCCTCTCATTGACTTTTGCTTCCTCCCACATTGTCCCATGATGTTACATATTACACTGTTCTGAGAGCCCCTGTAATAATATAGATGCATTTTTTGTTTATGATACAGTAATTACTTACAGTGCTACAGTTATAATTGTAATGTGAGCAATGTAACTGTCATCTGGTAAAATGTGCTCTTTGAGCATGGTGAGTATGTAGACACAATTTGTTAAATGCCAACTTATAACACAAGATTCCATAGAGCACAGCAAACTAAAAAACAATAGAAATGAGTTCTTTGATATCTTTGTCATCCTCAAAAGGATTTCTGATGAAATACTGAATATTATCTGTAGCTTATTTCCTGATAATCTATTTAGTGACCTTATTTTAGGTGTTTCATGAAATAACAGTGGACCCTACTGCAATAAAAATGAATGATACTTTTCACTACATAAAGACTGCATCATTCACATGTAAAACAGGATCAAGAACTGTGATAATTTTAGATGAAATAATTCATTTGGAACTTTATTCATAAAAATTAAAATATTTTAAAATGAGGAAAAATAACTACTTGAAGGTCATACCTAAATTCTTAAAATGAATAAAATATGTATATTGTACTTCAGGCTAATGTAAGGCAAAACAATGTATTCAGTGGATCCAAACAATAAATTGAGGAAAATTAACATTTTTTACTTGAAATACCTACATTTTGTTTTTGTTTATTTATTTTATTACAGAGAGAGAGAGAAAGAGCATGAGGGGGGGAAGAGTCAGAGGGAGAAGCAGACCCCCTGCTGAGCAGGGACCCAGATGTGGGACTCAATCCCAGCACCCTGGGATCATGACCTGAGCCGAAGGCAGATGCTTAACCAACTAAGCCACCCAGGCACCCCTCAATTTTGTGGGGTTTTTTGATGTTTTTATTTTGCTTCATTGAATACTCATCATTCCTTAATCTCTTACTAGATTTATCAAACCAATCAATGACATTATACCCATAAGCTTTGTTTCCATAGTTCTGTTTCAAAGATACAGAGTTTAAAGTGTTTGAGGAAACTGGGTAAATTTGTCATATGGCCTCAAGAAGAAATATATATATATATATATATACATGTGTGTGTGTGTATACACATATATACATATATGATACACACACACACACACACATATATATATATGCGCCAAGTTACATGAATTTTTAGAAGGCTGAAATATTTATAATGGTCAAACTTTGGCTCCTTATGTGTTGATGTGATGGAAGTCTGTGTTATTTGTATTGTTTTTCAAGCTGTGTTTTCCTTATGATTCTTCTATTGGTTTAGAAAAAGGATTATTTATCCTTTAGATGGTATTAAATTAACATGCTTCTCACCCAAAAAAGAAAAAAAAGTAAGTCACTAAAATATATTCTATTTCACTGACATCTTCTGTAGTCTAAAATATACATTCAAGCAGTAGTTGGAAATGTCAACTGCATTTGACACTGGCCAATTATGAAAATGATTTGTCCTGTTGACTTAATTCCCACAATTAGACCTGTTCACCATGGCTGCTGCATAGTGTGCTTTTAGTTACAGTGACCTGTGCTATTACAAGAAATGAGTTTTGGAAATGGTCTTTATCCTCCCAAATAAAGTTAGTGCATCCAGATTTGGAAACTGACAGCAGTAATATTCCCCAACTAAAGCTGGAGCTTAGCCCTGTTACACTTATTAAAAAGCCTATTCATACAAATTAAATCCATTCCATATCCTGGCCTCTGATGACAGCTCCATTTTTTTCCTTGTCTGGTTTGAATTACCTCAAGTCTGTACCCAGAAAGAATTTATCCCTTTCAAGAGACTTCTCCAAGCCTATAATAAATTCACATGGGTCGTCCCATCAATGTAGTGAATTTGCATTATTATTTCATTATGAGTAGGAAAGAAAGCGGATTAGATCTCTTCCAGCATTGGCAGAGCCTAATTCAACCTGAACACATGATTAAAGCTGGCATTTATGACTATAACTGTCAAAGAAAACTAATTGTAAACTGAGAGCTGTGGATAATTATGGCTTTTGGTATTAAACCACTTCTCTCTTATTTATCAGAGAACCAACTACAGACTTTACTACTGTTTGCATTTAGTTGTCTGATTACTATGAACCTACTTACACAAATTAAAATTGATTTGTATTCTCAAATTAAGGGCTCTGTATAGACTTAAGTTCAATCATGCTTTAGTATGTATGTTTTGCTTTTTCTTTCCCTTATTTTTATTTTTTGGAAAAGGTGAAGTGACACTAACACCACTGTTCCAAGACATTGCACTTTGCATTGTTTTAATTACAAACCCTGAAGCAGCTGCCTGATAGTCAGTTTGACACATATGCTATTTAAACTATCTTTCATAAAAGATTTAAAAAATCATCATGTGCACATATACATGATGAAGGTTTTAGAACCATGTATGTACATGTTAATATATTTTATGTTTATATGTATTTACACAGGTATGGATAATTATGCACATAGAATATACACACATAAAACTATGTATTTAGGAAGATATGTATACTAGACATACATACATATACATGCATTAATGCATGCACATGCACACAAACATATGGATATATCACCACTTAACATTATAAGTCCTTAATTATGTAACAAATATCTTTACAATTTTATGGGAAGCTGTATGGGGTAGTAGCTAACCATGTAAGCTCTAAAGCGTATCTACTTAGAATTTGATTTCAATTTTGCCATCTGCCAGCTATGCACATTTGTACAACTTCCTCATTTCAAAAATGTGCAGCTATTATTATGAGCAGGATAATTAAATAACTGTTGTAGACTAACTTACATTCAATAAGTGCCCGATGTGAGCTTTTAGCTAGTTTTATAAAATGCTAATTTTGTGACTGAATCTGTGTATGAATTTGTGTGGCAATGCATTTTAAGGTGGAAATATAATAGCAAAAGGTATAATTCAACTATATTCTTCAACTTTATGGGACAGTCTCATTCATGAAATTGTATTCAGCAAAGGCAATTACTTAAAAGCTTAAGTAGCAGAATTTAATTTTTATAACTGTAAAAATCATTTATGAATAATAAATTACACATCAAAGGAAAAAAAATTCTTTTGTCTAGTGCCCTCATTTTCAGTTCAGGGAACAGTTTCACTGAATCATATGAAATATTACTGATAATGAGTGAAATGAATTATATGTTGATAAGAATAGGCTATTTTAAAATATCAAACAGTGGGAAGTGTTGCTATTATGGATATTAATACAGTTATAGTGCACACAGAAACATCTATATTTTACTCCATTGACACTTGGATTTTAGGGAACAAAATGTTTCATTGAGAAAAAGCAAAAATATTTTGAAAATGGGAAATATCATTGAGAATGCTCAGCTCAATTACCAAAATTAAATTTTATCACTTCTGAGAGTCAATAAAGATAAAATTGTATTCATAATCACTCAGCAATATGAAACTGGAACCATGGATTATGGGACTCCTCAACTGTACCAAGTTTTGATATCTAATCTACTCAATAAATACAAATGATTAAAATAATTTCTACTACTAAAAGTAATAGTATTAGTTTAAAATCAATTTCAGATGATATATGCAATGGTTTCAAATATAGACTTTTGAATCAATATTTTTTTATTCTTCTCTTTTTCTTTATAAATAAAAGACCTTTTAAAATTATTCTTAGTCTCATGACCCTACTGATAAGTCTTTGTTTTAATGTATTACCTTTTTCTTTTTTTGCTTTCTTTTTTTTTAATGCATTTTCTTTCCATCTCTATGCATGAACAAAAATATTTTGGGCCGTTACATTAATTGTGCACATAAATTTTGTGTGCCACTTTTTCATTTATTACTACTTCATAAACACTGATTCATGTTTTTACATAATCTCTGTATCATCATTTAAGTGACATCTTACAATGTCACTGAATCAATATGTCACTATTGATATCAATACCAATAATTTACTTAAACTATGCCTTACATCTGTGAAACTTTTAGGATGTTTTAAAATTGCTAGGTATATAGATCCTAAGAAGATCTCCAGAGCATACTTCTTTACCTCAATTATTTCCTCAGGCTTAAATATTTGGAAAGAGATTATATTTTTGAAAGGTATGAAACTAACTATGGTTTTCAATTTTTTTTGCCACATTATTCTACAAGAGGGTATATAAGCAATAGGCTTTTCCTAACAACACTACAGTGTCATTTTGGTTTTATTTTTATTATTTTATTAATCTGTCAATGGTATATAAACATTAAAATGCCTTCTTAATATTAGGTTAAAAATAGCAAATCGACAATTACAAAAACAAGTTCATTCTCTATGTATACACTAAATTCATCTACTTGTTTGGTCTTTTACTTTCTGACAGCTTGCACTTTGCTTATGGGTCCTGAAGGACCACTGATAAATATATTGTGCTTGCATTTCAGAAGTCTTAATTTCATATTAAAATGACAACCTGAGTCAACACTTCTGATGGAAACAACTTTTCTCAAGGAAAAAAAAAAGTATCACTAAATGTAACATTTAGCTTCTTTAACTGACGTTAAAGTGAAAAGATATATTTTAAAATGTGCTTATTCTCTTGTAGAGGAGACTATTTTAGTCTATGTATAAACTAATTAAAACTAAGGCTTATGAAGTAAGCAGCTCAAAAAATATTCACATATTTCTTAACATATTTTCTAACACAGATCATGGTATGCCTAGATGAAAATCATTTGCCCAATAGAGCTAGCATCACTTTGAACATGTTTTTAAAAATTAATTTATTTATTTGAGACATGACCTGAGTTGAAATCAAGAGTCAAATGCTTAACTGACTGAGCCACCCAGGCCCCCCCAACTAGCAATGGAAGAAACAACTTTTTTCACAATGATATTATCAAAAATTCCTGTAATTCAGTGATGATTCAGTAACAGAATTTTCACCTAAAAATAATTCTCAGATAAACTTTAAATTTTCTACAAGAAACAAATTCCATTGTAGAATGATATTCCCTTCTTGTGCCAAAAAGTCTCTAGAATCTCCTCTCATTAATGTAAAAAAGAAGAAAAAGAAATGTATGATTTTGTCAAAGTGTAGTGTCAGATAAAAGTTCTCGAAAGTGTTATTCAACATTTGTATATACAATAAGTAATTTTAGTAGATATTTTATTAGAAATACAGCTCTTTAACATTTTTATTCATTGATCATCATTAATGATATCTCTATAGGTGAGTAGACTGAGGTCCAAATAAGTTAATCAAGTAAACCAAGACATAAAAAAGTGTAAAAATGGAAAACACTTTATAGATTTGTTTGTGTTCTCAAGAATATATGCACATAATTTCTCAGAAAATGCAACAGATATAACCAGGCATTACTGAACTTAACAGGCATAATATATCATTGTTCAACTATAGTTCAAAGCCCTTTTTCACTGTATTAAGGAAAAGAAAGCATACCACCAAAATGAGAGTAAGAAAAACTGAAGCCTCCAAAAATTGAACAGAATCCTGGGAATTTAGCAAGTTTTAAATGACAGTGACTAAAAAGACTACTAGACTATACAGATAAGAAGATGCTTTCATGCCCATTGTGTGGAGGTCAGTGCAATGCAGACTAAGCAGTGTTTACAGATGATGTGAGAACTCTTGATGGTTTGGCTTGCATTAAGGACTGGAGGCTACACACAGAAACTTTAGTTTTTGTCCTTCACTCTAAAATACAAATTTAAATAAAATCTTTCTTAATGAGAGCCTTAGTAATATAGGGATCTCACAGGACAGTAAGAACAGTGACAATATTTTCTTTTACTATTTTCTTACTTTCATTTCTTAACAATAATATGTGTCAAAAAAATATACCTTAAAAAAAACAAGAACAACCACAACAAAACCCTCTATCTTTATTATCAGCGACAATTGCCACAAAAGTACTTGGGCCTTCATGATGCAAATTCTAAAAGGTACAAATTGCAGAAGACTTATTTTCTGAGGAGGGCAAAAGAGGGTATCTACCCTACAGAGGCCATGCATATCTGAATAAGTGGCTAGTGTACAGAATACAAGGGCATTAAATAAGTGAATATATTCTGAAACAAATACCACTTCTTCCCCACTCTGTTTTGGGATACTAACAGCTAGGCCTTTATTCTCAGGCAGGCTACGAGAAGATCCTTCTTTGAGAAACGAAGCACCCTAAGATAAAATACTACATCAATATTGGAAATTTCAGGCTAGATATTTTATAGCAAAGTCCAGTTGATAAGCCCCACACACATACTTAGAGCTTCCAGTTGGCTTTATAGCATATTACTCTTAAAGATGAGATGGTAAGCAAGGATCAAAATATATAAAAGGAAAGTTAGTATCAAAATAATTAAATATAATAAATTAAAATAAACTATCACTCAGTAATATGCTTCTGGAGCCTACCAGCTTGGGGGCAGGAGCCAATAGTTAGTATCTTCTCCCACCATTTAGTCACTCCATGTTGGTACCTTGAAATTTACCATGGTGGGAAGAATTCACACCATTGAAATTGGCTAACTCTAAAAGTACAATGCTATCAAAACTGCACAACTGGAGGGAGAGAAGAGGACAGAATTGTGGAAGGTAGGAGGTGCAGAGAGGTGGTTTGGGGGAGAAATGGATCAGGGGTGCTCAGGAGGGGAGGGAGGGTTGGTCACAGGGATAGGCTAGAGAGAGAGAGAGAGAGAGAGAGAGAGAGAGAGAGAGAGAGAGAAATACACAGGGGATTGCACAAGGAAAAACTTCCCCAAAGCCATTAACTGGGAATATGAGAGGGGCTGATTTTCATGAGATTTTATAACCAGTGCAGCTCAAAGACTGAAGTTTTAGAAGTCTGTGGCATGGCTGCTGTGGAGACCTGAGGGTGTTGCAGTACTCCTGTGAAGAAGGAGGGCAGATAGTCCTGGGGCAGATGGTGTGATCTGAGGATATTCTGAGACACATGGGAGGGGAAGTTTCCCCTTCTTGGAGCACATCTGGGAGAGGTGGCATTGCCTCTCTGGAAACAAAAGAGCCAGAGGGCACCATTTCTCTCCCCCACCCTGCAGCATAGGCACAAAGACACCTGCTGAGAGCAGGCTAACCTGGACTTTGGTTCTTTGCTGGGCTTTACTACAAACTCCATGCCCTTGCAATTTGGTGCAACTGCCCTTCTGGGACAAACCAACATCAGTCCTAGTGCAGTGAGACCTTCCCCCAGAGGACCAGGATGGGTCCCTGCAATGCCAGGTCCCTTAAGTTGGGAGTTGTAAAACTCAGCCAGCCTGCCTGGGATAGAGACCAAGGTGCACTGCACTGACGGGTAGACAGGTTACCTGAACACAGACAGGGTGAAGGCAGAGATCTGAGGGACACGTGGGACACATGAGGGGAAACTGTTTGCTCTTCTGAAAGGGCTTCCCAGACAGCGGTGGGCATGAATTCCCCTCTCCAGGATGAGGGAATGGGCTGGGCTGGCACCATTTCCCTAACCCACCCCTCAGCATAAACTAACTCTAATAAGCAGAACAGTGCCAAAAGTGGCAGTCTAAACTGCTTACACCAAACCCTTTCCCCCTGTGCTCTGCAGGTACTTTTCTTGGGCAAGTTGCCTGAGAAGGGAGAGCCATGGGCCCCTCCACCAGAAGACCAGAACAAACCACTTGCATGTACCATGTCTACTAACCATAGAGTTCTGCAAAGCTTCAGCTCTAGGGAAATAGCATCAGATCACTTTAACAAGCAGATCAGAGCACACCTAGTTAAAACTTGCCACACTCTGGCCAAACATTCCCCACTGTAGGAAAGCCATTACTCTCAGGAGCAGGAAATATAACAGGCTTTCCCAACACACAGAAGAAGACAGAGACCTAGACAAAATGCCAAGACAGAGGAATTCATCTCAAAAGAAAGAACAAGAAAAGTTCATGGCCAGGGATCTAACTAAAACAGATATAAGTAATATGCCTGAGCCAGAATTTAAAGCAACAATCACAAGGACACTAGCTGGGCTTGAGAAAAGCATAGAAAACACCAGGGGAGCAGAGCTAAAAGACCTAAAAACTAGTCAGGCCAAACTGAAAAATGCAATAACTGAGATGTGAAACTGACTAGATGCAATGACCAAATGATGGAAGAAGTAGAGGAATAAATAAGTGATATAGAAGATAAAATTATAGAAATTAATGAAGCTGAAAAGAATGAGGTAAAGAAAAATGTTGAATCATAAATGTAGACTTAGGAACTCAGTGACTCCAAAAAATGTAATAATGTTCATACCATAAAAGAGAGAAAAAAGGGGACAGAGATTTATTTGAGGAAATTACAGCTGAAAACTTTTCCTATCAGGGGAAGGAAACAGACATCCAAATCCAGGAGGCACACAGAACTCCACCAAAATCAACAAAAGCAGGGCAGCAAGATGTATTATAGTTAAATTTGCATACTATAGAGATTAAGAAAAAATCCTAACAGCAGTAAGACAAAAGAAGTCCCTAACTTAAAAGGAAGAGAAATAAGACTAGCAGCAGAACTCTCCACAGAAACTTGACAAGCAAGAAGAAAGTGGCATGATATATTCAACATGCTGAATGGGAAAAATATGCAGCCAAAAATACTGTATCCAGTAAGGCTGTCATTCAGAACAGAGGGAGAGATAAAGAGTTTCCTTGACAAAAACTAAAGGAGTTCATGACCACTAAACCAGTCCTGCAAGAAATATTAAAGAGGACTCTCTGAGTGAGAAAGACCAAAAGTGAAAAAGACTAGAAAAGAGAAAATCTCCAAAAACAGTGATGAATGAAGTAATATAATGGCACTAATTCCGTATCTATCAATAATTACTCTGAATGTAAAGAACTGAATGCTCCAATCAAAAGGCACAGTGTGTCAGAATGGATAAAAAAACAAGACCCATCTATCTATATGCTGCTTACAAGAGACTCATTTTAGACCTAAAGACACCTGGAGATTGAAAAGTGAAGGTATGGAGGACCATTTATCGTACTAGTGGATGTCAAAAGATAGCCAGAGTAGCAATACTTCTATCAGACAAACTAGATTTTAAACCCAAGACTGTAACAAGAGATGAAGAATGGTCCCACATCATAAAAAAGGGGTTTATTCAACAAGATCATCTAACAATTATAAATATTTATGCCCCCCAACTTGGGACCACCCAAATATATAAAACAATAACAAACATGAAGGAACTCACTGATTGTATATACAACAGTAGGGGACTTTAATACCACACTTAGAACAGTGGACAGATCATGTAAGGAGAAATCAGCAAGAACACAATGGCTTTAAAACACACAGGACTGGATGGACTTAACAGATATATTCAGAACATTTCGTCCGAAAGCAGCAGAATACACATTCTTCTCAAGTCCACAATGGGATATTCTCCAGAATAGATCACATGCTAGATCACAAATCTGGCTTCAACAAGTATAAAGATTGAGATCATACCATGCATATTTTCTGATTACAATGCTATGAAATGTGAAGTCAACCACAAGGAAAAAAAAAAAAAAATTGAAACACCACAAATACATGGAGGCTAAAGAACATCCTACTAAAGAATGAATGGGCCAACCAGGAAATTAAAGAAGAAATTAATACATGGAAATATATGAAAATGAAAACATGATGGTCCAAAATCTTTGGGATGCAGCAAAAGCAGTCATAAGAGGGAAGTACACAACAATAAAAAGTAAGACAAAGCAAGAAAAACCTCAAATCAACAAACAAACTTTACACCTAAAGGAACTAGTAAAAGAACAACAAATGAAGACTAAAACCAGAAGAAAGGAAATAATAAATATTAGAACAGAAATAAACGATACAGAAACAAAAAGCAACAAAAAACCAGAACAGATCAATGAAACTAGGAGCTGGTTTTTTGAAAAAATTTAAAAAATTGATAAACCTCTAGCCAGACTTATCAAAAAGAAAAGAGAAAGGACCCAAATAAGAAAAAAAATCACAAATGAGAAAGGAGAGATCATATCCAAATACAAACAATTGTAAGTGAATATTATGAAAAATTATATGCCAACAAATTGGGCAATCTGGAAAAGATGGATAAATTCCTAAAAACATATGAACTACCAAAACTGAAACAGGAAAAAAATAGAAAACTTGAATAGAACAATAACCAGCAAAGATTGAATCGGTAATCAAAAATCTCCCAACAAACAAATTCCAGGGTCAGATAGCTTCACAGGAGACTTATAACAAAAATTTAAGGAAGAGTTAATAGCTATTCTCAAACTATTCAAAAAATAGAAATGCAAAGAAAACTTTCAAACTCATTCTACAAGGCCAGCATCACCCCTGATTCCAAAACCAGACAAAGACTCCACTAAAAAAGAGAACTAGAGGCCAATATCCCTGATGAACATGGATGCAAACATTCTCAGGAAAATACTAGCAAACTGAATCCAACAGTACGTTAAAAGAATAATTCACCATGATCAAATGGGATTTATTCCTGGGCTGCAAGGGTGATTCAATATTCACAAATCAATCAACATGATACACCACATTAATAAAAGGAAGGATAAGAAACATGATCTTCTCAATAATTGAAGGAAAAGCTTTTGATAAAATACAGCATCCATTCTTGATAAAAGCCCTCAACAAACTAGGAATAGAGGGAACAAACCTCAACACCATAAAGGTCATATACAAAAAACCCACAGCTACTATCATCCTATATGGAGAAAAACTGAGATGTTTTTCCTCTACAGACAGGAACAAGATGGGAATGTCCACTCTCACCATTGTTATTTAACATAGTACTGAAGTCCTAGCCTAAGCAATCAGATAACAAAAATAAATAAAAGGCATCCCAATCAGCAAGAAAAAGTCAAACTTTCACTATTTGTGACCACATGATATTCTGTAGAAAACCCAAAAGACTCCACCAAAAAAACAGCTAGAACTGATCCATGAATTCAGTAAAGTCCAGGATACAAAATGAACCTACAGAAATATGTTGCCTTTCTATACATCAATAATGAAGTAGCAGAAAGAGAAATCGAGGAATTGATCCTATTGAAAATTGTGGCAAAAACAGTAAGATACCTAAGAATAAACCTAATCAAAGAAGTGAAACACCTGTACTCTGAAAACTACAAAATTCTTATGAAAGAAACTGAAGAGGACACAAAGCAATGGAAAGACATTCCATGCTCATGGATTGCAATAACAAATATTGAAAAAATGTCTAAACCATCCAAAGCAACGTACACATTTAATGCAATCCCTATCAAAATACCACCAGCATTCTTCACAAGAGCTAGAACAAACAATCCTAAAATTTGTATGGAAACACAGAAGATCCCAAATAGCCAAAACAATCTTGAAAAAGAAAAGCAAAGCTGGAGGCATTGCAATTCCTGACTTTAAGTTCTATTACAAAAGTGCAGTGACCAAGACAGTATGATACTGGCACAAAAACAGACACATTCAGCAATGGAACAGAACAGAAAGCCCAGAAATGGACCCACAACTACATGTTCAACTAATATTCAACAAAGCAGGAAAGAATAGCCAATGGGAAAAGGACAGCCTCTTCAACAAATAGTGTTGGGAAAACTGGACAGCAACATGCAGAATGAAACTGGACAACTTTCTAACACCACACACAAAAATAAATTCAAAATGAATGAAAGAGGGACGTCTGGGTGGCTCAGTCAGTTAAGCTTCTTCCTTCAGCTCAGGTCATGATCCTGGGGTCCTAGGATTGAGCCCCACATCAGGCTCCTTGCTCAGTGAGGAGTCTGCTTCTCCCTCTGTCTGCTGCTCCCCCTGCTTGTGCGCTCTCTCTCTCTCCCCGGCAAATAAACAAATAAATAAAACCTTTTAAAAAAATGAATGAAAGACCTAAATATACAACAGGAGTCCATCAAAATCCTAGAAGAGAACACAGGCAGTAACCTCCTTAACAGTTACAGTAGCAACTTCTTAACAGATAAGTCTCCAGAGGCAAGGGAAACAAAATAAAAAATAAACTATAGGGACTTCATCAAGATAAAAAGCTGCACAGTGCAGGAAACAATCAACAAAACTAAAAGGCAACCTTCGAAATGGTAGAAGATATTGGCAAATGAGAGATCTGATAAAGGGTTAGTATCCAAACTCTTAAGAATTTATGAAACAACACCAAAAAACAAAAAGCCCAGTTAGAAATGGGTGGAAGACATGAATAGACATTTTTTCCAAAGAAGATATCCCGATGGCTATCAGACACATGAAAAGATGCTCAATATCACTCATCCTCAGGGAAATACCAATCAAAACTACAATGAGATATTACCTCACACCTGTCAGAATGGCTAAAATTAACAACACAAGAAACAACAGTTGTTGGTAAGGATGTGAGAAAGGGGAACCCTCTTATACTGTTGGTAGGAAAGCAAACTGGTGCAGCCAGAATGGAGGTTCCTGGAAAACAGTATGGAGGTTCCTCAAAAGGTTAAAAATAGAACTACCCTTGGGGCGCCTGGGTGGCTCAGATGGTTAAGCGTCTGCCTTCGGCTCAGGTCATGATCCCAGGGTCCTGGGATCGAGCCCCACATCGGGCTCCGGGCTCAGCGGGGAGCCTGCTTCTCCCTCTCCCTCTGCCTCTCTCCCTGCTCATGTTCTCTCTCTCTCTCTCTCTCTCTCTGTATCTCTGTGTCTCAAATGAATACATAAAATCTTAAAAAAAAAAAACAGAACTCCCTTACAATCCAGCAATTACACTACTATTTACCCAAAGAATACAAAAATACTGATTCAAAGGGATACATGTACCCTGATGTTTATAGCAGCATTATCAACAATAGCCAAACTATGCAAAGAGCCCAAATGTCCATCAACTAATGAATGGATAAAGATGTGGTACATCTTTGTTTGTTGTGATACACAACAGAATATTACTCAGCTACTGAAAAGAATGAAATCCTGCCATTTGCAATGACATGGATGGAGCTAGAGACTATTAAGCGAAATAAGTCAGAGAAAGATAAATACCATATGATTTCACTCGTAAGTGGAATTTAAGAAAGTAAACAGATGATCAGAGGGGAAAAAAGAGTGGCAAACCAGAAAACTGATTAACTATAGAGGGGAGGTAGGCAGGGAGATGGGTTAAATGGCTGATGGGGATTATGGAAGGCACCGGTTGTGGTGAGCACTGGGCATTGTATGAGTGTTGAATCACTAAATTCTACACCTGAAACTAATGTTAACAGTGTATGTTAACTAACTGGCATTTAAATAAAAACTTGAAACTAAAAAGAAGTGAAAGCTCACTGTATACAATTAAAATTTAAAACTACTTATTTTTAATTGTATCAAATTTATAGAGACATACAGGAAGTGTTGGATGTACAAACAAAAAGAGATGCTATATTGTTAATAAAGGAAAATCAGAGACAAAAGCAAAATTTTTCAAAATTAATAATGTGAAAAGTAGACATGAAAAACTCAACAGCAGTTCTGTAAAGTTTCTGCTCCCCAAACAAGAGAAAAGCGGAACAAAATGAAATATAGGACAAAAAGAAAAAAAAATAAACTGCTTGTGTATAATTTTCAACATCCTAGTAGTAAACAAATCCAGAAACAGGCAGAACAGAAAGCCTGGAGTAGAGGAAATAATGAAATTATTCAATATTTCAGAGCTAAAAATCATGAGTCTCTTGATTGAAGGATTTACATATATCCAGAGTCATGATGAAAACAGATGATACACCACTGCTGAATTTCCAATCATGAAGATAACAAGAAAATCCTACAAGCTTTCTGAGAAAAACTTGTCTTACACAAAGATTCAGGAAAAAGAATAATTTTTACTGTTTCAATTTCAGAATAGTATGCTTAAAGGCAAAAGGAAAATACAATGAATTACTGAGCAAAACGGATTTCCAATCCAGATTCTACATCCAACTGAAGTTCATACAAAGACGAGGGTAAAGATAAGTTCAGGAAGATAGCTAAGACTACTGAGAGACTCAATCAAAATGAGAAATTAAAAACAATTTTGAAAGGGTAATACATATGATGGGATCCAGGAATCAGGGGGTCAAAATATGGCAAAGAGACAAAGGGAGATTCCAGGATAATGACAAAGCAAGAAACCTACATGATGGTGCTCTACAGGCAGAGGTCAAAGTCCAGATTGGAGCAGGTGAGATGTAGCCAGGGATTTTTTGATAAGATCGAATTGATTGTACATCTGCTAAGTCTGAATGCATTTCAATGACTCTTGGACACTTGGCTGGATGTTTTAAGTTATAAAAGTAGAAAACTATTCAAATAAACAGCAAGACAAACAAGACAAAATTCACTGTGAGGAAAATAAGAAAAGAAATATGCTTTACGGCTCAGTGATGAATAGTATTTATATAATCATCATTTTAAATACTTGATAATGTTCTAATTCCGACTTGAAGTAATTGCATTAGAAGAATGGGAGGCAAGTGTGCTTATTTGTTGTGGGAATATTGGAGGGAAAGGGAAGAGAATAATAAAGCAAAAATCACATCTTTCTTAGTGAGAAGTTAATAGATAATGCCTAAAACTGAAAAACTGGGAGTAGCTATATAATAATATTATGTATACAACATTTGGTGAAACACTTTGAATATTAGCAAAAATTGAAAGTAGGTGACTCTGGGGAGGAAAAAAAAAATATAGGTTTGGTGATAAAGGTTTCTCATAATTATCCTTAAGGAATTGTTTGACCCTTCAAACAATGTGCAGGTACAACTTTGATTTAATTTTTAAAAGTACTTGACAAAAGTTAGACATATATACAGTGTAATACAAAGTTTAAGAGCCTTGCTTCTGGAGTTAGGTTGAGCTAATTCTGGAATAGTAAATAACTAATTCCATGACTTTAGTTATTTAATTTCTCTGTGAGTCAGTTTTTTGCTTTGAATAAAAGAGATGATACTAGGACCTATTGGTCATTTTTAACGTATATTTAATGAAATATTCTGTGTAAAGTAAATAGAACTTCTTGGTATGTAGTTAGATGTTACTATACTTCTACTACTATTACTTCATTACAATATGAGCTTCTCATTCCAGACCTCCAGTCCTTCAGTTTACCTACCCCAAAACCGATACTTTTGTGCATCATCTAGAGATAGTCCTTATATTTAAGAACATTATACATATAATATGTACTTGTGTACCTTGCGGGTATATATGAATATTTTTTCACTTTTTACAAACAGAAACATAATACAGAGCACATTTTTACCTAGCATGCATTATTTAAAAGTTAGTACACAGCATGTAAATCACTAGACATCTAACTTTTTTTTATGTTGCAAAGTCTTCCATTACTTAAATGTACCATACTTGATCTTCTTACTGACTGTGGATATAAAGTAAATTTTAGTCTTATATTCTGAAAAAACATAATTTGCAAATGAGGGAGTACATTCGGTAGTATAATCTAGAAGTTGAACCACTAGATTAAATGATATGCAGCTTTAAAAATTTAACAGATGCTACTGAATTATAAGAATTTCTCAAACCCCAAAACTTAGCATGCTGCATATTCTGCCACCCTCTGTAGCCTGAAAACTTAGTGAATTAAGTAGTAATTGAGAGAGTGTGTACAGAGATACAATTTAGGGGTCTTTTTCAGATTAACCAATTTCACCAGGCTGGTGAAAATTCTAGCATGAGGCTAGAATAAATGAATAGACGTCAATACAGTGATGTTTATTAATTTGCTATTTAAAGAAAAACTGGTTGAGTACCTACTATGTGCTGGTAGGTGTTGGTGTCAATAAAGAAAACTTACAATAATCCTACTTAGTTTATCACATTTTTTATCAAAATTTCAAAGTTAAATGGTAGAAGGAAGAGAAGTCTTGGGTCCACTGTGATTCAGAGAAAGCTGGAAGTTTACTATATGCTGAAAGTTTGTTAAAAGACAGACTTAGAAGTGAAGAAAGAAAAGGAGAAAATAAAACTCAAGGTTTTATTTGTTTTGTTTTGCTTCTCTGATTAATTCCTTTATTTCTTTAAGCTGAAATGTATCATAAACACATGTATCTTATGAATTATAAAATTGTTTAATGTAATACAATCTGATTTTACTTCATTTCTCCCCCCGTGCCATTTTCTGATGTTTTCTTTGGGCATTTGTTGTAATTATCTAGAGCACTGTACAGCGCTGTGACGTCTGTGAGGATGCTGTAAATGAATGTCCCTGTCTCCCCAGTAAAATCACTAATCCATCCTTTATGTTGCTGTAGTAAACAGAGCATCAGGCATAGAATATCTGAGAGTAAAATGTAAAAGTGTTCAATTTATCAAGGTCTAAAATAAACCAAAAGCATGGAATAGAAAAAATATATATAATTTAATGAAGTGTTTTAAATGAGAAATGACTGGCAGGTTTTACTGACATAGAAGTAGCTGTGCTCTCCATCAGTTAAACAAAATGTAAGCCTACACTGCCAGTGATATTCTTAGACATAAAAAGTCAAAAATGAAATATGTCATTTATGTGCCCACTTTCAGACACACAGAAATTGAGCTGATGCCAAATGTAACAATAACACTTAAGTTAAGGGATCAGGATGATTTCATATGCTTAGAGTCTGCTGCTCAGACACAGCTAACAAATGTTTGTTTGACTTGAATATGTTTTTAAAAATACACCATCAATTAAAATACACCATCAATTAAAACAAACTCAAATTTCTGGGGTTTCTTGAATAATCTGATTAGCTGGCACACTGGGCGCAAGCTGGGTTGGGGGTGCACACGTTCTAGCTTGCTACCCTCCTTGTTAATCTGTAATGACTCCCTGTAATGAGGTCGAGTCTTGGTTCACATAGAGCATTTTATTTCCTCTGCTGCTTTTCTTCTCCTTTGACAACCAAAAGTGGAACATTAAAGAGAGGGTTTTATATTCAAAGAAATTAGAGAAGACACTTTATTGTGGAAATGAAGAATATTCTTACTTTCTAATATATGCAATATGTGTGCCCAGAAAATTCAAGATAGCATTTTCATAAATCCAGCCAAATTTCCTCATTTATTTTTTCTTGATTGGATTCTGTTAGCTTTTGATTTTGAGATATCTCATTTAAGAGGATGTGAGCAGGACTTTTGGTTCTGGTAAGAAGAATAAATAGCAGTGCTAAACTTTAAAGTCTCCCATGCAAAGCAACCAGAACAACAATAAAAACTTAGTATTTGTAAAACTAAATATAATTTTATCATTTGATCCAGAAATTTTGCTTGTTGGTATTTACCAAGGAGTTAAAAACTTATTACTACACAGAAAACCTGCCCATGGATATTTATGGCAGCTTTATTCATAATTGTCAAAACTTAGAAACAATCAAGATATCCTTCACTAGATGAATGGATAAGTAAACTGTATAATAGAAATATTCCATTCCAGACAATGGAATATTTTCTGCACTAAAAATAAATGTGCTATTAAGCCATGAAAAGACATGGAGGAACCTTAAATGCATATTACTAAGTGAAATAAAATAATCTGAGAAGACTACATAGTGTATGATCCCAGCTCTAAAAGGCAGTAATACTATGGAGACAGTAAAATGATCAGTGGTTACTAGTGGTTGAGGAAGCAAGGAAAGACTGAATAGGTGGAGCACAAAGGATTTTTAGGGCAGTGAAATTATTCTGTATGATGTTCTAATGACAAATTCAAGTTATTATACATTATCCAAACCCATAGAATGTACAACCAACAAGAATGTAAACTACGGACTTTGGGAGATTATGATGTGTCAGTGTAGGTTCAACAATTGTAACAAATGTATAACGCTGGTGGGGGTCCATCAATAATAGGGGAGCCTATGCATGTATGGGGTCGGTGGAGTATCTGGAAAACTTCTGTATCTTTCTGTCAATTTTGATGTGAACCTAAAAGTGCTCTAAAAAATTGTCTTTGGAAGAACAACAACCAACAACAAACATTGAGTACATTTTCAGTAGAATGAGAAGTCAAAGAAAACCCAGAACTCCATCCAAATACCACTGAGTGTTACCTAAAGCAGTTGAGACCAAAGGAACTATTTATGAAGGCTATGCAAGTCATAATGGTTCTGTGGGAAAGAACAAGAAGGGTGAGGGGGCCTTGTAATGATAGATCTCAGAAATCTTCAGCAAATACTCACTTTCAGAGGGTAGATCCACCCTCACAGGGAACCCCTCTGAAAAAAACTGACAGGGTAAAGGACTGGAGTCCCAGAAACATATTTTAGAGCTGGCAGGTATCAGAATTTGGCAGCAAAATATACCTTCAAAAAAGAATGCATCATCCAGGAAGGCTATCATCCCTAGATCCAGCACTCTAAGAAACTAGCGAGATGCAGGTTATGGAAAAGCCCTCTTGAACAAGACCCGGTTCTATGAGGGCCAACAATACAGAAATACCATGTTTTATAACAGCCTACTGCTGTAGCCAAAGAAAATGGAGCCCTTACACAAGAAACCTGAAAAACTACAAATATATTATATTTGGAGAGAGAGAGAGAGAGAGTCAATTTCCATTGAAGAAATAACATTTTCAAATCAATAACCAACCATTACTTCCCCTGAAAGCTCTAACCTCACTTGGTTTCACAAGAAATACTATGAAATATTTAAAGAATACAAAGGGCCATTGAGAACAGAAAATAAAGAAAATTTCTAAATTCTTACATTTCAAGCATAAGTTTTATAACAATTTTTATTTTAACTTAAATTTTTTTTAAAAGACAGATGTCATCATATGGAAACAACCTGCATGCCCATTGATGGATGAATGGATAAAAGAAAAGCAGTTATATAAACAATGGAGTATTATTCATTCATAAAAAGAAGGAAATTCTGCCATTTGCAACAACATGGATAAACTTGGAGGACATTTGCTAGGTGAAATAAATCAGGTACAAAAAGAAACACTGCATGTTTCTCATTTATACGTAGAATCTAAAATAGTCAAACTTGTAAAATCAGAGAGTAGAATGGTGGTTGCAAGGGTGTGAGGAAAGGGGGAAATGAGATATTGGTCAAGGGGTACAAACTTTCAGTTATGCAAGATGAATAAGTTCTGGAGATCTAATGTACAACACTGTGAACATAGTTAACAATATTGTATTGTATACTGGAAATTTGCTAAGAGAACAAACCTGAAGTTTTCTTATATAGACAAAAAGAAGATGGTAACTACAGGACATAATGGATATGTTAATTATCTTGGTGTGGTATCAAATCATAAATTGTACACCTTAAATACATATTATTTTAATTGTTAATTATAGTTCAATAAAGTTGTAAAAAATAAGTATGAGTTTTGATGTAATAATGCATACTAAAATATTAGCAGAAATCCAGGAATACTTAAGAGCATAATATAATTTAGTGAGGTTTATGACAGGACTAGATTGGTTCAATATTGGGTATATATTAATATAACTTACATTATTTGGGAAGTACCAAAATATCATCTGAGTATTCCTGTAAATGCTGAAAATTCCTTTGATGAAATTCAAGTCCTCAGATTATTAAAAAAAAAAAAAAAAACTAGGAAAAATTGAAAAAAAAAAACAGGAATAGCTAAAGTTTGCTTAGCATGAGAAAATGTATTACTCTCAACCCCAAAGCTAGTATTATTCATAATGGAAAGATACACTAGAAACATTTCTACCAGGATGAGAATGAGAAAAAAAATATATTACCACTATTATTTAAAATTTTTCTGTTGCCATTATCCAATAAAATTAGAAAGAAGAAATATAAGACATATCAACATTGAAAGAGGCTGACTAATATTTGCAGATGACTTGATTTTGCACCTGGAAAGCTTAAGAAAATCAAGTGAAAATAACTGATTATGGTAGTAGAACAAAAAATTAGCATATACTAGTGGCTAATAATATAAAACATCAATAACTTTCATATACTTCAAAAACAACGACAAGCCAGAAGAAATATGATGGAGTAAATGTTCTATTTATTTTAGTAGTGAGTAAGATAAATTGGATGGAAAATAAACTTTGTAAGAAATGCTCTAATTCTACATTAAAAATATAAATATTCCTGAGTGACACAAAGAAAACTGTAAACAAATGGAAAGGCTACCTATTTTATTAGAAAAGAAGTCTCAACATCATCATCTTATTTATTCCTGCTATTATTTCACATATTTAATATTGTGACACTTAAAAACATCATCAGGATTTTATCAAAAATCACTAGTGTGTACTATTAACTGCTTCATTACCCACTTCAGATGCAAGGGAGATTGCCCTTCTCAGGCCCATGCTAGAAGATCACCTGACTCATTATGAACCATGAAATAAGACAGGAAGTTGTGTTACTTACAGCATAAGCCAGTGTAAAGCATATGGGTACTGCTGTTTCTCTTTTCTACTTTGTGGCAATCTTGGGAGAAAACTTTATGTTGAAATGGTCAGTCTAAGATTGGAGCAATGTGTACTGTTGAGTGACATTGTTGAACAGAGTTATTTTTGGGTGTTATCTGGACATGGCAGAATACGAGGGAGTAAAACCAAACCAAACCAAACAGAACATAACTTTTTTTCCTTAAGTCATTGAAAGTTGGTGAGTGTTTGTTCCTACTACTTAATCATATTATTCTGATTAATAATGGAGAAAAGTTGGTATCTGGAGTGACATTTTTTACAGCATAATAAAATATGTGGCACTGACTTAACTGTCAAAAACTATTTCAAATGTTATTTTCAATATGTAAGTGTCATATGGAGTCAACACTTTAAAAAATACAGAAACATCTAGATTAAAAGTGAAATCTGGTCATATGTCATTTATAAAACCAAAAAGATAAAAAATCGAAAGCATAAGATAAAGGTATCTTGGCCAAATAGAAATAAAGAAGCCATTATTATTTTATTTAACATGGTAATGATGGACTTATACAATGTTGGATGACAAAAAGGAAATGAAAGAAGATTTTCAAAGACCCTAAAATTTCTAAAGAAATCTTTTATCATTTACAATTATTATGGTTTTCATAAAAAGCACAGAGATCTTATAGACAAATTAATGCTATTAATAAGAGTGATGATTAATTCTCAAACATAATATAAATAATGTGAAAAGTAAAACTGCATTTTTATACATCATCAAGAATCATTTAAAATATATAAAATACCATTTAAAATAATAATAATGATTATAAAATGTCTCAATAAATTCAACAATAGCTGTACAATAATGTTTATGGAGAACATTAAAAACTTTATTGAAAGACATTAAAAATAAATACTATATTGCAATATATAACATATTTACGAGAGGAAAAATATCCTAAGTATGGTAATTATCTTCATATTAATTCATAAATTTCTCACAATTCCAATAAAAATTATTGTGCCAAAAATTAATTTGGCACATGGATTTTCACCATTATACAGAAAGCAAATGACTAAGAGAAGCCAAGAAAATTTCATAGAACAATTTAGTGAGGTTAACCTAACCAATATTAGGTTGTAATATGACACTCTAGTAACTAATAGTATCTTAGACAAAAAACAGTTTTAGTGACCTTTAGTTATTTATAAATTAAAAACAATAAGATTCCAGCTCATATCATAAACAACAAACTTTAAAGTGTTAACAAAATATATAAAAGAATATACCACTTTGGTAGGGAAGAGTTTTATAAACAAGATGCAAAAAACATACCATAAAAAATTAGTAATTCTAATTCATTAATTGGTATAAATTGGAGAGCAATTTGGCAATATTTAGCAAATTTGAAGATGCACTCACCATATAACACAGTAACGTCCCCTCAAGTAATAGAACACAGAACGTCTGTCACATATTTATTTGTATAGGGAGACAGAGATAGGCAAGAATGTTCTAGTAGCAGTGTCTTTAAATAGGGAAAAGAAACAAAACAACTTAAATGTTCACCAGCCAGGAGAATGGATTCTAAACTGTAGTTATGTATACAATGGATTTATACAGAGAAATGAAAATAAATTATTTATTGTTTACATAATAATGCAAGTTAATCTCAGGACTGTATCACTGAATAAAACAGTTGCATAATGTTACATATATGAGACTAGATTTTGTAAAAAAAAATTGGTATAAAACAATAATATATGTTTTGTATACATATACTTTTCAGAAAAAATGTAAAAAAGAAATAGATGGAAATGACAACATCCAAATTTTTGAAAATAGTTAAGTATAATGAGAAGAGGTGGGGAATGGAGTTTTTAAGTGCAATATTCATGATTTCAACATTTTGTATAAATTGGATTGGGGATACACAGGTTTCCTATACTAATTTTTAGTCTTTAAGAATGTCTGATATATTTCATAATAATTTTTTTTAAAAAACAAAGTTTAATATTTAACAGCGATTAAATATGAAAGATACAACTAACCAATATAATAAAATTTTAAAAAGAAAATCTTAAGAATATATGTGTAAGATAAGCCTTAATTTTAGGAAAAAAAGTTCTTTTAAATCATAGCATAAATATTAAAAGGTTATATTCTCAAATAACAGTCTTAGATAATCCACATGCATTTTTAGAGAAATAATTAATGATTTTAGGAGAAAACTTTAGGGCTAATTATAAATTAAACCTACTTCTATAAAAGTAGATGAGAGGATAAATGGAATGTTAAATCTCAATTTGCAGATATTATGTATCTTTTGCCTTAAATTTCTAAAGTGAGTGAGCAAAAGTTACAGAACTTACATTTTTCTGAAAACTATCTTAATGACTGGTAAGCTATGTAGCTTAAAGAATGTAATAATGACTCAGGAATATGAAATCAGTAGATGACTGATTCAAGTTTTAATAACAGCCACTTACCTGTCCTTGAACTTAATCTGGCCAAGTCATTCTGACTTACGTTCCTGTCCTTTGCCTTTCTAGTAAGTATCAGAGCTACAATAGCTTGAAATACGAGCATATGTGAACTAGCCTTGTCAAGGTACCTTCTAAATATAATGAGGGTGCTTTGGCAAACCTTGGTAAGCATAGGTCATTTTGTCAAGCTATTCTGTTACAAGATCATGATGATACCTTTGGATTCAAACCATCATGCTTGAGCAGTTGCTGCCTAAAAGGAATTTACCTCTATTAAATGGACACAGGAAAGTTCTGCCTTCTTGACAAGATGTTTCAAATGAAATACTATGTTTAGAATTGACTGGTCCTGGAGATCTCTGCTTTAAAATGCCCCACTTGGCTAAAAAGTATCTGATGCAACCTTTAATAACTTCCACCAGTAATAATTCTGAAGATTAGAAAAGATACAAAAATTAACAATCTATTTTCCAAATCAGGGAATTAGCTCTAAAGCTTCATAACCTACAATTATGGTATACACATGCTTCCTATAAAACAGATGAAAATATAAAGGCAAAAAAATAGTTCATACATTTATTGTTCCTTATTTCCTAATTTAGAGGCTTAGTGTCAATAGTATTGCAGATACCTTCTGAGGTGAACCTATCACCCCTGCCTCCTGGTGCTTATACTTGGTACTAGCAACAGAATATGCAAAAGTGATGGAATGTCATTCCCATGATCAAATTACCTTACGTGAGAATTCATCTTGCTAGTAAACTCCCTTTAGACTTCTTGTTGGCTTGAAAAAATAAGCTCTCATTTTGGGAAAAACTCCCTTAGCAAAGAACTGTGGATAACCTATACAAGCTGAGAGTTTACCTTAGACAATAACCAGCAAGAAGGAGGTGCCCTCAGTTCTACAACTAAGGAAAGAAATGCTGCCAGCAACACAAGTGAGCTTAGAAGTGAGTTCTTCTCCAATTAAGCCTTCAGATGAGAACACTACTTAGCCATTATCTGCACTGCTGTCTTCTGAGGGCTTAAGCAGAAAACATAGTTAAGCCACGCCCAGATTCCTGACCCATGGTGATTGTGAGGTAATAAATGTGTGTTGTTTTGAGCTGCTAAATTTGTGATAATTTATTTTGCAACAATAGATAACCAGAAAATTACACAGGCTTGATCATCTCAATGTTGGATAAACAGTCCCCACGAGTAGAGTACTACAGGCAGGACAGATAAGCAGCTGAAGAAGATCTATGATAGCAGAATATGCCAGGGTATGAAGTTTTTTCAAGCATGTATAAGTTCAAATATCAGACCAAGACACTGGAAGTAGATGAGCTCCCTGGGTTAACACGGTAGTAGTACTGTACTAGAGTACTGTACTAGAATACCAGAGTATTGCACTAGAATAATAGAGTATTGCACTAGGGGCAGGTCATCATGTTGGATCTGTGTATCACCTTGTTCTCTCATTATAATTAAGAGGAGAGAGCCAAAAGCACCTTATAGATTAGAGCAGGGGTTGGCAAACTATGCCTTGAAGCCCCCTGTTTGGCCCTAACTGTTTTTGTAAAGATAGTTTCATTGGAACACAGCCACACTCATTTATTTACATATTGTCTTTGGCTACAGCGAAGGAGTTAAGTAGCTATGGCAAGGACTGTATGGCCTGCAAAGCCTCAAATATTTACTATTGGGTTCCTTGCCAAAGATGTTTGCTGACCTCTGGGTTAAAACATTAAATAAAGTGGGATCTTCCTATATAGGTATACATTTATTTATTTACTGGCAAATATTACATCAGAGTCTTATTTTTAAGTGTTAATGAATAAAAAAAAAGAGTTCTGAAAACATTTTGTACTATATGGCATAGGAGCAGCTTTATGAAGGCACATGGACATAATGCATGCATGAAAATGACCTAAAGAAATATTCAGGATAAAAAGAAAATTCAGAAAAAAAGGTTTTCAAAATGCAATTAATCAAATCTAGAACATAAGAAATTTTTCCAGAGATGAATAAATCAGGTTGTTCTTTCAGATGAAAAATTTCACAATGTTTCAATAGATCTAATAACAAGTAATACATATTTTGGTACCCGCTGAATTTAAAAATTGTACTTAAACACACACACACACACAAACACACACACATATGAGAAAACACTATGAAAAATACCCGGTTGAAAAACTTTGTTGAATATAAAAGAGTTACTAGTATGACAACAGACTTTTCTCCAACAATAAAAAATTAAAATAAAAAATAGAGAGCTTTGACATATAAAAGCTGTATTCAATATTTTTATACCCAATGAACTTGATTTTTAGATATATGACCCAAAAAAGTACATCCTCAAATATGCAGATGTTCAGAAACATAATTTATGAATTAGTTTTTAAATAATTACATAAATTATTGAAAAACAAAGTAAATTATGTTAATGAATTGAAAACTTATAACAGGAAACCAGCAAGAAACATTAAAATGAACTGTCCATAGATGAAGCTAAATAAATTTTTAAATTCAGATTAAAACTGCATTAAAAAATGTTTAAAATGGAAGATATGTAATTTAGAAATAATAATTAAATACTACTACTACCAGTTGTCTGATATCTAGAAAATACTACTAAGGACAGTGTGTTGAATGGCTGGGAGACAGTGAGGTTGTGATTAGATAGCACAGTACAGAAGGATACAATGGCATAAGAGAGGTTCAGGAGCTATTTTTAAGTAGGAAAAATAAGTGACATTGTATGTAAAATATTTATCTTATATGTTTTATTGTAAGGTATGAATTATCCATGCTATCCATATCATGATTGGAAGGTATCTTCAATTATAGTCACTGTTATTTTTATGCATAAGAATTACAGGATATTTACATTCATTTTTAACTTTCTTTGTATTTCCTAAATTTATTATGGCCAACATATACATTTTTCAAAATAAAGAATATTACAACTATATTTGAAATTAATATATAAAAATATTTACTTTGGATATCAGTAGGATTAGAGATGAAATGTATTTTTAATTAAAGTTAGGATTGTTTTGGTTGACATTAAAAATTCATTCTATAATTAGGTCAGAGCCCCATTATTGTCTTATAATGAAACTGACTATATTAGAACATGGAATAAATTTTATTAGGTAATAAGGTATGTCAATGCTTAAGAGCAAAACCTTTTTTCAAGTTATTAGTCCAAAAAATTGGGTTATGGATACACAAAATTAAGAAACAATTGTTTAGACAGTACTGGCTGTCTTCTTTTTCTTTTTACTTTTCTTTTATTATTATGTTATGTTAATCACCATACATTTTATTTTTTTCAAAATATTTTTTTAAGATTTTATTTATTTATTTGACAGAGAGAGAGAGAGCACATGAGAGGGTGGAGGGTCAGAGGGAGAAGCAGACTCCCTGCTGAGCAGGGAGCCTGATGCAGGACTTGATCCCGGGACTCCAGGATCATGACCTGAGCTGAAGGCAATCGCTTAACCAACTGAGCCACCCAGGCGCCCCCATTTTAGTTTTTGATGTAGTGTTCCATGATTCATTGTTTGCATATAACACCCAGTGCTCCATGCAGAACGTGCCCTCTTTAATACCCATCACCAGGCTAACCCATCCCCCCACCGCCCTCCCCTCTAGAACCCTCAGTTTGTTTTTCAGAGTCCATCATCTCTCATGGTTTGTCCCCCCTCCGATTTCCCCCCCTTCACTCTTCCCCTCCTGCTATTTTTTTTTAACATATAATGTATTATTTGTTTCAGAGGTACAAGCCTGTGATTCAACAGTCTTACACAATTCACAGCACTCATCATAGCACATACCCTCCCCAATGTCTATCACCCAGCCACCCCAACCCTCCCACCCCCCACCCCTCCAGCAACCCTCAGTTTGTTTCCTGAGATTAAGAATTCCTCCTATCAGTGAGATCATATGATACATGTCTTTCTCTGACTGACTTATTTCACTCAGCATAATACCCTCCAGTTCCAACCACGTTGTTGCAAATGGCAAGATTTCATTCCTTTTGAAGGCTGCATAATATTCCATTGTATATACACACCCCATCTTCTTTATCCATTCATCTGTCGATGGACATCTTGGCTCTTTCCATAGTTTGGCTATTGTGGACATTGCTACTATAAACATTGGGGTGCACGTACCCCTTCGGGTCCCTACATTTGTATCTTTGGGGTGAATACCCAGTAGTGCAATTGCTGGATCATATCACAGCTCTCTTTTCAACTTTTTGAGGAACCTCCATACTGTTTTCCAGAGTGGCTGCACCAGCTTGCATTCCTACCAACAGTGTAGGAAGGTTCCCCTTTCTCTTCATCCCCGCCAACATCTGTCGTTTCCTGACTTGTTCATTTTAGCCATTCTGACTGGTGTGAGGTGGTATCACACTGAGGTTTTGATTTGGATTTCCCTGATGCTGGGCAATGTTGAGTACTTTTTCATGTGTCTGTTGGCCATTTGGATGTCTTCTTTGGAAAAATGTCTGTTCATGTCTTCTGCCCATTTCTTGATTGGATCATTTGTTCTTTGGCTGTTGAGTTGTATAAGTTCTTTATAGATTTTGGATACTAGCCCTTTATCTGGTATGTCATTTGCAAATATCTTCTCCCACTCTGTCAGCTGTCTTTTGGTTTTGTTGACTGTTTCTTTTGTTGTGCCAAAGCTTTTTATCTTGATGAAGTCCCAATAGTTCATTTTTGCCCTTGCTTCCCTTGCCTTTGGCAATGTTTCTAGGAAGAAGCTGCTGCAGCTGAGATCGAAGAGGTTGCTGCCTGTGTTCTCCTTTAGGATTTTGAGGGACTCCTGTCTCACATTTAGGTCTTTCATCCATTTTGAGTCTATTTTTGTGTGTGGTGTAAGGAAATGGTCCAGTTTCATTATTCTCCATGTGGCTGTCCAATTTTTCCAACACCATTTGTTGAAGAGACTTTTTTCCATTGGACATTCTTTCCTGCTTTGTCAAAGATAAGTTGACCATAGAGTTGAGGGTCCATTTCTGGGCTCTCTATTCTGTTCCACTGATCTATGTTTCTGTTTTTGTGCCAGTACCATACTGTCTTGATGATGACAGCTTTGTAATAGAGCTGGAAGTCCGGAATTGTGATGCCGCCAGCTTTGCTTTTCTTTTTCAACATTCCTCTGGCTATTCGGGGTCTTTTCTGGTCCCATACCTGTCTGTCTTCTTTTAAGCTGTGATACTTTGCTTCTAAATCAACCACCATTATGAAACAATGTGCTATTTTCATAAATGATATGTGGCCACCGTGTTTATTAATGCCAGATTATAATAATTAAAATTCATTTCTAGCAAGAATGCTTATATGACAGGACATTTTATGTTTGCTGCTTAATATAAGCATAAAACACAACTATATATATATGTATGTATATATGTATATATATAGTGTATAGTTGTGTGTGTGTAGGTACACACTCCTACTCAAGTGGTAAGACTTTGATTTCTCTGTGGCATTTGGAATTTTCATAATTGGGAAAGTAGGGTGGCTTGACCTCCAGGGAAGAGAGCTGAGGTGGGGGGAGTGAAAACCAACATGAGAGCAGAAGATAAAAAAACACATGCAGCCAAACCAATCAGTCTGATCAGGAAAGGGGAAGAAGCAGTTTAGGTGCAGGTCTTCATAAGGAAAGAATTTTTATGTGGTGTTGGTTAGAAATGAGGATAGTGCAGTTAGGATAATCAGGTGGGGCTGAAAAAGAGGACTGTGATTTACAAGGAGAGGCTTGGAGACAAATAAAAGAGGTTTGGCAACATATTCATGGTCATTAAAACAGCTGAGCTTCATAAATCTGGAGTCCGCCAGGATCATTATTCAGAGTTCCGCAGGTGTAAATTAGTTTGTGGACAAGAAAATGCCACATGTAATTATTTGTTAATAGTTGGCACATACACAGAAGGAATAAAACAGAATCAGTGCAAAATATGTACTTATTTTTTTAAATGAATTTGTTTATGAGAAAAAAAGTTATTTTCATGGAAATGAAATAGGGAAATTCAAAATCATAGCATTTTCCATTCAAAATAAGATGTAAAATATCTCAGTTAATGTTTATAGCTCAAGTAGAATTATAATTAAATTAACTGACTATGGAGAAAATTCCTTTGTGAGGCAGCTCAAGACTATAAAATTTGTTAATAAATATGTCAAGTATCACATATATTGAGAAACTAGGTAGGTAACGGAAGTAAGATGGTTATTTATTTATTTATATAAATATGTTTTATATTTATATGTTTATTATTTTATCTTTATATAAATATATTTATATTTTACTTATATAAAATATATTTACATAAATCTTTATATATAATTATATATTTATATATATAAAACATTTATATATATAAATTATAACTCCTGACAGTATATTCCATAATACTATTAACTCAACACAAAGTGGAAAACTTGAAAGCAACTGACAAAAGTGACTTTTAAAAGGGAGAACACAGATAAAGTTGAAAGAAAGTAATGTAGAGTCCAGCTGCTAACACAAAGGAGGAAATAGAAACATTTCATACTTCTTGGCATCCTTCTACTCTACGGTTTTCTGTATTTCAGTTGTTGATGTTCTCCTAATCCATTTAAGGTTTTATTTTTTGGCAAGGTAAGAATAGAAAAAGACTTCACTGTGCCACTATAAACAAAGTTTAAGTAATTATATCTCGAAAGCTTTCCAGAAAGGATTTCTCTTTTCTGGACTTTGAAACTGGGTGTTGGAGAAAGCTTCCTGGTGTGGTATTTCTCAGTTTTCATTTTCACTTTGGCTAAGAGGCCTATTTTTGCACTGCCTTGTTCTTATTTTGATAGATCCAAGTTGGTTTCATTTCTTGAGTAGCCGATCACCCTGAAATTATTGCAGGTGCCTGAGGATTTGGTTTTGTCTCATATTAGGCAGACTTCAATATATGGTACTTCCATTTGTGTAGCAGATTTTTACTGGTTTACTCTTGCTTACCCATTCTTTATGCATGCCCAGCTACTTTATCATTTATTTGATATACTTTATAGATCCAATATATTTGAAATTAATGAGAGGTTGTGTCTAGATTTGAGTTTGGTCTGAGTAATGGAAAGAAATAGGTTTCCAAAATTTAAATCAACTCCCCCCCCGGAAAAGTGTTTTTTCATATTTAGGAGGTTGTCTTTTTTTTTTTTTAAATCCTGGTTGCATATATTGTTCAACAAATTCACTCTTAATTTCCAAGACTTTCATCAAGCCAGAACTCTGAAATACATTCCCCATTTATCTTTGTCATTTCCTTATTTGTTTTTCCAAAGTTCACTCCCACTATCAAATCTTTTTGAGTTAATCTGATCAAAACTTGATAATTCTAATGCTTCCAGATTTATCATCTATGTAAATAAGTCATAAGCTTTTATTTGTGTGGAAAGATATTACTACGAACATTTTATCTTGGGTAAAGGAGAACTGATAAGGGCACATTCTTTGTTGTTAAAATTTGTTCTACTAATACAATTTTAGAAATAGGGAGTAGAGGGGCGCCCGGGTGGCTCAGTTGTTAAGTGTCTGCCTTCGGCTCAGGTCATGATCCTAGGGTCCTGGGATCGAGCCCCACATCGGGCTCCCTGCTCCATGGAAGCCTGCTTCCCTCCTCTCCCACTCCCCCTGCTTGTGTTCCCTCTCTCACTGTGTCTCTCTCTGTCCAAATAAATAAAATCTTAAAAAAAAAAATAGGAGTAGATTCCCATGTCTGTTGTGATTATGACAATTAAAAATAAGACCCCGATTCTGATAAAAGCATTCTTGCAGGAGATGGACTGGTAAAAAGCATCATCCCTCTAATGATAGAAAGTAGAAATGTTCTACAAGAAGAATGCCTCTAGTCACAACCTGATGCTTGGGTAACCATCTGTAGTCTTTAGCGTATACCCCTCCACTAATATAAGTTACATTTATTAAATGATTAATATAGCACTTCCTGAATGCTCTGCCTATATTAACTGATTAATCTTCACAGCAACTCTATGAGGTAGGAATATTAATATACAAAGACAAGGAACCAAAGCATAACAAAGATGAACAAAGGTCATAGAGATAGTGAGTGTGTAGCATAATTTAAACTCAGGCAATGTGGCACCAAATACCCACCAGACAGCATCTGAAACTGGGTTCTGATATCAATTAAACATGGTCCAAGAAAAGTCACTGCCATCTACCTCTTTCATTCTTAGAGAAACTGCTTAGTCTTTGAGGATTCAATGATAGCTGGCAGAGGGGGTTAGTTTATCTACCACTATTTCCTGTTTGCCTTTTAGAGCTGTGATAATACACTTGCTTTTTAAGATATGGGTTCTATGAATTTAGTTTGATTTGCCCATATACATGGTTGGGTAGAACTCAGATAGTTTTTGTTTTTGTTTTCTGTATCCCAGTTCTTAAAAATAAACCCAGGGATCACATAATAGCACTATCACTTTTTCATTGGTTCACTTTATTTGTGGGTCTTAATTAATTTATTTTATTTATATAATAAGCATATGTGCCCTTGTATCCAACTAGATAGTAAACCTTCTGTCTTCTATTATAACTGGGTACTAACTACAAAGGTAATCATTTCTAATCCTTTATATCTATAAAAAAGAAAAAAAACTTAGGTCCAGAGGCCTATATAACTTGTAGGTGGCCCACAGTTCTTCAGTGACCAAATCAGGATACTACTCAGCAGGGCACATTCTAGGCTAGTTCTCTTTTTAACTATAAAATACAGATGCTGGCTTAAAAAAAAAAAAAAGATAAGCTTCACTTATTTAGGCAACATAATTTTGCTGTTCAACTCAAGACAGTTGATAAGAAATAAAATCACATTCAAAACAATTGGAGTAAAAATTAATATGCTATATAAAATGTATCTAGTTAATATTGTCATCAGAGAAAATGTACTAATGACACAGTTCGTGAAGCTTACGCTAGCAAGAGAAAACTCCGACTTGTCATCTGATCACATGCTTAGAATGTGGATAGAAAACTCAATACACATTTGTTCTACAGGTGACATTTGCTTGAACTATCTGCTCTGATCATTCCCACACTGGCAAGGAAACTATTCATACATAATAACTAGAATGTGCTTTAGATTCAGACAAACCTTGATTAGAATACTGGCCATTTCATGTACAATTTGTGTAATCTTGGCCAAATTACTTAAATAAGGCCTTGATAATATTGTACATGATAGTTGCTCTCAGTTAAATATATAAATTGCTTAATACTCTGATGCATAGCACATAATTTAATCAAAATATTTTATTACCTTTGTTGTTGGTATTAAGTGCTCAATAAACAAATGTATTGCAAATTTTTCTCAGGATTGTACTAGAAAATTTAAATCAACAGGCAAAGTACTTTTTCCTTCTAGTTGTATAGGTAGTCTTTTGAGGGAGGTTGTGAAGAAAGCGGAGTTAGTATAAAGAATTCTAAGTAAACAGCTAAAGCTAGAAATTTGAAATACTCTGGGGAGGTACAAGACCAGAAAATGTGTAAGTTTTCATTCAAGGTGTTATGAAATAAGTGTATGTGGGAAAATATAAAATGTTACATGAAAAACTGCTAACAAATAAGATTTCTAAAAACTTTCAAAATAAATGCTAAGAAAAGCTGCAAGCAGGATAATCAGATATGAAGGTAGATCACTTAGAATGGCTTTATGTAGAAATGATTTGTGAGCAAGATGTAAGCAAAGATGTGATGAGTACAGTAGAATGGAATGGACTTTCCAAACATAAGAAAGGGCTTTTGAGGACACTTAAAATTGTGAGCTGACAAATTCAAATTGAGCTGACAAATTTATGGCTGATTATAAACATCTTTCTTTAACTGAAATGGAAACTCTTGCCTAGGAGTTTCAAAAAAAAATCTCCTATTTATTCTTCAATGACAGGAAATATTGGACAAACACACAGTAATAGGATCTGTAATGTCTTTTAAATTTTGGGCAGAGATCCCACTGATAGAAGTAGTAACTCAATCCCAACGTTGCATTATTTAAAGATTTTATTTATTTATTTTAGAGAGAGAGCATGAGCAGGAGAAGGGGCAGAGGGAGAGAGAGAAAGAGAATCCTAAACAGACTCCATGCCCAGCATGAAGCCTGACACAGAGCTCAATCTCATGACTCCAAGATCATGACCTGAGCCAAAATCAAGAATCAGATGCTCAACCGACTGAGCTACCCCAGGTCCGCCGCCCAATATTGCATTATTTAAAAAATGATTTTATTTACGTGGAATATGTTATAGTCTTGAATCAGATTTAACATTCAGTTGTTAACTTTTGTGCTAGTAGTTGAGATGACTTTGGTGGTCAATGTTGGCTTCTTCTGTGCCTATGATGCTTACTTTGTATGCCATAAATGATGGCTTTGGATAAAATGAGAAAAAACATAAAAATGTTTTCTACCAAAGGTATATTATGTCTTAGCTTATAAATTTGTTAGGTGGTCCAATTCAGAGGAATCAAAAGCAAGTCCTTGTTTGTACAACTTTAATTTCACTTATGAAATAACTTTATAATGAAAAAGTTATCTGTCATATAAGGTAAACATTTTAGAAGCCCATAAACCATTGATTCACTGATGAGTATTTCCCAGTTAATCCCCAGAGGTAAAACATACGGAATGTCTTTTAAATTAATCAGAATATATAAGATAGAGAGTTACCTAGTTAGCAATGTCTCTAATTGTTGGCCAGCACTGTTCTGAGCTGAGTCCCCTGTAAGCAATGTCTCTAATTGTTGGCCAGCACTGTTCTGAGCAGTGCTACCTTTAAATACTACTACGTTCACGTGTTTGTCCCCACCCCTGCAAGACATGGTTGAGCACAGGTCAGGCCAACTTTCACCCTTCTCCTCCTTATTCCACAACCTAAATTCTGCAGTCATTTAGCAGAAATCTTAATCGGCACTACAGGCAGAAGTTGCCAGTGATCACACTGCATTGTATAGGCTGAGCAAACAACATTTTCTTTTGAAACAGAGAGGATGGAAATGTTTATCCAATGAAAATTTCTTTTAGAATGCTTTTACTGAGTTAAAGTTATTTATGCCTACCGTTATGTGTATTTATTAATGAACTTCATAGAATGGTGCAATTTGTAGATGAAGGCAATACAGTACTATGAATGGACTTTATGGTCAAACGGGCAAGTGTTCAAATCTTGCCTTTAAATGACATTTTCAATACATGAATCCACATATTAATCTAGAATTATTTAAATGACCCAAACTGTTTTTTCCCTCATCTGTAAAATGGAAACCTATAAGAATACCACTTTTTTGAAAGTTTTCCATATGACAGTTACTGTCATTATTATTATTACTATTGTATATTCTGCTTGTATCCCTCATTATTCCACAGCACCTTGTATATAGCTCTAGTTTAATTCTTATCATATCACTATGTCTATCTCTTCTCTCTGAAATACAGAACATAATGTAGGTGCATTCAGATATTTGTTAAGTGAATAATAACATGTGAGATAATATAAATCTATCTAGTAGTGAATATATATAAATCAAGTTGTGAATATAGTCATTCTTACATTGACTATAAAGGTGCAAATACAAACAAAAACTTTCTATATCAGAATATATATTTTTTATTTAAAAGAACTCTAAAACTGGCAGGCTAACAACAAATAGTATTTAGATTTAGTACGGCCATATTGTTACATTTTAATTAACTATGTTTAGGATCATATGTAAAATGATTCACTGTGCTATTTGATAACTTTAAGCATTTTAAAACATGACAGAAATTGTTTTTAAAAAAGTAGTACCAATGCATATATGTACAGACAGCTGGATAAAGTACAGAGAAAAAGATCATTGAAGTAAGAATGACTTGGATTCAAATCAAATTTTCTAACCTTGACATATAAGTGAATGAAGATGGAGTACAGAAGAAAAGCATAATAAGAAACAATAAGGGATGGTTGATGCAAGAACATGAATTGGGAAAAGGAAACAAAAATGGGAGGAAAAAATTAATAAGGGGATCAAGTACAGGTGGGGACTGAGTTGAAGATGTGGGCAGTGAAATAGTAGAATAGTAAAGTAAGAGAAGGTATGTTTTTTCTCATTTTATCCAGTACTGTAGGCAACTAGCCTTTGTAAAGAGACATACAAAATTCAAATCCAAGGGGAAATAAATTTATGCTGCTTTTGTCCCTTCTTGGAAATTGACAGTGAGATACAAGAGAATTGACATTTGGATTTTTTTGTGCTAAACTGTAGGTTTGGGAGTTGTTGGTTCTTTTGTTTTGGCAGAGATATTAGAGTCTTCAAATATGGTAAAAGAGGTCTAGAAATTGCATGACAGTAAGAAGGAAACTGAAGGGAGAGGAAGAGATTCTAAGGTGGGGAGAGAATAGAGCCATGGGTCCATGTAAACACTCTCATTGCACTAAAACATATACGTCTATACTTGTGTGAGTGAGGTTTGGGGGGAAACTCAGGAGATAGGAGCTGAGTTCCACATCTAGGATGATGTAGAAGAGTATCACACTAGCAAGGTAAGGACTGTCTGATGGTCCATAAATGATCAAATATAACCAGCAGTGATTATGGAAAACACTATTCCACCACAGAAGGGATAGACTTTCAGTCAATCATACTGGACAAATCTAAATAAGACTGGACACCAGGGGCACCTGGGTGGCTCAGATGGTTAAGCGTCTGCCTTCGGCCCAGGTCATGATCCCAGGGCCCTGGGATCGAGCCCCACATCAGGCTCCTGGCTCAGTGGGGAGCCTGCTTCTCCCTCTCCCTCTGTCTCTCCCCCTGCTCATGCTCTCTCTCTCTCTCTCTCTGTATCTCTGTTTCTCAAATGAATAAATAAAATCTTTAAAAAAAAAAAAAAAAAAGACTGGACACCAGAGTTGACATCCAGCTTAAAGGGACTGGAGACAGGTATATGTATTAAGACTTAAATGGTGTGAGCCGTTTCTAGAGATGAATCAGTCATTCAAACAAAGGAAAGCTGATTTCTTAGAAGAGTTAATCCTAATTTTGTTTCTCACCATTTGGTAGTAGTTACGAGTAACATAGTTACCTCTAGAAATTTTTTAATCAGTTCATCTTGTCCAATCCCTTTTTGCTCTAGAACCCGGCTTTAGTCACTGCAAGAAGACAGTGAGGATGACCCACTCCTACCCTGTGTAATCTCAAGCAGACTCCTCACTGAGTGTGAGCCCTGTGGGGGCAGTGGGTGGAAGGGGGGGGGGGCCTCAATCCCACAACCCTGAGATCACCACCTGAGCCAAAACCAAGAGTCAAGAGTCAGATGCTTACCCAACTGCACAACCCCGGCACCCTCAGTGTATCTGATTTTGAAATTTCATGTGACCTTAGGTCTACAGATAGTATTTGGATACATTCTGTCCTAGATACATTTACCTGCTTTTTGCTCTTAAAACAACTTGGATACAGTGGCAGGAAATTCTTCTATACATCATTATTCACCCACTATGGACAAAACCTGAATGATAATAAAATAATTTTTCTAAAACCTTAACCTTTAAAATACTTTTCACTGACTGTCCAGAAATTCTCAAGTGATCTGATTTAAATGAAATCATGGTTAACATGTTTCCTTTTTTTTTTTTAAGATTTTATTTATTTGACAGAAAGAGACACAGCGAGAGAGGGAACACAAGCAGGGGGAGGGGGAGAGGGAGAAGCAGGCTTCCAGCTGAGCAGGGAACCCGATGTGGGGCTCGATCCCAGGACCCTGGGATCATGACCTGAGTCGAAGGCAGATGCTTAATGACAGCCACCAAGGTGCCCTGACATGTTTCCATTTTTAATAAGAAACATTTTATTGGAGTACATCATGTATACCAAAAATGCAGAGATCACAATTATCACGAAGTGACTCACTTCTCTCCCTGTCTCTCTGTCTCTGTCTCTGCCTGTCTCTCTCTCTATATATATATGTATTAGTATGTATCCAGTATATAAAATCATTCTCTCTTGCAGAATACAATAAAAATATAACTTTGTATTTTCTACCATAAACAATTAAAATGTATTTGGTGTGGGAAATTAAGATTTTCCCTTGCCCTCTGATGAAACCTGGGACTCTGGTTGAGACTCTCCACAATTTTATCTTTCTGATTATTTTTTGATATTAAAATATCTTCAGTCATTTTTAATTGTAAATATAGTCTTAATTTAGCAGTTCTAATTTTACAGTCCCAGAAAATAATCAAAACTGTGAACTAGTTTTAGCATTTGAATTTCTCCCCTCCCCATGGCCAGGGACACAGCAGGGAGAGTGCTTCCCTGTTTTGTTCAGCATTTAGTATATTTAGTATGTCCTTCTCTGTACTGCTCTATTAACTGCTTGGTTCTCACCTTATCAGATCATCAGGTTTGAGCTCAGGGTATCAGAAGTGGAGGGATGGAGTGGCAGTGGGATATGTGATTTCTGACTTGGTCTTTCACGGTATTTCCTGGGTCCTTCAGAGGCCCCTCTCACCTGCCCACTCCTGCCACAACTCTGCATAGCTGTGATGCATCTCTTCCAGGTGAGTATTCTTCCTGCAGTCCTAGTGTTTCCTACAATCCATGTCCCGCAGAACCTTCCAGGCAGTCTTCACGGGCAGGCTTTACAATGGTTCTAGACTCTCTTTCCCATACATTTTTAAGCCTGAGTTGGGAGCGCTTACTTCCCAAATATCCTGTTCCTTCCTCACTGCCTCCGGGAGTAACCACGTCTTTCTTCTGTTCTTGTTATCCCTTTAGCATGTTCCCGACAGCAGCTCAGTGTGCTCTCTTAAATACTGGGACTGAATTTCAAGCTACCTGATGAACCTCTGTGGAGCTCCTGTGAATGAACTTGAGGTAATGGGCAGGGGACTGGGAACCACAGCATAGAAGAAACACTTTCCAAAAGAGAAAGCAAAACAAAACTGAACCCTGTCCACAAACTTTCTTTTTTATTCACTGGATCTGATCCTACCTTCTATCTCTGTCAGGAGTCCCAATAAGAAAGGCCTTCCTGCCACAAAACAATTCTCAAATGTTTATTTTGAAAGTTTTCAGTTTGTTTTGTCATCTTACTCGCTTGAAACCTCTATTGTATCATGAGTCCTTGATATATTATTCTGTTGGATAGATGTGAATGTGTATAACAGTTATAAATAAGATTTTTATACAGTACCTATTCTTCTTCAGTTCCTTAAATATATATTATAATCATTCCCCCATGTTAATAAATACTCTTCTTTCATAAAATTTTAATGGCTGTAGATTATTCCTTTCTATGAATGTACCATATATTTTATATGAAATATTTCCTACTTTGGACAAACTGCCTATGATTATTTCTCCCCAATTTTTACTACTGTTAACAAAGTACTACTAACAAACTTGTCATGGAAACATTCATATTTATTTCCTTAGGATAAATTCTTAGAAAGAATTGCTGAGTCAAATGTATGCACATTTTTAAGAGTTTTAGTATATATGCCAAATTGCCCTCCGGAAAGTTTGTCTCAGCAGCGCTGTATAAAAGTTCCTGTTTAATTTACACTTGGCAATAATGCATATGTAATTTCTTTAGTCTTTCTCTGTTGATGAATAAAAATTAAATCTCACTGAGAATTCATTTTTATTACTAGTGTGTTTGAAACTATGTATGTGTATATATACATGTATTAGACACTTTTATTTGATAGAAAATTGCTCATTTCTTTACCCATTTTTATTGGCACATTAATTTTTTATTTATTTCTGTTTAAATATTAAGGACATCAAAACCTTGGCTTTCCATATCAGTCAGAACCCAGTCAAAAAATAGAAACCACACTGGCTATTTCAAACAGAGAGAATTTAATACCTGAAATAGGGTAATAATGTTTTGGAACCTGTGAAGGAACCAAAAGGAGAGGGGAATGTTAGAAGAATTAAAAGGATGATAGGATATTACCCTGAGATGAGAAAGGCACTAATACCCCTGAGCAGGAGCCATGAGCCTGCACCTGCTGCTGCTTGGTTGTAGGTACAGCTGTAGCAGCTCCTGCTCCAAAGTGGCACTGAGACCACCACTTTAAATAAGTTTAAAGTGTCTAGCTATAGAGGCACAAAGCAGCATATAGAAGGCAAGGACCAATTTGGGACCAAGAGACAAATGACAAATAATTTGTATAATGTTTATAAATTGTAATATTTTTCCAGGTTGTCATTCACTTATCTTTTTGTATTATAATGTCTTGTGAAGACGCAGCCTGGGTGGCTCAGTCATTAAGCCTCTGCCTTCAGCTCAGGTCATGATCCCAGGGTCCTGGGATCCAGCCCCGCATCGGGCTCCCTGCTCAGCGGGAAACTTGCTTCTCCCTCTCCCACTCCCCCTGCTTGTGGTTCCCTCTCTCGCTGTCTCTCTGTCAGATAAATAAAATATTAAAAAAAATTATCATTTTCTTCTGTTTTCTACCATTGGTATTTTGATTAAATATATTCTATGTGTAATTATATAGGCAAGTATATATATATATAAATCTTCCCTAGTATAAGATTTAAATATATTTATAAATTTACATTTAAATTTTAATTCTTCTGAGTATTTGTATATTCCTTCTTTTTGTCTTCCTTCTATTTTATTTTTTTCTATAAGTGGTAGACTAATTGTTGAAGCATTCCTTATTCAATAATTAAATCTTTCTCCAACAATTATAAATTCTACCTCCAGAGAACTGTGTAATCTGCTGGCTCTAATTTCTCTCTCACAGTTCTTTTACCACGCTCAAATCAAGCTTTGGCTGATTTTTCAGGGCCATTAATTTTTTTATCATGAACACTAACCCTATTTACCTTACTAAATCCAAATTTCAGTCCTCAGTTCTCCTCCTACCTGCTGCAACACCACTGTTTGAAACACTGCTTACTCCTTCCTTTCTCTTAGCGCACCAGCTGTGCTTTCTCAGGCTCCCTGACTTGTTTCTTAGAGTTCAGCTCTTAGACCTCTTCTCTTCTGTTTCTACATTTACTTCCTTGATGATTTTGTCCAGTCTTTGGTTTAAATACATCTACATAAAGATTTATATTTCCATTCCAGAACCTTCCCCTGTATTTCAAAATTATATATTCATATACCTATTTGATATCATCATTTGCATATCTAAGGAACATCTCCAGTCTAATAAAATAAAACCAAAATACCTTATCTTTGGTCCTAAATAGGCTTTTCCTATAATCCTTCTAATCTTAATAAATATTAATGACACTGGGTTAGTTAAGACTAATGTCTTGGATTCATCTTAGCTTCTCTAGTTCTCTGAGAGCTTACATCTACTCAATGATAATATACCATCAGTTTTCTATTCAAAATTTATCAAAAATTCACCACTTCCACTGCTACCATCCTAGTCAAAGCCACCAACACCTTTTATTTGGATTATTTCAAAGGCCTCTTAATTGGTCTCCCTGACTTCATTATTTTCCCTCTACATTCAATCCTCAGCACAATACCAAATCATTGCTTTTAATATACAGATGAACCATGGACTGCCTTTGTTCATAGCCATCTAAAAGTAGTTCATTCCGAGGAAATCTCTAGAAACCTTATGATACTCCTCAAGAACATTCACTGTGTCACCGCCCTGGTCTCACAGCCTAAAGTACTGGCTTTCTCTTCTTTTGTTTCAGTCACACTGGTCCACTTGCTTGTCTTCAAATATGCCAAGCAGAGTCATTTCAGGGACTTTCACTTTCCTTCTCTATGGAATGATCCTTCCCCATACATTCCTACTGCTCACTCCTTCATCTTTCTCAGTTTTTCTCAAATTTTGCTAACTGAAAGTTACGCCTTTTTGACCATTCTATTTAAAATTGCCACCCCAGAGCTGGCACTCCATATTCCCCTTGTTGTTTATTATCCTTCATTGCACTTAACAACACCTGAAATACATAATATTTTACTAATTTGTTTATTGTCTGCCTATTCAACTAGAAAGTGAGTTTAATGAGGGCTTTTTGTGAGGGGGTGGGGGTGGGGGAGATATATTTTGTTCATTTCTTTATTTTCATTGCTAGAATGGTGCCTGGCACTTACACAATTCTTAATAAATATTTGTTTAATTAATGATTTAAAAGCTTACTATATAATTGTTAGTTGTGTTTCTAGACACACAAAGTGATTTACTTGTCCAAATTTGTACCAGTGCTTTGTTCTAGAAATGATTACATCTCTATAGTAAACTTTAAAGTTTGGCACTTCAAACATCCTTTAAAAAAAAAAAGTCTTTATTTTAGAATAATTTTAGATCTACAAAACAATTGTAAAGATAGTGCAAAGGGTTCCTAACACCCTATGCCCAGTTTACCTGGTTATTAACAGCTTATGTTAGTACATTACCTTTGTTACAGTTAATGAATTATTCTTTATATATTATTATTAATTGAAGTCTACACTTTGTTCAGATACTTTACTCTTTATCTGATGTCTTTTTACTCTTTAATGTCTTTTTTTTTTAATCCAAGAATCCCTCTAGGATACCACATTACATTTAGTCCTCTTGTCTCCTTGGGCTCTTCTTGGCTATAAAAGTTACACAGACTTTTTTGCTTTTGATGACTGCAGTGGACTGAGTGGTTATGTCCCTACAGAATTCGTACGTTGAAATCCTAACCCACAATGTGTTAGTAATAGGAGGTGGGACCTACTGGAGGTGATTAGGTCATGAGAGTACAGCCCTCATGAATGAGATTAGTGCCCTCATGAAAGAGACCTGAGAGAGAGCCCTCACCCCTTCTGCTTCCGAAAAGGTAGCAGTCTATGAACCAGGGCATGGGCTCTACCAAATACCAGATCTGATGGCATCTTGATCTTATACTTCCCAGCCTCCAGAACTGTGAGAAATTTCTGTTGTTTATATACTATCTGGTTACAGTATTTTTGTTACAGTGGCCAGGAGGGACTAAGACAACACACTTGACAGTTTTGAGGAGTACTAGCCAGATACTTTGTAGACTTCATCGTTACTGAAATTTTTCTGATTTTTTTTTCAAGATTAAACTACAGTTATAGGTTTTCGGAAGGAATGACACAGAGGAAAAGTGCCCTTTTCATAGTATCGTATCAAGGGAACTATCAACATGACTTACCACTGTTAATCTTGATCACCTGGCTCAGGTAGTGTTTGTCAGGTTTTCCAATGTAAAGAAACTTTTTTTTTTTCCTCTTTCCATACTATATCCTTTGGAATGAAGTCACTACGCAGTTCACATTTAAGAAGTAGAGAGTTAGGCTCATTCCATTTATTTGAGGGTGGAGTATATATATAAATGGTTTGAAATTCTTCTGCATGGGAAATTTGCTTATTCTCTCCCATTTACTTATTCAATCATTTATTTATATAAAGATGAGTATATGAGTATTTACTTCATGCTATTTTTATTTTGTTGCTCAAATTGTAGTTAGGGTCATTGGGAGCTCTTCTATTGGTTCCTGCTTCCTTTTGCTATATGACATGTATGTGTTTTTATTTTATTATTATTTTTTTTTTTGAGCAGTAGTTTTCTGACACTGAAAGATGTTCTAGGCTCATCTTGTATATTCCTGCCATAGTCCTGGAACAATCATTTATCCAAGGGAACCCTACTTCCTTTAATCCAATAATGGTTTTTAAAACCAAGATCTGGGCACTTGGACTCAAATATCATTTATTCATTCATCAATCTTTTCTTGTGTACTTCTGCCTAAACATCTCAGATGGATGTTAACATTATTACCTCAATTTAAAAAAAATCTATTAAGGTTTTCATTATAATTGCCTATAATATGTATATATTGATTTGACTTACACTAATGTATTTATAATAATGAGTAATTTCCTTCAGGACCAAATTTGACTCTACTTACTAAAGTCTTTTTTGCTGTCCTTCAGAAAGTTTTCTTTCATATTCACTCTGATTTTTCCTGTTAAGTTTGCTCTCATTTTAAAAAATTGTATTGCTACTGTGAATGAGTGTTTTTGTTCCATTATGTAACTGGTCATTGTTATTATACTTATTTCATAAATGAAACTTTGCTAAGCTTATATATTCTAGTAGCCTTTCAGGTTATTCTTTGAATAAAGAATGATAATGTTATAAACTATTTTAGCTTTAATCTGCTTTCTAATGCTTACAGTTATCATTTCTTGATAGTGATAAAACTTCCAAGAAATATCCACTATAATAGTGAGATTCTTTTCTTCTTATTTGTGTTTCAATTTTACTAAAAAGAAGATACTAAAATGAAAGCATACTCTGATTCAGTAATAGAATTTTGTCAGTCTATGGCAAAAAAAATAGGACTTACGCAGTGATGGACCCTTCAGATGTAATTCTGATAAGATGTTAGCAATTTTAAGAAATCACCTAGAAGAGGAAATGTCAAAATGCCATAGGACCTACTTCAGGTAAATTGATATCACAAAAAATCACAGTCATTATAATTCTAAACCACACATCAGTTTTCATCAGGATGTTACTAATATAACTATACATTTCTTTATATTTAAAACTATGTGTAATCATTAGGCTTATACCTTTCTCTTTAATATATAAGGGTACCTCTTCGTTCCAATGTGGATATCCTAAAATATAGTAATAAAGCTAATACAAGGTATCAGACAAGTTTACTACAGATTTAAAATGGAATCATATCATTTTTTATATTTTTTTCCTAAAAATATAATAGTTAAGTGCACACCTGCTTGCAACAATTTTAAATTTGTTTTCCTTTACTTTGACTATTAGTAGATAAATTTCAAAAAAGATTACTATTTTGTTTTTATTTTAAAAATGCACTTGTATTCTTCATTTGTTTGTTTTTCCTTAAAACAGAGGCAATTAAAGGCCTGATGATCCTAGAGATTATTATGGAAGATGACTATTTTTTTCCAGAGATATTATAGTTCCTAATGGTTTAACATGCAGAAAAATGGATAGTATCAATAATGTACACTGGAATGAAAGCTACTAGTTATTGTTGACTCGCTCATTATGACACTGAATAATAATCCTTGGTTTGTAATTATCACTGACAAAAGGAGGATTTACCAGTAAGATTAGCTTATGCTTAATGGAAATGTTGAATCTTGGGAGAAGAATCTGGGAGTGGAAAGGATTTTTTTTTTTCAGTTGTTCATTTTTTTGTCAATACAGACTTATCAAAATTAAGTGCTAACTACATTTGACGAAGTACAACATCCATTCATGATAAAAAAAAACCTCAAAAAAGTAGTTTTAGAGGGAACATACCTCAACATAATAAAGACCATCTATGAAAAACCCACAGTTAGTATTAATCTCAATGTGGAAAAAACTGATTTTTTCTTGTTTCCAGAAACAAGACAGGGATATCCACTCTCACCACTGTTATTTAACATAATACTGGAAGTCCTAGCCACAGCAATTGGACAACAAAAAGAAATAAAAGGCATCCAAATCAGCAAGAAAGAAAGAAAACTTTCATGATTTGCAGATGACATGATACTCTATACAGAAGACCCTAAAGACACCACCAAAAAACTGTTAGAACTGATGCACAAATTCAGTAAAATCAAAGGATACAAAATCAACATACAGAAATCTGTTGCATTTCTATACACCAATAATGAAGCAGCAGAAAGAAAAATTAAGGAATTTTTTTTAAAGAATTTATTTATTTATTTGAGAGAGAGAGAGCATGAGTGGGGGAAGGGGCAGAGCGGAGGGAGAAACAGACTCCCCACTGACCAGGGAGCCTGATGTGGGGCTCAATCCCAGGTCCCTGGGATCAAGACCTGAGCCGCAGGCAGACACTTAATCCACTGAGCCACCCAGGCACCCCGAGAAATTAAGGAATTAATCCCATTTACAACTGCACCCAAAACAATAAGATACCTAGGAATAAACCTAACCAAAGAGGTGAAAGACCTAAATTTGAGACCTGAAACCATAAAAATCCTAGAGGAGAAACAGACAGTAACCTCTTTAACATTGGCCATAGCAACTTCTTAATAAAGTCTCCAGAGGCAAGGGAAACAAGGGCAATAATGAACTATTGGAACTTCAAGATAAAAAGCTTTTTTGCACAGTGCAGGAAACAATCAACAAAATTAAAAGGCAACTTTTGGAATGAGAAAAGATATTTGCAAATGACCTTTCTGATAAAGGGTTAGTATCCAAAATCTATAAAGAATTTATAGAACTCAACACCCAAAAAACAATAAATTCAATTGCAAAATGGGCAGACATGAATAGACATTTTTTCCAAAGAAGACACCCAGATGGCCAGCAGACATGTGAAAAGATGCTCAACATCACTCATCATCAGAAAAATGCAAATCAAAACTACATTGAGATATTACCTCATACCTGTCAGAATGGCTTGTATCAACAACACAAGAAAACAATAGGTATTGATGAGGATATGGTAAAAGGGGAACCCTCTTGCATTTTTGGTGGGAATGCAAACTAGTGCAGCCACTCTGGAAAACAGTATGAAATTTCCTCAAAATGATAACAATAGAACTACCCTATGATCCAGTAACTGAACTACTACATATTTACCCAAAAAATATAAAAATACTAACCTAAAGGGATACATGTCCCCTAATGTTTATAGCAACATTATCCACAATAGCCAAATTATGGAAACAGCACAAGTTTCCATTGACTGATGAATAATGGATAAAGAAGTGGTGTGTGTGTATATATATATATAGATAGATAGATAGATATTTATACATACACACACACACACACACACACACACATTGGACTATTACTCAGCCATTAAAAAGAAATAAAACAAGATGAAATCAGAGAGGAGACAAACCATAAGAGACTCTTAATCATAGGAAACAAACTGAGGGTTGCTGGAGGGGAGGTGGGTGGGGGGATGGGGTAACTGGGTACCATTAAGGAGGGCACATGATGTATAATGAGCACTGGGTGTTATATAAGACTGATGAATCACTGATGAATCACTCTACCTCTGAAACTAATAATATACTATATGTTAAATTAATTGAATTTAAATAAAAAAGAATGAAATCTTGCCATTTGCAATGATATGAATAGAACTAGAGAGTATTATGCTAAGCAAAATAAGTCAGTCAGAGGAAGACAAACACCATATGATTTCACTCATATGTGGAATTTAAGAAACAAAACAAACAAGCAAAGGGAAAGAAAAAAGAGAGAGGCAAACCAAGAAACAGACTCTTAATTATAGAGAACAAACATGGTTACCAGGAGAGGTGAGTGGAGTGATGAGGGAAACAGGTGAAGGGGATGAAGAGTTCACTTGCTGTGATGAGCACAAGGTGATGTATGGAAGTGTTGAATTACTTTACTGTGTACACCTGAAACTAATATTATACTGTAGTTAACTAGAATTTTAAATTTAAAAAAATTAAAATAAAAAAATTAAGTGCTTCTTAATCCTACTTTTAATGATGATCCTTGAATAAACTTCAAAAGCTCATCTACTCTTAATGTAACAAAGACTATTTTAAAGCTTGTATATACACTGTGGTATATTCAATAGGAAGGTTTATAAGTAATATTAATACTAAAATGTATATGTAGTCAAAAGAATATACTTGAGACTCCATTTCTACATTTCTTCAAAAATTTAAAACTCATTATTATGGTAACAATTCCCCATCAACCTAAGGATTATCAGGAGCCAAGATATATTCAGGGAGAAGTTTACTTCTTTATGGACTCAGTAACTGTCACCTCTCCAAAAATTATCCATTGCATTTTTGTCTGAAGCTAGTGTGTCATTGGGGGATTTGTTCAGGTTGTCTTAATCTCTCCAGGCAATGAAGGGAAGATGTGAGTAATGAAAAAGTTATGCTGTAAACCAGAGGTTGGCAAACTTTTCTGTAAAGAACCAGAATATAAATATTTTAGGCTTTGTAGGCCATACCATCTCTGTCACAAGTACTGAACTCGGATGTTGTAGCATGAAAGAAGGCACAGACACTACATAAAGAATAACTGTAGTTATCTTCATCAAAACATTATTTTTCAGTTCTCAAATTTGAATTTCATATAATTCTCATGGGTCATAAAATATTATTCTGCTTCTGAGTTTTTTAAACCTTTTAAAAATGTAAAAACCATTCTCAGCTTACAGGCTATACATAAACATGAGGCAAGACGAATTTGTTCTCTTTGCCATTTGTTTCCATTGACCACTGTTTGCAGACCACTGATATAAATCCGTGAACGCTGTCTCTGAGAATAGAATTTACCCAATAATTGAGCAGTAACTGATGGTAACAGACCATCATGTCTTTCAAGGGATACTTTAAATCTGGTTCTGTGGAAATGTCACCATATTGATCTTCCAAAATGTTTTCTGCCTTTACTTGGAAATAATTTTAGAGACTGTGGATTAGATCAGAGCAACAGAGGCATTATTTCTAGAATTCTGAACAAAATGTGTTACCATTGTGTTGGTAAGGAAAGAAACCCTAATGTGTAACAGGGATATCTCTCTTTTTTTTTTTCCCCTTCACTAGGGATCAATTTTCTACCTTGGAAGGTACAAAGAGATTTTCCTTGAGCAGATGAGGTAAATACATACAAAATTTCAGTAAAAAAGAAGGTATAATATAGTTCAAAGAGACATGTCCAAGCATGTCCTCCCTTTCTCTGCCTAAATTGTATGTCATTAAAGCTTTACCTCAGGAACAGTCTGAGGTAAGCTGGAAGAAGACTAGTTTTGGGAAGCTAGGGAGCTGCATGAAAGCATCAGGGCACATCAACTTTGAGGTAGGTATCAATATGATAGAGGAAGAAGAGGTAGAAAGACACACTGAATTTAAAACTTTTGTATATCGATTCCTTACAAATATTCTAGATGAAAACAATCTTCTATACACAGTTGACCCTTGAACAAAATGGGCTTAACTGTGCAGGTCCACTCAAGACATGGATTTTTTAACAGCACAGTACTATAAATGTTTTCGCTTAGAATTTTCTTTGTAAGATTTTCTTTACTCTAGCTTACTTTATCGTAAGAATACATATAAGATACAAATAAGATACAAAATACATGTAAGATACAAAATATGTGTTAACTGTTTGTTATCAGGAAGGCTTCTGGGCAACAGTAACCTAATAGTTGTGGAAGTCAAAAGTTATGTGCAGATTTTCAACTACATGGGGGGTCGAGGCCCCAAACCCCTGCATTCAAGGGTCAACTGTATAGTTAAAGTAAAACATTTAGGACAGAATGAAATCTACTGATGGTCAGTCTTCCCTTTTGGTCTTTGAGTAATGCATGATTTGAAAGCTTAAACCTAAAAAGAAAAAGTGAGTTACTTATTTCAGCTGGAAAAACAAAACAAAACAAACAGAATGATGAGTAGAAACACAAAATTTATTTTGAATAACTTAAAAGTTATTAAAAGTTTTCTATGCATATGATGTATTGATCCAAAGCACTGATAAGGCCCTCTGGTAACTGAAAATTGTTATCTGGCATTGGTCATTGTAAAGGAGGAAAGATTTAGATATTGGCAAGAGATTAAGCTGTTATGTTTATTATATCTCAGATTTACAGCATGAAATGTACATCCTGAATATTCAGGTACAATGCATGCGGTATAATCAAATAAAATATGAACTATTTCCCATTGGTTAAAAAATTATTTTTCAGATTTGATATAGTTTTTACTTGTTTAACATATGCCTGGGCCTTAGGTTGAGTATTTTGAATGTATTTGAATAATATGTATTTTACTGTGTATATACATTGAATAAAATCAATAACATGTCTAAAATGTATAGCGCCATGAAAAATCCATGACTCAGTATAATTGACCTGAAAATAGTAATACCACATTTATCTCCCAAGCTGGTCAGCAGAGGACAGGATGAAAATGTCTATGGAAATGTTTTAATCAGTGTGTATTCTCCACCCAAAATTGTGGTTGGATAAAGTCCAGAATGTGTTTCTTTGTCTTCCTCATATTTATCAATGCTGAACTAGAATAAAAGAGCAAAAAACTGACTCGTCATAAATGGAAAACCTTAAAATTAACTATTTTTGTCATTCTGAGGTTTTTCTAAGACCTCACATTTGGCTACAGAAAAGCAAGGTGGCTTACATCTTTTCAAGACACAATGCAGTACGTTGTTCATTGGAACAGTTGGCCTGCCAAAATTCCTTGGCAAGGGAAGCCTCTGGCCAGCTTACTGTGATATAATAAATGATCTGACCAGATTGTCAATGAATTGAGATCTGAAGTTAGAGCCGCTTTGGGGATGGAGAAATTAGTTATTTCTCTTCAACTCTTGCCCCTACAAATATGAAAACTCTGAAAAGTGTACCACAAATCTCTGGAGAATTAATACTGTAACAAGTAGTGGTGTGTTTTTCATTTGTCAAATATTATGAATCATTTATTTATTTACAAGGGGATTTTCATGATTAAACATTTATTATGTCTGATTTTAAATAAAATACACATTCATTTGGATAATATGGCAAAGTTTAAAGAAAAAAATAACAGCCATCAATAATTTCACTACCCACACATATCCACTGTTAAAATTTGATAAATTAATGGCTGTTTTTTTCCTCTGCATTTGTAGATTATATGTTGTGTGTGTTACTTTGTATTTTACTTTTAATAGCTTCGTATTATAGCATAAGCAATTTGCCAAGACATAAAAAACATCCTCATAAATAGTATTTAAATATTTCTAAGTATTCAATCATAACAATTTTTGGTAATTTAATGTATCTACATACCAATATCTTCACACTTCAATATAAGTTGTTTTAATATCTAGATTTGCTCACAAACATTGCTTTAGTTTTCCACATTTATATTCTAAGATAAAATAAACTATAATCCTGATATATATGTTAAGTTGCCATTTTTAATTTTTGTAGTTGCTGCCCTGGTAAATTTATTTTTAAAAAGTTTAGAACTCTATATGAGGAATAAACTTTAATGATTTCTGCTGAGAATCTGCATTGAACCAACAGGGGCTCAGCCAACATATGAGGCATCTTGTTTGTTTTGTGCTCTTTATGACATCTGTTTGGTGTGGACTTCCTCTACCTGAGTATGGTTGTTTCATATACTCTCTTCAGTGGAATGCTCTTCAGTCCTACTCTGTCTTGGGCAAGAAAAGTTATTTAGATAAATTAAACTGTATAAATGTCCAGTAATTTTTGGATGGTATTCTGTAAAGATGTGATATGAGTTAACCACCCCTCCTTCTATTGCTCTCATACTGTCTTCAATCATATGCTATGTTTTTATCTCCAGTCCTTAATTTTCCATAATTTTCAAAAATCTCTACTAGAACTCTTAATCTAGGACAAACATAAATACATTAATTCATGCAACAAAAATTTAATAAATACCTAAAAAAAGACTCTGAAATTTGTAGACAATGAGAATACAGCAGTGCACATGACTTCAAAACCTCTTCTCTCATGGAGCTGTTAACATGTAGGGAGGGAAGGGAAAAGACACTGGATCAACAAAAATATAAGCTGAAAAAAACAGTGTCAAGCATCAAGTGTCAAGTACTATACTGTTAATTAAAACAAGGAGAACTGATAAAGTTGACAAGATTGTATGTTCACAGAAGGCACCAGTGAAAAGGTGACTTTTAGTCTGAGATCTCAGTATCATAGGGGATCACAAGCCAGCCTTGTGAATACCAAAAGGACCAGTCTTTCAGATAGAAGAAACAGCTGGTGCAAATTTTTTAAGGTAGGGAGTAGCCTGCTATGTTCAAGGAGTATAAAGAAGGTTTGTATGACTGAAGCTTGGTAAATTAGGGAACAAATATGTAAAATAGATAATAGAGGAAAAAGAAGGATCAGATATGATATGAATATATAAGCTACATTGAGAATTTAGATTTCATTCCATTTGAAGAATCCACTGAAACAGATTGATCTGTTTTAGACAGATCAATCATATGATATGAGAGCTAGCAATACAATTTTGTTTTCTTCATTATGGATGGCTTATAAGAACTTAAGAGCAGAGACAGGGGATTAAAAGGTACAAACTTCCGGTTATAAAATCCGTCACGAGGATGAAAAGCACAGCATAGGGAATATAGTCAATAATACTGCAATAACTTTATGTGGTGACACATGATAACTACCTTTCTCATGATAAGCATTTCATATTGTACAAAATCATCAAATCACTATGTTGTACACAGAAAACTAATATGCCAACTATACTTTAATTAAAATTTTTGAAAAATTATACAAAGCACACACAAGAGTACACACAGGGAGACTACTTACTGGTTGCAGTACACAACAAACACAAAAAAAGAGGATGGAGGATGGCTTAGACTTGTGTTGCAACAGTGGAGATGGAGAGAAAAGGACAGATATGGGACATGTATTTGAAGACAGAAGATGAACTAATGGATTCCTTCTAGAAGGAGGACATTTTTTTGGCCAAAAATATTGGTGATTTGTGTGCTTTTTTATGGAATGGAAAAGACAGGGTAGAGCAGGTTTGGAGAGATAAATCAAAGAGTCTGTTTTGGACATTCTAACTTCTAGATGTTAATATGCTATCCAAATGGAGATGTTGAGGCAGCTTAATATATAACTGGAAAATTGAGGACAGTTAAGTATAGGAAATATTGGAAATAAATACTTTGGAATTATCTTCTGATAAATAACATCTGAGTACATGAAGTAAGATATGTTATATTGCAATCAAACCTAGTTCAAAATGTTCCTCTAACCCCCAGTTTATGCGTTTGTGTTTGGTTTGTTCAGTATTCACACAGACAACGCATCCAACTCCTTATCTTCAGATATTTGGCCTTTTCAATACCAGTGATCTTCACCTTACTTTACTTTGTCACTTATTCTCACAACTTCATCCTGAACCTTGGCCCAGGCAAGACTCATCATTTCAAAACTCTTACACTTCTGACCTTCCTCCATTACTACCAAGAAAGATCCCAGCTTAATCTCAAATCTACTCTCTGTTCTCCTATGAAATGCCAACTAAATACTACTGCCACAAAAGCACTTCAACATATGTTTAAAGTTTCCCTCTCCTGTGTTTCAGGGATATTTTTTAATGGATCATTTAGGATTCTTGTGGCTGTAAGTAACAGCAAAAAAACCATCTTGAAATAAAATGTCATAAATGAAAATTGTTAAAATTTTAATCATTATGACCCTGGAGGGAGGAGCCTCTTGGAATTGGTTCAACAGCCCACTGACACCACAATCAACATTCTTAAAATTCTTTTGCACTTTGTCCATGGCTACAGAGAACAGCTCCATCTCCTAGCTTTGCATTAACATTCAAGTCAAGAGAATGTGGGGGAGGAAAAAAGGCTGCACCAGCTATGCTTGTCTCTTTGAATCCTAAAACAGAAGCTTTCTCTCCATCTCTACTCTACTTTTTAGCATTAGAAAATTATTTTCCCTCCTATTTTTGAAAGCACATACCTCCACAGTAGTTCTTGATTCCATCCTCTCCACTATCATTTTTCTCCATCATCATTCCTCTCCTCTTCCTCTGCCACCGTTAAGTTTCAAACCTCTATTTCTCTACTCACATTGCCTCTAAATTTAGCGCAATGCATACAGCCAGGTGTCTTACAATAAAAATGCCTTTCCATTTACCTTTCATCCTTCATAACTATAATCACTGTCTCTGACTCATGCTCCATTCAGTTCTCAGCTGACTGTGGTCTTTTCTCTCCCTCACCATTTCAAAAACCCTGTCCTTTCAGAGGTCCCTGATGGCCTCTATAACCTCAAGAGCAAGATCTTGTTTTATAGCCTTTCAACTAATTCAACCCTGTTAATCTTTCTTAGAAGTATTTACTTAAAAGTGTTTTGAATTCCATATAAATATTGTCTCTCAAGACTCGGAATGCTTCTGGAACTATTCATTGATGGCCGTCTTTGCAGGTCTCTCTTTGGCATATCAGTATACTCCCAAATTGTGAATTTGGTTTACTGGTATTCATTTCCTCTGAATACCTGCCAAGTGTGATCTGAACCACTGTCATCATTTCCACAAAATATAAAAGGGAGCTGACTGAACACTGGCATTTCCGTTCCATAATTTTCCTGATGGCTTATATGACACTTATCTGCATAACACCTTATTTAAATGTGCCACCACCAAATTCATCATGTCCAAAATTAATGTAAGAGATTTCCATGCTTTGCCTCTATATTCCTCTGGTCACCCCAAAAAAGAAAATTGGCGGGCGCCTGGGTGGCTCAGATGGTTAAGCGTCTGCCTTCGGCTCAGGTCATATCCCAGAGTCTTGGGATCGAGTCCCACATCGGGCTGCCTGCTCCTTGGGAGCCTGCTTCTCCCTCTGCCTCTCTCTCTCTCTCTCTCTCTCTCTCATGAATAAATAAATAAAATCTTTTAAAAAAATTTAAAAAAAAAGAATTGGCAAGCATATTGGTTACCTCATTACAGTGCAACCCACAATGCTATCTATCATCAGTATGAATCCTAAATATTTCTTCTCAATTATTGATACCTACCACATCCACTTTAAATTCAGGCTTCATTCAGTGCTTACCTGTACTATTTCAATAACGCCCTAATAAGGAAGGTCACGTGGCTTCAACCCATCCCCTCACACTAAAACAAAACTATCTACCACTTCTGTAGCTGAAAATCCTTCCACTGTCCTCTATGACTCATATAATACTTCAGTGTTCCCCATTATTCACAGGATAGTGCCTAAGAGGCATTTTGTGGCCGTGAAGAACATCTCTGCTCTAGTCCTTCTCTGAAACCTGATCCCTATGTGACTATAAAGCCTCATCTCTCTTCACTGCTTTTCTCACGCTTTATATGTTGGTAAAACCAGAGTGCGCGAGGTCCTGGAACACACTGCAACGCCGTACAACTCTTACCTCTCCTCTCACTTCTCGGTCCTCTGAGACTGTCCTTCCTACCTGGCTGTCTTGATCCATTTAATTATTGCTGATTCTTGAAAATTTAGTTTGGTACTACTTCTTTCAGATACTTCATATCTGGCTATTATTTCTCCAAACTTTTAGCTTTCTCCAGTTTCTGTATCACCCTCCCTCCAGAAATATCAAAGTAATTTCTCCCAAATGCTATGATCTTTTCACTTCAGTCTGATATGTCCTCTCCTTCCCCTTTACCTCACACTCTTAGCTTCCAACAGCTATCCTCTAGCACATTTCCATCTTTACCATAGATATTATTTCCTCCCGCAGGTCTTCCTGAGCATCAAAGTGTTGATTTGATCCCTTTAATGTGGTATCATAGCATGATAACAATATCAAACACATGTAGTATTTAACACGTGCCAAACATTCTTCTAAGTACTTTGCATATATTAGAGTATTTAATAATCATAATAATGCTGCAGGTTAAGCATGGTTATCATCCACATTTTAGAGACGAGGAAAATGAGGTAATGGGACATTAATTAATTTATCCCATGTTGAACTTTAGCAAGTGAAAGAGACAGACTTTGTACCTAGGCAAGCTGTCTTTGCTCATGCTATACTATAATTCTGAATGCATTTCTTCTATCATACTATTATTTGCTTACTTGCTATTTTCATTCACCAGAATATAAACTCTATGAAAACTTACTCATTATTAAGTCCCTACCATCTATCCAAAAGTGTTTGAACATATTTGATGCTCAAAAAATTTCTGATAAATGACAGAGACATATGTTTTTCTCTTCTATGTTCCCATAGCACTGTGGGACTATCTATGCTTTTGCTGAATCTGTGCCATTGTTTACTTATAGCCCTCTTGGCCTTATTGAATTGTAAACCCCTCTAGGACAGAAAACTTTACTTATCCATCAATGTGTCCCAAGTGAAGCACAGGTGCTCAATAAATGTTTGTTGAACAAATCCGTAAATAATACCAGTGGAAGAAATACATTTAAGTTTTTTTGGATAGACCTCAAAAGTCTCCATCTATCTGTACATCTATGTGGCTGTAGGAAAATACTCATTATATAATACTCATGTTAATCATCTATTTTTGAGACCTCTTTCTATTCTATTGTAAATGAGAATGATTCTGAAATAAATCTTTCTCCCCTAGAATCTTAAAATGTTTATGAATGTTTTATTCTCTTCAACTATTACATGACTATCCAGAAACACAGCAAAATACATTTTAATAGTCCTGTACGTGTCCAATACTAGATTGCCACAAGGAGTTAAAAAGAAGCAGAAGATATATTTCTTGCCTGCAAGGGCAATGTAATACAGAAGTTAGCTCCAGGATAAATAAATCTCTGCAAACATAAATGATAGAGACATGCATATTGCTCCTATTGACATGGCAAGATACACACAGGTGCAAGAATATCTGGAAGTGAGTGGACCCAGGTGGATTTAGTTTGACAAGTTTTCTAAGAATTGAATCAAGTGGAAACTTGAAGGAGGGTGCTGTGGTTTTATGCATTTAAGAAAGGTGTGTGACCCAGAAAGGGCAGTGAAAACATACTGTAACTGCTCATGGAGAATAATTTGAAATATTTTCATTTTTTTAAGTATTTATAACAAGTCATAAGGTTGTATATAATAGCTTGACCTCCTACTCAGCAATGAACTCATAAAAGTCTTTCTTTGACATATAGTCCAGGCATGGGCTTAATTTTTATTTTTTATTGCCCCACTGTGCTTGTATTTCCACATATCCTCAGCAGAATCCCACATATCTTTCTACCTCTGCTCCTTGAGATTTCTTCCCTTTTCTTTTATCCTTTCTTATTTTAACAGTATTTTTTTGGCTTTTTATTCCATGGAGAGCAACTTCAGGAACTTTCAGCAATCATCTCCTGCATTTCCAGTATCTTATTAGTTCATCTCACTTAAAAACCTTCTTAAAGCAAGAAAGTAGGTCTCAGTGCTTTGCATCAGAAGTATTTTGACATGCAATATTAAATTAAGTATGGATATTTTATAATGTGAAATATGTATTTTCACTATATTTTCACATAACTGGACTAATTTTAAAGTGCCCATCATATAGCATAATATGTATTACATGCTAGAAAGAATAATTTGAATGAGAAAAGATGATTAATTTCAGAATATGGTAGCTATTTTTAACAGAATTTTTTATTTGACTTTTCCAAGAGCCATTATGAACTTGATTTGAATAAACCAAAATTTTCCCTAAAGAAATCCCAATTTCCTACTTTGTTGAGAACTTTCATTTACATAGTCTTCTCATAGAGCATTATCTTCAACCTGAGTGTGATGGTGAAGTGGCATTGCCTAACATTAACAATATTCTTTTACTGGAGTTGAAACATTAAAACCTTATCTCTAGTGCATGCCTTTACATATATAAGTCCATAAGAAATGGAATAAAGTCTACAGACACAGCCTGCAGGTATAAAACGAAGAGGAAAAGAGCCCCCCTGTTGTGCTTTCACCTGGCCTTTCTATGCATGCACTTGGTGTTATAACATCTAATCTGGATTTTACTCCTTCCCTTTGTCAGGAGAGGATCAAATCTAGATTCATTCTCTGGTACACTACTTATCAGGAAAAGACAGAATTATATAAAATAATCCAAGCATCATTCTTCTCCTTTCTGGGAAAGGAAATTCCAGCTTCAACCCCAATTCATTTGATTTATTTTGATTTTCTTATTCTTAACCATCATTTTCTTGTTTTCTATGCAGAAACTGTACAGTGGATTAGAAACAATAGTATATACATGCAGCTAGCATTGGGAGAGTATTTCTTCCATTTATTCCTGGGAGAGAGACATTTCACTGCTCAACCAGAATGTGAAGTGAAGAATGAGATTTATCTGCAGCTATATTGCTACACTAGTTAATATGGCGGGAAGAAAGGAAGAAATGTTGACCCTCTGTATAAATAATAAGTAATAACATAAAAGCTAACATTTATTGAATGTGCCAAATGTCATTTTAACTAGAGGCTTTACTTGTGTTATCTCTTTATATGTGACAGATACTCCATCAGGTGGTCCTCATCTCTGCTTCCCAGAAAAAGAAACTGAGGCTTCATGGGGCGCCTGGGTGACTCAGGCGTTGGGCATCTGCCTTCAGCTCAGGTCATGGTCCCAGGGTCCTGGGATCGAGCCCCATATCGGGCTCCCTGCTTGGCAGGAAGCCTGCTTCTCCCTCTCCCCCTACCCCTGCTTGTGTTCCCTCTCTCGCAGTCTCTTTGTCAAATAGGTAAAATCTTTAAAAAAAAAAAAAAAAAGAAAGAAAGAAAGAAACTGAGGCTTTGTAAGTTTCAGGTACTTTCCCAGTAACCCTCAGCTATTGAGCAGGAGAGCTAGATTCGAGCTTCTGTCCATCTGGCTCCATAATGAGTATTCCTAAACAGCATGCTATATCATTCCATATTTAATACCCCAAATCTCAAAAGAACTTTACTATTAAGCATTGTTTAAATTCTGTGTTCCACTAAGTTCTCTATAATTACAGTTAAAGTGAAATTTAATAACTTTGAAACATAATTTAAGGATGAAACACAACAAATGGAATAAACTGTATCCTAGGATGTTTCATGTTCAAATGGATTTTTTAACTTGTAAAAAAATTTTATATACTTTTTACTGAAATTTCTTGTAATACATCTCCACGAGTCTTCTCAATAGTCTCCTCAACAAATCTCATTATTCCACTTTGGGTCTCTCCTTGGCTTATCTGTAATTATTCTCTCTTTATTCTTTTAATCTGTCATTTTTGTCCATCCTCTCTCTATCGTCTAAAACTGTATTTAAATATTTTGGCTTCTTATGGTATTCTTCCCAGGGAAGGGTTTATATCCTTTTTCATGTTTTTGAAGGGTCTTGGAAGGGTGAAAGAAATACATATTTGCTCAGCCTAATATCTTGAAACAGAGGCTTTATGTATTTAACTTTTTAAATGACAATAATTAAGTAATTATTACAGGTATATTGGATGCTTAATATCAGTATTGAATGATTCAATAACTTAATTCCACTCTTTATTTTTATTTTTGGGTTTCTGTATTTTTTCACTCAAAAAGGAAAATTAAATTTCATTACATTAAATAAACTAATTTCCCCCTCTGCCTCAGGCCTCTTTGCAGTATTTATGATTGGGTAGAATATATGTTACAATCAACAGGGGTGGTAATACAAATATGAGTAAAAATACTATTAAAAATTACTTAAGATATTCTTGAAAAGAACAGTGTATGACTATAGGAATTTGTAACTTACATGGATTTAGGTGAAGACTGATTTTTATAGTAAGATTAAACAATCTGAATGATAGCTTTATAGATCCACTGTTAGGACTAATTTCATGATTAATTTAAAAATATTAGTGGGGGCGCCTGGATGGCTCAATCGGTTAAATGTCCAACTCTTCATTTTGGCTCAGGTCATGATATCAGGGTTGTGAGATTGAGCCCCGCATCAGGCTGGGTGGGTAGCCTCCTTAAGATTCTCTATCTATCATCTCCTTCTGCCCCTCCCCACCCTATCTTTCCCTCTCTTAAAAAAAAAAAAAAGTGGGAATAATTCTTATATAATTTCACATAATTGATGGCCAAGTAAATTTATTATCAACTGCTTTTCAGTCATTAATGTCATATACCTCTACTTAGGCATTGCTATTTTCTATTATATTTTCTGAGATTTGAAATATTCCTGCATCTGAGAATGGCTATATAAATGTAGCACGTCTGTGTCCTATGAGTAGGTACACCACTTCTATGTTTTTGTGTTACAGTTTATTTTTATTTGGTGCGAACTTTTTAAAATTATTTATTTTTATTTAAATTCCAGTTAGTTAACATACAGTGTTATATTGGTTTCAGGTGTACAATATAGTGATTCAACAGTTCCATACATCACCCAAGGCTCATGACAAGTGTGCTCCTTAGTCCCCATCACCTATTTCACCTTCCCTCTGGTAACCATCAGTTTGTTCTCAACAGTTAAAAGTCTGTTTCTTGGCTTGTCTCTCTTTTTCTCCCTTGTTCATTTGTTTTATTTCTTAAATTCCACACATGAGTGAAATCATACGATATTTATCTTTCTCTGAAAGATAATAAACTGACTTATTTCACTTGGCATTATACTTTTTAGCTCCATCTATGTTGTTGCTCTATGGTCAGTTTGTATATGAATTAAATCATGGTCCAGGTCCACTGAGATACTCTCAGACCTCTGTAGTTACCATCACGGCCCTTAGGAATGCTCCTTTCTCTTGTACCCCTCTCAAATAAAAGTGCAAAAATGACTTTTCCTTAATTTTCCTTCATATAAGTCAGAGATGTTTGCAGAGTTCTCAGTACACTATTCTTGTGAGTGGTTCACCATCTTGATGTAGAAAATTAATTTGCTAAAGATTAATGAAGAGTGAAACTCCTTCCCTCCTCAACACCTGCTCTTCCTTCTCACTAGACAAGTAGAAGGGTAGAAATGGGATATAGATCACTCAAACTGGTCACTATTTTATTTACTTTTTTCTAAATTGTACCTTTATGTAACTGATATTGACAGTTTGTTTGCTTATTTAATTTCCTCTAGGCATTTGGAGTCTCTGAAAACTGTATGAGACCTCTGCAGACCTCTTCACCACATAATATCCTCATTTGAGAGATCCTACTTGGACACAAACTCATTCACTCTCCCTTAGCTCTTCCCCAAGGGGCACATGTTGCTGGGATTTCCTCGCCCAGCAAATTCTTCTATGGGGCACAGGCAGCAGAGCTCAAATAAAGCTACTTTTCCAGGTGCCCACTTCAACCATGGCAAGCCCATACACATCTTTATCCTATTCTTGAAACAGCCATCTCTCTTTGCTCTCATACGAAAAAGGGACAGTTCAGCAAGTGCACATTTATGTAAATGTCAAGGAGAGAAGTGAATAATGTGCTAGATTCCCCTTCTTCCTACGAGTGCCCTTGTCTCTCTCTTCCCTTGACAACCTTTCCTCACAAACACCTCTCTAAGGGACAAGCCCAAAGACCCATTCCCTTTCTTGGTCTGTTGGAGAGTGGTAGTAGATTAATGGCTGCAGGACCAATCTGACATCCTCTAAACCTTAGTAAAGAAGGCTAGGCTCAGATGTTTATGGGTTACAGGCAAAGGTTCTCAGCAGCTATTATTTTCTGGTTTTAGTACAATCCTGAAAAACTTTAACATCATAAATACATCTGATCACTCTCCAAATATTTAACTGGGTCTCTGATAGTCTCCTCATATTACAATTACTATCATGATTCCATCCTGTTCATTTTCAGCCTTTCTTTAATGGATCAATTTTCTGTAGCGTAAGGTCAGTGACTTGGTGTATGTTATTCCTACTCAGCCATAATTTTTTGAGATTTTACTATGATTTTCTTTTTCACAGGTGTTCTATTATTGCCTTTCCTGTGACATTAGTGTTTAAGAAAAAGAATATTAAGTAAAATATCTTTCTTTCTTTGTGCAGCATATATTCCCCGAAGTAAAGAAATTATGCATCACCTTGCAAATAATGCCTTCATTATGTTTTTATTTTTTCTAAAAATACTGATTATTGTTTGTGAGATTCCCTATCTAAATTTTATTTCAATATGATTTTTCACAATGCGATTTACAAATGGAGAACTGCCCGACTAATCATTTTCAAAGTACTATAATCTCAAACTAACTTTGAAAAGAGATAAGCTCAAATTAAGAGAGAAAGAAAATTTTCAGAGGAAGGTGGCCTATGTAAAATCATGTGAAATTTTTATCATAGTTTTATGGCATATTATCTTTTTAGTAAAATATTTTAAATAAAATGGCTAGAACATAATATAGTAAAAGAGAGCAATTTGTGTGAGAGACCATACATTACCACATGGGAAAAATAGTATGTAATACACTTCACATACAATATAGGTATGTGGTGTTTTGTTAGAATTGCTGAAGCAACAGAGTTCTAACTTTGTTTACTTGGTGTTTGATTCAGCTGAGCTATCAATGTGTGTTCTCTCTCTGAACACTCTAAGGTTTTGTTTTTGCTCACTAATCATTACACTTCCCACTTGGTAGAATTTGAATCAATAGAGTTTCTTCTCTATACAGATTTAAAAAGTGAATCTTGATTTCAATAAATGCTTTGTAGAACCAAGGATTTCTAGGGCATGCCTATGTTAAATACAGGGCAACTTTACAATTGATCCTCATTCTTGTAAAGCTTAGATGTTATTGAGAAAGCATTAAAGATAGACAACTCATAATTAAAAGATGCTCTTCTAATGAAAATAACTATTACGGAGTCTTTAAGAAAAACTCAACTGAGTATCCATTCAGTCATTATGACAGTACAGGTTTTAGTGGTATAAAGCAGGAAATCATATTATAAATATATATGATTTATATATATATATAAATCATATATAATTATATTTAATTTTAGCATATTATTTTTCTTTCTTGGACTTGCTATATATAGTCAAATAAGAAAAAAGTGTGAGAATTTGAAGAATCTGAAAAATCATGTTGACTTACGAGCGCTTGGCATTTTGTGTCCTAACTCTGAGATTCTATTATCTTAAGAAACTGAGTACTGCATGTGGATTATGAAAAAATACAATACAATATGATTTATTGTATCTTTTAAAGTTAGTGATAATAATAAAATATAAGTTGTACATGAATAACCTTATGAACAATATTTCATATCCACCACTGATTTCATCTTTATATTATTAATATTGCTAATGATAGCTTTCATTTTCCAAGTATTTACTTGGTTTTAGACAATTTGTAGAGAAAAATTTAGGACATTTCTTTTTAGGAAATTTTTAGGAAAAAGCCATAATAACCATGAGGCACAGATATTCTATTTTATATTGTTACAGCACTTTTACAAAGTAGTACAGTTGAGATTCTAAACGACATTTTATTGACTCTGCCCAATATACTATATATTTCCTATCACTGTTTCTGAGAAGAAGGCAAGATAATACCACCAGCCAATCAGCAGGTGAGAATCCATGGTTAGGAAGATCTCACAGGCTTTGGATAAATAATCTAACTTAGTTCAAGCTACACTTATTTTGCCTTTATACCAATATTGCCTTTCTTTAGTTATGCAGATAGTAGATGCGAGGTTAGGTATTATTCAGACTGAAAACCCCAAATAGTTTATGGCATAAGAAAAGTATATAAATAATAACAGAAGACAACTATATCTACTTGCAAATGTGCAGAATTTCGAAAGGAAGTCAAGTCATATGGGAAGGACTATATTCATTCACCCAATGATTTGTTAAATAAATTCTGATAAACAATAACATATAGAGTAGTTGCACTCGTTTTTTTAATTCATTTTCCTTTTCTCATATTCTAAGGAATACCACCTTAGAACCATAAAAGTTTTTTTCTTTAACTTTTTAGAAAATCTCTTTACAGTATAAACATCAACTACTAATGCAGCTGCTTTGAAAGAACTTTGGACAACCAAACAAAACCCATGTACGTCTCACTTGCTCTTAATGGCTTATAATATAGTATAATGATATTGTGTTCATTTTCTTTCTTTTCCACTTCATTATACACAACTCCATTCTTTTTACACAATAAGAAACATAATACTATACTCTGCCTTTTTCCCTTTGGAAGGCTAGTAGAATATAAATGTTATCATCATCATGAAAAGAATTGTCTTAAGAAAAAATCTTTTACATCTTCTGTGACAACAATGATAAAAAAAAAAATCAATGAAGTTACAACCATTAAAGAGAATTTTCCCTGCTACTTCTGGTTCTTGTTAGAAGGAATAAAGACACACCCCTTAGCACAATTTAGAATGCATTCTGATATTCTGTACTTAAAAACATATATCTTGCCTTCCCCACTGATCTTTCATATTGTGCAATAAGAAGATAGAGCATACTGCATTCAGCCTGATGTCAAGAGCCTGAAACCAGGATGGCAGAGACATGAAACTATTAAGATATAAAACATGTAATCCTAACAATGTTCTTTACTTGAATGCATTCTTGCAGGGATTTTCCAATATATCTGCCTTCACTCACTGAGCTTCACAGGAGTAGTAGTATGGAGTGGAAAGAGTTATGGGCCAAGAGTTTGAAATCTTGGGTCAAGTTCAAGCTTAGCCATACATTCGTTCAAAACTTTTTGAGGGGAATAATTGTGCATGACCTCGTTTTATTCCCATTTCCTCATGTAGAATTTGTCATAAGGACTAAATAAATATTTGTTGATTGAATAAACACATGAGCTCAGACAAATTGTTAATGTTCTCTGAGTCACAGATTCCTCACTTGAAAAATGGAAATAAAAACATCTTAACTGTGATGGCAATAAGAAACTATATGTCTGTTTGATTTGTATGTATATGTACATGAAAATATTCTGTCGTTTGTGTAAGCTATAAAGGACATGGAAATGTAAAAAAATATTATTTTTTATTAATACTAGAATCCTTGTTGAAGACACTGAGTGATGAAAATGAGCATTTTATGATACTATGATAGACATCAGAGAGCTGTAAATCCAAAGTAAAGTTCATAAATACAAAGTGAGAATGTTACTGTGCTTCTAGTTTGTGATAAACCTTCCTGACCTTAAATAGTGCACATCTGTTCCCTGAGAGGCAACTTGAATACTATTTAATGCTGTCAATTGGATATTCAAGAGAAGAATTTAATGTTTTACATGTCAAACAGAGATGTTCCTCTCATAGTGCATTACCATTAAGTATTGGCATCAATCAGAAATTCAGTTAAAAGTTTAAATCTGGATATCTTTAAAGTTAAAAAACTCACAGTGATTGGTAGAGGCAAGTCAAAGATAGGCATAGGAGCAGTCCATCTGTGGTGTAGGCAATCCATGAGGTACATTGACTGTAGAGAATTTAAAAACAATAGTATAGTTTGACTGAAGTTAGTATACTTTTTATTAACACCATACCTTAAATCAATGATAAAATTTTCCTTCCAGAAAAAATTCTGTATTGTTCAAAGTTCTAATCAATTGCTACAGTTACTACTGAGTTTTAATAATATATATGTAAGCTTCAAATTAGCACATTTGTGTTATTTATCCTCTAGTAAACATTGTATTCTACATGGAATTTAATTTAAATCTCAGTTTAAAGCTGGGCTTGATATATGCATTTGTTTCCAGAATGAGTTCATAAAGATTTGGAATCATTTGAGATCTCTCTAAGCACAGTTTAAGCCTCACTTTAAACAACAGAGTAGAAATAAATAATTATAGTTCAGTGATTACAAAATGGCAGAAAAAACTTGAATTGATCATTTGAATTTTAAGTCCGAGTTTAAAATACTGGAAGCTATTAGAATTGGTCCTGGGACGCCTGGGTGGCTCAGGTGGTTAAGTGACTGACTCTTGATTTCAGCTCAGGTCATGATCTCATGGTTATGGAATCAAGCCTAGTGGGATCTGTGCTCAGCTGGGAATCTGCTTGAGGATTCTCATTTTCTCTCTCTTTCTCATATAAATAAATAAATCTTAAAAAAAAAAAAAAGAATTGATCCTAAAGAAACAACAATGTAAAATAATACTGTACTTTCTGGAATTTATTGTAAAACAGGATTTTTATCATTATATTGCCAAACTTTTCCTCATATTTTAGATATTTTTTATTTTTTATTTTTTTTTATTTTTTTTTTTAATGTTTTATTTATTTATTCATGAGAGTCAGAGAGAGAGAGAGAGAAGCAGAGGGAGAAGCAGGCTCACCACAGAGCAGGGAGCCCGATGCGGGACTCGATCCCAGGACCCTGGGATCATGACCTGAGCCAAAGGCAGACGCTTAACCATCTGAGCCACCCAGGCGCCCTTTTAGATATTTTTTAAATGATGTATATCCACTGTATTATGTGAAAGATTTTTTTTTCATTAAAATTAATGAAAAATGTTTGTTGATTAACTACAAGCAGAATTAGAGTTGCAAATCTGGTTATATTGCCTACTGACCATAAATATTTTAAGAAGATAATCCTGATAAAGTCATCGACAAACCTGCAGATTAAGACTTGCAAACAGAAAATTTAAAGTGATTATAATTTATTACAGCTGTAGACCAATATATGCGTAAGATACTTTCCCATTCTTTAAAAGTACAATAATAACTAAAAAAAAAAAAATTACCCACTACATTATTCCCTATTTTGTACTGTAATAATTCCAAATTTATATTCTCTAACTTTAACTGACATAATCATTATATATATATATATATATATATATATATATATATATACACACACACACACACATATATATATATATATCTTTACTGTCTGTGTTCTCTTTCTGGTCACTATTTTTAGATATCTCATTCATGATTACTGCTTGATAATAACCTACTCAGGGTATCACCTGTGCTAGGTATGTCACTGCTGATGATTCCTGTCCCATAAATTGTCAGATGAAGGAAAGAATGTTGAAGTTGGGCATATCACTTTTCAAACCATATGGAAGCAATGAGTTGTTTTTAATAGTAAAGAAATTCAGTTCTCAACTGAGCTTGATATGGCAAAAAGGGAAAATTTTAAAGTTCTCTTCTGTGTTTGTACATACAAGTGTGTAAGGTAAGGATGACAGTGAGATAACTAGAAAGGAGAATGTTTCCCTGCTCTTGGTTTGGAATTTCTGCTCATTAAAAGATGCTATTAAGAGCATAAAAAATGTAAGCCACAGAGTGGAGGAGGATTATTTGCAATACACGTAAACCACAAAGGATTCATATGCAGTATGTATGAGGTATCCTCATATATCAATAGAAAAGAAGGGAACACAAATGAGAAAACGTTTGAACAGGATATCCAAATGGCTAACATACACCTAAACAAATGTCCAGTGCCACTGATATAAAGGGAATATAAATTAAAACCACTATGTGATATCATCACAAACTCACTACCTTAAATTAAAAGAAAATACAACAGATTGAAAATATCTATTTTTGGCAAAAATGCAGAATAGCGAGAATTCTCACATACACTGGTAGTAAGTGTAAATTGGTACAACTCTTTGGAAAACAATTTGGTATTATCTACTGAAGTGGATCATATGCATACCCTGTGACTCAGCAATTCCTTATAAGAATGACCTAGCATCTTCATTCATTCAGCAATTCCTTGTAAGAATGACCTAGCATTTTCATTACTGAAACTGTAAACAACCCAGTTATTCATCAACATTAGAATAAATGAATTACCTGTGATGTATTATTAGAATTGAATGTTATATAGCAATGAAAATGAATAAACTACTGCTACATGCAATAAGATGTAATCTCACAAACATCACTTCTATGGAATACATAAAGCATATATATATATATATGTAAAGAACTACAAAATTTATATTAAGTTCAAAACTGGGCAAGACTAATATGTAGAATTAGAAATCATGATAGTATTTTATTTGGGGTGAAGTACTGGTGACTGGGAAGGATGTCAGGGAGGAATTTTGGTATGCTAGTAATATTCAATGTGTTAAAAGTTTTTCATAGCCACGCTATACTTCAAAAAAAGTATTTAATTTAATTGAATTATAATATATTGCACTTACTGTAATTTCAATAACATAGCAAATCTAAACAAGAACTCCACTTGCTTAGCAGAGCCACATAGATCATATCTCCAATCTATAATCACACTAAACATAAATTGACTTATAGGAATCCTTGTAATGCACTGGTATAGACTTTTATATTTTATCAAAAATCTTTTGAATATAAAGGTCATTAATAAGCCATTTAGATAAAATTGGATTTTGAAATTGTTAGTGGAAAAAATCTATTACATTTGTTTCTTATATGGTGATTTAGTATCTCATTCACAGCTTAATCATTATCTAACATAGAATTACTAGATTGCCTAGTGGAATTACCAGTTAAAGAGATGTAAAGAATACATGTGCTACATTATTCTTCACATTCCTTTATGAGTTTTCACAGATGCCTTGAAATGTATATTAGGGACAATTGCTTGCCAGACACATGATTAATTCTTTTAAATCAAGAACCTATTGGGGTTATATCATACCTGCAGTATTTTGATGTTTTCTAACGAGGTATACACTATTATTTGATACAAACCAATTTTATTTCTTTTTAAGAAAACACAAACAGGCAAATTCTCTGAGTAAAAAATCCCTGAATCTTTTTCAAAGGCAGAGAATAAGGAAATGGTAGTAATGTAGTATAATGGCAAGAGGTATAAATGTCTGCCTTTCTTTTTGATTTACTAAAGTTTTGTAGGGTGTTTAATATCCATAAGAGTCAATGTTATCATGTTTACAAACCATATGTGAAATTTCATCAAATATGAAATTACTATAAGCTACCAGTGACTTAAGTCATAAGCCCCCACACCAACACTGTTTGCATAACTATACTTACAAATTTATCTACCTTTAATAAAAAATTTAAAACACAGAAAAAAGTTTACTAACCAAAACAGTGGAATTCTAAAAGGCTTGATAGACAAGTTAAGGTTAATAAATTGTGCCCTTTTATCAAACAAGAGATTTTTCAAGACAATGTCTATATGATACTATTAGTTCTCACATCATTTAACTAAAAATAATAGAAATAACCATCTAGAGCACTAACTCTCTAAATATGTAATGTTGACTTCTAGTATCTCTTTCAGTATAACATTCAGGGGTTTTTTCCTATGTTCTTTTTTCCATGCCTTCTTTCCCTTCTTCAATTTAGTTAAGCTAATTTTCTGTTGTTACCTTACAGATGAGTATTAAATCATATTATTAACTCCAGAAAGAATCTATAAAGTTGAAAATTCATAGAACTCAGGATTTCATTCCTTGCTCTACTATTAACCATATGGCTTTCAAGTTGCATCGTGTGTGAGTTGACAGGGTTTGAGAGACTCTGTTATGTCTAACATTGCTTCTAGGGTAAGGTGTATGCTTCAAGTTATAAGATTCAGAAGATCTCTTCATTCAATAGCTCTGCAATTCTGCTGCTAGTGGGTATCACCACTTTTCACTGAACAATGGCTAACTACGAAGCCAGCAAACTGTTTTTGACTTAATGGATGTATAAGCCATTTAGTCTGATAAAGAACATGTTCCTTTTGACTTGCCTTCCATGATGTCTTTTACCCTTGTAACAAAATGTTCTGTAGGGCCTTAATTATTGTTTCTTTTTGGAACTGGAGAAACATCATATAAAAGTCATCAACTCACCTTCAGAATGCACTTCAAAACATCATCACTCCAATCATTTTGATTAAAAAATGTAATAAGAAAAGGCCTTGAGTTTATTTCTAAGTTATATTTTAAAACTTTTAATATCAATATGTAAAAGCCAAGTGAAATTATTGTTGATTTTAGAAAAAGATGAATTTTCACGGAAAAAAAATTTTGTCAAGAAAAGATAATAGTTTAAAATGTTTGCTTTGATATCAAATCAAAGTATCACAATGCTTGCTCTTCTCATTCTATCACACCTGCGGTCATGGAAAGACAACATTTAAAAAAATATACCTACCGGGCGCCTGGGTGGCTCAGTTGGTTACGCGACTGCCTTCGGCTCAGGTCATGATCCTGGAGTCCCGGGATCGAGTCCCGCATCGGGCTCCCTGCTCAGCGGGGAGTCTGCTTCTCCCTCTGACCCTCTTCCCTCTCGTGCTCTCTATCTCTCATTCTCTCTCTCTCAAATAAATAAATAAAATCTTTAAAAAAAAATAAATAAAAAAATAAATAAAAATAAAAAATATACCTACCAACTACTACTAGATAAGTATGATTGGGTAAAAAGTTCATTTTCTTCCACAGTATGTAATATTGTTATTAAAGATAATTTACTTCAATTTCCATCAATGGAAATTGCCCTTAGAAGGCCCTTAGAAAGAAACATTTCTATACACCACTGGTTCAGTTGTAGGTTTCTATTAAGGAAGAACATACTGCAATACAAAAAGCAATTTTAAAAAGTCTTCAATCTGTTGGTTTTCAATATTGTTATTTTCATGAATCAGATTTCCATCTCTCAAAAAAGTATAATATATATCAATCTATCAATTATATCATGATGGAATAATATTTGTAATTGTTATTTTTAGGTTTATTTATTTATTTGAGAGAGAGTGTGCATGTGGGGATAGGAGCAGAGGGAGAGGGAGAAGGAGAGAATCAGACTCCCCACTGAGCACAGAGCCTGATACAGGGCTTGATCTCAGGACCCGGAGATCATGACCTGAGCTGAAATCAACAGTAGGATGCTCAACTGACTGAGTCACCCAGGCGCCCCTGTAATTGTTATTTCTACAGATCATTTTTCTTAATGCCAGTATAAAAAGATTAATATATTTAAAAACTTGCTTTTAAAAATTTTTCAAATTTAAAAATTTTTAGAAATCTAACCAATTCAAGTATGCCTCATAAAATTCTAATATTTCAAAATATGTTTGGGACACAAAAAATTTGGCTTTAACTGGATTACCCAAAATAATCAAGTATTAACTAACATATTATTCCTGGTGAAAATTGGGGTATTATTAGCAAAATACTCCTATTAGAAAGTAAGTATTTCTGTTTGTTTCTCTTTTTTTTTCCCTTTTTTCCTTCCTAAATACAAGCTCATAATCAGGTGCCTCTTGCCTGGAAATTGTTTGCTATTGGGAAATGAAAGGTTTGTCTTTTTACCCTGAAATTTACTGGTAGGAAAGTGAAAGACCATAGTGTTGTAGGTAAAATGGTTAGATCTGATACTCTGATATACTTTAAGAAAAAGTATGAAAAGTGACTCTGCTTGGTGTGATATTAAATAGATTGAACATATTGATTTTGTATGTTTGTATTTTTGATATTTACTTAATTTTTCGGTTTAAGTCAATGAACTTAATGAATTGGATTTTTTAAAAACTTCATCTGAATAGATAGATAGATAGATAGATAGATAGATAGATAGATAGATAGATAGATGACAGATAGAAATGGAGTTTTAAAAACATAACCCCAGGGGCACCTGGGTAGATCAGTTGGTTGAGTGTCAGACTCTTGATTTTGGCTAAGGTCCTGATCTCAAGTTTGTGAGATCGAGCCCCTTCCCCCACTCCTCAGGCTCTGTGCTCAGTGGGCAGAGTCTGTTTAAGATTCTCTCCCTCTACTCCTTACCCCCCCAACTCTCATGAGTGCATGCTCTCTCTCAAAAAAACAAAAACAAAAACAAAAATAAATAAAAACAATCACAATATATTATCAGATAAGAAAATTAATATTTTCTTAATATCACCAAATAACCAGATTAAAAAATAATTTGATCTAACTTGGATACAAATGAGATCAATGTTTCTTAGGTCTCCTTTAATTACTTATTTCAAGTAATTAATATTTAATTATATATTTCCATAATACCTCTTTTTGCTCCTTGTAATTTATTTGTTGAAAAAAACTGAGGCACTTGATTCAAAGAATTTCCCAAAGCATGGATTTTCCTGATACTAGACTATCATTTTACATGTTTCTTCATATTTTATAATTCCTGAAAACTGACAGGTAAATCTTGAGGCTTGATCTGATTTGTGGTGAGAGACTTCATACACAGTAAGGTCTAACTTTTTTTAACACAACATAAGCTAGAGTTTGGGGAATATATTGTTGAACATTATGATTAAATGCACTGTCCTTATTCCTGAGTGCAGATTGTTACCCTGAGTCCTAATGAAGTTTCTTCCTGATGAGAATAGCTATAAAATATCCTGTGGCAGAAAATGTGGGGAAGACAGAAGTCCTCCTCACCCTGGGGCTGATGTTTGGATTAGGTGTGTGAAGTGATGAGAAACCTGACATTTCAATGGGGAGACTTGAGCATAGTTTTGACCAATGAGACCTGTTGAGCACTGGGTCCTAATTAGCAGTGCTAAGGTACTCTTTACATTTTCTATTATCCTTAATCCTCGAGTAAAGTTTATCTTGCCCTGTAATAAGCTTTTAGAATTAAGGATGAACCTTTGTCAACTCAGTGCAAAGTGGTATTCATGTAAAGTATAAATATTCTTTCATTCCCCAAATATTAGTTACTTTTAGAGTACTCATATGAACTAGGCACTGTGTTAGGAACTTAAGGTATAAAAATTTGTGAAAACAGACATGATTTCTATTTTTATGATATTATGGTCAAATGAGGAAGACAGATAATAATCAAATAATTCTCCTAATTAACACATGACTACTAACGGAGAGAGTGCTTTGAAGGGAAAGAACACTATTTAATAAAATCATAAAGTGAAGGAACCAAATCTCAAGACGTAGCAAAAGATAATGAAGACAGTATAAAGAAGGCATATTTTGGAGGTGATAAATAGCCACCAGGATTTGTTTATGAAACATACAAATATTTCTCAACCAATCTGAGGGAGCATATTAGCTGAGGGAGGAAATCCTATTAGTTGAAGGAGAAGAGCCTATTCCTGAAAAGAATTCTGAGGGTCTCTGAGATGTAGTCCTCGTGCTCTTTTTATTAGACATTGAATAAAAGTTGTATCTCTGAAAGTAAGAGAGGTATGGGCTATTCGGTTTCTATCTCAAAACTGATTTATCAAAAAGAGGCCTTCTTATCCCTCGTTTGTCTTGATGGTCTACATTGGAAATATCAGGTAAGCAGAGAAACATATCTCTTCACAAAAGGCTTTGACTTCTGGATAGGTCCAAACACAACTTTAACTGCTCTTTGCAATACAAACTGAATGGTTTGGTGATTATAGTAACCATACTAGTATCAGGCCGACTAACTTGCTTTGTCTAGAAATACAGAGAAATTTCTTATAAGCCACGTGTAAAGTAACCATGAATAACCATGTGCAAAACTATGAACACAAGCTGAACAGATTTAAAAATACAATTTTCCCTACACCATGAACTATTCCTCTACCTCAGCAATTCTTTATGTGAGAGAGAGAGCCACCAAAGACCCTTTAATATAAAGGAACCACAAATTTTTTTGGTTATAAATGGGAAACAGAAGAAATAAGAAGACAGAATATAGGAAATAATTTATGGAGAAAAAGAAAACAAGTTTTTACTTGGAAATTTTTGCAATCTGATACCTGTCTTGTTCACAGAGAAGATAAGTAGTGACAGATGTGGCTTTGTTATAGGAAGAACTTAATGTCAAGCAGCTGAGCAACTATACTTCTTAAAGAAAATTAATCCTGAACTGTCTTAATTGGACTCCTTTCCTCTCCTCTTTCCTCCTTAAATTTCCATCTGGAGTTTTCAGTAAATGATAGCAGTCTTGATGGGATCTAGTGGTCTTGAGTGATTTTACATTCCTAGTCTGCCTGCTGGTAGTATTCATAAACAATTTTTGTAAGTACCAGTGTCCAGGGTGGGATGATTCATCTCAAAACACAGCCATTTATTTCATTAAAAGTTGACTAGGAATGATATATTATCATTTACATACATATTTTCCTTATGTTACTATATCTTTTCTTTCCTGTCATACTTTTCTCCAGGAGTAACGGGTTATATAATGATATTATTAGTAGGGATAATTTATAGAAAATAAAAAATACCATTTTTATGTGCTATACATTTAACCATGAAATTTTGAAATTCCTATAGTATGTGAAGGCATCATTATTTGAGGGGAGTAGGCAGTGTTGCCCTTCTCCTGGATAGAGCTAAAAACCTTTTTAAAAAATTCATAATAAACTGGATAGAGCTAAAAACCTTTTTAAAAAATTCATAATAAACACCCAGTTAAACAATGACAAGATACCAAATTAAAGCACTCTGGATAAGATATTTAGAAGGGTGGGGGCGCCTGGGTGGCTCAGTTGGTTGAGCGACTGCCTTCGGCTCAGGTCATGATCCTGGAGTCCCGGGATCCAGTCCCGCATCGGGCTCCCTGCTCAGCGGGGAGTCTGCTTCTCCCTCCGAACCTCCCCCCTCTCATGTGTTCTCTTTGTCTCTCATTCTCTCTCTTTCAAATAAATAAATAAATCTTAAAAAAAAAAGATATTTAGAAGGGTGAAATCTACATAGGCAAAGCATAAGTATTTAATCTTACTATCCCCTGAGTATTCTCCAAGTGACATTGAAGATACCACTGGATAATGATAATGATGAAGTAGAGGAGGAAGATAGTGACTTTTATGCTGGGGGCCCCTCCAGGCTAGTGAGCTACTGCAGGGGCCACTCCAGGCTAGTGATTCCACTGGTGCCTCCCTGTTCTGGATGACCCATCTTGCACATTCTAGTGAAATGGTTCCTCATCTCTGGGTGGTCTTGTCTGGTTCTGCATGTTTAATACTTCACTAGTATGGCTTCCCATTTTCCTATCCATCAACTGTTTACAAGATGGTGAAAACTCCTCATGGCATTCTAGATCAGTGCTGTCCAATAGAAATATTATTTATGCCACATTAGTAATTCTAAACTTTCTAGTAATCACATTAACTAAAGTAAAAACAGTGAAATAAATTTTTATATCGTATTTGATTTTACCTAATGTATAAACATTATTTCAACACATAATCAATGTAAAAATCATTTTTTTCAGCATACTAAAACTCCCAAATCTGATTTATATTTAACACTTATAGCACATCTTAATTTGAACTAGCCACACTTCAAATGTGCAATTGCTACATGTGCCCAAGGCTACCATACTGGAGAGCACAGCTTTAGATACTAGCAGCAGGTTTGGTTATTCCTCTCCTTTATGTGGCCACATGCCTACATCAAGCAATTAAGTACCTTATCAAGAATGCTCTCCATTTGTGCACAGTGAGAAACATAGAAATGAGTCCTCATCTTAGAAAGTCAAATTATCACCCTTTCTTTTAAAGTTCATTCTGTCTTGGATCAAATTTACATGAGTCTCTATGACTCAATTCATAAACAGGGCATCTGAAGTTTTACTCTCAGTCTTGTTTCATTCCACATCTAGGTATTAGGCTTGTGCAATCCTTCCTCTTAGAACTCTTAAATGTCTAAATATTGACAAAGCCCTTAAGATGTCCTTGTTGTATACTAGGCAGAAATAAGCAAATCAGTAGGAAACAGAAGAGAATTCCAAACTGAAGTGAAGCTGGGAATCATAATCCATATACCATGTCCATAGTATGTTCATCATAAAAACCAAACACATAATTTTTAATCATATAGACATAGATTTGAATCCTGCCTCTATCACATCTGTTTCTGTTCCTAACATCTTCATGATAGAAACTCCCTTTCCTCTCAGATAAGAACAATAATAATAGTTATTAAGAATTGTAATTATAACCGTATATTGAATACCTGTTTTGGATCAGATTCTTTGCTATGGACTTCACATCAGTTAGCTATTTATTAAATGGATAATTAAATAAATCTCATTAAGTGAGGTAATATGTGTAATGCTACTAATTTATATTAACTTATCAATATAATCACAATAAAAATATTAATAGTAATCATTGCTTTATTATTTTCTGGCCTATAATTTTTTAAATCAATGATAACATCTCAATTTTCATCATAGAAAGAAAACCTCTAATGACAAAACAATGTATATTATTTATTATATGAATCCCCAGGGTATAGTTTAATTGCCTGTAAAGCTTGGGTGCTCAGATGCTCAATAGATAATGAATGAATGGGTGAGCCAAAAAGAAAGCATTTCTAAATTCAACAGTCAAGGTGTAAAAAAGCAAGGGTATATAAATTATGTTTTCTATTCCATTTGGAGAGCTGAATTTACAAGGCAGCCTCCAAAATTTGTTAAATCAAACAAAAGGAGTTACACATTGTATAGATGTGTATAGTTACACATCTGTATAGTCACCAAAACAACCCAAATGTATATTTAAATGAGGGATCAGATTCACTGACAGTGGGACCAATTTGATTCCTCATATTCCTGTTCTGCCCTCCCACTAAAACTAGGTCATGAGGTGCCACCTAATTTATTAATGACTGGAACAGCTTGACATACAAAGTGACAAATATGTGGGTGCAGAACAGATCTATATATAAGGGGCTCTGCTACTTGCCAGCTTTCAGATTTGAAGATGCATTGAGTCTGCTTCCTTTTCTTTCCCATATTATACAAAAAATTAGTTTTTGCATGTGCCATATACACGTAAGTTGAATATAAAATACACCAAACAATTTCTGAGCAAATGTGGAATTAAGGCCCTTTAGTATACACACTTCTAATTTAAATCTAATTTAAAAGTACTCATTTTATAAGAGCCATCAAAATGTACAGACAGGTATCTGCATTTCAGGAAAATTGGATATTCATGTGTGAAAAAATGAAACTGGATCCTTATCTTACATCACCCACAAAAATTAACTTAAAATAAAGACTTCAATGTAAGAACAGAAATCACAGAACTCCTAGAAGAAAACAGGAAAAAAGCTTCTTGACATGGGTCTTTTTTTTTTCTCCTGGCAACATTTTTTTGCAGATGAGACCTAAAGCACAAGCAACAACAGCGAAAATAAACAAATGGGACTATATCAAACTAAAAAGCTTTTGCATAGCAAAAGAAATGATCAAGAAAATGAAAGGCAAGCTACAGAATTGGAAAAATATTTGCAAATCATACATCTGATAAGGGGTTAATATCCAAAATATATAAAGAACTCATACAACTCAATAGCAAAAAACAAACAAAAATAATCCAATTAAAAATGGTCAAAGGACCTGAATAGATACTTCTCCAAAGAAGATACAAATGGCCAAGAAATACATAAAAGGATGCTCAGTATCATTAATCATTAGGAAATTACAAATCAAAACCAAAATGAGATATTACCTGAACCCTGTTAGCATAGCCATTATCAAAAAGAAAAATGCTTCTAAGGATGTAGAGAAAAGGGAAACTCTGGGGGTGCCTGGATGGCTCAATCGTTAAGCATCTGCCTTAGGCACAGGTCATGATCCCAGGATTCTGGGATCAAGCCCTGAGTCTGGATCAATGCTCAGCAGGGAGTCTGTTTCTCCCTCTGCCCCTCCCCCTCTCCCTGCTTGTGCTCTCTCTCCCCCCCATGTGCATGCACTCTCTTTCAAATAAATAAATAAAGTCTTTAAAAAAAAAGGGAAACTTTGTGCATTGATGAGATTGTAAACAGCTACAGCCACTATAGGAAACAGAATGGAACTTCCTGAAAAAATTAAATATAGAACTACCATATAATCTAGCAATTTCGCTTCTGAGAATATATCCAAAGGAGAGAAAAACACTATGTCGAAACGATATCCACAACCCATATGTTGATAGCAGCATTATTTACAAAAACCAGACATGAAAACAGTTTAAGTGTCCATCCATGCATATACGGGTAAAGAAATTGTGAGATATACATGGATACACAATGGATATTATATAGCCCTAAAAAATGGAAATCTGAACACTGTGACATGGACAGACCTTGAGCACATTAGGCTAAGTGAAGTAAAACAGACAAAGAAAGATAACTACTGTATGATCTCACTTATATGTGGGATCTAAAAGCAAAACAAAACAAACAAAACAAAGCAAAAAAAAAAAAACTAAAAAAGGAATTAAATGAAACAAAACACCAAACTCATAGAAAAAGAGATCAGATTTGTGGTTACCAGAGGCAGTAAGTGGAGGTAGGTAAAACTGGAGGAAGGTGGTCAAAAGGTACAAACTTCCAGTTGAAAAATAAATTCTAGGGATGTAATATACAATATGATAGCAATAGTTAACACTGCTGTATGATATCTTTGAAAGTTAAGATAGTAGATGCTAAGAGTTCTTTTCACAAGGAAAAAACATTTTCTTTTTGTATCTATATAAGATGATGGATGCTAACTAAACTTACTGTGGTATCCACTTCACAAAATAAGTAAGTCAAATCATTGTACAGTACCCCTTAAAATTATACATCCTTTATGTCAATTATTTCTCAACAAAATTGGGAAAATTTTTAAAAAAGATAATCATTTTTGTATTAAAGGCTATTTTGAATGACAATCATTGCCTTTAACTTTTCCTGTCTTTTCAAACTTTATTTCAATGGAAATATTTTTTATGTAGCTACATTTCCTTTTTATATGAATAGCAAAATAATTGCTATATTATTGCACATCACTATTTTACATCTGGGCTGTTCATTTAAATAACTTCTACCTTAAAAGAACAAAAACCACTAAAGGGCAAAATTTTTATTATAATGGCTCAAGAACTTCTGGTCTAAAAATTTTCAGGATATTTCCAAAGCTAGTATTAGAGCTTCTGATGACAGGCTTATGCCAAATAAGAGATTATAATTCATTACACAAGATCATCTGGGAGAGATTTTAGATGACATTTTCACTTAAAGAAATAAATAAACTTCAAGGTTTTCCCCTCAAAAGGAGATGGATGTAAAAATGTGACCCCTCCCCTCACTTTCCCTTCTTTCTCTTTCCTTTCCCTCTTCCTATTTTCCTTTCCTCCCTTCCTTTTATTTCTTTTTTTAAGCAGGGAAATAAAGCTTCAAAGATTGATATCTTATGAGTACAAGAAATGAGATCCCTACTTCAGAGTCCTGAAGGATGAAAGATTATTGCCTGAGGGGAAAATGAACTTATCTTAGAAGGTCTTGTAACCACTTAAAGGAAAAGAGCTCCCTGGGAAACCTGTCTGATCTTCACGATGTTGGCAAGATATCCCATTTGTAGGAATGGGGGCACATGATTTACAGACATACTGCTCTCCCCTTTGCTGCATGAGGATTCAGCAGACACGGTTTGGGTTATGAATAATGCTTACTGAAAATAGCACAGAAAGACTGGCCTTCCAGGAAACAAAAAACTTAGCTTGAAAAGCACTAAAAGACAAAGGCACTATAAAAAAAATGAAGGAATTCATCAAACTTACGGACGTATTATAGTTATCCAGGTTTCAGGACCTACTGAATTAGAGAACTCTAGCCATGAAGTTTTATAAATTCCTAATTCTGTCTTCAAGTTATTTATTTACTCCAACTATTTGCTAAATGAAAAACTACAGAGAATTAAAAAAAGAAAGAAAGAAAAAAGCAAAAACTCTGCTTATTAGGCTTTGTGTATTCTTAGAGATACCTAAAAAGTGGAAGAATCTGGGTGAATAAATGAAGGTTAACTCATCAACAGCAAGATCATTATTTCAAAAGATCTATGGAAGGGCATAGTGTAGCCCTCACTGTGTTAATTTTCAAGCATAAATATTTGCAGATAAAAGCTTAAAATGTGCATCTGGTCAATATTTACAACAGTAAATAAAAGCTAACTTCTCTTTCTTTGAGTCTATCTTTTCCTAGAATGGAAAGCAGATCAAATTATGATTTGTACTGAAAGGAACCTCACATTTAGTATTTTTGACAGCTAGCCTACCTATCTAAATAAATAGGAATCTCGTTACTAGTTATTCTCATCGGTTTTACTCTATATACACTATGAACAATATCTGGCATTTGTATATATTAAATGAGAGCCCTTACATAATTAGCACTACAAATACTTACTCAATACATTCTATTGGAACTAGAGGTAAAAGGTTTCTGTATAACTTCTGATGAGAAATTTTAATTTTCTGGGCCTTAGTGTCTTATTTGTAAAATGACCGATTTGAAAAATAAATAAAGGGCTAGAACTAGATATCAAAGGAGCTATATTTTTTTAACTTAGGCATAAAGAGATAAATGATATATATAGATATATTTATCTATATTATTCTACTCTTTGCAATATAAAAAAGCTGATTAATTGATTTGCTTATTTTTTAATACTTAAAGACATACTTTGTTACTCATAATAAAGTCTGTTTATTTTTTTCCTCAGCTTTTGCTTTGAGGAGTTGGTTTGTTTCATAATAAGGTATTAGGTATTCTGTGAAGCTGTATTAAGAATAAGAATAAACCAAAACTGTAAAATAGTTTTATACTAAGGCTCAACATTATATAAATGCCTTTGGCTCTTTCTTTTACCTTTTGAACTATACACAATATTATAACTGACTAATCTAGTTACCTTGAATTCTGGTTTGTCCCCATTAGAATCTAAGCAATTATCTGTTTAGATGAAGTAAAGAAATAAATCATCTCCATTTTATATGAGGTGTTGACATTTATTGATTTAATGTTCTCTTAAAATCTTTCAGGGAAATGGTTTTTAAATTATAATAATAAGTGGACAGAAATTAATGGACCTACTCAAACTAGAGCAACATGTTGGAATGTAATTCATTGTCAAAATTTTGTGAGTGAATTTTAGTAAGGAAAATTATGGCTCTATGTAGGTGTTCTTTTATAACATGCACTGCTTCTCTGTGAGCTAGTGTTTGAGAATTCCGCTCTGAGACACATAATTATTTCCTTTTATACACTGACCATACACCATGTAAATATCTGTCTTTACATGTGTTTTCTGGCTCCACTAAAGTCCTTCAAAAGATAATCTTTAAAAAAAGATTTTACTCTAAATAATTTAGAAAGAATAGATAAACTATTATAAATATAATAAATGACTAACATTCAGACACTTCTGCATTAATATTTAATAAGAAAAGGTGTTGTAACATGGAATATAAACTTTACTAAATATATAAAAAACATCAAGCATACATCATTCAGATAAATTTCTTATCAATCTCCAAGACTGTAAGTACACATAAATTGAAGTACACATAAATGGTGCCTGTCTACAAATACATAATTAGCCCTATTTCTTTTACCTCATAGTTCTTTGCATGTTCTTTAGCTTGTGCTCTATCAGTTTTCTCCAGCCATTTATCTGTTATTTATCTTTTTATTATTTGGGGCTTTTTTGTTTGCTTTTATTTATCCTTACAACAGGAGTATGGTTTCTCTTTATCAATATGCAAGTAAGTTATATGACACTTCCTCCATATCAGTTTCATATTTAAGCATGTTTAACTAAATGAGGGTTTTTATAAAATCAGTAACAAAATTTTGTTGTCAACTAAGATTAGGTTAAAGGGGTAATTGATGGATCAAAGCAAGTTCACTCAAAAAGTGAAGTGACCTCAATTTGCCTTAGAAAATAGAGAAATGGTAGAAAGGATCCAAATCAAATTTTACCTTTAGCTGAATTCTTGCTTTATCTTAAATCATAGTGGAGGATTATCTCTTTTTAGAAGCTTGTGTCTAACCATACTGTTTTTTCACATAAAACTTTTTCTTCTGTTACAAGTGTCTATGTAACATTGTTAAATCTGAAGTCTAAGGTCAAAGAATATAGTACCACCTCATGTTAGATAGATCGTTAAGTGGCATTCTTGCATACTTGTGTCCCTAGAATGCTTGAGTGCTCTCATGAGTTTCCTAGCTTTGTTTTCCAAAAAAACTAAGACACGGAAGGCAGAAGTGAGTCTAAGACAAGGTTAAAACAACTGTTAGGCTCTCAATATTGCAGGAAATGAATTTTGGCTTGAAATTTTATTTATATTGATTAGGAAAATGATGCTTGAAAAAGAGATTTTACTTCAAAATCACTGGCTTTTATATAATGTTCTCTGTTTGACTTGTGAAAAACCCCTCTTCCCTGCCAACTGTGCTACCCCAAATGGTTTTTTGGTAGTATTTATCTGTTGGGTTATTGTATTTTACTGCACAATCGCAATATTAATTGAAAAGCAAACATGAAAAAAACTTATTTTATGTTAAGGGCATACACTAGTTTTTACATGGGGGGGGGGGAATAAAAAACCTTAATGGGAAGTGTGGAAATCACTCCAAAGAAAGTACAAACTTGATTTAACTTGGCAGGTTTGAACTGACTGAGCTAAACTGACTTTTTAGCTATACAGTAAAGTTCAGGAAATATAATCATTGTTGGAATTATATTGGTGCCTGTGGGGACTTGGCCTTTGAAGTCATTTTGGTACAAACCTACGAAACATCTATGTAAAAATCTGTCTTTACATTTCAGGTGTATAGGTCATGACACCTAGTCATTTCCTACTGAATGTCCATCAAATGCTATCCTTTTACTTCTTTTTAACAATTTAAAGTCTCATATATCCACTGGTACACTCATTCAAAATTCCAACAGCTCTCACCATGATTGTTCACACTTCTGATTAAACCCTGAAGCACAGAAGAACTCACCTAACTGCATGAAGAAACAGAAAATCCATAGCAAGACAGAAACCTCATGATTATACAGAGGAAAGCACTAACTCCTACAGTCTCTTTCTTTTTTTGTACTACAATGTGCTCATAATCACTAAAAAACAAGTGATATTTTTCTGTTATTTGATTGGGTAGACAGGCTTTTTAGTCATCAGCCAAATTACTTGACTCTTCCCTTTTTTTTCCTACCAAACACTCCTTCCACATTTAGTTTAACAGATAGCTAACTAGTTGAATGGCTTCATCAGCCTATAATAAAATCAAGGACCCACTTGTATCTCTCTTTGAATTTCCTCCCAGATTCTGGTTAAGCATATAAGCATATTAATTTTGACATGTAAATTTAAGTGGATATTAAATAATCAATTAGAAATATCAAATAGAGGGTAGAATCTGAGTTTGAAACCACACAGAGAATGGAATTAGATGTATAAAGTGGAAGTTTTCAAAAATATGAATAACATTAGATGACAGCCATATACCATTGGGTATTGGGGTCTTCTTCCCCACCTTAATATCCCCAAAATATTAGAAGTTTATTCAATGCAAGTTGGCCAGTTATGTTCCGCTTTTTATTTCTTAGAGTAAAAACATGATTTTGCTTCTGCTGTCTCCACTTGCCATAACTGTTGATCACAAGCAGCTCCTCAGGTTTTGATGCTATCATATCTACTACTTATATGATTCTACTGAAGGTTTTAAAGGGAAGGAGTTTAAAAAAAAAAAAGAAAGTCTTATTATTACTTTCAGTTGTGATTTGCTTCTAAAACTTCTTAAACTTTTACTATGTATACAATTCAGCAGGAGATAATTCTAAAATGCAGAATATGATTTAGTGACTCATCTGAGTCCGAGTTTCTAGTCCATGGGCCACACTTTGAATAACATGGCATTAAATGTTTTCTTGCATTTTAGCTGCCCAGCAACTGTTATCTCCTAGTGTGGTTCAAATCATCTCGGTTACCTTTTTTAGAATTACTTCTACCTCTACTGTATGAGGTTATGGAGAGTCTTTGAATCAGAATATTTTCAGTTTTTCCTTAGTAAAAGGGTGGATTTGTAACATATAAACAAATTGGACTTTTTCTAGTATTTTTCAGTAAGAATGGAGTACAAAGAGAAAATAAGTTACATACTTTTATTCCAGGGAAATGGTTTTGATGAAAATCTTGAGTGGTTCCTACCAGAGACATATTTTATCCTTCCCAAACCTTATTATTCAAGTATTACTTATATTATTTATGTCCCTTCATATCTTTCAAATAAATTTTTTTATCTGGATATTCAGATTTGGTTTATAAATTCCATAGACATTGAAATCTGGAAATGTGAAACTTTATGCTAAAAATTTTAGTATCACTTGTTTCGATGAAAAGAAGTTTGTGGTGTTGAAGTATATTCACAAAAAATATTCCTAGAATAACAACTTTTTACAAAGTCATCGTGTAAAACAGGTAGTAACTAAGACAATCTCAGTAATTGGGTTCATGATAAAATACTGCTGGAGGTAGGTTATTATTGACACACAATTATAGGGTCAACTCCAGTTCATTTATACTATCATTTATCAGAAGAACTGACAATAGCATAGCATCTAAAGAAAAAATTTGCCTAGAAATTCAAAAACATAAAAATCCATTTAACATTTTATTATATAGAATAATAGTAAATTACCTGGTAATATATAATGTCTTTCATTGTTATAGCTCCTTTACCCACAAAGGTAAATTTTGAATGGCATACTCCTTCAGTGAAGTGCTTCATGTTAACAAATATTCTTTATTAGTAAATTTCCAAAAACAGCTCTGTTAACTTCTACATACTATTCAGGGCTAGTCTTTGAGCCTACATACTCAATCAGGAGGTATTCTAAAATACATTTTCCAACAAATTTTAGTACAGTTGACATAAATTCTATCTGAATATTCTGCATATTTAAGTATAATAGAAATAAATTTCAGAGTCCTGAAATGATGTGAAGCCATTTTAATGCACTGTGAATCTTGTAAAAGTATGTACCTTAATTCTCTAAGAATTTTCAAGGGCATACATATTTGTTTTCAATTTTTATTTTATTTGATTCAAAATAAAATGAATGCCCTCAGCATATGAATCCAGGTAACATTTGACTGGCAATAAACTCTTCAGTATATAATAAAAGTATTTTTTTTTAATTACAGAGCCTTTGCATTGAGAAATTCATTTCATTGAAATGGTCAAACCTATTAGTGTAGTATTATTTGTAGTATTCCTTTATTATTTTTATTATTGGAAATAATAACTATTATTTTTTACATCTGCAGGGTCTTTAGTAGTATTTCCTGATTCATTCCTGATACAGTATTTTTGTGTTTTCTTTTTTTGTCAGTGTTGATGGAGGTTTGCCAATTTTATCGGTATTTTCAAAGAAATGGCTCTTTGTTTCAATGATTTCTTCTATTGTTTTTCTGTTTTCAAATTCAATGATTTCTGCTCTTATGATTAGGTCTTTTATGCTTTTATTGGGTTATTTTGCTCTTTTCTTTCTAGGTCTAGAGGTAGGAGCTCAGATTATTCATTTGAGAATTTTCATCTTTTCTAAAATACTCATTCAGTGCTATACATTTCTCTCAACACTACCTTTAAATTTTGATATATTTTATTTTCATTTATTTCAATGTATTTATGTTTCCATTGAGACTTCTTTAACCCAAAAATTACCCAAAAGGTGATTTAATAGTTTGTTCTTTAGTTTTGGTGATTTTCCATTTATATTCCTGTTACTGATTTCTAGTTTGAATTTTTGGAGTTAGAGAACACACTGCGTTTGATTTCAGTATTTTAGATTTTCTAATATTTATTCTATGACCTAGGATGTGGTCTGTCTTCGTATGTGTTCCTTGAATGCTTAAAAAAAAAAAATCATGTATTGTCCTGCTATTGAACGGTGTGTTCTAAAAGGGTTGATTAGCTTCTATCAGTTGAGGGTTGTTTTAAGTTCTGTATTCTTGCTGATTTTCTGTCTAGTTGTTCTGTCAGTTATTTAGAGAGGATGTTAAAATCTCCAATTGTAACTGTGATTTTTGTCTATTCTCCTTTCAGTTCTATTAGTTTTTATTTCACACATTTTGCATTTCTTTGGTTCATACACAAAATAGTATTGCTATGTCTTCTTGGTGATTTTACCCTTTTATCATTATATCATGTTCTTCTGTGACTCTGGTAATTTTCTATGTTTAGAGGTCAATAATATCTGATGTTAATATAGCCATGCCTGCTTTCTTTTGATTAATGTTTATATAATATAAATTTTAATACTCCTATACTTTCAACCTGCCTATATTTAAAATGTCTTCAACATAAAAATCCTAGAAGAAAGCATAGGCAGTAATGTCTATGACAACAGCTGCAGCAACATTTTTTTCTAGATATATCTACCAAGGCAAGGGAAATAAAAAATAAAAATAAACTATTGGAACTACATCAAAATAAAAAGCTTCTGCACATCAAAGGAAACAAAGCTAAAAGGCAATCTACTGAAGGAGAGAAGATATTTGCAAATGACATATCTGATAAAGGGTTAGTATCCAAAATATATAAAGAACTGATACAATTGAACACCCAAAAAATGAATTAATTCCATTAAAAAATGGCCAAAAGACATGAACAGACATTTCTCCAAAGAAGACATACAGATGACTAACAGACACATGAAAAGATGTGCAACGTCACTCATCATCAGGGAAATGTAAATCAAAACCACGAGATATCCCCTCACACCTGTGAGAATGGCTAAAATCTAAAACATAGAAACAAGTGTTGGTGAGGATGTGGAAAAAAAGGAACCCTCTTGTACTGTGGTGGGAATGCAAACTGGTGCAGCCACTCTGGAGGACATTACCAAGGTTCCTCAAAAAGTTAAAAATAGAACTACCCTATAACCCAGTAATTGCACTACTGGGCATTTACCCCCAAAATACAAAAGCACTAATTCAAAGGGATACATGCACCCCTATGTTTATTGTAGCATTATTTGTAATAGCCAAGTTAGGAAGCAGCCCAGTGTTCACTGATGGATGAGTGGATAAAGAAGAGTGTTTACGTGCACACACACACATACAGACATACACAATGGAATACTATTCAGCCATAAGCAAGAATGAAATCTTGCCATTTGCAATGACATGGATGGAGCTAGAGTAAAATGCTAAGTGAAATAAGTCAGTCAGAGAAAGACAGATACCATATGATTTCACTCATATGTGGAATTAAAGAAACAAAACGAATGAGCAAAAGAAAGAAGACAGAGAAAGAGAGAAACCAAGAAACAGACTCTTAACTATAAGGAAGAACTAATGGTTACTGGAGGGGAGTTTGGTGGGGGATGGGTGGAATAGGTGATGGGGATTAGGGTTTGCACTTGTGTAATGAGCACTGGCTGATGTATGGAATTGCTGAATCACTATATTGTACACCTGAAACTAATATAACACTGTTAAGTATACTAGAATTAAAACAAAACAAAATAAAATAAATTAAAAATAAAATGAACTTCAACCAACAGCATATACTTGAGTTCATGTTTTTTATTTGATTATGCTACTATCTTTCATTTAATTGGTATACTTAGGCCAGTTACATCTATTAGATTTATCAACATGGTAAGGTTTAAGTTTTACTTCCTTTTTTTTTAAGATTGCACTTTTATTTGTTCTGTCATTTCTAATGTATTCTTTTTCTTGCCTTCTGGAGGTTACTTGAACATTTTTTTGATTCCATTTTGCTTTATCTATAGTATTTTTGAGTATATCTCTTTGAGTAACTTTCTTATTCATTTACTCTAAGCACTTCATTATATATACATAACATCACATTGTACTGATGTTAACATTTTGCCCATTTGAGGAAAATACAGAAACATTACTTCCCTTAACTATTCTATTTTCAAGTTCACTGATTCCTTCCTGTGTGCCCTCCACTATGCTGTCGCACTTTTTTTATTTTGGTAATTGTATTTTAAATTCTAAAATTTCCATTTGGTTCTTCTTTATATGTTAATATTTCTTTGCTGAGATTTAAAAAAAATCTTTTGTTTCACAAGTCTGTTTAATGCCTGGTTGAAGTCTTTATTCTGAAGACTACTTTTAAAATCTTTTGTCAGATAATTTAAAAATCTCTTTCATCTCGATGTTGGCATCTATTGACTGTGTTTTTCATTCAGTTTAAGTTCTTGATTCTTGGTATAAGTAATTTTCAGCTGAAACCTGGAGAACGTCTTGTAAAGAATTTAATTTTCATTTGACTGATGACTAATAAGATTGGGCATCTTTTAATATATTTATTGAAATTTGGATATTCAGCTTTGAGAAGTTATTTATTCACGTTTCCCACCAAAGATCTTTAACATGAATGGATTTTGAGAATCTTAAAAAGCTTTTTAGCACCTATCAAAATTATCTTACCCTTGTTTTTCTTCTTTAATTTGTAATGGGGTCATTTATGTTGATTTATTTTCAACATTTAATAAGTATCACATTCCTTCAACAAAACACTTATTTGTAATCAATTTTTCTTCAATAGATTGCTGGACTTAATTAGCTAACATTTTCAGTAGGATTATTGCCACTTTCTTTCATTGTAATGTCCTCTGTAATTATCTCAGTGTTGTTAGCTTTGGGCATCAATAATATTGTGGGAAGATTAGCCTTCTTTTTATATTTCATGAAAATGTTTAAGTTTGGGGATAGTACTTTGTATATGTTTGGGAGAATCCAATAAGAAGCCATATCGATGTGATGCTTTTTATGTGGTGAGATTTTTATTTATGGTTTCTTCAATTCATATAGAGATATTTTGATTTTCCAATTTTGTGTGTGTCATTCCCCCTAATGTTTTCAACAAAAGTTTTCAAGCATAAAAAAAGTCAAAAGCCTTGTACAGTGAGCACCTACATAACCACCACTTAGATTACAGTAAATTGCTCTGTTTGCTTCTTAGCATATTATTCCATGCATTCATCCTGCATGCATCCCTCAAAGTATCATATTTTTAATTCATTTCAATAAGTTGTATATTTCCATAGGCTTCAGCCCTAAAAATTTCAACACTTAACATTGCTAACTACTTTGATATTTGTTTATGATTTTTAATTAAAAGTCAAATAGATTGAAAAGTACAGGTCTTAAGTATACTTTGAAATGTTTGTGGCCATATCTTAAATATGTGTGCCATTTTTCACTTGGAACCCCCAAAGCTTGTCCAAATTTTTCATGTACAGATAATAGGATTTATGGTAATTAGTGAGGCCAAGGGTAGGGGGATTTGAGTAAGTCCTGTCACTTAAAGAAGTCAGTCAAAGCAAGGCCTCTAGAGTATTAAATTTTGTGAGATTATATAAAGGGATAGCCAGAGCAGAAAAGTTAAGAATCAAGTATATAAGATATCCAGTGTAACCAAGATATCCTCTAAGTTGTTTTTTAGTAATCAGCCAGTAAAAGTTATAACTAGAATCCAATCTTTAAAGGGGATTTCTATTTTGTATGACATCATAGCTTAGATCAAGGGTCAATAAACTTTGTTTCTCTAAAGGGTCAGGCAGCAAATATTTTGGCTTTGAAGGCCACCTGTTCTCTGTCAGAACTACTCAAGTCTATCATTGTTATACAAAAACAACTGTAGAAAATACATAAATGAATGGTGATAGCTGTCTTCTGATAAGTATTTGCAAAAATATTAGCTAAGAGACTAATTTGGGCCCACAAGACACATGAGAAATCCTTTCTGGAGATCTGAAGATAGATGAAACATACTTTTTTAATAGCATTCTTTTTTATTGGGTATTGGGTCAGTTTTAGTAAGGGTATAGGTAGGCCAACTGAGATCTTTAAAATTTAATTCTCTTTCATCTTTCCCACTTCTGTATTGTCTTTGTCCGGAGGCTATCAGGGGACAGAGTCAAGGGTGAACATTGTTGGAGACAAATCAGGTAGTGGGTTATCAATGTGCACAATCATTAATTATAGACCAGGTATTATTCTCCTGAGAGTTCCAGAAAGAAGCTGCCTCATCCATACTTTAATAATGGTATTAAATTTACAAATATACAAAATAGGTCTTTAACAGATTCTTTGAGTGGAATCAGTAAGTGGTAAAGTTTAGTGAGAGGACCCAGAGAGTGCCTTAGAAAATAGGAAGTGGTTGAGGCAAAAGCACAATTTGAGGGGTATTTGAAATTCCAACAACTGAAATCATATTCTTACCCTAAGAAAGGAATAATGGAATGAGGATGCGGTTGATGATAGAATCAAATAAAAAGGGAACATTGTTTTGGCAATTATGTGGACATGTCCTGCTTATATTAAGGACAATAATGATAGAGAAATACCATTCTGTCACACAAAGACTGTCATTTTCCTTTTGAATTCCATTTTTTGTGTTTAATGTATTTTTTTCTTCTAGTGTTTCTTTTCTGTAAAATATTGACAAGCATCTTTGTTTAGATTAGTATGGAGAAGATTTATTATTTGTGGGTTGTTCCAACTGCTTACCTTAGAAGCTATTAATTTGGTCAGCAATTTTTCTTTTTCTGAGCAAAGTTTGTAAAGTGCTCAGCAAGTTCTTAAAATTCCAAGAGGGTACTGTTTGCTTTCTAATCTTTGGTTTTCTAACTAAATCTATGACCTCAGGTTTAAGACTTTAACCAAAATTGTTAACAGGATGGTTAGGATAGTTGTAATTTCTTCTCCCTGAAAGAGACTAGAATTTCCTCTTAAGGCGATAATGATAGGATCTAAAAAGTCTAAGATGATTTTTTTTTTATTTATGAGACTGGGATCTTTAAAATATGCATTATATTTTAGAACAGTTTTATATTTTTAAAAATTGACAATATACTGCAGAGTTCCCATATATTTACAACCAGTTCCCCATTATTAACTTATTATTAACCTCTGACATTAACATGGTATATTATTAATTAACAAACCAATATCAATACATTATATATTAACTAAATTTCCTACTTTATTCAGATTTTAATTTCTACCTAATGTATTCTTCTGTTCTAGAATCTCATCCAAGGTCCCCCATGTCTTTAGCCTTCTCTTTGTTACTTTTTGGACTTCCTTTGTTTATTAACTTGGCAGTTTTGAAGGTCAATTATTTTGTGGAATGTCTCTCTATTGGAATTTTCCTATGTTTTTCTCAGGATTAAATCGGAGTTATGGGTTTTGGTTTTGGGGGAGAAACACCAGAGGAAAAGTGTGATTTTTATCACATCTTTCAAGGATACATACTATCAACATGGTTTATCATTGCTGATGTTGCCCTCAACTGCCTAGCTGAGGTCATTTGTCATGTTTCTCCACTATAAGATTTTATTTATTTATTTGTCAGAGAGAGAGAGAGAGCACAAGCGTGGGGAGCAGCAGGCTGAGGGAGAAGTAGGCTCCCTGCTGAAGAGTGTTTCTCCACTATAAGGTTATTCTTACTTTCCCCCTCTCCAAACTCTTTGGAAGGAAGTCATTTTGTGCAGTCCTCATTTAAGGAATGGGGAGTTATATTCCCCTTTATAAGATCAAGTATCTACATAAGTTATTTGGAAGTCTTCTGTATAAGAGATTTTTCTCTCCTCCCAAATTTATTTATTTATTCAAAGTTATTTATGTAAGTACAGACTCATGGATATTTATTTTATACTTTGGGTTATAAAGCAAAATCTTGTTCAAATTATTCCAATTTTGTCCAATGGGAATTCTTTTAGTTCCCCATCACCATCATACCCCATCAAATTATATATGTGTGTGTGTTTAGTTATCTTCTATTCTTTGGCAATATAAAATGATCCAGGCTCATCTTGCATATATTCTGTTCAAGTCCTTAAATCAGCCATTTCTCCAGAAGGCTCTGTTTTTTGTTTTTTTGTTTTTGTTTTAAAGACTGGTACAGACATCAATATCTAAGACCTAGGACTGGATTCTTAACTAATTATTTTTGATAGGAAACCCTTGGGGAAATTGTTAGTCTATTCAAAGTTATCCAAAATAACCACTGAAGTCATTAATTGCCCTTGGTAAAATCCTGCCAGAGTTTCAAATATTTAGTTATATTCACATTATAACATTTGTACATATAAGGTGGACAACAAATCAGGGTTTCATTGAGTAAGAAATCCATACAAAATAATAATAAACAATAGACAACTAATAGACAAGAATCTTGGCACTACACCTTACCTCATTCTTCAGTGCCTTGGGCAGTTAAACAGATTCCAATCAAGAGACTATACCAAGGTCAAATAAGATAGAGAGTAAAATCATAGACAGCGTTTGAAGAATAGGCATGCTTATCATAAGTACAAACTATTCAACTTTCCAGGCTCTGGGATTCTGAAAAGGCAAACATTATGAGGTCCTGTTGTATTCTATCGAGGAAGTGACCTGGGCTAAATATGATCTGAGTGGCAGCACCAAAAATGGTGGAAGAAAACTAACCTCAGCTCCATTAAGGAAAGCTTTTATTCGAAAATGCTATAACAGGTTCAGCTTTGAAAGAGTATTTTATCTTTAAAAAAAAGGGCAGAGTTTTTGTAGTGCTTTCCAGAGTAATAAAATTAAGTAAGTTTAGGGAATTGTTGGTTATAAACATTTCTCGGAACCGGAGAGATTGTTCTTGTAGTTGACCAGCTGATGGCTAGCCCATTTTGATTTAGCAAAAGTGGCACAATGAAGGTTATGTGCAAATGTTACATGAGGTCTACAATGACAGTTGGGAGGAACAGTTTTGGAAGCTGAGAACATAGTGGGAAATTTTTAGTTTCTCATGCATGATTATAGTAAGCAATGGTACTCTTCAACTTAGAGTACATATAAGTATTGTACCCCCACATAATTTTTATTAATTTTAATGTTTTAAGTAAATGTAGCAAGAAAACTGCATGAGAGTATTATGTATATATCTTTCAGAATGCCTCCTTGTACATGTTGAGTCCCGAATAAATATTTTGAGAGAAAATACTGATGCTCAGCACTAGTAACTAAATATTACTAGGTAAAATATCTTTAGGTGTAATGGCTAATTGCCTACCTAGTTGTTAATTCTGTGTGGTTTTCTGATTCCATCTCTAGTTTTATCAAGAGTTTTACCTTGGAACTTAGTAAAGTAGTATAATATATTCTTCATTCAAATGTAATATGGTAGAAAAAACTGAGAGGAAAATTTGTCAGCCTCTCTCACTTTCCAAAGAGAGAGCTGGAGGATTGGGTAGAAAAGTATGTTTCATTCAAGCTGCATGACCCTTACCTCAATGAGCTGTACACTAGACATGGAATTGTTGCTCTTCTAAATGGATGATAAACTCCAGCCTTAAAAGTTTATATAATTTCCTTATGCCTCTGCAGGCGCTAAGCTATAATTCCTGAGTTCATACCACGCACACAACCATCAGTTGCTGTGTTTACAGGCACACACAGCGGGATTATTTGTTTATTTTTAGATGTAGTGCCCCTTTGAGTAAGAATGTGTATAAACATGAATCAGAAAAAAAAAAAGTGTGACAGAATACTAGAGGGCAATATTTAATTTTGCTTTAAAAATGAGCTCTCACCTATTTCTCATGTGTTGAAAATGAAGCTTGTAATTTCCCAAAGGTGTGCAGTGGGAAATAGATAATATTTGGAAATTCATCAGTGCGCTTTTTTCCTCTAATGAAAAATATGGACATGAAAAGATTGTTCCTGATAGCCATGGCAGCATTTAGGAAAACACGGAAAGAGATCTTAATAGTAAACTGAATATAAACAAATATACCATTAAAAATTCAATAAATTCATTTCTCAGATTCCAGTATGACAGAAACATGGAAACACATATACAATGAGTGAATCAAAGGGACAGTGCCTGCATTTTCCCCCCTCAGCTCCTAGCACTGTGGGCTCAGTTTTATTTCTTAAGTAAAGGAAAGGGCATCAAAAGGCAAGAATGAACAAAATAAAGGCAAACAATAGTGGTTTTTGGAAGAACTCTGATCAGATATATTCTTCTCTGTGAGTGTCTTTATTTATTTAGTGGGAGACTTCTGTCTGGACACTAGGACATTTATTATTTACCATTATTTTCCACCATGCCTTATAACTTCAGTTGGGAGTAGCATCCAAAAATACAGAAAATAAAGTAGTTGAAATGATTAAAAATAGTAAGCAAGCACAGACAATTTCACTTTGAAAATTTAACAAAAATATCAATTTATATTTTATTTAGGCTACTATGTAGCCACCTGCCAATATCTTTTTTCTTTGTCCTTACCTTATTTATCAAAAGTAATTTACCTCATTACCTTGTCTTTTTAATATCCCTTTTTGTAGAGAATCTGGAATCCTTTTTATCTTTACAAATTTGAAATTGTTCTCTAATGATAACACATAATAACTATGTGTAAAATAGAGACTCTGTATCTTCATATGTTATGTATATATGTTCTATTTTACTGTTCTTGCAGTGAATTCTGTTGCTATTTAAAAATAATTATATAGCAACATCAAAATTAGAACGGACTCAAGCTATTCTATCATTTAATTCATTTTTCTTTTTCTACAGCAAATAAATCTGTCACATGGCTAAATTAAGGCTCAAATATCAGATGAGTCATTCCACATATTAAGATTAGACAGATTCACTGAACTGGGAATTCAGAGCAGGGAGAGAGACAAAGCCAGACTGGAAGTTTGATGAACTAGACTTCAGTAGGTAAAGACATGGTGAAAGATGATTCAAATAAACACCTCTACGGCACATGACTGGGATTCTAGAGTTCTAATGAAATTGGATCAAACACACTGTGAAGCTATAGACTATTTTTAAATAACTCTTAAAGACTGGAACATGGCTAAGGGTCAGAAAGAAAACTCTAGGCTTAGCTTATCAATTTGGGCATTTGGAAGGAAAACATCATTGGATAATTTTACATTCTCTTAACAGTGAAGGACTCTGATAACTACCATAACTTTATGAGGCATAAGACGTAACTTTTACCACTTTTATTCAGGACAGGGAAACTTCTTGAAATCAAAAATAAGACTAGACATTCATCTTGATCTCAGTATATCTTTGGATTTCCCCCCTTATGGCATAATAATGACTTTAGAATACAAAATAGACCGCACAGCTATCCAGAATGCATACAGTAGCTTGATAATAATATAAGAACCACAATGTTAGTGAATTAACTTTATTTTCCTTCTGGAATTAATAAAAAATTCCTCTATTTAACTTACTGACTCTGAATCCCTGATGGTCCGTTAAAGACATGGGAATGGTATTTAATTAAAAGTGAGTTCCTGCCACTCTGGAAAACAGTATGGAGGTTCCTCAAAAAGTTAAAAATAGAGCTACCCTATGACCCAGCAATGGCACTACTGGGTATTTACCCCAAAGATACAAATGTAGTGATCTGAAGGGTCACCTGCACCCCAATGTCCACAACAGCTAAACTATGGAAGGAGCCTAGATATCCATCAACAGATGAATGGATAAAGATGTGGTATATATACATACACAATGGAATATCATGCAGTCATCAAAAAAAAAAAAAGAAATCTTGCCATTTGCAATGACATGGATGGAACTAAAGGGTATTATGCTAAGTGAAATAAGTCAATCAGAGAAAGACAAGTATCATATGATCTCACGGATATGAGGAATTTGAGAAACAAGACAGAGGATCATAGGGGAAGGGAAGGAAAAATGATACAAGATGAAACCAGAGAGGGAGACAAACCATAAGAGACTCTTAATCTCAGGAAACAAAGTGGAGGCGGGTGGGAGGGATGGGGGGGCTGGATGATGGACATTGGGGACATGTGCTATGGTGAACGCTGTGAATTGTGTAAGACTGTTGAATCACAGACCTGTACCTCTGAAACAAATAATACATAATATGTTAAATAAATAAATATATATATATTTTTTAAGTGAGTTCCTAAAAGGAATGTAAATTCTTCTTACCTTGTACTCACACCTTTTTGACTAATTCCATAATTGGCTTAAATTTCGTAAGAGAAAAAAAAAAGTTTGAACTACTGTTGCAGCTGCCGCTGTTGGTATTGATGCTAATACCGCTACACATTGCAGCCCCCAGGCAAAAGCAGAAGGTTCAGGGTTATTGTCTCTAGCACTCAGCAAGCTGGGCAGGTCATATGCATGGCGCAGTGAGAGATAACCATGGGCTTTTCTGCTTGCTAATTACTCACACTGGAACTCTTGATTCACCCAAACATTAGTTAACAATGTTCTATACGAGAATATTAGAGATGTCAGATAGATTCAGTGGTTGAAGCATGAAAATCACAACAAAAAGTTGATTATCAAAAGTACAACCTGATGTGAAATACAGATCAAAGATTTATACAATTACTGATCTTTAAGAATTTCAACCTTTTGGGTGCAAATTATTTATTAAATGAAATACTGAAACTAGTTCTGGTAAGGTTTCTACAAGAATAATTAAGAGACAAAAAAGACCCACTTTTAACAAAGTACTCTGAAGATGAGTTCTTTGAAATCAAAGCCACCAACCCATCACATACTATTATTTTCTAACCTTGTTTAACAATAATCATTGTACTATGTATTTTGAGAGAATAATGATTTTGAGAGGGTAATTGTTTTCAGAGATTAACCATTTTGCAATGTTTAGATCCAACCTGGTTAATCAACGATTTTGTATGATAAAAGAAAAACTTCTACAGACATCCTAGCTACACTTGTCTCTTTTTCCATTACGTATATATTAATGGCAGCAACTTAAAAGTTATCAACATATATCATCAGAAGTATTGTCATAAGTGGCCAAATTTATAATAATCAATGGAAGTAATTGAAGAAGAGCCTTAAAATTATTTCATTCATCAAAGTAGCATTATTCAACTATGAAATTGAAAGAATACACTGTCCAATTTGCAATGCGGTATTGATATGAAATTTTTTGGATTTCTGAAAAAATTACAGTTGTTAATGATCTTAATATGGTCTAAAAAACAGAATTCAGATATATCAACTAAGGAAGTATTGACTGATTCCTTTTTCTTTCTCCTTCCCGACTTCAGATTCATGCATATGTATACTTTTTCAGAACTCATTTTGGGACAATCTTCATTTATTTTAAGCCACATTTATGATACAGTAAAATGGTGGCATGATGTACACTGGTAAATACAGAAGACTGGACTCACTGCTTTTACCCAAACGCTTTATCTTTTCTCTTTGTCTCAATAATTTTTCCTCCAAATTTTATTCAGAATTGAGAGCTCCGGATATATTTTAAAATTTTTTCCATGGAACTTCTAAAGTTGTAATTTTTCCACTATAAAAAAAAAACCTTCAATGTATAATTTTTAATCTTTGATCATTTTCATTATATTCCCTTTTTTGTATTCACAATGTATTTTTACCAAAGAGGTGAAAAGATAAAATTGTAAAGTGGACCAAAAATATATATGAAACACACAAAACAGAAAGTAAATTATTCACATATCACAGGTTAAAAAAGAGACAAATCACTTTAAGCCTAAAGCAAATTGATGATGTCATTCCGTGACAGGGATTTTTATATCTAATTCAAAAGAAATGGGAAGAAAGACCATTGACTGATGATAGTAATATCATAAAAAGAGACATTTTGATGTCACTTTACTCTTCATTCATTGAAAAGGATAGATCATGGTTTGTTTGTGATGTCAAAGAATGACAAGAAGATAGAAAAATGAAAAGAATAATAACTGAACAATATCTTATTCTTAAAAGATGTCAATTATGCCACGTACATGTTGTCTAAATATTGTGATTTTTTTTTATTTCAAACTATTTTTAAACTGTGTTTACTGCAATCACAAAAATATTGAGATATTATTGTCAATGTGATTTCAGCATACTCTTCCTCTCTCTCTAATTTGTAAGTATTTGAATCTAACTTGTACTTAAGAAAATCTCTCCTGAAATCTATCAATCTGGTATAAAAAATAATTTACCTTACAGAATTTCATTACGTTCTGACAAGAAATGCACATTAAAACTAGAATGTAGTATCTAGTTATAATGTTTCATATATTAGTACAAAGTTCCCAGACATATATATGCACACTTTTGCTGGATTTAGAAGCAGGAAAATAGTTGAAACCTAGGTGATCGTTTTTTAAAAAATATTTTACTACATAACAGTCCTTCTCAAAATATATTGTTAGAGTACCAGTTCTGTGACACTGGAAACTACTAGATACTACTAGAAACTACTAGATACTACTAGATAGAAGAATATACAGTAAAAAATATTGAGGGAACAATCTGAACTGGTATCCTTATTGTATAACTTCTCAGAACCTTTAATATTATATAATACCTATTTTGAATTTGTCAAAAGAGCAATAGAGTATAACACATTCTGAACATATTGACCACATTTGCTTCAAGAAGAATCTTGCAGAAATAATAATTTACAGCATAAATTTTGGCAGACACTGAGATGTTTTATTGAATTTTTTTGGAAATAAAAGATAATTTTTTTTAATAAGAAATGACAGTATCCCAATATATTTGAAATTCACAAATGTGTACAGATAGGGCCCTACAAAGAGTGCCTAGCATAAGTGAGTACTCAATAGGAGGCAGATTTATTTTTTTATCTTATTATTATGTGTGTAGGTTTTTAGGAAATAAATTTAAACCATTCTTAAAATCCTAACACACTATGAAAATAACTGACATAATGTAAAGGACTTCTGAGAATTTCAGATAAACACTGTCTCATTCTAGTTTTATCAGAGATCCTTCTTAGGAAGCAGAAGTGAACTTTTACAGTCACTAATTTTCTAGGTGTCAGTATGTGTTGACATTATCTTACTAAACCGAGGCAACAAATCATGTATTTAATTTTTTTAATGCAGGTATATGGTGGTGTTTTTTAAGTTATTTCTACTCAATGGCACATTTGCAAAATAATTACCTGGCAATAAACATGCAACTCAGGAAAATAAATTAGAGATGATGAATAAAATCAAGCCCATGTCTTTGGTTTAATGCCTATTTGGCAGGTCAGTGCTTCTCAAACTTGAATGCACATGATGATCCCCCGAGGTCATTTTAAGAAGACAGCTTCCTAAGCCTCACCTTTCCCAGAGATTCTGATTGGGTAGCTCTGAGATCAGTCTACGTAACTGATTTTTTTCCACATGCCTCAGGCCATTCTAAAACTTCTGATCCATGGACCATACTTTGCCAGATACTAGGTCAGGAGGATCTCAGAGACTTGCCTGATCACTTTTTTCTTTCTCTGAGATGGCTACATTCTCTTAGTTTACTTGTTTTTTTATGAATGTTGCTATTATTACTATGTCACAAGGCAGATTTATCAAAAGGGTAGCACAACTTTTGTAGAAACAGAAAACAGCTCAGTTATAGTTTAATCGTATTAGAGATTAAAAAGAAAGAAATACAATTTATCATAAATGTGCCATGTTATTTACTGATGACCAATATACTGAGATATAACAGGCAAAAGAAATGGATATTCTTTTCCCCTTCAACTGTGTTTCTCAAGAACAGAACTTTGAAGGGTTGAGTTGTATTCCTGAAAACTCAAAGTACAATCTACTGTCTTATTTATTCATCCATAACTGTTTAATCAACCGCTATTATACATCAGGCACTTGCGTCATGCAGATAAGACACCTCTACCTTCAAGGTACTTCCAGTATTCAGGTACTCTGAGATCTGCTGAGCTAATTGGATGGTGAGCAACGACATTTCTCTATGACTAATAGACATTTAGTAAATGAGTCTATATTTGCCTGCATATCCATTTCGAATTTTAAGCTTTTAATAAACTATTTAGGTTTTTATTCTTACAGAAATATTAGTAATGTTTTAAGATTGTTCTTTACCTTGCAGCGCTTCCACATTATTGACCATTTTGGTTTTCCTCAGTAATGTATGGAAACCGGCCTTGAAGATATCAAAGGGCCCTTTTGTCTAACTAAGCAATAAAACCAAACTTTGATTTCACCAGGTAATTATGTCATATAACCTGCCCTTCACTAAGGTAGCGTAGGCCTAATCTTTGTGTTTTGTATTAAAAAACTGGTATTTAAAAGAGAGCTCTTGACTTCCAAGGAATAGGAAATTCCATGGATAATAAAATGTTGCAACCACTACAATCTTACTTTGTCAGTTATACAAATTAAATTCCCATTTCTTAATATTTTATATATTCATTGCTATTTATAGGAAGATGGACATAAAGGGCCAGAAAGACACAATAGAAGATATTTTAATATTGCCAGCATACATTTTGCACAATGGTTCAACAATGAGCTTGCATCACTTGTGGAGATTTTTCTCACTTTCATAGGTGTACTCCAAAGCAAACTTTTATTCAATTACGAATGACAACTTTGAATTAATTAATTAAAGCTTTTAAAAACACATATGTATGTATACACTTAAATACATCTACACACATATACACACACATACATGTGTATATGTATGTATATTTGTAAACTCTTAGAATTCATCCATGTAAGATGGTTTTCTTCATCCATTACCCACTCATCACAGTCTCATTTACCCTACGTAAGGAAATGTACAAGAAAAATGGTAGCAATGAGAAATATCACTTACTTGATTAGAGTCCTTTGATTTTTTCCAGGGATGCACTGCAAATAACTAAACCAACCAATTCTGTTTACAACAGAATTGAGAAGATACAGGGTTCCCAGATACCCACTGACCTGCTACCTGCATAGCCTCTCCCATTACTGATATTGCTCAACAGATTGGCACTTTTATTTTTTCCCAAGGATGAAACTTCATTGACACATCATAACCACCCAAAGTCCATAATTTACATTACAATCTGCTCTTGGTGTTGTACATTCTATAGGTTTCGATAAATGTGTAATGATATACATCAATCATGATAGTATCAAACAGTATTTTCATTGCCCTAAAAATTCTCTGTGCTGTCTAATTCATCTCCTCTGTCAAATCCTGGCAACCACTGATATTTTTACTATCTCCATAGTTTTGCCTTCCAGAATGTCACATCATAAATGTAGAATTTTCACGTAGGCTTATTTCACTTAGTAACACGCATTTAAGTTTCCTCCACGTCTTTTCAGGACTGTTAGCTCTTATCTTTTTAACTTTAAAAAATATTCCATTTTCTGAATGTAGCACAGTTTATTTAACCATTTACTTAGTGAAGGACATGTTGGTTGCTTCCAAGCTTTGGTGATTATGAATAAAAGTGCTATAAGTTCCTATGTTAAGGCTTTTGTGTAGACATAAGTTTTCAACTCCTTTGGGTAAATATCAAGGAGTACAACTGCTGAATCCTATGGTAAAAGTATGCTTAATTTTGTAAAATACTGCCAAAATGTTTTCCAGAATGGCTGTACCATTTTGCATTCCTACCAAATATAAATGAGAGTTCTAGTTGTTCCACCTTCTCATCAACATTTGGTATTATCAGTGTTCTGTATTTTGACCACTCTAATAGGTAAACAGTGGTATTGCACTATTGCTTTAATTTGCATTTCCCTGATAACCTATGATGTGGAGCATCTTTTCCTATGCTTATTTGCCATCTGTATATCTTTCTTGATGAGCTGTATGTTAAAGTCTTTGTCTTATTTATTAATCTTTTTTTGTTTTGTTTTGCCTCTTTCACTATTAAGAGTCCTTTGTGTATTTTGGATAACAATCCTTTATCAGATGTGTCTTTTAATATTTTCTCCCAGTCTGTGGTTTGTCTTCTCCATTTCATCAATTATTTCTTTCACGGATTGTGCCTCTGGTGTTGTATCTGGAAAGTTATCACCAAACCCAAGGTCATCTAGTTTTTCTCCTATGTTATCTTCTAAGTCTTTTATGGTTTTGCCTTTTAACTTTAGGTCTGTAATCCATGTTCAGTTAACTTTTGGTATAATTTCTTTTTATTTTACTTTACAAAAGTATTGGTGTGCAACACACTGAAAATATATAAAAACAACAATAAAAATTTATCCTTTCACACCAGATAGCTTGAAAGCACTACCCCTTGGCACTTATCCATTTTCCCTCTTATTTCTATGCAATGTCATGTTCTTTCAGTCCTCTGGGAGATGTCATACATTCCTCTCTTCATTGCAATCACTGTCACTGTTGTCTCATTGCTTGTTTCATGTCTTTTGATGTTTCTACATGGTCAGTCCCTACATGTCATCACTACACATGCTAACATCTTCTGGTTGAGGAACGGAGATCTGTTTTGATGACTAAAAGGTGAAGTTATATTGTGCTCTCAAATGTTTCTCACAGGTATATCATCTGTCAACCATTCTTACAGTTCTTTCTGTTCTCGCCTTCTCTTGTACTCAGATCGGTATGCATGAAGGCATATAAGTTATTTACTGAATGAAGTGTTTTTCTCATGTTGCACATGCTAGTTTTGCTCCCAAACTCCTCTCTCTTTCCTGATTTATCTTCAAATCTTGCACTGTCCCGGATTAACTCAATTTTATGAACATGGTAGTGAATATTTTTGCTAAAAATGTAAATTCTAAATATCCTATGCCAACTGAAGATTAATACCATTATGTATTGAATATTGCTTTGAAAACTGAAAGCTATATTTCTCAGAAATCTATCTCTATGTTTTTATCGAAAAAATATGAGGCCTCTTAAACCTTCAATTTATATTAAAAGTGAATATAAGTATAAGAGCAACTTAATACTTTTATCTTCATTTTTTTATTCTAAATAATTTGCCATTATCACAAACCAACTAAAACAACAACTACAATATAATTATATCCTGAAGATTACACACAACTACTCACTTTTACCAATTTGCAGATCAGACTCAATGCTCTAAGGAACTGTATGTTTTTGAATACTCACTAATAAGGTAGGGGAGGAAAAGAAGTCTACCTTTTTTCAATATTTCAGAAGTGTGAGACACACAGATTTATATGATTAGGCATTATGTCATTTTAATTACAAAATACCCCTCAAATATGTTAATTTGCATCTTGCAATAACTATTCAAAATATAGATCCTAAAGTATTGTCAATAGAAAACCTTTCTAAGCAAAGACATTTGGGTCACCTAGAACTTTAGGATAAAGAATTGGAAACCACCAGGCTGTTAGGCTGTTAGAATTGTTACCATTGCCAGCCATTATTTCAATATATTCAGTGCCTTAATGACTACTTGACACTACTCAATTTCTGAGCCACACTTACACAGATAATGTATTTTTTCATGACACCACCTTAAAAATAAACAATGATAGCACAGGAGTTGCTTTGGAAGCCAACAAAAATGATTCAGAATTCCAGTGAGTTTTCCTGATGGGCGTCTGCTTAGGCAGTCTATATTTTGGAAATAATTTCTCTTCTTTTACTGCAGAGTTGCTATCTAAGTCTTAACTGAGTAGTACTATTAGATTTCTGCACCTGGACATCTCTCTTTTCAATCAAAAAAGGGAAAAATGAAGGGGGGGGGTAATCGGAGGGGAAGACGAACCATGAGAGACTATGGACTCTGAGAAACAAACTGAGGGTTCCAGAGGGGAGGGGGTGGGGAGATGGGTTAGCCTGGTGATGGGTATTAAAGAGGGCACGTACTGCATGGAGCACTGGGTGTTATACGCAAACAATGAATCATGGAACACTACATCACAACCTAATGATGTAATGTATGGTGATTAACATAACGTAATAAAAAAATAGATTAACGGAAAAAAAAACAACTATGCATCCTTAGGGACATGGAAATGTTCAATGTGCCAATAGCAAAAAAACACTTCTAAAAATTTGATCCTGTGTTAGTGTGAGAACATTTCTTGCTTCCTGATTATATCACACAGAACAATTCCATTCATTCTATAAACTAATAAAATGAACTGAAATTGAACTATCTAAATCAACTTTAAATTAATACAAGTTATCAATTTTTGACCATATGTAACTCACAGTGGGAGGAAGGTCAAATCTCTTGTCAGGCAATAGTCCTGAAACCCCAGTAAGCACCTCATACATTCTCATCCATCACTACTTTTGGATTATACTCAGAACACTGAAAATATTTACACCTGGGTTGGCAAATTCCCTCTTATGTTATTTTCATTCACTCAATAGGTAATTTTCAATTCTTTTTCGAACTTTGAGAAACATTTGTTTTTCCTGAAAAAAACAGCAGAAAATCTTTCTACTTCTTGGATCTATTCTTTTCCTATTCTTTATTCCATGGCTTCAACATTCTCCCTAAGTAACTAAGCTGTTAAAGTTACAGGGTTTTTCACAAAATTCTCCTAATATAGAGACCATTCAATTAAAACTGATCAAGTTCTATGTCCTCTCCTGATCTTTGATTTTGTCCACTGAGATTCCTTTGTTGCAGTTCACCTCCCAAATAACGTGTCTATATATCTATATCTACATCTATATCTGTCTATATAGTTTTCAGTAAATTTACTCATCGTATTAGTTATAGGAGTTTCCACAAAGAAGTATAAATAAATTTAATCATGAGAACTGTGTGACAGCACAATGTTGTCAGTCTTTATTCCTTTTTGCATGTCTCCAGTATTTCTCTTTTTACATCTCACTGCTAAGAAATTTTCAAAAATTTTCCCTAGTGGGAAAGATCTTCATTTCTCAAATTAGTCCATGAGTCAAAATTCAAATGATTTTATAAACAATTTCAACATTAGACAGTAACACGTGTGTGACAGATTAGCAGGCAAATCTTTAATCCAAAAGTGACAATACTTAAATTCAGGACAGCAATATGGCAAACCTACAGCACAAAAACATCCAATAAGAAGAAATAAGTTTCAACTTTTAATCACTTTAATAAAGGTGAAGACACTTGCATCAAAGGGGTTTGTAAAAGATCAAATCTGACCTACTTGCCCTTATATTGATCCATACTTGTATAAACATTTTAAGATAACAAATAGTATGATAACATATGTTGAACAAATGGGAATACAAGCTAATGAACATCTTCATTCCAAATGAGTATTTTTGGTTATACTTTGGAGTGTAAATAAATTTTCAATTATTTTTTCAGCGAGATGCCTATCAACTGGAATCTTATAGCTCAATAAGAATTTTTAAGTTGAAATATTTCTCTAGTTTGCCGTTTTGAAGAAAACAATTAAGTTTGTCTGCAAAAATAAATTGTAAGACCAAAGAGAGCTTTGTTACAGTGATGATGGTACAAGAGGGCAGATGGATAACACCATCCATCACCATGACACTGGGTAAGAGGCAGAGTCATGAAATCCTTCTGAAAAGTTTTATTTACATATGTCTGCTGAGGTTATTTCCAACTTAGTAGAGCAGAATGGGTTTCAAGTAGAATAAAGGGAAAACATGTTTGTTTTTAAAATTAAATTTTCTATATGCATAGTGGAACACATACCAATTTTAAAATTCTATTGACAGCTCCATATTTTTTTTAATTTTCTCATGTTTATTTTTTTAATTTAAATTCAATTAGCCAACTTACAGCACATCATTAGTTTCAGATGTAGTGTTCAATAATTTATCAGTTGCGTATAACACCCAGTGCTCATCACATCACATGCCCTCCTTAATGCCCATCACCCAATCACGCCATCCTCTTACCCGCCTCCCCTGCAGCAACCCTCAGTTTGTTTTCTATAGTTAAGAGTCTCTCATGGTTTTTCTCCCTTTCTGATGACTTCCCATTCAGTTTTCCCTCCCCTTCCCAATGATCCTCTGCCCTCTTTCTTATATTCCACATATGAGTGAAACCATATAATTGACTTTCTCTGATTGACTTATTTCGCTCAGCGTAATATCCTCCAGTTCCATCCATGTCAATGTAACTGGTAAGTATTCATCCTTTCTGATGGCTGAGTAATATTCCAACAGATGAATGGATAAAGAAGATGTGGTGTGTGTGTATATATATTATATATATACAATGGAATATTACTCAGCCATATTTATTTCTAAATTAATTTATTTAGAAAAGTTTTCATCTGAAAAAAAAGTTTACAAATTTCAATCTTTGAACTAAAACCCTTTTTTAGATATTTTATATCTAACTTGTTTTTCCTTTATAAAAGCATTTTCTAATAGTGTCTTATTGTTTCAGGAGATTGGTATTTTCCTATCAGTTGATCAATTTGGCTCTTGGCTACTCCCACTTAATCAGTTCTGTTTGCCCTAGAAACCATTACAAAATTGACATAACTCCCATTCAAAATTTAAAAACATTTTTTTTAATTCCCACCACAGCAACTCTCTAGCCAAACTGGTATTTATTTCCTCCAAATATGCAATATGTTCTCCATATAAGCTTATAATATTTCTACTGTCTGAAGTACAGTATTTGAAATAGGAATTTCCACTCTGCTTTAACAGCTAAACACTTAAATCAGATGTCTCACACTAGTAACAATGGTAGATTTAAAATTCTGGGAGTGTTTGGGTTTCTTTTTGGTCCTGGCCAGAGTGTGTGTGTGTGTGTGTGTGTGTGTGTGTGTGTGTGTGTGTGTTTTAAATACTTGTTAGTATTTAAAAATCTGGACATTTAATACAAAGTTGAGATTTTCTTATTCTCATAAAAATTGGGATATCTGCCAATTCTGGGTCAACTCTTGCAGAATCTACTCAAGCTGAGTGGCTGTTTCTCTGTTAGGACCTTACCTACTCAAGGATGTGGCTTCCACTTGGGTCATGGGTTGACTCCAAAGGGTACTTAAGTTTATAAAATTGGATCTGAAATCTATCTTTCCCTCCATTGAGTCTGCTTCTGTCCTCCTAGCTCTATTTTTATTTAAAAGGCTAATTTGGAACTTAGCATAAACATGACATGGTTTTACTAAATTGTGAGTCTCCCAAGTGGATTATAAACCCATTAAGCATACAGACCATATTTTGCATCAATCTTATATATCTTGCTTTTTAGTATAATACCCTGGACACATAATGGCTTTTACGAGAATATTTTATTCTACCAATGGCTTAGTATGTAAGGAAGTGCTTCTATTTTTTTAATAGAAATTAATTTAAATGAATGTGTAATACACACATCTGGGCACTCCAGGTTTATCTCTTTCTCCCCAACATGTATGTTACTGTCTCAAAAATCTCACAAGAAAACACTTGGTTTAATTCAGGCAATCATGTTCAAGTAGTTCGTTTTGGGTTTCAGTCACTTCACTTAAATATTTGCAAGTAATGTGTAGGATGGGAATCCTGGAAATAAGTGTAGAAAATTACCACAGGTATCATTTTTGGCAAAAAGAATTTGCCTCCCCTCAGTCATGTTTCATATACTATGGAAATCCAACTTAAAATTCAGAGGGTACATAATACTCCATGAAAATTACAGTTTCATTATGTAGTAAATGGAATATGTAAGATATATAGAATCAGGAATGGAAAAAATCAAACCACGTAGATCACAGAAGTTCAAAGCTCTTAATTAGAGTTTAAATTGTGACTTCAGATTCTTCAAAGGCAGTTTAAGTACTTTCTAAACCATAAAGAATAGATTATATGTATGCAGATTAGAACTCATCTGAGTGACAGAATGAAACATACGTTAGGACAATATTTTAGTTATAGTTATCCCCTGCTTTTTCAAAGTTGACATTACGCCATTTCACTTTTACAAAAGACCTACAATTGTACTTGTTTTCACTAACTGAACGAAATCTGAAGAGGATTCTCATTTTTAGGAAAAAAGAAAAAGCAAAAAATAGTGTTCAGTGTTTGTTTTGTAGTGAGTCATTATAGAGGCAGCACACAACCCAAGCAGTGAAGAGTACCATTTCCAAGCTTCTTCCCTGGGAACTACACACAGGGTCTCAGCATCAAGCCACCATTATTTTGAGCTATGTCTGTGAGCATATATGCTTTAGCTCAATTTATTTTGTGCATCTGTTATCAAGATGTGTCCTAAGGTATCAGAAAAACCTAAAAGAGGTTATTTTGGGGACCTGGAAATGCTCAAAAATTTTTCCATATGAAGTAATGGTAATTGTTTCTTCACTTTATGCCATTTTGGCTTACAAAAGGCTTCATAGGAATGCTCTACTTCTAGAATGGGGGAGAACCTGTACCTCAAATGTGCTTCAGAATTCCAACAGCACTCTTAGTTATACAATTTGACATTTACACTCTCACAAAAATGGATAACTTTATAACTATCATTCTTTCTATTACATACATAAGAGTTAAAAAATCCTCATGAAATCAACAGAAAAAAACTTTGAAGATTCTACCATGTTAGGGCACCAGAATTGAACTTACTAGGCTGTTTGTCATACCGGTGTAACATTTCAACCCCAATTTGTGTTGTATATTTATGATACTAATTTAGTTTTGGAAATAAAGTTTTAATAAATATTTCTTGAATTAGATACTAATTACATTGTTCACTCATTAATTATGCACATTATTGATAAGCATTTCAGCTGTTAGAATGTTTGGTAAAATAAAAAAAAGTCATAATTATTTCTAACATTACTTTGGTAATTTGACATTATATAACAAATTAATTTAATTTTGATTTATTCTGCTGAAGTGAACTGTCCCTTTTAATACCTTAGAAAAACTGAACTTAAAGAAAGATAACATATGATAAATTTCAAACACACAGAAAACAATTTTCAAATAAAGGAAAAACCATCAAACCAGAAAGGAAGAGAGAAATCCAAGTAAGAGGAACACATTTGAACTAACTCTATAGCAACCCACTGGAGATAACACTCCCAAAATTTGACCCAGGAGGTAAGTGATTCCTGTTTGGGGAACAGGAATGTGGTCTTTGCTGTAGAAAGCAGAACTGCTGAAATTCCAACTGATGGTGCACAGATTCTTTTTTTTTTTTTTAAGATTTATTTATTTGAAAGAGAGAAAAGGGGAGGGGCAGAGGGAGAGAATCTTTCAAGCAGACTCCCTGCTGAGCGTGGATTTCCCACAACCCATGAGATCATGACCTGAGCTGAAACCATGAGTCAGAAGCTTAATTGACTGAGCCACCCAGGAGCCCCAGTGGTTGACAGAGTCTTGACCACACCTTAGTCAGGCTCTCCTGAACCCTTTTCTTGACTAGGACTCCATCTTTTTTCTTTTTCTTTTCATTTTTCTTTTCTTTTCTTTACTTCCTTCTTTCTTTTCTTTCTTTTTTAAAGATTTTATTTGACAGAGAGAGAGACAGCGTGAGAGGGCACACAAGCAGGGGGAGTGGGAGAGGGAGAAGCAGGCTTCCAGCTGAGCAGGGAGCACAATATGGGGCTCGATCCCACCATGACCTGAGCCAAAGGCAGACACTTAACGACTGAGCCACCCAGGCACGCATCCACCTTTATTAAAAACTAGTGGAGAAAATCAACACAAATTATTTTATCTACCTCACCAACTCCTCTTCACACACACACACACACACACACACACACACACACACTACTCATAGACATAAAATAAAAGGTCTGAAAAACACTAGCATAGTTTCTAACACCTCAAGGCCACATCCCTAGGATGACTCCAGGTCCTTTTAAAATGGCTGCCTGAGAAAGAGTGAGGCTGCCAAAAGAATTTACATTTGTTCCTCCCAACACTAGAACACAGGAACTCTGTTCCCTGGTCTCTGTGGGAAGATAGGAACCTAAGTTACATTAGCCAGTTAGCAAACTCAGGTGATCTAGTCATGGGGCCCAACCCCTCTTCCTAATTTTGTAAATTTCCACCTCCTTGAGTCTACTCAACTCCCCATAGTTCCCCCTCCTCACTCCCTCACTCTTCCTTTTAAAATACCCAGTCACCTCTATACAAATGGAAGTTGAATTCAGTTCATAGGGGATCCTCTTACCAACTATAGTAATATATTCCTGAATAAAATGTGTCCTTGCTTTGTCTGCCTTTGAAATGATCTGTACAAGAAATGGGGGATTAAAGACACACTGTTCATCACCCAGGAAAAGATAAAGAGATGACTGAGGAGAAAAAAATTATAAGAAATTAGTAACCCAAACCTCTAACCTGAATTAACTGTAAGAAATTACTACTCTAGGGATGCCTGGGTGGCTCAGTCAGTTATGCATCTGCCTTCGGCTCAGGTCATGATCCCAGGGTCCTGGAATCGAGTCCCACATCAGGCTCCTTGCACAGCAGGGAGCCTGCTTCTCCCTCTGCCTATGCTGCTTCCCCTGCTTGTGTGCTCTCTGCCAAATAAATAAATAAAATCTTAAAAAAAAAAGAAATTTACCACTCTAAATTTCATAAATCATTTGTCACATCTTTTTTTATTACCTACAATTTACTGAACTAGAAGGTAATTAACCCTGTATAAAATGAGTGCAAAATTAAAAATTGCAAAAAGAGATGGGAAAATAGTGAATAAGAATGAAAAGAATCAAGGACCTGTTGAATGACAAATGTTAAAATAATTTGAAAGAAACTATAAAATAAGTATATTTGAAAGTTAAAGAGAAAAAATGAAAGATAAAGAATATATCATTATACGTAAAGGAAAACATAATTGGGAAAAGAATCAAATAATTTTCTAAAACTGAAAACATAGTGACTATACCATAACAATGTTCCTTTTCTTACCCGCACTATTTCCTCATTTTCCCTTCAAAAAGAAATTCTATTTTATTTTTTCAAATATTCTCTATTCTTCTACCTACTAAAATGCCTCAGAAGATGCTACTCAAGACCAACTTCCAAAGACAGATCTGACTGGTACACAGAAAATCCCACTACATAAGCTAATGATTTAGTTCTAGAATAGGAATATATCAGAATTTGGCTCGAGGAGATATGATGGAAAAAATACCATTGTACTAATAAGAAAAAGTTTAGCTTTTACAATTGGTCTATGTTTTGTGTCAATATTCTGACTATATATCATATATAACACATAATATTTATATAATATAATGATATAATATAATATAACTGTTATATTATGTATTAGTGTACATATTATTATGGATTAGGCTATTCATGGAATTATAAAGATGCACAGAAAATGGCAAAGCAAAGAAATGCAAAAGAAATTTGATACTAAAGACATGAACCGAACTGCATAATATATCTATTCTGGAGGCTATACTACCTCTAGACTTTTTGTTATACAAGTATTTTTTCTGGTTTTCTATTACTCGCAGGCTACATCTTAACTAACATACACTGAAATATAAAAGTCAGTGGATACGTGAATAAAAGTAAGTTAGGTAAGCCTAAAGAAAACATAAAGATGATGGGAGGAAAAATATAAAAAGGGATTTTCATCACAAGTTAAAATACAGGAATAGGGGATTTAAAAATCTAACAGTTTTTAGTAAGAGACAAAAAACTGATCTATATTTGTATACTATATAAATAATTTTACAATCCATATTATTTAGATACTTTACTATCTATGTTTACATAATATCCCTTCTTATATTTATATGGTCTTTCATATACAATGTACATGAATATATATATTTATGAATACATACATATACACGAATATATACATATATACATGTATATATACATATGCATATACAATTATGCCATATATTAGAAATGTCAAACACATTCACAATAAAAATAAGACGACTGAATGAGAAAGTCACAAAATGAAGTAGCAAATTTTCACTGCTGGATATGTTATCAATTTATACTTCTTTACAAACTGTTCTCAAATTTCAAAGCTAGTATAAAATAAAATAAATTTTATTTGAAAATGGGATCTATTCCAACTGATTAGAAATTTACTTCATTTATTTAAACTGCTATGTGTTATTCCATGTGTATCCATTCCCATTACTGGTAAATTAAATCTCTATTAAATTTATGTTAAAACTTAATGTTAAGGAAGAAGAATTACATAGGTTCAATATGCAATCATTTATATAAAATAAGCATATTTTATATAATATTTTTAGCTTCAGGTATATATGATACTTTAAACATAGATGGTAACGTTACACACTAAAGGAGGTAATGAAAAGAATAGAGTTCTGGAGGAAAGCACAAAGATATCTATAATTCTTATTTTACATATAAATATGTATATAAAGCAAAGAATGAAATATATAATGATGTAGGAAAGATGTTAGGGTTTGAAGCCAACGGCCAAGAAAGAATTCTCAAGACGTCTTGGTGTAAAAAGATGATTTTATTAAAAAGCACGGGGACAGAACCCGTGGGCAGATAACCCCCTCCCAACTTACAGGTATATAACCACCACCTCTCACAACCCCACTGCAGCTCTTTCTGCCCACGGGTCCTGTCCAGTGCTTTAATAAAATGACCTTTTTGCACCAAAGACGTTTCAAGAATCCTTTTTGGCCGTCAGCTTCGAACCCTAACGTCTTTCCTACATGATACAACATTTAAATGTTCTGAGTAATGGACATATGGGTATTTACAACATCATTTTCTGTTCTTTTCTTAAACATAAAATTATCAAAGCACAAATAAATACATAAACATAAGTTATAGTTCTGCTATATTATAAAAATAAATTCTGAGGCCTCATAGTATGCATGTGTACTAGATAGCAGGGTTGTATGGTTGATAGTTTACAAATAACTAGATGTGGAGAGAAATTGAGTGAATGGCCTTGGACAAGTAATTTGACATTTCTGAATCTCTTATCAATAAAAGCAAAAACAATAACAGTGCTTGCTTTGTACAGTTCTTTTGAAAATTAAATGAGACAACATATGTAAAGTTCCTGAAATATAGAAGGGAATCAGCAAATGTTAGTTCCTCTCTCATCAATATCCAGTTTCCTTTGTAACATCCCAGAGGATAGGAAGTTTCAGTTGCCTTCATATTTAAACATTTTCTTCATCAATTATTCTAAAGATATTCTGATATTCAAGGCAAGCACTATTACACTTTAGAATTTTCAAAAATCCAGATTAACCAGAATTCAAGAGAAACAATAATTAAAATATTTGCTATATTGTACATGACTAGCTTACAGGTTTTAGGTGTATCAATTTTTTTTCATTTTATTGGTATTTGAATATTACCTCTTTGTTCAGATTCATTCTAGAAATTTTACTTTTATTTAAATTATATTTAAATTGTTAATATTTATGTTTGTACTACAAATTGTATACTTCCTATTAAAACTAATAATAGTTAAAAATAATAAACAAGGGTTTTGAAATTTGGCAGGTTTTGTTTTGCCAGCTCCTTTTCCTCTGTATAATATCGGAGTTAGGGCATTACCGAATGCCAATAGTATTCAATAAGGCAAACTGGCTTTGAAAATACCTTTAACTTTGAGAATTTGTCCTTTTTTCAGCCTGATATTCTTTGACTAATATTTAATAATATGTTGCGTCAGTAGGAGATAAGAGGTAGAAAGTATATAGAAAGTATGAAAGTATGTAAGAAGAGGTAGAAAGTATGTAAGAATATCCGGTATTGCATATTAAGGTATTTTCCTTCTTACAGACCAATTTTTATTTTTGGTTTGATATATGTGTCACATCATATATCTTTCAAAAGAGGTAATATTTTGACCAGGCAGGAATTTGTACAGCAAAATATATTTTACCCACATACACACACTTATACACATAAATACATACTCTCTCTTTTCTGAATTTGAAAATTTATCACCTATAGAATACTTACTTTTCAAATATTTTTATTAAATGCCACCTAATGAATAGACACTTAAATACAAAATTTAGATTGTATTTGGGGAATTTAGGATTGTAAATCCACTTCCTAATGTAACACTCACAGAAGTCTGTATCCCATGGCTTTCTAATAATTGTAATCTGCTTTGCCCCCTGTGTTAGAGATATAATTATGTTAACAGCTTTCCTACACAGGCACCATACATTGCCATTATGAGGCTAACTTCATTTAATTAGCATCATGTAGTAAATTAGCAGTTATAAGGATTGCTGGGTACAAGGGGATCTCCATTTTCTCACCATTTACTTAATCCTCAGTCAATGTTAAGATTACTGCTCAATGAATTTCCATAGCAAAATCACCCTCCTCAGATTTGTGATTCAGCATTTGTATGGATTTTGAACAGTTTTCTCTGGATGCCCACAATTTAGGATTACTGAAACCCCGTCCTGCTCCTTGTTGGAAAGACACAGGAATGCAGAGAGATAATGCCCATGTGAATGCATTCTTTTTCTTTCAAAACAACTATTTTTTTAAACAACTTGATGAAAAGAGTAGTATTAGCGAGAATATAAATGGAAAGGCAGAATGATTCCTTTTAAAAGGAAATTCCCAGATTTTATTTGTATTTTAGTGAGCAGACCTTTCTATGTCTAGTACTTGGTAGAAACACATAAAATTAAAATTAAATTACATTGTTATTTATCCCATTATTGGACTTGCAGTGTGCTGTGCAGATGACTAACTTCTGCGTTTGTGTGTATGTGCTTGGTAATTCATTGTTTTCAACTTTGTTAAGAATTATTTTCAGAGTAGCACAAACTACCAGTTTTAAACAGAAATTATCAAAATCATAGACCATCAGGAAAGCATATTTATTTGTTTAATATAGAAGAGACATGATGCATACTTAAAATGTCATCTTATCTTGGGGCATCTGGGTGGCTCAGTCAGTTAAGCATCCGACTCTTCATTTTGGTTCAGGTCATGATCTCAGGGTCGTGAGATCGAGCCCCGAGACAGGCTTCATAATAGGCATAGAGTCTGCTTAAGATTCTCTCTTTCTCTCCCTCTCTACCCCTCCCCTGCCTCATGCACGCATGAACTCTCTCTCTAAAAAGAGTCATCTTGGTATTTCAATATAAGTTAATTCTATGGCCACATATATACATACACACACTCTGTAAGTAACTTCCAATTTATGGTTTTATGATCAGAGTTTCTAACTAATAATTCAGACTCCAAACATATTGAAGATCTTCCCAAAGCACTGTAAATAGTAGTCTAAAAAGTTCTGTTGTCTAATTTCCCTCTGGATCTACATGTGCCCTGCCACATCATCTATGAACACTAAATACCACACATGTGTACAAAACATTTCATATATGTTAAAGTGAAAACGACACTCAATTTTTATTGGTAATCAAACAAATGGAAAGTGTGAGGATTTATTTTTACATTACAAACAGTCCCTGACTTACAATGGTTTGACTTACAATTTTTTGACTTTATGATGGTACAAAAGCAATAGGAATTCAGTAGAAAATATACTTCAAATTTTGAATTGTTATCTTTTCCAGGTTAGCAAAATGCAGTAAGATATTCTCATGATGCCAGGCAGCAGCAGCCAGCCCACTTTCCAGTCAGCCAAGGGATCACAAGGGTGAATAATTCATGCCCTTACAACCATTCTATACCAAAATGGCCATTCTGTTTTCCACTTTCAGTACAATATTCAAAAATTACATGAAATAGTCAACACTTTACTATAAAATAGACTTTGTGTTAGATGAATTTGCCCAATGTTCTGAGCACATTTAAGTTAGGCTAGGCTAAGCTATGATGTTTGGTAGGTTAGGTGCTTTAAACGCACTTTCGACTTATATTTTCAGCTTATGATGGGTTTACTGGGTCATAACCTCATCCTGAGTTAAGGAAGATCTGTGCTTGTTTGGGTGTCCCCTTACCTAAAAAGAATTTAAAATATCTGGATCTAGAATGTGTGCCACATGGATCCCTCAGTCATGATTTTCTACAGAATACTATACTGATTCTTGAGAAAGATTACCTAGTACCAGAAGCATTTCTGTAGGCCCAAAGGGGGTTTCTGTCATCAATAAAAGCAGGCTTCTGGAGTACTGTATTCACTTCTCAGTGGGGCCAGGCTTTTGTGACTTTCAGCCTACTTGGCTGGCCTGGCCCACTGTAGTAATCTCTATCAGAGACGTAAACCCAATAGTAATCTGTCTCATGCCTTCCTTCAACATAAGAAAATCATTCAATATAAGATACCAGATTAACAGAATGAAGGATAATAACTATATAAAAACTATGATTTCAATTGATACAGAAGAAGTATTTGACAAAATTCAACATGCTTTCATGATAAAAACACAACAAACTAAGAATAGAAGGAAACTACTTCAGCATAAGAACTGACATATACAAGAAACCCACAGCAAAAATCATACTCAATAGTGAAAGAATGAAAGCTTTTCCACTGATATCAGGAACAAAATGCCCATTTTCACTACTTCTATTCAACATGGAATTGGAAGTCCTATCCAGAGCAATTAGGCAAGAAAAATAAGTCATCCAAATCAGAAAGGAAGAATTAAAGTTATCTCTGTTTAACAGATGACACAATCTTGTCTGTAGAAAATTCTAAAGATCCATAAAAAAAAGGCCTAGAACTAATAAACAAATTTAGCAAAGTAGCAGGATATAAAGAAAGCAGCAAGCAAAACTCAGCTGTAATCCTATGTATTAACAATAAACAATCTAAAAGGAAATTTAAAAAAATAATTCCACTTAATAAATACTTAGGAATTAATTTATCTAAGAAGATGAAAGACTTGTACAATAAAAACTATAAAAAAAATTTCTGAAAGAAGTTAAAGAAGACATAAAAAAAGAAAAAGACATCTTATATTCAAGGATTGGAAGAATTAATATTGTTGAGATCCCAATACTATACAAAGTGGTATACAGAATTAATGCAATCTCTGTGAAAATCCTAATTCTTTTTTGAAAATCCTAATATTTTTTGTAAATAGAAAAATTCCCTCTAAAATTCAAATATAATTTAAAGGGACCCTGAATAACCAAAACAATTTTGAAAAAAGAACAAAACTGGGGCTTCACACTTCCTGATTTCAAAGCTCAGTATAAAGCTACAATAATCAAAACAGTATGGTACTAGCAAAAAGACAGACATATGCTACCAACAGAATAGAACAGAGTTCAGAAATAAACCCTTGCATATATGGTTAAATGTTTTCAACAATGAGATACCACCTCATATCTATTAAGATGATTATCAAAATAAAAAAAAAAGAAAGAAAAAGAAAAAAAATGATAGCAAGGATGTGGAGAAATTTTAACTCTTAAGCATTATTGTTAGGAACATTTAATGGTATGGCTGCCATGGAACACATTATAGTGGTTTCTCAAAAAAATTAAAAAGAATTACCATATGACCCAGCAATTCTGCTTCTGGGTTTATACTTTAAAAAAGTATACTTAATAAAAGTCTCTAAGAGATATTTATATACATATTCATAGCAGCATTTGTATAATAAATAACACACAGAAGCAACTCGTGTCTATCAACAGATAAACATATATGTAACATGTATTATACACGTACAATGGAATATCATTCAGCCTTATAAAGGAAGGAAATTCTGACATATACTACAACATGGATGAATCTTAAGGACAAAATACCAAATGAAATGGGTCAGTCACAAAAGACAAATGTTGTATGATTCCACTTTTATGAAGCAGAATAGTCCAAATCTTAGAGATATAAAGTAGAATGGTGGATGGCTGGGGGTAGGGGAGGGGAAAATGACAAGGAGGTTTTATTTAATGGGTATAGAGTTTCAGTTTTGCAAGACAGAAAGTTCTGGAAATGGATGGTGGTGTTGGTTGCACAAGAATATAAATGTACTTAATACCTGTGAACTATACAGTTAAAAATGGTTATGATAAGTTTTATGTTATGTGTATTCTAACACAATTAAAAATGGAAAACATGAGGAATTTATAAGGCAGAAATTGTCATAAGTACCTCACAATTAATTTCACTAAGAAAAATTTAAGGTAGGTTTTAGAATTAACGGATAGGGAAAGTGGCACAACATGCCCAAGTTCACAGAACTGGCAAGTGAGAAAGCTTGACCTGAACCCAAGCAGTGGCAATAGTGTCTGTACTTCTGCACTCTTAACAATCAAATTACCATCTATTCTTTACAATGCAGGTAAAGACAAAAAAAGCCCTTGTGTGAAAACTTTATTTTTTATTTTTGATAAGAAGAAGTAGAACAGTAGTTCTTAGGTCTATTATCAAAATGTCTTTTTAATGCCCCAGAAGATGTTGAGCCTTAGTTCTCAAAGCTGCTAACAATGATCAGGAAAGTGAACACTCAAAAGGATGAAGAGAAGGGCGCCTGGGTGGCTCAGCTGGTTGAGCATCTGACTCTAGGTTTCTGCTTGGGTCATCATCTCATGGGTCCTTTGAGCCTCATGTGAGGGTTCCACACTCAGCAGGGTCAGTTTGAAGATTTTTTTCCCTCTGCCCCTCCCCCCACTCACACTCACCCTTTCTCTAAAATAAAAATCTTTTTTAAAAAAATGAAAGTAAAAGAATGAAGAGAATGGTAAGAAATGAATGAGCAATGCTGAGTAGCAAGAACTGTGATTGTGGAATGAACTGGTCCTCTGCTTTTAGATGGAGTGGGGGCACACTGTGAATATGGGATTCACAACTGAATTTCTTTCTGAGGCCAGGGTCTATTTTGTGCCAGCCTTGGTGCTCAGAGCTTTCATAAATGTGCCTTAACTTCATCTCTCACAATGATTCTGCATTAGGGAAACCATTATTTATTTATTCCCATAATGTTGCTTTATATCATGAAGAATATTCCAATCTGAAAACCAATTTTCTCAAAACAATTTTTAACTTTGTATATTGTTAAGTAATGATTAAGCATTGTCAATTTTCTTGGACTTAGACAAATTTGGGCAAGCTATTTTTCTTGAAGTTTTGTTTGATTTAAACCAATTCATCAACAGGAGACACGGCTTTAGAAATTACTCCCGTGATATCCTTGTTTGTACAAATAAAGTTGATGTTGTGAGACAAAATAAATAAATAAATAAATTCATCAGAGAGTTTATTTTTTAAATTAATTCCCTTTATCACCAAATCACATTCTAATTTCCATCTCCCCACAGGAAACCCACTTAATGAATTTATACTATATTTTTAAATTTAATTATGTGCTTATAACATGTGCACTATTTTTTTCTGTGCATGCATTTTTCCTTCTGGAAACTACTTTCCCTTTAGTTATGAGAAAAAAATATTCTCTTTACACCAGAGAATGGACACAGTTTTACAGCAAATTAGTTACATCTTGGTGCCCCTGTTTACCGTGTTCTTTCTAGAGCATTTAAAATGTGCCACTTTTCACTGATGGGCCACCTGGACCTTATTACTTTGCTCAATCCAACACTTTCACTTTAGCCTGCCATTCTTCTCCAAGACCTGTCAGTGTGTGTCTTGTATGTGTGAAGTGTATTTTTTTTCCGCAGATGCCAGTAATGTGTTTGCTCTTATTCAGCAAGTCAATATAACTAAAACAATAGTTGTTGATACATTTAAATTTGAAATTTCCATCAAACTGTGTAAATGCTTGCCTATCATTTGTCATGATCAGTATCCACAGGCACTCGAGGGAAAATAGTTCAATCATCACAATTAACACTATTAATCCACTGTCATATTTGAACCTGTAGTGTGCTGACTCTAAGAAAAATAATTATCTGTAAAATATATGCCAGAAAAAAGAAGAGCACATTACTAGAGGATGCATGCTGACCTTTTACCTTAGAGTAAAATGGGCTTATGATTTATTTCTATACCAATTAGCTAGAACTTATGAGAAATTGCTAGCCAATTAGGATAACACAGAAAAGTGACCTTAAAGGCTATTCTTGTGCTTTAAATATAATTCAAAATATTGTTGATAATCTATAAAACTCTGCTTTATGATGTAGTTAATTTAGGTTTCAAGGTGAAGTATGGAACTGAAATAACCAGCTGGACTCTTCAGACATAATGCCTTGCTTTTAAACTACCTTTGCACATTGATTTTTTCTGATTGGATAGGACTTTTTATAGTAAACATATATTTTATATTCATTAATTTTAAAGATTCAGTAATACTTCATAAGGTAAATTACTTGCAAAAAACACAATTTTGTAAAACCATATTGATAAAAGCACATAAACATTGTTACCAATCAAGTATTGAATTTAGTATTAAACTTTTAAGTTCAAAGAATTACACATTTTTCTTAAGTAAGTAAAAATACCACTACATAACTGAATAAAGAATATGTTTCTGGGGCACCTGAGTGGCTTAGCTGGCTAGGTGTCTGACTCTTGATTTCTGCTTAGGGACCAGCTTGAGATTTTCCCTTTCCCTCTGCCCTTCATATCCCCCCCAACCCCTGCAACGCACCCCGTCCCCCGCCGGCTTGAGTGCACAATCTCTGTCTCTCTCAAAAAAAAAAAAAAAAAAAGAATATGTTTCCTTTTGGAAACAAATTTAGAAGTAGTAAAAATTATAGTACATTATTTTCTCTCTAGATTTCTACCTCAATCTAACAAATGTGGTTGATAATACAGTTTATGAGATTATCTGCATCAGTACACACTTATCTAAATCACAAATAAATTGTCAGAAGGTAGTTTCTGTCATCAGCTAGAAAAGTGACAAAAATACCTAAAGGGCGGAAGAGGTTTAGAATCTTCACTTACATAAGAAAACTTTGATTTAGTTTTTAACACATCCTTTCCATTTAAACTAGGGGTCAGGGGGACAAATTTTTTTAAATTTTACATGAAGTGTTAATCTTAGAAATATAATTACTACATTCATTTACTTGTGGTTAAGAGCTGAACATTCTGAAAAGAATATGTGATAACCAGATTATTGATTTATGGATTTAGGGCTTGGTTATTTATACCAATAATCTGATACTACTAGAATCTCATCAATATCCTGTTAGTAGGAATAGGATATTTAATGCCCAAAACCTACTATTTGGTCACTTCCTATATCATTCTTCTTTTCTCTTCCCTACTCTTCACTATCATCCCCTCCCCTCTTTCTGCCTCCCTCCTCTGGCCTGCCCCCCTTCCCCCTTCTCTCTCTCTCTCTTCAGTTGAGACTTTCTACCTGTTATTCCTCCTAATTCAACTCTTAAGAGCCTAATATTTGGTACACGTATTGAACTTCTCATGGCTTAAATGTTGCCTTCTCTGTAAACCTTTAAAAAGATACAAAAATATTTTTCCCTCTCTTTCAACAGATTTTCCCTAACTCTGGCATAATAAGCATTGCATTTGCTCAATGTTTTGTATGTGTTTCCTATCCCTCTCCCTGACCCCTTGAAAGGCAGGGCTAATGTTTTCCTTATCATTGTATCCTTAGCCTTAATACAATTTGTGAAATACAGATTTGTAATGAGTGTTTATCTTGTAGATGAATACTTGTATTTTTAGGTTAATTTTCCCAGTTGTTCAAATAAGTTAATTTTGTTCTCTTTGGAGACTTTCAAAGGGGATAGTATAGGGTTAACACATTCTCCATTTTCAAGGTGCCAAGTCCATGTGGAAGGATAATATATCTAGGAGATGCTTTCCAACAGTCTTCTACAATCTTCTGCAACCAAGCCACGAATCTGAAAATTCCAACATTGGTCTTCCCAACCAGAGAACTTGGGAATCTCTTATATGCTACAGTTGAGTCGGGGAAGTACTAAAATTATGTTTATTTTTTTCCACCTATCTTTGGACTTGGGTGAAATGCCACTGAAGTATTTTGATCTAGGAGTCAGAATATAAAATGTTAAAACATGTAGTAATAACAGTAACTATAGCAACTATGAGAGCAACAAAAAAAACAACAATATTAAGATTCATTGATAGTCTTCCATGACTAAAATTGTTGATAGACATTAGGCATTTCTAGGGATTATAATTTATTTTTTATGAGTATGAAAATCCTACTTTTTTTTTAAGATTTTATGTATTTATTTGAGAGAAAGAGAGCAAGTACAAACAGGGGAAGAGGCAGAGGAAGAGAGAAAAGGAAAAGCAGACTCCGAGCCCAAGGCAGGACTCAATCCCAGGACCCCAGGATCATGACCTGAGCTGAAGGCAGATGCTTAACCAACTGAGCCACCCAGGTGCCTGAAAATCCTACTTTCAAGAAAATCTTTTGAGAACTTCACATAAATACCAATCTTTACATGGTTAATTTATAAGAAATACTACAGAGTACTAAATGGTCTTACTTGAGAAACTTGGGCAACAGGCAATAAATATATTGCTAGAATTTAAACAATTTTGATCATCATTCTCAATGAAGAATATTAGAAAGTGAAAGTAGGCTTTAAATGGAACGGTGGAAGGAGAAATAGCAATGAGATTCCATTTATAAATTATTTGCTGCCTGACAGTATACTAAGTACTAAACTTTTAAACATTTCTAACTTTATACTCAATGATAAAATGCTATTACTATGCCCATTTTATATAATAGGAAATAGGTAAGAAAGGGTAAGTAACTTCTACATTGTGACTCAGCAAGTTAAGTGTCTGGATTAAATTCAAGCCCAGTTCTGTCTGTCTGATTTAAAAGGCTATGCTATTAATTACTAATTCCTTCACTTTTCATAGTAAGATGCCTTCTCACTACTATGCCAGATATATTTGCTCTGCACTTTCCCCCTCACTGGGAATTGGCTGTTCTTCTAGATTTATTATTTAGTTGCTTAAAGAGGAAGGTAGAGAAAGGTTTGAAAGGTTATTGCAGTTTTGTGAGAGGACAGAAGAATATTTCTTCTGGGAAAAAAGGTAAGAATGTCTGAAGACCTCTTTTTTCCTTACTTATTTATTATGGATTGCATTCCTTAAACTTTATAAGAAAAAAATCTAGAAATAAAAACAACTACCATATATGGAGTACTCAGTGTGTGCCAATCACTATGTTAAATACTTTATATATATCATCTCAAATTGTTAAAACACTGCCTCAAAGTAAATGTTAGTTTCTTGTTTTACAAATGAGGGAAATAATTAAATTATCTGCTCAATGACTGCAGATCTAGGACTAGCAGTTGTCGTATCCTATAAAGAATGAAATGCCTACATACTCTACTCTAGCAAAGTAGAGGAAAAAAGATTGACAATATTGAGTGATGGAAGAATCTTACATCGAGGTAGAAAGAGAGCATCAGTAGAATGAGATGATGCTGTAGAAAGAAATGTTTTCTCTCTTGGATTATGAATTTGAAGTTTCTACAGATGAAGCAGTGACCCATTTTAAAGGATGATACTAATATACCAATTGATAGTGTACGTATCATTTAGTGAACACTTAGCATTCTTTACAATATAATCTCCATTCTTAGAAGAACCTTGTGAGGGAGCTGATGTATGTATTTCTAACTCCAGATTATAGATGAAGTAACAGAGACTTTGAAAGTTTCAAGAACTTGTCTAAAGTTATACAATTAATTGGTGAATAGAGTAAGGATTCAAATGCATCACTGGTTAATACCTTGCCCGATGCTAAGGATACCTAAGGAAACATCCTATTAATAATATTGTGTTAATGGTATCTTTTTAATAACCATCTATGAGTTAAGTATAAGTTACATCCAAAGTAATATGTCAAGTCAGAAAAATAGAAATTTTTAAAAAAGATTTTATTCATTTATTTGAGAGAAAGAGGGCATGAGCGAGAAAGCACAAGCAGGGGGAGTAGCAGAGGAAGAGGGAGAAGCGGACTCCCCACTGAGCAGGGAGCCCAATGTGGTGCTGGATCAGGACCCAGAGCTCATTACAGCCACTTAAACTGAATGAGCCACCCAGGCACCCCTACAGACTTTTTTTTTTTTTTTTAACTAGATAAAAGAGTGGCTATCCCTGGCTCACAGACTTTAGTCCCATTCAAGACTTGTCACAGAGACTAAGACCCTGTGCCCAAATCAAAAGCCGTTATCAGTTGGAACTCAGTGGAAAGTTGAGGAGGAATAGCTGAATGATTCTGTGACCACCAAGAATGCTGCTTATCCCTTCAGAACATGCATCAGAGATGGCTAGCTCTAGACCATCCCTTAGTTCTGAGATTGATTCCCAGGATACTGTGATATCAGAATCTCTTTTGCTCTGGAGCTGAACTCGTAAACCAAAGGCTATTATTATTAGTTGGAACTGGATGGGGCTGGGATAAATGGAACCTTAACTATATATTTATGAATGGGTTATCGTATCTCAGGGAAACATAAAAATCAAGAATTCAGTACATTTTTGACATTTAGTATAATGGGAAAATGTAGACTGAGTTTTAGAATAATTAAGGGAGATTTGTGTTTTGACATGCAAATATAACTCTAAAATGTTGATTAATGGACCAATGCCAACAACAGGGAGATCTCTAAAGGAAAAAAAAAGTACAAGAGTTTGCAGTATTTTTTATCAGTGACTTGGATCATGACATAGAAGCCACCCTTTTCGTATTTGTGGATGACAGATTTAGGAGGATTATCTAATATATTTCATGACACTGGCGGATTTCAAAAATCTTGATAGGCTTGAATGATGGACTAAAACCAATAAAGAAGAATTTGACAGAAATAAATATAAGATTCCCCATTTAGATTAAAAGCAGGTTACATAAACGTAGATTCAGAGAGTCCTATCTCAAAAGCAGCTCAGTGAAAAAGACTAGATGTTTAAGTTGGTGACAGAAGGCAACAATAAGACATAAATAATAAATTCTAGGCTGCTTTAATAGCCTTGAAAAAGTATGTAATACCTATATGGCAGTACTTTTCAATGTAGACTTTAAAGATCCATTATTGAATCTTGAATAAATTAGTGGGTTCTAAAGAGCAACTTATTTTATTTTTTAGAACCAAAAAAAAAAAAAAGAATAGGATAGAATAGGATTGATGGAATAAAAATTACAAGATCACATTGTTCATACAATGGAATAATTGGGGAAGGTCCAGGTAGAGATACAGACAGACTATATTATCAACTATAAGGGGGCGAGAATTTTTGACCATTGCAATTACTTTTGAATACCCAGTACCCAGTACACAGACAAGAAGAGTACATGGCATATGAAATATACTCAATAAATATTATGCCATGAAATATGATGAAAACTATGGCTCACGTGAAAAAGTTTAAGAGCCACAGCTTTCTGTCACTCTGCATCATCAAGACACTGGAGCACTGGGACACCCAAAAATTTTGTAAGGTATATTAATATATTATGGAGGCTCCAAATGAAGTTTATCAGGATGGAGCTATCTGATTTAGAAACCATACTACTGTAGAAACTATGGAGTAGTGATATTTAACCCAAAAATATTTTGGGACTACACAGATATCTTTACATGAATGAAGAACATTCAAGTGAAAGAACGAACATTTCAACAGATCTTACACAAGGAGGCACACTTTATTTATTTATTTCTGTGAGGGGGGAGAGAGGAGAGAGAGAGAGCATGTGAGCAGGGTGAAAAGGCAGAGGAAGAGAGGGAATCTTGAGCAGGCTCCATGCCCAACTCAGAACCCCAGGTGGGGCTCGATATCACCACCCTGAGATCATGACCTGCGCTGAAATCAAAAGTTGGACACTTAACCAACTGAGCCACCCAGGTACCTCTAGGAGGCACGCTTTAAAAAATTTTTTTATAAAAAATATTTCCAGTATGAAATTGCTTCCAACGCTTTTATTATTGTGGTGTCTTGATACTGGTATCTTTTAAAACAGATAAATTGCTTAATTTACAAGGATAGATATTGTAAATTCTTTCCTGAGTCTACTTAATTTTTAGTTCAATATTTTTTGGTGTAAAGATTATTTCTATATTTTCAAAAATAATTAAAATAATTAATTGGTTATAGTTGGTTGGCTGTGCTAAGATTAGTGTAACTGGTACTGCAAAGGAATCCAGAAAACAATTGCATTATAGTAACAATGTATTAATTAATGTAGCCACTTTCATTGTCTCTGAGAGAAAGAAAAATAGACCAAAAAATTTGTTTGTAAGGACCATTTTTATAAAAGAAAATCATCTATTTTCTTATAAACAGAATCAATTAACCTTCACATAATAGCTTAGATTAAATTGAATTAGATGTTCTTTTTAAACCCAACCCAAATTCTAATTAGATGGTCACTGAAATAGTTTAGCTAATTCTTCACAGAACATAAGAAACCCACTAAATTCAATGGGATTATTATTATTATTGGGATTAATAGATCCAGAATTCAACAGTTTCAACTCCAATGGTAAAATATTTTACAAGTAAATACAAAGAATTAATTTTTCCTCGGAATCAGATTGACATTTTATTATCATCATTTATTATATAATCTATACTTTATTATCATATTTTTAAAACCCAAACTAACAGTTTTCAAAATTTTTAGAATTTAGGGTTTTTTTTCTGATTATAAACAAAATATGCAATTTTTGTAGATAATTTAAAAATAGAAAAAGGACAAAAATAAATTACTTATCATTACTCAAAGCAAACCCATTGTTAACTTTTCAGTGTTTATTTGCAGTTATCTTTCACACATGTATTTTTAAAATTTGGGATTATATTAAGGTTAGTTTGTAAGCTATGTATTTTGTTCCAATGACCTTTCAGATAATTCTTATGCCATATGTTAAAAATAATATTTTTCTAACTATAAAATATGCACAATTATTGTTTGACAGGAAGTGTCCTACATTGTTACTATTTTTTCCTAAATGGTCATTTTTTCTTTCTTTCCATCCATGAATATTGTATATCTCTCATATATATGTTTATACATATATAAACCTATTCCTGAAGTATATATAATCACATATACATTTAAGTCTGCTTTTGAAAAGGACGTATATGTCCAACAGAATCTCTCCTGTTGCATTTCTTAATCAGTAAATTTATCCAAAAATATGACAAGATCACATTACTAAAATTTTTTTTTCCCCAAGAGAGAGAAAAGAAGGGAAGAAAGAACAATTAAAGTACTTTCCCAAGGGAAATAGTTAGACTCTGAATATTTTAAGGAATATGCAGCAATTTGGGGTTAAATAAAACCCTTCAGGAATTTATCAGTCTGTAAAATGGAAATGATAAAAGAGGGTATAAAATTCATCATAGTCTGAAAATCAACCTGAGATATAGAGAGCTTTTATTTTTAACTTTTACTGCTGTATGGTCATCTAAATTCTTTTTTATTATTATTATGATTTGTATTCCTAAAGTCACTTTTAGAGTGAAGTAACATTCTATTGGTTGAATATTGTATAGAAAACACAAGTGAATACTGGCAACGTTATATCATTTAACATAAGATGGCATCAGTGGTCTTGTGGTTTTCAAATATTTCAAATATTAAGTTAGAATTTCAGGTAACCACAGAGGAAAACACTGATTAAAACAAACAAACAAACAAACTCATCACAGATCTGAAAAAATAAAGTCATTAAACTATCCATAAATTAATTCTAGTACAGTCCAGGACTTCGAAAATGAGTAGCAACATGCCTTATTGAATTTGAAAAGAACTGAAAATCACATATTGTTCATAAGTAGAACTGCTTCCAAATAAAATTAGGATAAAGGAAAAGATTATTGAAATGAAGATAAGGAATATAGCTTGTTTAAAAAGTTATCCATGAGTAACTACCTATCTGTGTACTAAAATACTATCTGTTGTGAGTTTAATAGGACAATGATATTACTTGTCAACATTACAGAATAGTTTTAGATAGACTCAAGCAAAATGAAGGAATGAGCAACAAAGGACATTCAATTTCTCATTTTAACAGTCTACACCTGCAATTTCAAGAGAACAAATGGTAATATATGCTTGGCATTATTTACTATGACAACATCTCATAATGGAGGTGAGAAGGAGCTGAGAAAATGGTCTTGACTTACTAATGTGCTCAGAAACCACAACCTGAAATGAACAGAAAAATACAGAAGTCAATAATGCCAACTGGCTGATATCTCAATGGTGAGGAGAATCAGATACAATACCTCTACAGTAGTATACACAACACTAATAAAAAGGAATTAAAGGAAATACACAGAATTCTCAGGGAGTGAGCTATGAGGAAATGTTTCCTTAGTGTATCTTCTGTGCCAAGCACTGTTTTAAGAACTGGGGGATATAGTAATAAATAAGATTACTCTATAAATCCATCTTCTTATGGAATTATTTTTGGGTAGGCATGGGGCTGTGGGAGTGTAGAGGGATTTGGGAGTGGAGAATATAGCTAATAAACTACTAAATTACTACTTCAAAAGAGCAAACAAACAAAAAGGAGCAAGATAATTTTAGATAGTGATAAGTGGAGAAAGAAAACAAAATGGGATGAGAGTAAGAGCAATTTGAGAATTCGAACAATGTTTTAGGAAGTAAGGGTATTATAATTGATTTTGCAAGCATAGTCCAGATTAACTTTAAGAGCAAGCAAATAATTGGGGACCAAGCTCTGGGAGTAATTTAAGGTGGTAAAAATGAATAGCAAACTGAGTCACAAGAGTAGAAGCTGAGCCTTCTCAGGTAGGTACTAAATATATTCTAGTTCCTACTCACTCTTTAGAATGTATTATCCAGAGGCTGGGGGATATAGAATGAGAGTCACTAGAAATTTTGTGGAATTTAGGAGTAAATGTTAAAATACTGAATTTAAAATATCAATGATCAATGGCTTTATTTGCATATTCTAGTTTTAGTAATTCAACTTATTGTCTTCCATATTTCCATATTATAATCTAGGCACTGTACTAAGATTTTTCAAAAAAACAATGTGAAAGCTCTTAGGGAATTTATTAATCAGTATAAATGAACAATTACTAATATTAGAACAAAACAAATAGCATCGGGGAAATACATAGCGTTGTCAGTATTTAAGTGAGTTGTGATAAAGAGAAACTTTGAGATGTTCCATATTTGTAAAGATTGAAACATGACTTCTAAAACATTTCTGAAGTGTTTTATACAGTCAAATAGGAAACATGCTAAAAGTTAAGTATGGGCATTTGGAAGATTCATAAACATCAGTCACAAATGCTTTATTCTGACATGGGAACATGCACATGGGATAAAGTACGTTTTGAATGTTTGGAATATGTGGTCAAGTATAGGGTTTATTCTTTTTCTTATAGGAAGAATTAATAACCTAAAAGCATGATTTACTTACAAATGGATTTTAAATATTTTGTTCAAAATATTCAATTACTAACTTTGCCATTATAGTATCTATAATTAAGAATAAGGAATAGGAATGTAAAATCTAACACTTCTCCAAAGACTATTATATAACATGTTTGTGAAAATACTGCAAGATCAAATATTACATTAATAGGTTCTTGCTGAGGATCATTCTTATAAAATAAAAAACTTGTTCTCCTGTGAAAGAACTTGAAAAACAGTTCTGATGACTAATTAACTGATTAATGTGCTCTTTCTTTTCATTTTTTGACAATCAGTGTCCACAACTTAAAAGCCCTATTTATAAAAATTATTTCTCAAATTATAATTTTACTAAAAATAACACATAAACATAGACATCGTGGCGTCAATAATATCTCCTAACTTTTAATTAAATGTCCTATTTATGCAATTTTATGTACAATACTTACACTAATTAGATAGTTAGAATATGTGACTAGATCTCGCTGCTATATAATAAAAGACCTTAATGTATTTTAGACAGAAAAAAGGAAATAATCACCCAAGCTTTGCTTTAGGTATTTTAAAAAGGGATAATGGTATCTTAAAAAGAGATCAAACAATACGGAACAATTAAAGGTAATATTTTCCAAGGAATCTGTCTGGAACCAGTGTCTGTGGATACTCTCTTAGAAAACACAAAAAGTAACTATACCTCTTTTGCATACAACACAGGAATTCCAACATTGTCTGTAATATTATCAGTAATATTATCTCATAATGATTATCAGCCAGATTATCTTTGAAAACATAAAAATTGTGATGGATAAGAAACCTAAAGTCAATAAAGTCGACAGCAGTGACATGAGTTAAGACGGCCTTATATTTCTCTGGCCAGACAAGTTGGTCAGTTACCAATGTACCTCCTTTTTCCTACTACTTAAATCTCTGGAAAGCAGTGGTAAGTCAATTTTTATAGAACAATGAACTATGTTTTATATGACGATAGAGGAAGTTCCTGAAAGGTGGTCTCAAAATATCTATACAACTATTACCAACTCCAGCTGAAATCATTAGGTGAATGTTGATAAGGAACTTCATAAGAGATAGATTAGGCTGACAACTCTTGAATCTTACAATCATTCTTCACATCACTAAACTGAGATAATCTCATACCATGTATTACCCAATGTGGTATAATATGAATTATACACACTACAATAATATATTCTTGGAGGGAAAAAAAAACACAACAAACCTCTGAAACTAACTACCAGTCTACAGGCAATATGGAGGATAAAGGCTCATGTTAAACTATGCTATGAAGTTGTTAGCAACCAAATTCAGAGTTTGGAAAATTCTGGAGTACACAATTAAGCGGCACCAACTATTAAATGACATGAGAAAAAATATAAGTGTGGAATGATTCTAGAGTAACGGATATTTAAAATACATGAAAACCAAACAAAACATGTGACACAACTCATTTTGATCCCAATTCCACTATCAATTATAGAAGACGTTTTTGAGATAATCAAAAAACATTAGAGAGAGACTAGGTATTAGATGATATTGTAGAATTCTTGTTTATTTTGTAAGGTGTTAAACAAAATGTCCTTATTCATTGAGATATACACAGAAATATTTATTGGTGGGGTGATGCAAAGTCCGAGATTTGCTTACAAAGAAAACTGGACAAACACATGAAGAAAAAAGTTTGTGTATGTGTGTTATGGGGGAAGAGGGATAAATGAAATAATGGCAAAACATTAATAACTGTAGTAGGTAAAAGAGGCAGGAAAAGGACAACCCCACGCCCCCCCCCCCCCCCCCCCGCCCCGGCCAGGTCTCAATCTTGAAAACCTATGAGTATCTTATTATATGTCAAGGGGTAATTAATGTTGCAGATATGTTTGCTTATCAACTGACCATAAAATGGACAAATTTTCCTGAAGATACTACAGTGAAGAGGGGAGTGAATCAATGCAATCATAAAGGTTTTTGTAAGTGGAATAAGAAGGCAGAAGGAGTAGAAACAGGGAGTTGGCAATATGAAAAGGATTTGGCCTGATGTTGCGGGCTTATGACACCATAAGGCTGTAGGCAGGCTCTAGAAGCTGGAAAGACAAGAAAACAGACTGTACCCTAGAGTCCAGAAAGGGAATCTGTCCTTATTTTTAGCCCCCTGACATGCATTTCTGAATTCTGAAGAACTATAGAATAATATATCTGTGTTTTAAACCACCACGTTTACATATTTTTCTTTTACAGCAGCAATAGAAAAATAATGTACTAGGTTATCGGTATGTGGGTTTCATTATTCTCTTTACTTTTGTGTTAACTTGAAACTTTCCATAGTAAAATTTCAAAAAATACATTAATATTCTGAAAAGAATTTTCCACAACCAATTTTGTGATTAAAGTCCAGTATCAAAAAGCTTAAATAAGGATATATGAAATCTAACTTAAATAATATGATTAGTTATGAAGATGTTCTTCATATATAATCAAAGATGTAATTTTGGTATAATTATTTGAGCAATACTGTACTGTTAAAAAATAGGAAAAAAAAGAGCGCAGTGTCTTCATAACATTTCAGATGTCACATCTGTAAACACAAACTATATTGAAAACCACATGATGACATCACCAATTAATAGATCAGGGAAGATGGTACATACCTTTTTTGACCTTTTGTGTTAAGCTTTCACTGTTAATTTTGGAATTTTGCAAGTGAGGCACAGTTATAACAATAAATCCCTCTATAAACACCACATTTTTAGACCAAAAATCAAAGAATGATAACCTATTATTGTCTTAAAATGTAATTTAAAATTGTATTTTATTCAGCAGAATTATATTCACGTGAATATTTTTATCTGCCTTAAAGGGAGATGGTGACTTTCGAAGGATGGGGATTTTTTTTCTATCATCTGAAAAACAATTCCCTATATCCTCAAAGAAAATTAATTTTGTTTCAGTGCACTTAAAAAAAAAAAGACTACTGGGCACCTGGGTGGCTCAGATGGTTAAGCGTCTGCCTTCGGCTCAGGTCATGATCCCAGGGTCCTGGAATCGAGTCCCGCATCGGGCTCCCTGCTCCTTGGGAGCCTGCTTCTCCCTCTGCTTCTCTCTCTCTCTCTCTCTCTCTCCGTCTCTCATGAATAAATAAATAAAATCTTTAAAAAAAAAAAAGACTACTTCCCAGTACAAAGAAAATGAAGATTACTTAATGAAATCTTCCCTCTAAAAAAGTAATAGTAATAAGGAGTGCCAAGCTTTGGTACAGCATAGGACTCTTGATCTCTGGATCTTGAGTTTAAGCCCCACTTTGGGCTCAGAGTTTAATTAAAAAAAAAAAAAGTAATAAGAAAAGGTGACATAGAAGCAAATGATTTCCAGTGTTTGGCCTGTATATGTGATTCTTGTTCAATGATGTAACACTATCAGAGAGAGCACTGAGCTGATGGGGTTTTGGAATATAGATGAGGTTCAGTGGGGTGGAGTCTGGAGCTGACGACCAAGAAAGAATTCTTGAGACGTCTTTAGTGCAAAATGGTGGTTTTATTAAAGCATGGGGACAGGACCCTGGGGAGAAAGAGCTGCTGCACAGGGGCTGTGAGGGGTGGCTGATTATATACTTGGGAGTTGGTGGAGGTAAGAGAAAGGGAGGTTTCAAAAGGGTTTTCATATGTTAAAGAAGACCCTCAGGATACTCGGGGCCTGGCTACATCAAGCTAAGGTTGTTTTTCCCTCTGGCAAGGCATTAACATTAAGATAGTTGGGAGATTCCTGGAAGAAAGTCACACGTGTCCCACCCAGGAGTTGGGGGTGGAGGGAGGTTGCACGGTGTCAACTTGTGCTTTGTCCTCAGCTAGCCTTATGCTCCCTCATCAGAGCAAAGAGCAAATGCTTCTCTCCTTAGTCCATGAAACTTGCAAGAGGCATAATATTTCTCTTACATCAATAGTCCATTTCACTTATCATGTAAAAGAGGAGAGGGGAAGAGAGAATGTCAAATTAAGTCATGCAAAATTAATATGATGGTAAAACTGGACAGAATTTTTTCAACAGAGTAGGTATTGGTGAGACCCTATATTTGCTTTTATGGCAAAAATTAGAAAATGGTCAAGAATTACTTTGAGAGTAGGTATTTACCTCAACTATGAGCTAAAGAATCAATTGGGTTATTTCACAGCTGTTCCTTCACTTGTCTACACTATGCCTACAGCAACAAGTGCATGTGATGATTTTCCTATTATTTCCAACATTCTCTGTAATTAAGGTTTAAGGGTAGAGATAAATATATGAGTGTCTACCTCAGAAGGAATATTTAAAGTTTGTTTTTATGTCTCCACTAATCCTGTCCTGTACTTATCTTTTCCAGGGAATTACTAGGGAATTGAATTACTTTGCTTCTGAAATTAACCCTGAAGGGCTACACAATTCTTGGGCAAAACTGGCTGGTAGCTTATCAGCGTAGAAAAAGATACCAACCAAAGAAACTTCAATGTGCAAATAAAACACTGATGAATGAAACAATAAAATGGTGAGAAAGGCTACTTCTTATCCATGGGGAAATACTAAAGGCCAAGTGTGCTGAGTTTTATGCTAATATAAAATTGGTTCCAACAAAATACCCAGTTTTATAATCTAACAAATTGGTGCCAACTTATTTAAACAGTCTAACAGCGGGGGGGGGGGAGGGGGGAGGAATGCCATTCAAGAAACATCTGTTTAGAAGAAAAGTCTGGAATCATTAAAAATATATTCATTATAAGATAATTAGTAGGAATGAAATCAATACTGACTTGCCTCAAAGATATGATTTTAATACATATGGCAATAAACAGTGACTGCTGTGAATAAGGCTTGTCCTTCTTATGCTAAATTAATATCTGTATTATTTATTATTGAATGACATAAGTGACAGAAGACTCTCATAAGCCAATTCAAGATTAAGGAAAGTATTTCATCATGTTATATACACAATAAGAGGAAAAATAAAAGAAAGAGATTGAGGAAAGAGAAATTTAGACCTGTTAAAAGATAAACTGAGGAACATTAAAACTTTTGAGAGTTTATTTGAACAAAAATCTATTAGAATTGGGCAGCACCAAACCAGAATTTTCATTTCATAACCTTCAGGCATTTATAGGTTTAGATTTTAGTTTGCTTACATAGGCCATCATTAGAGTAATTTAACCATTCCCCTCATTTGGTCATCCTCTCATACATGAGAGATTAACCAAAATTTTGGTTATTAGTGCCACTCTCAGTCCCCATCAGAGTTAAATTATTCTTGTCTCATTGTGAAACTCACAGATTATGATGTCAGACTCATGGGAGAATTGTTTATGCTGTTCATCTCATTGTTCCTCTTGTTTCTGTTTCTCTAAGCACAGTGAGATCATCTGATGTACTGCTGATAGCTCTGAACATGCATTTAAGACCTTTGACAGACCATAACGTACCAGGGAGGCTACAATGGTAGTACTATTAGGGTAATACCAAAAGACTGACATGCACTACTCAGCTAGCGCTTCTATGAACCAAGCCTGTTGGTATCAAATAAATCAAAGAATGTAACTGAAGGGGTATCAAGTTGTTTTAGTTAAGTAGCTTGTTTCTTAAATTTGCTATAGTACCAGAGATGATCTAGGTACGGACGGAAGCATTTGCTATGGCACAGGCTCCTTGTTCAGCCAATAAGCATTTTAAAGCAATTCTATTATCTAAAAACAACCTTAGCAAGAAAGTCTAGGGACTTTTGTTCTTTTATGGCCTCAGCAGTAGATTCAACACCAGGATTAAGGAGCACTGTCTTCCCTTTATTAACAAGAGAAAAAGCAAGGAGCAAAAAGGCAAAAGGAATAAAGGTTTCATACTGGAAATGAAAATCTTATCCTTGATCTTAGGAGATCTATTTACCTCAAGATGTTTTCTACTCCTGGGAGGAAACTATTTTAATCTAGATCTCCAGCTGGTTCCAAGAGTTGGGCAGAGCCCTTCTTAACTGGGGCATGTGGACCCAAGGTTCAGGTTCCTGAAGCTTGGTTATTACCTGGGTAGTGAGGAGGACCTGGTATGGTCCCTTCCAAGGAAGTTCAAGGGCCATTTTTATTCTTAGTTGATTCCAAATCACAAGGGTGGAAGAAAACTAGAAACATTAGTTTGGAGAGACACAGCCAGATATTTGAGGAAACTAGAAGAATCTGGGATCCAGCTTGGTTTGCAGAGACAATGAACAGACCTAGAATCTGGTATCCACAAGATTGTTATAATTTTCTATTGAAACATAATTTTTTACTCTATAATCACCATCATTTCTATCAAAGATAATCACAGTAAGACTAATTTGTTTGCAAAATAAGTCAAGTCTCATTAAACTTGTAAATATCATTTACACAAGTGCATCAAGAATAGTGATGGACCACATAGGCTCTTTTAAAGTCTACTTTGCCGGAAATTTTCATAAGGTATCTTAGATTGGACTTTTAAAAGCCTCTCCAATCTAAGAAGTCAAGCCCAGAACCTGCCATCAGATTTCACCAGAAGTACCTATAGATTTGGGTGAATTCCTCTCCTCTTGTGGTCCCCAAGATATCCTAAGGTTACTGGGCCTACCAGGGAGTAACCGTTACTCACCTGCTCAGGCTCCCAGGAACCTTGTACATAAGGTACCAACATAGTTTTTCCAAGGGGCTTTTAATGGCTCCATTAAGTCAACCTTAGTTTCTCAAAATTATCTGGTCACATCTGATTTTACACATATTCTCAAATATGACATTCCAGTCAAGCCTTAGTAATATAACCAATGTTTCCAATTGTGTGTGTGATTTGGGGAAGTTATTAGAATGTCAAAAGGTTTGAATATTTGGCTAAATAGGATCTCAGATCATTATGAAACAATACTTATCTATTTAACTAAAGTGACAATAGAAAATTTTAAAGGTAAAAATAGGTTACAGTTGTGAAAAAAACTCAGTTCTTTTAATATTGAGAAGACTGGGTTTTCTTAAGTAATCAAAGACCTCAAAAAGACAATGTGAAATATAGTAAATTATTTTGGCAAGACACAAAATCTTTGCTTTCCACGTAGATTGTCCAAAAGGTAAAAAAACAGAAACAAAAGAACCAAAAAATTTCAAAATCTCTTATCAAGAGCAGACCAATGGTACAAGAAACCATACTCCTTTTTTTCTTTAAGAGGGAGAGAGAGAGAAAGAGATAGAGGCAAGGGGTAGGCAGAGGAAGAGGGGAAGAGGGAAAGAGGGAGAGAATCTTAAGCGGGCTCCATGCCCAGCATAGAGCCTAAAGTAGGGCTCCATCTCACAACCCTGAAATCATGATGTGAGCTGAAATGAAGAGTCAGATGCTTAATCAACTGAGCCACTGAGTCGCCTAAGAAAACCATCCTTTTAACAAAGAGATAACCAAATTCTAAATTTGTACCAGGGCACTTTTAATATTAAAGCTCATTCTTCAAAAACATAAATAAATCTGTTCCAATTTTAGTTATCTTGACCACACATAAAATTCCTTATCCAAGATTCCTTTTCTACAAACCTTCTAAACTTTTTAAATAATCCATTCGAGTTTCCTTTCATCCTTATTATTTCTAAGTAGTTTATTTGCATATATTGATTAGAATTCTGAATGCTTAGAATCATTTATTCCTAGTGGAAACTAAGAAATAAGCAATTGTGGAATGTCTGCAGCCTGTAGATTGGCAAATTTATGAGTACATTTCACAATTTCTAGAAATATATTTTTCTTCATAGTAAATTATTCAATGTGACACAAAACATGTTTACTAATAGACCCAAATATCTTTAGTTCCTCTGTAAAAGAAAGCCAAAAGTGAATAAATCTGTGTCCAGTAACTAATGTTTGAGTATTTTATCTTATTTGGAAATTATCTTGCTTTTCAGTGAAACCTAGGTGGAATAAAAGTATTGTATTTAATGCTGATATCTCTAACAACATGACTTGTTTTTATTAAACCAACAAGCTCATACTAGCTTTTTTTTTTTTTTTTTACTGAACATTATCCTAGATCACAGGAACTTGAAAAACATTTTGGTTAGTTTCTATATTTCTGAGAATATACCTGATTTGTATAAATGCTTATTTGTTTCTAAGCCAATTAAATAGCTTTACAAATTAATTTTGGCAATAACATCCAGTGTGAGAAAAATATCACACATCTATCTATAATTTACCTAAATAGGCATACATACTATTTTACAATATCTGCAAGTCTTATGAGAAAAACAGGGGACACATTGCTATTGGTATAAAGGATAGGTGGGTTTTGAATAGTTTCTAGAGCAACATTTGTAAAGACTCCATTTGTAAGACAAATACAGTTGTTTTTAATTCCCCAAAGAATGTGATTGCAACCTGAATGATATAAAGAAACTGATTCAGCCATCCAACTACATTATCCTCAATTTGCTTCTTTATACCAGGGAGATCTTCAACTAAGATGGAAATCAAAAGATTCCTATGTTCTTGATTTAGAGGTGCATTTGTTTGGAAGGTTTTAATAAATCCTTCCACAATGGCTTCAGAATGTTTTTCTTTCCCTTTGGGTACATAGTTTCATTTTAACTTTAGGGAAGAAGGCCTAAAAGTTCCTATCAGTTTCTGATTATCAGCTTTCAATCTGGCCAACATCTGACCATAGAGCTACTTTAAGAAAAAAACAAAAAGAAAACAAAAAAACAAAAAAATCTTTTGAATGTCTTGCCGGTTTCAGCCACGACAAATAGTAAATATTCCTAGCATGGACTCCCAAAGGTAACCAAAAGACTTGGACAATTTCCCTGAGAGGTGAAAAAGAGTGGTAATGAATAAGAGACAGGCAGGGCTAGGTAGGGAGAGATAGGTAGGGGGCCATGGGATCAGGCTCACAAAATTCAAACTGTGGGAGACGAAAGGAAACCAGAGATAAGGGAACAAACCAGACCATCCTGACCTAGGGGTCAGAGGTGGGGTCTTCTTGTAACAGCTACTCGTGACCAACGAGGAATTACCTGGATCCTAAAAAGGAAGTAAGCCACTGAAGGTGTTATCACTAGTCTTTACTCAATGGTGCTATCAATAGAGATGTTAAAAAGATTTACGTTCCCAGGTTAGCTTTCTATAATAGACCATCCCTAAAAGCCCTCAGTGGTAACCCTCTCGGGACCCCTCGCACTCCTCAGAGCTTTTTTCTGTATCCTTACTCAATAAACTTCTATCGCTTTACTCACTCTCCGTTGTCCACGAGACAACGGATGGTTGCCATGCCTAGTTCTCAGCACAAAACGAGACAAACTACAGGCAATAGCTGTCCCTGAGAAAGAAAGCACCAGGAACTAATGTTTTCGTTTTTGTTTTCCTGCCAATCTGCATTTGGAAAGGAAGAGACAACCTGAAATTTTATCGTCCTCTTTAGCTGGGCCCCACAGAGGTCTAGGAGCGCTGACCGTGTTAAGAATTCTTACCTTTTGGCAGCTTCTGTCAGTTTTCTCAGGTTCCCATCTCCAGGATGTGCTGCCAGTGAACGGCCCCAACAATTTTCACCTTCACCGGAAACGGTAGAGGAGGTCCAGTTTAAGTCGGACCCAGTCAGACCCCGGAAGGAATCTGGTTTCTATGTGGGACCCAGTCTGATCCCGGAACCAGTTCCCGGAACCAGTCCGGTTCTGTCAAACCCGTCCAGCCGTATAAAACCAGCCAGGTTTTCAATTCAGACCCAATCTGACTGTGGTGGTTTCTGGACCCAGTCTGGAAAAAGCAGTTCTCAAAGTTTGGAAAGCTCATAATGCAAAAGCTACAGAACTAGGATCCAGAATCCGTTCGACACTCACCCACCTGCTCCAGACACCGTGAGAAAGCGGCGTGCTCAAGCGGCCGCTCAGGTACCCAAGCCTTGTTGCTGTTGCTGCTGGGAGCCCTCGGGGATCCCCCTAGTTTCCTTCTTCTGATTACAGAACTGCTAAAAAAAACTGAGCCATATTAAAACTTTTAAGGGAGGTTTTGTTTTTGTTTTTGTTTTTAGCAAAATCTATTAGAATTGGGTACCGTGAGACGGGAAGTGATTAAGAGTGCTTCACAGATGGGGGCAGTTTATCAGAGCGAGCGAGAGCTCACAAGCAGGGGGAATGACAAGCAGAGGGAGAGGGAGAAGCAAGTTTCCTGCCGAGTGAGGAGCCCCAGGTCAGGCTCGATCCTAGGAGCCTGGGCTCATTACCTGAGCCCAAGGCAGAAGCTTAACCAACTGAGACACCCAGCTGTCCCATAGGGGAGAGACTTCTATAGAGAAAAGGCAGAAGCAGTGTAAAGAGATTATTGATTGGCCATAGCTTAAAGCCTAGTTAGCTGTTTGTGATTTGTTGTCCTTAGCATTTTGGTTCGGTAAACTCGAGGCATTTTACAGGCTCCCAATTTGGTTTGCTTACATACATTACCACAGTATTAGATTCACATCAGTCTAATGGCCACCTTGTTTAATTAATTTAACAGATAAAATTCAACATTAGTTCCCCATCACTGGCTTTAAAAGTAGGATTCCGATTTCTGCTTCAGTCAGTTCTAGTCTGAATAAATTTAGAGCAAGCAGTAAAGGTAAAAATATTTTTAACTTCTGGATATAGGTGACTGTAGTAGCTATATTTTATTTTTTGTTGTTTTCTGAATTTGGTCATCTTTCAAGAAAGAAAAAAGATAAGCGCACACACACACACACACACACACACACACACCAAAATGGTATCTTTATTATAATCACCTCTGTTAATATGTCATAATTTTGACTTTTTGTGAGTGAAATTGAAACAAATTATTTAAAATTATACTTTAGTTTATTCCATAGGAATAGAAATGTCATCAAATTAATAGAGGACAAAGGATGAGAAAGTACTTTTAAAACTGCTCATATTAATGTGTCAGTATCAGTAATTCAGTTTTTATTTAGAAATCCCATATAGATAGCTTTGCTCAGTTGCAGTATCGTAGCCAATGAGGTTTATCTGAGGCGCGATTATTGCTAATTGAAATTCCGTATATAGGCTCTATATAGTAGCAGTCAAAATGATTCTAATGAAGCCGGCAATGATTCTTCTTAAAAAATATAACTAACTAATATATACAAATGGGTTGTCATCTTTAGTTTTATAATTACATTTATGTAATAAAAGAGTATTTTAATATCCACATTGAAGGCTGCCTTTCACTATTAAGGATAGGTTTGATTCATATTCATATTCAAAAGTCTTTTGAAGTCAGGTCTACATTCATGTTACAAACTGCAGCTTCAGTGTCGGCTCCTTGATGGAAAGGAATGAGACTCTATTGTTCATCTTTCAAACTAGAGAAAAACTGGAAAAATAATTCACAAGTAAAAACTCATTAACTTCTCCTTGACTTTTTTAAATTGAATGATCAGTGGAGATCCAACATTTTTTCACCAAAATAGATAGCTTCATAATAAAAGAAAATGACTAATTGTCCTATGTTCATTAAAAAAAAGGATTGTTCTCATGTCCTTATGAATGTTCTATATTCGAACACTACTTTTTTTATTAGTAATACATTATATACATTATACATTCATTAATATTTTGGGTTTTTTAAACTATTTTTTACTATTTTTTAGTCTGTATACCGAAATTGCTCTACCAATCCCTATTCATGAAGACTAGGATATCTGCAACTTTTCACAGACTAGAACTATAATTTTTTATGTATTTGTCCATGACATATATAAGATAATATATCTTAATGACAAATATATAAAATGACACACACATAAAATATATGACAAATACATAAGATATATGCCAAATGTTTAAAAATGTATGAATATATAATGACAATTATATAAAATATGACAAATATTTAAAAATATATGAACAGTATGTATAAAAATTATGATTATTGATTTAAGAAAAATTCTTAGACATGCATTATTCAGTCAAAAATTTTAAACATTTTAAGATTTTTTTAAATGTGTAGACAACATTCTTTGGAGGCTTTGTACCATTATATTTTCACCAGACTCTATAGTAGAGGAGGAATGGGTTTGGAAGAAGATACAAATCTTTTTGAAATAATGAGTAAATATTCATCTAAGCCATCATAATGAGATGTGTCAAAAGAGAGGTTCAGATTAATGATATATAAGTGTTGGCGCCCTTAGCATATTGTTCATAATCAAAACTGTTAGGGTGGATAATGTCATCTAAGTAGATTAGCCTGAGGGGAAATGATTTGAGGTAAAGTTCTAATGAATTTCACCATGTATAGTTAGGCATAAGAGGAGGAGTCTTTAAGGAGACAGAGACGGAAAACCCATAGGTGTAGGAGAAAAAAATCAGGAAACTGTAGTGTCACAGAAACCAAGAAAGAACTCAAGAAAGAAGAAATGGTAAGCAGTATCAGCCAAAATTTATCCAGCATTATAGAAGTTAATGTGAGCTACCTGGAAAATTGTACAAAATTGAAGATAATGAGGGTTAGTGGACAGAATGAAAACAAAAATAAGGAAATTATGTTTTGATAAGTTGATATATAAAAATGTAGGATGCCATTGCAATTGTTACAGGATATAAATTTATATAAAGATGCTTATGCGGGCGCCTGGGTGGCTCAGTTGGTTAAGCGATATAGAAGCAACATAGTGCTTTGGCTCAGGTCATGATCCTGGAGTCCCGGGATCGAGTCCCACATCAGGCTCCCTGCTCAGCAGGGAGTCTACTTCTCCCTCTGACCCTCTTCCCTCTCATGCTCTCTGTCTCTCATTCTCTCTCTCTCAAATAAATAAAATCTTTAAAAAAAAAGATGCTTATGCTTAATAAGTTTGAATATTCAAGGAAGATATGGATTGAAAGTATTCCTTGGGTTTGGTGACATGATGTTGATTATGATATTCATGAGAACAGTTTTAGTAAAATGGTAGGATTTAAGTTTCATAGGATGTTGTAGAATAAGAGAGAATAAGTTGGAGATAAGTATATAGAATTTATTTTTAAAATTTGACTGTGAAGGGATGGAAAGAATAAAAAAAAATTGTGGTCAGCAGTAGTCAGAAGTTCCCAATAAGCTTATAAAACATGTAGTAAGGATAATAGATTAATTAAAAGATTGTGGTACTTAAGATGTCAGAATTATTGGAGGGGGTAGTCCTCAAAGACATGGAGATGATGGACTTGAGAATTGATTATGCATTTTTGTGGAATAGGAAATTATAGAAGGATGTATAGGATCTTGGATAGAAACTGCAGGTAGGTGCCAAAGAATGAAGCAAATGTGTGTCCGTGTGTGTCAGGGGGTGAGGGGTTAGGCTGGGGATAGTGGTGATGCAAGAAATTAAAATGGCAGCTTGGGCACATAAAAACAAAAATACTTTAGGCAAATATACTTTATTCCTTTGTGATAGTAATATTTTCTAAGTCATTTGATCTGAATGAGATTTAGCCTTCCTAAAGACAAGTGCATAATATTCCATTTTCTCCATAAATAAAAAGAACTGTACAGAGATAACACCCATTATAGAGCATACAGTGGTTAAAGAGTATCTCTGATTCTTTGTATAAATAGTAGATACGCTGTTAAATTGAGTATTGGATGAACCCAGAGTTAAGAGTAAAAGTTCAGTTGGAAATATGTTGCTTCTAAAGAAACATTGTCATTTAATTTTTATTTCTATTTGAAAAGTATTAGAATAAGCAACAATTAAAAAAATCACCATGGTGTTACCTTTTTTTTAAATTTTATTTTATTATGTTAGTCACAATACATTACATCATTGGTTTTTGATATAGTGTTCCATGATTCATTATTTGCGTAGAACACCCAGTGCTTCATTCAATACATGCCCTCCTTAATACCCATCACCGGGCTAACGCATCCCCCCACCCCCTCCCCTCTAGAACCCTGTTTGTTTCTCAGAGTCCATAGTCTCTCATGGTTCGTCTCCTCCTCTGATTCCCCCCCTTCATCTTCCCTTCCTACTATCTTTTTTTTTTTAACATATATTATTTATTTCAGAGGTACAGGTCTGTGATTCATCAGTCTTCATGGTATTACCTTTTATCTCAAAATCATCCCAATTATGGGTCAGATATTGAACAGTAGTCGGTTGCTGTCATCACTACAGTCTGTTTGACAGCAGTGAGATTGCAGAAGACAGATAAAAAGCTTGTAGTCCTCTTATTAGACACACTGAAGGGTTTTATTGTAACATAAATAAATTCTATCATTTATGATTTTTTAATATCTTTTCTTCCTAAGTTGATAACCATTAGTAAACATTTAATGAAAAAGCATGTTCTACTATTTTATATTATTAATTTCTCAAACAAAATGCCAGACTACATTATACACTACCATGGTTTACAAACCAGCTTCAGATATAAAGCACACAACATACTGAAGCTCCTTTAATACTCCCTATCCCATTTTCTTTCCACATTATTCATCCCTACACAGAAGAGGCTATTATTAATTTTACATTTCCACATGTATTCTCAAACTTTTAATACATATGTATGTTATCCATAAACATTTTATATTTTTGTATTATGAAGATTTTATTTATTTCATATATGGAGAGAAAGAGAGAGAGAGAGAGCAAGTGGGGTGAAAGGCAGGGTTGGGGGGAGAAGAAAGAGGAAAGAATCCCACGGACTCCATGCTGAGTGTGGAGCCCAACGTGGGGTTTGATCTCATTACCCTGAGATCACCACCTGAGCCGAAACCAAGAATCAAATGCTTCACCTACTGAGCCACCCAGGCCCCCCGTATTATAGATTTAAAATTAAATACATTATAATAGTTTTGTATAATTTTTAGTTGATTAGTTTATGAAATTTATCTGTGTTGATAGTGTAAAGTTCAAACTTTTCATTAATTAGCTAGCATTTTTTAATACTTTTATACCACATTTCCATTATAAATTCTTCCAACAATGGATATTTGGTTTGTTTCCAATTTTTTCAGTTTTGTAAATGATATTGTCATATTACTATACAGGTCTATTTCAGCACATATGCAGGTATATCTTCTAAGCATATACTTTATATTTTATATATTATAATTTTAATAATATTACATACTATTTTTATTATTATAAGTAATAGCATGTAAATATAAAACATTAAATTATAAGGTATATGTAAATATAAAATAAAAATTAAAATTATAATACAATTTTATTATATAAAAATAATTATAGTAATAATCATTCATTTGTGGTTTGTAAAGAAGATACTCTGAATACCAAAACTTTCCATGTATGTAGCAAATATTTTCTAGTTGGTTATTTGTTTCTCCTTTTTTGTTAGCTATAGAAAGACAGATGTTTTTCATTTTAACATGCTTATAATTATCAGTCTTTTCCTATATGTTTTTGAGTCTAATTTAAAAATCCTTTTCAGGGACACCTGGGTGGTTCAGTCAGTTAAGTGTACCTGCCTTTGGCTCAGGTCATGATCCCAAGCTCCTGGGATCGAGTCCCACATCAGGCTCCTTGCTTAGCAGGGAGCCTGCTTCTCTCTCTGCCTGCCCTCCCCCTGCTTGTGCACACACTCTCTCTCTCTGACAAATAAGTAAGTAATAAGTAAGTAAGTAAATAAATAAATAATCCTTTCAAACCAAAATTTAAAAAATTATACATAAGTTTTAAATTTTGCCTTACATATTTCAGCCTTGAATTTACCTGCAACCAATTTTGAATTGTCTAAGGAATATAATTTTGTGTGTATATAGTAAACTAAGCACTCTTTATCAAATTGTCCAAACTTTGCTCTAATCCTAATTACTTGAAACCATCTTTGCTACACAGTAAACACTCATACGTTTTTGAGTCAAATTCTAGGCTTTCTATTCTGATCAATTAACATCTTTGTTTGGGGCGCCTGGGTGGCTCAGTCAGTTAAGTGGCTGCCTTCGGCTCAGGTCATGATCCCAGGGTCCTGGGATCGAGCCCCTCATCGGGCTCCCTGCTCAGCGGGAAGCCTGCTTCTCCCTCTGCTTCTGCCCCTCTGCCCACTTGTGTGCTCTCTCTCTCTTTCAAATAAATAAATAAACCTTTAAAAAAAAAATCTTTGTTTATCCCAGTATAATATAACCCTTTCCAGTAACTCAAATTCAGTAATATTTTGACACTGACTAAGGTAATAATTATGAACAAGACTATGTAACCAAAAAGTCCAGGTTTAAATTCAGTCTCCACCACTGTGTGAAAATGGACAAATTCTCTGTCCTCTGCGTGACTCTGTTCCTCATCTACAAGATGGGGGTTATATTACTTACATAATTCTTGTGCTAATTAAAAATATTTTAAATGTTAACATTTTAAAAATAATGTTGGCAGCTAGAAAGTACTATATAAACATAGGATCATTATTATTATTTTTGATGTAGCAAATCATTTCTTTCTCCAAAACTTCTGGTTCTTGTCCATTCCACATATTTTTTAGCATGAGCTTTTCAACTTTTATGAGTATAACCAGTTGGTATTATAAATGGAATTACACTAATTTTATAGGTGAATTTGGAGGGAAATGGTGTGTGTATGGTAGTGTTCCCATCCATCACATGGTACACTCTCCTCCTTCCCTGTCTTCTTCCTCCTCTTTTTCCTCTTTCTTCTTCTTGGTTTCCTGTAATGTCTTTCCATAAAATCATATAGTCATCACAAATATTTTTACACAGCTTTGTTAAATGTAGTCATCAACAACCTAATTTTATTTTTTTTAAAATGTGATTTTTCTTCAGTTATGTTGCCTCTATTTTTGCTTCTGCTATGTGGAAAAATAATTCTTTTTGTATAATGAAGTTATGATTTATTGCACATTGACCTAATAAATTCAAATAATTGTCTGTAGAGTTTATTTAATTTTCTATGAGAATAAAAATATCTAAGTAATGAGAGTTTTTCTTTCAATAGCTTATAATTTTTATTTTTTTCTTACAATTTGCCTTACTTAAGTCCTCAAATAAAATATTGAAAAGCGGTAATGAAAACACTCAACCATGTCTTTTTATTTTTGATTTTTAAATAAATATTTTAATTATTTATTTGTCACCATTGTTTGCTGATGGATTTTTAGAGGATACAGTTTACTCAGTTTGGAAATCTCAGGTCTATTCTATTTCTACTAACAGTTTCTTCTGTCTCATAAAAATAAAATAGGTGCTGAATTCCCTAATTACTTTATGATTTTTCTTTGAGGCGTAAATTACTTAAAGTATTCTATTTATTTACTAGATTTTTAGTTTTTTGAACTTTTCATAGTAATCTTGTTCTATTTATTTAACCTAATGGTATTTTGATCGCAAAATGTGGTCTGTCTTTGAAAATTGCTAAGTCTTGCTTTAAGGCTTAAAATGTGGCCAGTTTTTAATATGAATAATAGGTTTGATGAGTAACTTGATATTGAATTCTGTTCATTCTTCAGATATTTTAAGACTATAATATTTGTTATTTATATTTGTCAAAAGATTGAGGGAGATGATGCTAAAATATGCAATACATATCCCAAATTATATTTTATTACAACATGACTCTCTGCTTGAAAATTTATTTGGTCTAATAGATAACCTGATTGTATCATTTGTTTTCATTGCTATTTGATTAGTATAATTGTCTTTTGTCTTTTTAATTCCAATCACTCTTTGACATTGTAATTTATTTTTATAAAAGCCACAAAATTGGTTTCTGTTTCTTTTTATTTACTTCTATGAGTTCTGTATTTAACTAGAAAATTTATACCATTTACAGGTATCACAATTATAAATAGCTTTTGACTTTTTGCTAAAAATCATATTTTGTAGCATCTTTATCTCTTTTGTTGCCTTCTTTGGATTTAAGGATTTTTCTCTTTTCCCCTTTCTTTTGGTTTTAAAACTATACACTCTATAAGTATTTATGCATAACACATCTATATATTAACATATATATATGAATGTGTACACATATAGACACATTCAGCACTAGTTCTACCATCCTTAAGAAGTATATGGACCATTAGAACTTTAGAACTTCTCAAAACTAAGAATTGTTTTCTGTCATACATGTTATTGCTATCTGATATTTTACTAATATATTATATTCCACACCCAGCATATATTGGATATTATTATCATTTTAACAACTGAGCCACCCAGGTGCCCCTATTATCATTTTATATTGAATATGTTTAGATTGCATACACACTTACCAGTTCCTTTGCTCATTATCCCTTCTTTTTTATTAGCTTACTTTATATTTCTTGAAGCAAATTTTTTAAACATTTATTAGTGAGGGTTAATAAGTAGTAAACTTGATCAATCAACATTTGTCTAATTTTTTTGTTTAACTTTTCATTCTTAAATAAAAATTAAATAGATATAAAATTATGGATGATTATATTCTCAGCATTTATAAGAGCTTTTCCCCAGTCTTATTATTCTGTTCTTATTATAATCTATTATTGTAATTAATAGTCTGCTATCTGTCTAATTGTCATAATTTCTACTTAAAATGCCTTTTCTTTATGGCTGATTTAAAGCCTTTTGAGGGGTGCCTGGGTAGCTCATTTAGTTAAGCATCTGCCTTTGGCTCAAATCATGATCCCAGAGTCATGGGATCCAGCCCAGCAGCCAGCTCGTTCCTCAGCAAAGAGTCTGCTTCTTCTTCTTCCTCTGCCCCTCCCCCTCTCGTGTTCTCTCTTTCTGAAATAAATAAATAAAATCTAAAAAAAAATTAAAATCTTTTGAAAGAGGAAATTTTTTAAATATGTTTTTTATTTTTTATTGTTTAAGGTAATCTATATGTCCAATGTGGGGCTCAAACTCACCACCCTGAGATCAAGAGTTATGTGCTCTACTGACTGAGCCAGCCAGGTACCCCAAAAGAGGGATTTTTGGAAGATGGTAACAGCAGGTTCCTGAACTCCCCTTTTTTCACGAACACACTAAATGTACAGCTGTACATAGGGGAATTATCTCTGAAATAAATCCTAAGTTAAAATGCCTCCTACACATTGTTTGAATAAGAAAATACACTGAAACAGGTAGGAAAGCCTCAGTTTTCCAGATCAGTAAAAACTGAAAGAGTTCATCACCATTAGACTAGCTTTATAAGAAGGATTAGAGGGATTTCTTCAAGATGAAATGAAAGAGTACTAATTAGTAAAAGAAAAATATACAAGGGGATTAAATATATAAATTCAGAATAATATAATGGAGCCAGGTATATTACTTATAAATCTAATATAAATGTTAAAAGATGAAAGTAGCAGAAATAACTATAAAATAATCTGTGCATGAACACAAGGAAAAAAATACATAAATTGTATTTTTTTATTTTGGTGTTTGGTATTATTTTTATTTTATTTTGGTGTTTGTGTGTGCCTGATAAAATGAGTGTGTGTGGTGGGGAGTACAAATATAGAGCTTTAGTTTGTGTTCAGTTTAAAGTTATCAGCTTATACCCTGCGACCCAGCAATTGCACTACTGGGTATTTACCCCAAAGATATAAATGTAGTGATCCGAAGGGGTACGTGTACCCCAGTGTTTATAGCAGCAATGTCCACAATAGCCAAACTATGGAAAGAGCCAAGATGTCCATCAACAGATGAATGGATAAAGAAGATGTAGTGTACACACACACACACACACACACACACACACACACACACACACACACACACTGGAATATTATACAGCCATCAAAAAACACAAAATCTTGCCATTTGCAATGACGTGGATAGAACTAGAGGATATTATGCTAAGTGAAATAAGTCAATCAGAGAAAGGAGAGTATCATATGATCTCACTGATATGAGGAATTCTTAATTTCAGGAAACAAACTGAGGATTCCTGGAGTGGTGGGGGGTGGGAGGGATGGGGTGGCTGAGTGATGGACACTGGGGAAGGTGCCATGGTGAGCACTGTGAATTGTATAAGACTGATGAATCACAGACCTGTACCTCTGAAACAAGATAATAGGAAAGGAAAAATGAAGGGGGGAATCAGAGGGGGAGACGAACCATGAGAGACTATGGACTCTGAGAAAGAAACTGAGAGTTTTAGAGGGTGGTGGAGGGGATGGTTAGCCCAGTGATGGGGATTAAGGAGGGCACATATTGAATGGAGCACTGGGTGTTATACACAAACAATGAATCATGGAACACTACATCAAAAACTAATGATGTAGTATATGGTGACTAATGTAACATAATAAAATTAAAAAAAATAAAGTTATCAGCTTAAAATAGACTGTTATAAGTAGTTTTATAGAAACAATGGTAACCACAAAGCAAAAACGTGTAGTAGACACAGAAGATAAAGAGAAAAGAATCCCAGCATACCACTATAGAAAATCATCAAATCACAAAGGAAAAAGTCAAGAAAATTAACAGAAGCTTTACAAAACAGCCAGAAAACAACTTACAAAATAGCAGTAGCCCATACATATCAATAAACATCTTATGTAAATGGACAAAATTCTGCAATCAAAAGACAAAGAACCTACATCAAGAAACAAAAAAAATCTTAGACAAATTAACTTTATACCTCAAGGAATTAGAAAAAGAATAACATAACCCAAGTTAGTAGAAGGAAGGAAATAATACATGAGAGTGGGAATAAATAAAATAGAGACTAAAAGGATAATAGAAAAAATTAGTAAAATGAAGAGCTGGTTCAAAATTAACAAACCTTTAGGTAGATTGAGGAAGGGGAAAAAAAGAGAGGATTCAAATAAAAAAGAGGAAATATTACAACTACTATCACAGAAATAAAAATGGATTATAAGGGACTATGAACAATTATACCTACAAAATGGACAACTTAAATGGATAAATTCCAAGAAATGACCTAACAAGACTAAATCATAAAGAAATAGAAAATCTGAATAGATTGCTTACTAATAAAGAGATTTATTCAGTAATCAAAAACCTCCCAACAAAGAAAAGCCTAATACCAGATGGCTTCACTGGTAAATTCTATGAAACATTTCAAGAATCAATGCCAATTTTTCTCAAATTCTTTAAAACATGGAAGAGGAGGGAATACTCCATGCTTATTTTATAAGGCCAGCATTTCCTTGATACAGCCACTATGGAAAACAGCAAGGAGGTTTCTTAAAAAATTAAAAATAGAAATGCCATATGACAGAGCAATTCCACTTCTGGGTATATATCCAAAGTAAATGAAAATAGAATCTTCAAGAGATACCTGCATATCCATGTTCACTGCAGTAACATTTACAATAGTCAAGATATGTAAACAACCTAATTTTCTATCAAAGGATGCATAGACAAAGAAGATATGGTATATATATTCAATGGACTATTATTTAGCCATGAGAAAGAAAACAAATCTGCCATTTGCAATAACATGGATAGACCTTGAGGGCATTATGCTAAGTGAAATAAGTCAGAGAAAGCAAATACTGTGTTATATTACCTATATGTAGAATATAATATGTAGAACTGATAGAAACAGACTAGCATGGTGGTTAGCAGGGACTTGAGGGTGGGAGAACTAGGGATATATTGCTCAAAGTATATAAACTTTCATGAATAAGTTCTGGGGATTTAGTGTACAACATAGTCATTATAGTTAATAATGCTATATTATATACTTGAAAGTTAAAAATAAAATATTTTTATCCTTGGTGCCTTAAAGTTTTATTACCATGTATATAAATATTCATTACAGATTCTTTGTGTTTTTTATATCTTGATTATTACATCTTTCATTGATTCTGGAAAACTATCACCTATCATTTCTTTGAATACTGTCTCCATTTTCTTGTCCATTTCTCTAGACCTACTATGAGCATTCTTAAACCTTTTCTGTCTCTTCTGTGTATTTAATTTTTATTTTTTTATCAATCTTCTATCCGTGCCACTCTAGGTAATTTCTTCCATCTTTCTTTTGAGCTAATTAAAGTCTTTAGCTATATCTAAGCTGTTTATCTAATACATTGAATATATAATTTCAGTAATCATATTTGTAATTTCAAGATGTTTTACTTGATAAATAATGTACTTAGTCATTTTAGGGGTTTACTTCTGTTATTATCATCCTCATATTTTCATTTTTATCTAATAAATTTCAAAATATGTATTTCCTACTCTCTATTCCAAAATTCCATCATATAAAAATTCTGGGAGCCTAAGTCTTCTCATTATTTCATTGTAGAACATTCATTTTTGTGCTGACAAATTTTATACTGTATATTAATATTTTTAAGCTTTGTATATAAGAATTTTATACAGTCATGGTTAAGGGTCATTATACAAATAAGTTGTCTTGGTCTTGCTTGGCAAGCATCTTCAAAATTATAAACTCATGAAAGAGCAGATCGTTAGTCTCAGGTTCATGGGTAGGTATTTTCCAACTGGAGCTCAGGATAAGCCCATGATTTTTCGTGTTATATTCCACTATTGGCAGTAGATCCCTCTCTGCTGGCATTATTGTGTCATTTCAGTTCTGACTTCTCATTTTCATGTATCCCCAAGGCCTCGATTTCTGTATCCATACAGCCATGAAGATCCAAATTTTTGAACACAAAGATTAAAGAAGATTTTCAGGTTACCCACACATGTACTTCCAATTAACTACTTTGATTTTGACTTCCTCTTCATTTTTGGCATCTGGGATTTTGTTTACTTTCTTGTGAACACATTCATATAACTGAGGGAATATTTATAATGTTTTCCACCTAAGTCTTTTCCTAAGTCCTAAAGAGAGCATTCTAAGTGTCTTTTTAGAGGGAGGTTATTTGGAGTATGTATTCTGCCATATTGCTTAACAATATCTCTCCATTTATATATGTGTGTGTGTGTGTGAACATTTTTCCTAATCAATAGGACCAGTATTGATTTAACTGATGGAAAAAAATCACCACAGCCCATACATGCTAATATGCATTATTGGCTAAGAGCACACATAGGAAATTGAGAGCAATACATACAAAATGTACTATATGTGCTACATACAAGGTATGCTTTTTGTTTGTTTGTTTATGCTCTACAAAGGGCATGTAAGTATAATGCCTTCTTCCTTTAGAAATGGTTATGTAGTAGAAAATTTACAACTTCTAGTGGCAAAAGTGGTGAAAAAGCCAAATGGGCTTAAAATGTCATTTTGAATTTTAACTTAAAGATTGTGTTTTAATTTAGGAATAAACTCATAGATTCTTAAAGAAGCCTTTGGGAGGTAGGCACTGACTATATATGGAACAACATCTATAAAATTAAGATAAGGAGATTACCTGTACTTTCAGCTCTATAAGAAAGAATAAAAAGCCTTTTATGGATAGTACATAAATGAGTATTTGAATTCTTCTACAATGTTTAAATTCATTTTTTAAAATGGGGAACATAATCTAAGAAAAAAAATAATATGGCAAAGATTAATATCTTACAATGACAAAACAAAATTTCCCTAAGTGCTCCTTTATTTCTTTTCCATTTTCTTTTATTTTATTTCCATTTGCTCTTAAATTGCTAATCACCTAATTTCCAAAAGCCACAGTCAATTCTGAAGTAATTTACTAGCCTGATAGTCTGAGTATCATATGCCACATTACATAACTATATATGCCAATATAATCAAAATCTTAATGAAACCAATTAAGTTATCTGTGCTGTGGCTCTTCAGGTATCTTGTCTCTTTATTATAGAAGTCAATTTCATTTGTTAGGCCCTTTGTAAATTTGAACTATGCCAAGGAATATTTAGCTAATAGATGTTTTATTGAGGTCCTGGGAAAATAAACCAATAAATTTTTCTATATTCATAGTTATTTTTCTACTTCCTTCCACCCTTTTTGTTGTTGTTGTTCTACCCTACATTATATACAATTCAAGTTGGTTGATTTTTACTATTGTGAGATAAACTATAAACAATATATAAAATATATGTGTCATTTATGTAAGTATTAATGAATATCCATATAACCATCACCTTCAAAAAAGAGAGCATTTCTAGCCCTTGAAGCGTCTGCATGTCCCTATTCCAAAATACTCCTTCCTGCAAAAATGATCACTCTCCTGATCTTGCTTTTTATTTTACTATGTATTTATCAATTAACAACATTGTTTTAGTTTGCCTGGTCTTGAACTTTAGCTTGCCTGGTCTTGAACTAAATAAATTAAGCCACAATATATAAAATTGTGTGCTTTGCTTCCTATGCAAAATATTGCCACCTTATTTTATGTTGTTGTATACTGACTGTATTAGAGTTCTCCAGAGAAATAAAAACAATAGGATCTCTTTTCTGCTGTGTGTCTCTCCACACACACACACATACACACACACACACACACACAGGTTTTGTTTTCTGGAGAGCTTTAATATAGGCAGTATGCAACAGTATGAAATGAAAGATATGAAATGAGAGAGAGAGAGATTTATCATAGGAATTGGCACACACTGTTATGATGGCTGAGAGGTCCCACAATTTGCAGCCTGCGAGCTGGAGAACCAGAAAAGCAGGTGGTGTAGTCGGTCCTAGTCCAAAGGCCTGAGACTAGGGCAGCCAATGGTAGTCCTGTTTGAATCCCAAAGGCCTTAGAATTAGGAATGCTGGCTTCTGAGGGCAAAAGATAGATGTCCCAGCTCAGGCAGCCAGAAAGTTCACCCTTCCTCTGCTCTTTGTTCTATTCAGGCCCTCAAAGGATTAGATGATGCCTGTAGCATTGGTGATCTTCTTTACCCAGTGTACTAATTCAAATGCTAATATATTCCAGAAAAATCTTCAGAGATACACCCAGAAATGTTTTATCAGAAATCTGGGCATCTCCAGCCATCAAACTGACACACAAAATTAACCATCACACTGTCCACTGATTTTTGAGGGGGTTCAAAACATCTAATCCCCAAAATACACTACTGTGGCATATGGAAGTTTTTGAGCTGAAGGCACCAGAGACATAGCAGATACAGGAAGAGCTCTCTGACCTCCCCTTTTCTACCTAAAAGCAGATCATAGAATTAACCATGAAAAATGTATCCTTTCTGGGCCAGGGAAAGAAAATTCTTATCACTGGAGACTGAGAAATGATGCTAAATCTACCTATTCAAACAAACCTTAAAATGACCCTTGTTTTCCATTAATTTTCACCTATATATTTCCTAGTCACTTTGTCACAGTTTACTGCCCCTAGTCCAGATATCTTTCTCTTTTCATTTCTCCACAAATTTATCATTTCTCTCACAAATTTATCATTTCATTTCTCCACAAATTTAAAAATGTACATAAGCTCTTGGTCCTAACATCTTGTTCAGGAAGACTCATTTGTGCACATAAAACTACTAAAATTTATATGCTTTTTTTCTGTTAATCTATTTTACGTAAGTTTAATTCTCAGGCCCAGCTACAGAACCCAAGAGAGTAGAAGGAAGTTTTTTTCCTCTATGTTTTTTAATGTAGTTTTATATTGCTTGAATATAATAAAACTATACCAATTCTATGAATGGTGTACATATATAGTTTCAGACAAGTTTGAAAAAATGTTCCCAAATAGTAAACTACTGTGTACTTGTATTCACATTTTCATCCATACTTAGCGTTTTCAGATCTGTTTAAGATCTGTTTAAGTATTTGCTAATCTGGTGGGTTTTTAATGAAATCTAATTGTGGTTTTAATTTGCGTTTTTTTGTAAATGAGTTGACATATTTTTCACATGAGTTTGAGAGATTTTAATGTCCTATTTTCTGTAATGCCTAGATTTAAAGTTCTTATCTTTAAGAACTTTAAATATTTGATAAAGAATATTTGATCGAGTTAGGTAATCAACCTATAGGGTTTGCTGGCTTTTCTGTGCTTTTTATTAGACCCATCTATATCCATTATTTAGTAGTTAAGGCATCTTTTGAATTCAGAACATTGAGGTAAAGTTTAGGAAATATGGCCGAATACAAAAGAAATATAACACTTAGGTGAGTAAACTTCTTGATCTCAGAGTGCATTAATAAATTTGAATTAATACTCTATACTTACTGAATAAAAATATTGAAGATGTATGTAGAGTAAGAAACTTAAGAACATTGAAACTAGTTCAAGAAGTTTTCATGGAAAAATGTGTATTTGAAATTAGGTTTGAATCTTCCAGCTTAAAAATATATATATATTGAGCACTAGCCAAGCACCTAAGATTGAAATAGTTAGAAAGGTAAGCTATGAAAAAAAGTCCTAGGGTTCTGGTCTTGCTATCCAATGTGCTCAGAAGATGAGATTATTGTAGATAAGTACAGATAAAGTAATGATTACAAAACAGAAAATATACATTAACTTTTTAATATACCCTGTGAGTATTATAGGAGTTCAGAGAAATGATCTATCTGTCAACAACAAAGATGAGATGATAGGTGTCCTTGTCTTTAAAGATGGGTGAGATATGGACTGTCAAGAATCTCACCATGGGTAAATAGTATGGGTAAATAAAGATGAGGCAGGAAGGATTTTGGCAGAGAAACATTCACTGAACATTCCTTCAAAGTAAACACTGTATTTGATACTCATGGCATATACATGAGTCCTAGTTCTTCAGGTATTTTAAATGCTCTTAATTTTACCTGGAGAAATCTTGGTGTTAGCTTAATGCTGGTCTTTAGTGTGGGGTGTGATAATACTCTAATTGGAATATTATCTCTAATGTCTTAAAACTAAATGTCTACTTTTCATGCTTAGAACAATTTTTTTTTTATTATTTCCTTATGTACATGCAATCCATTGTGAAGGAAAATGTCTGGGAATTATTTAATTAGTTTCAGAGAATGTAGTTAAAGTAGCAAAATCTTTGGGGCTAAAATTATATGGTGTTCCCTCATTTTAAAAAAATGGTATTGTCACTTTTAAGAAAAAGTTATGATATGGTAACCAGGGACTCAGTTCTCAGTGACTTGGCACACTTGCTTTGTGTTTTTTATTTTTTATTTTGTATTTTCTGGTTGTTTTCTCATACAAAAACATAACCTAGTCAACAGAGGAACTGCATTTTTTGGAACTTCAGAGTGACAAGTGAACCCAGGCTGATGGGGCAAACACAGTTTAGACCATTGTTGGTCACATTGCCAGAGGAAAAACAAAGGTCTGGAGATTTGTACAACCAGTTAAATATTAACCGAGAAGTGTTACAATCATTTACATAATGCTATTTGTTGGCCAAATCTTCTCAATTAGACCCATGCAATGATGAGGGTCAAGGAAGTGTACTATGTGCCTGAAGGGTCAGAAGTAAGAAAAATTTCACGAACAACACTAAATTTGCCCATTCTATTTGCTACCTCTTTACTTCATATAACTTAGATAAAATCTTTACCAATAGATGAACTTTTTGATTATTCTTTTATTTATTGAAATTGAATAAGCAATTGAACTTTTTCTGGTTAATTTTTCTTTATTACTTGATCAGTAATTTTATTTTTATTTATTTTTTTAAAGATTTTATTTATTTATTTGAGAGAGAGTGAGAGAGCAGGGGGAGAGGTAACATTGATAATATTGCCATTAACTATACCCCACCCTTTATTTGTATTTCCCTAGTTTCTTGCTAATGCCCTTTTTCTATTCCAGGATTCCATCCAGGGCACCACATTACATTTAATCATTATGTTTGTTTAGCTTCCTCTGTTCTGTGACAGTTTCTCAAACCTCCTTGGTTATGATGATGTTGGTATGTTTGAGAGGGAGAGGGAGAAACAGAGTCCCTGCTGAGCAGGGAGCCAGACACTGGGCTCCATCCTAGGACCCTGGGATCACAACCTGAGCCAAAGGCAGATGCTTAACCAACTAAGCTTTTTTTAATCAAGGATTTTAGGTATTTTAACTTTGGATTTTAAATTCAGTGTCAATACAAGTAATAACAAACATCACTTATCAAAATAATGGTATGTCTTTTAATGGCATAATAGCAACATCAGGATTAGAAGTAATTGCCTCAAAGGTTAATTTTTAAACTGACCAAGCATTAATTTGATGATCATCTATGACTTGCTAATTTCCATATTTAGATGACTTTTTCTTTAAATATAGTTCACTGATTTTATTCCAATTAAATATATCAATACCTAGCCCTTTCCTACCTAAATAAAATAACCTTTGATCATGAGAAGTATAAATATTAATAAAAGTATTCAACATCCTGAACAACAGTGGAGTCACATGTGTACCTGGTAGAACTCATTTGAACTGTCAGGAAGTAATAATTTAGAGATGATGATTCAGCATCTGAGAAGAAACACAATAAAATCTTAAGTTGCCAATCCATATTTTAATGTCTTTGAAAGGAGAGTGGTGATTCTCCAAAGAGTTTCCAGATCATTGAGAAAGAAATGAGTAACACTGTTTGTGCATGTGGTTAGGAGTTGGAAAATTAAATTGAAGGAATATATTTATTAGGAAAGGGACCATGGAGAAATGTTGACTCTGAAGAATTTAGAAGAACTGATATAATTCTGTATAATGAATGTTGTATACATAAGACAATATGTTCCATATTTTGTGGTTGTTTAACAGACTGTCAAGAGTAATTTTGACAGTGTTCTCCTTACCATTTGATTACAGCTTAACTCCGAAGGTGTAAATCCATAGTACAAAATATCTCATAGTATAAGATGCACGTGGAAGTCCTGTTAATAATCAATATACTATTTGTCAGGTATACATGTGAGGCTGTTTTGCCTGTTTTCAGTATTACATTGTTATTGATTTGCTGTCTTAAGAAAAAAATTTAAAATAAACTTAAAACATTTTTAGAATTGTATTAGGTTTACAGAAAATTTGCAAAGATAGTATACAAAATGCTTTAATACCCCTAACCCAGTTAACATCTTATATCACCCCAGTACATTTGTCAAAACTAATCACCAACATTGGTAATATTGCCATTAACTAAACCCCACCCTTTATTTGTATTTCCCTAGTTTCTTGCTAATGCCCTTTTTCTATTCCAGGGTACCATCCAGGGCACCACATTACATTTAATCATTATGTTTGTTTAGCTTCCTCTGTTCTGTGACAGTTTCTCAAACCTCCTTGGTTATGATGATGTTGATATGTTTGAATACTGGTCAAGTTTTTTGTAGACTGGCTCTCAGTTTGAGTTTTTCTCATTTTTTTTTTCATTTTGTTTTTCTATGTTTACACCGGCGCTACACGGCTTTAGGGAGAAGCCTACAAAGATGAAGTGCCATTCTTCTCACATATATCAAAGATACGTAAAATCAAAATAATTTTTCACTGAAGTTATTAGCCTTGATCACCCATCTGAGGTGATGTTTGCCATGTTTCTCCAGTGTAGTTATACTTTCCCTCCTTTTCCGTACTCTCCATTTTGGAAAAATCATGGGAATTTAAAACACATTTCCTTCAGAGGTTTAGAAAAAAAGCATGATGTAAGCCCTTAGAAGCACAGAATAAAGCAATGAAGTTACAAATATTAAGGTCAATTCCTACCAAAGGCAGACTGTTGGATCCTCAGCCTGGAAAAGAAATAAAATCAGTTTATCTTCAAATGGAAGGTTGTCTTTGTTTCATTAAATGCTGATCATTGGTGTTAAGATTTAGATTTTTATGACTTAATGAAGCTTAATTGTCATACTTAAAGGGCACTTAAAATTTTGTTGTAAGTGTTCTGGAAATAGTCGCTGGAAATTGTTGAAGAAGAGATCAAAAGAAATTAGAGGCCAAAACAATAAAAAGTAAATGAAAGTACTCTAAAAGAACAAAGTCATTTAAAGATTCAGGAATGAGGGCGCCTGGGTGGCTCAGTTGGTTAAGCAACTGCCTTCGGCTCAGGTCATGATCCTGGAGTCCCGGGATCGAGTTCCACATCGGGCTCCCTGCTCAGTGGGGAGTCTGCTTCTCCCTCTGACCCTCCTCCCTCTCATGCTCTCTGTCTCTCATTCTCTCTCTCACAAATAAATAATATCTTTAAAAAATTTTAAAGATTAAGGAATGACAGAGGTTACTATTTTAGTGTTATGAGTAGAGAGATGAATTATATTACTAGAATCAAGTGTGCTTGAACAAATAAATATAAGCCAGCTAAGAATCACAATTATTTGGTGGTCCTAGAAAGCTTTTTCTAATACTTCATCCCAAGTAATCAGAATATTTTTAACAGACTTGAAAGGCAAAGACTGATGGGTATGCCAGGATAAAGACAGACAAATCAGTTAAGTAATTCCAGAAACTGATAAGATTTCTTTTGTGGGATAATAACAATTTTCAATTCACTTATTCCTATTCTGGTTAATTAGGAGAATATTTTGAATGGATTCTGGCAGATTTATTGCTAATTAGTTTGGTTCAGTAAAACTTGCTGCCTGGTACAAGATATAGTGACAGCCCTTATATGGAGTAGTATTTATTAGAGAGTAAAATCACTGGATTAGGTCCCTGCTTAAATAGATAATTTTCAGTAAATTTTTCTCCATCTTATCTTGTCTCCTTAAATAGGAATGGTGATGTAAATTAAAAATGGTAACTCTCTCCTTGGTGGGTAATACTTTATGTAAAACATTCAAAACATTTGTCCATTCTCCTCATAGAAATTAAAGGAGTTGTACATTTGTATCTATCAATTATGCTCTATTAAAATGATTGTACATTTGACTATGGCATATTTCAAGTAAAAGTAACATTGAAACTTTAGTTTTTGTGGGGTTTTTTTTCCAGAATTATTGTAGAAGCTGAAAGCTATATTACCATTTGTAGTGAAATTGGGAGAAATAATTCCTTTATTGAAAAAACTGCCTAAAATATTTCAAAAAAGTGATTTTTGAAAGAAAATGGCCAAGGTCTTATTTGAGACCTGTGTTTGTGTCACTTGTAATAGCTTCATCTTCCTGCTTTGATATCACTCTATGCCAATCCATTTCCCACTCCTATCAGGTTTATTGTTTTAAATTCCTCATCTGATCATACCTTACTTAGGAAAAATAAAATAAATAAATAAACAAACAAATAAAGATTATGTGTGAGAGACTGAAGACTAGTTTTAGTCTCAGTATATTTTATAGGGCTGACTAAGACTCAGGTCTCACTAGTTGAAAGTCTAGGACTCAGTTCTCACTAGTTCAAAGTTAGGCTTCAGGTATGCATATATGTTTTCAATGTCCTTATTTGTTCATGCTCTTTGTGTTTGCATTTGTGTCATCTCCACTCACAGTATCTTACTTTTCATTTTTTAAGACTCTATTGGGGTTGGGGGACGTCTGGGTGTCTCAGTTGGTTAAACCTCTGACTCGATTTCAGCTCAGGTCATGATCTCAGGGTTGTGAGAGAGAGCCCCGTGTTGGGCTTTGTGCTGAGTGTGGAGCCTGCTTAAGATTCTCTCTCTTCCTCTCCCACTGCCCCTCACCCCATTCCTCTTAAAAAAAAAAAAAAAAAAGGACTCTATTAGGTATCTCCTCTGAATTCTCCCCATATTCCCCAGAAGTGCTTTCTTGCCTCTTCATTTAGCACTCAGCTTATTCCTGACTAATATGTACCGTACTGTTTGGGTACTGCTTGTTTAGTCATTCTTATTCTACTCCAGATTGTATAAGGAATTTTGCATTTCTCATCTCAAGTGAATAGCAGAGTTGCTGTCAAAGGGTAAACCAGTCAATAAATATTGATAGAGGGAAGAGAAGGAAATGTATAGTGATTTTAATTTCAGTTAAAAAAAAATGCCAGCAAGAAATACATTTCATCTTATTTATGATGCCGGAATGATTTTCTTTCTCAGTTGTTTAATCTGATAGATACTGATATACAACATTATCCCCTTAGAATTTCTTCTTGAGAAAGAATATTTGCTAGCCAAAATATTACAAGAGAAAAATCCTTAGCTATGGATTTATTTCCTCTTTTTCTCATTTTGGAGGACTCCATTAACAAATGGTGCTTACATGCCTAAAAACATGTTATAAGAGCATCTAACATAATACTATGCCTCCAAGTATTAGAAAATACAAAGAAGCAAAGGAATCAATATTTATAGCTTTTAAATTACTAATTTTTTTATTTTTTATTTTTATATTTTTTAAAGATTTTATTTATTTATTTGAGAGAGAGAGAATGAGAGAGAGAGAGCATGAGAGGGAAGAGGGTCAGAGGGAGAAGCAGACTCCCTGCTGAGCAGGAAGCCCAATGTGGGACTCGATCCCGGGACTCCAGGATCATGACCTGAGCCGAAGGCAGTCGCTTAACCAACTGAACCACCCAGGCACCCTAAATTACTAATTTTTAAATAATACTTCCTGAAACAACTTCTTAGAACTCATCATATCTAGGTATGTAAGTTCCCTTTTTGAGCTGCCACTTCTGGTTTCTTCTTCTCATTGCTATTCTGACATATATTTGGAATTCAAGCTGTTTTCTAAAAACAAACTCTGAGTCCCTGATGATGATTGCATGTATAGTTGGGGAGGTAAGGATCATGTGTGGTTTAAAGACACTCTATTGCTGAAAAATTCTGATTCCATCTACCATGGTTTCTACCCCCCTTCATCTTTACAGAACAACTAGTCTATTCTTTGAAAGTTAGAAGGGTGGTTAGTGTCTCAACTTTGATATAAAATGACTTCACAAATTTAAATATGCATTAAAAAAAGAGACCCATCTTTAAAAGAATTGTAGGTTTGAACTCTCGACATGTGGAGCTGACTGGAAGGAAGTAGAAAAAATTCATCTCAGTCATTAAAGATCCACAGCAACTTCAGTCAAAAGAGAAAGACTATGGAAAACTTAAGATGATATTTGAGTACCTAATATTCCATAAGCTGAAGGTGGGATGAAGAGAGCATATTCTTCAATGGTATTTTCAGATATGGCTTAAGAGAATAATGGGCAGAAGTAAGGGCTTATGGAGAACTATTAGCTTTTTTGGCTACTTTCAAGGAGTAGATAATGTGAGTTAGTTAATAAAAAATATTCCCTATACCCCAAATTTAGCATTGTTATGGAACATCAACTGCTTTGTGTCTCCAGGTCTTCCATTTGAAAAAGACAGTGTGATTAATTGGTCCCTATTATACTATTATATAAGGTGTATGTGTTGGAGGTGTGTGTGTGTGTGCAGATAACCTGACTTTTTCAAACTTCAGTCTTTGAATCAGGAAGATTTACATCTGGAACAAATACCAAGTCTATATCAAGATCCTGGACTTTGAGCCTTATTCTGTAATTTGATAGGACTTTTTGGTAACTCCTTAGAAAGGAGAAGAGGATATTTTACCTATAAAGGAGGAAAATGAACAATTGTGGCCAAAGCATTGCCTGTGGTAGATTGCAATACTCTTTCCAATCACTTGCATAACAGGATTATATAACCCTGTCCATTACCATGTGAGGTACAGTACCTCTCTATGGAAGGGGTATGTGCCCTCAGCCCACTGACTTCTGGTCTAACTTCTGTGTCTAGTAGAATATGTGAAGAAGTCTGAATATACCAATGAGAAGAAGGTTTAAGAGTGACAGTATGGTTCAGCACTTCTCCTTTTTCCTTTGGCCATGAGTACAGTGTGCTCCAAATATAACCTTTGCCTGGTTGCCAGAATAAAAAAGACCCAAAGAAGACTACTGGGGTGGAGACAGCTGAATTGCAGCTGCCACATCCTTTATGTAACATGAGCAAGAAATAAACCTTTGTTATTTCAAACCTTTGAGATTAGAGGTTGTTTATTTCCAAGGCATAACCTACCAATAGCTGAATAGTAACCATTTGAGCCGAGCCATCTTCTCATGATTTTACTTATATCACCTGCCACTCTGCTACAAAGTTCCTACTAAATAAATACTAGGTATGCACATGAGTGAAAGGCATGAAGATGTCTAGTCATTCATCATTGAGTTTTTCATTTGAGAAAAGCACCATCCCCATTATAGATTTGTTTTGTCTCCAGTGCCTACGTGATGACTCAGCAACCAAATCTTTGAATTTCTTTTGATGAAAAATCAACATTGCTAAAATAAGGATGCGATTGAAATGTAGGTGTTGATTACTCAGTGCATATGTCTGAATGGGTGAGAATTCATATCAGTGTAAAATGACTAATATCTCTTATATATCAATAGGGCAAAAATCAATAATTTCAAAGAAAAATGGGTATGAGGAAATTAAAATGCCTTAAATGAAAGTTACATACAAATGAAAATAAAAATTAACAAGACATCATTTTTAAAATACTAACAAACTTAACATATATAACAAATTGTGATAATTCACTGTATTGGCAATCATTTGAGTAAATAAGAGAACTCATATATTGCTGATAGAACTTTTTCAAGATGATAGTTTGGCAATGTCCACCAATTTTTAAGAACACATGGCTTTTAACTCAACAGTTCTAACTCTCTAACAATTTATTACACAGATATATTTACATATAAGCAAAATGACATGTATATATATTTAAGGATGTTTAATATAATATTGTTTGTAATAGTAAAAGAATGGAAATAATCTAAATGTCAACAGGGGAAATAATGATGTGTCTCTGTAGACACTATAAAGGATTAGTAATTTTATGTATAATCATCTGGAAATATATACCAAAATATACCATTATGTGAGAAAAAGGAGGTGAAGAGGAGTGTGCATCATGCCGCCTTACAGGTCAAATTAAATTATATATTTACCCCAATATATGTGATGCATAGATAGGGTGACCATATATTTCAGTTTGTCCAGTATACTTCTAATTTTCATCTATTGTCCTAGCATAATTAGTACTTGCACACCCTCTCACTCTTAAAAATGTCTCAGTTTGGTCAATAAATTATATGTATACTTTATGTTTCAGTGCGTTTGCCTAGACTATTTCTTGAAGTATGCACAAGAAATACAATAATGGCTGCCACCAGGATGGCTGTGGGTATGGGATGGAAAGAACACTTAGTTTACTTTATATATGTTTTATGTAGTATGTATTGTAACCCGGTGCATGGGTTTCTAATTCATAAGTTAGTATTAAACATTTGAAACGAATATCTCCATAAGATTTTTATGTAATGTGAAAATATTGGGAAATACAATAATGATTAAAATAATACAAAGTTTTACTGTGCAATGTGAAAAGAAAGAAGCAAATGGAACCATAAGAGAATGTTTTAGGGTACAGTGATCTAGAATTGCATTCTGCTGCTAAAATGCCAAATTGTGGCCCTAAAGGGAATATAATTTTCTCCTTAACCTCTTGATGTTTTGCAAAAATATGTGTGAGATAATTATAATGCCTTCTAGTAATTAAATAGACTGTTATTTTGTAAGTAAATCTTGTGTATTTTCAGTTCTCACCAGGATACATTATCTATTTGAACACCATTGCAAAACTCAGAGGACTTTTTTCTCAAAATCCAATTTTTTTTTTTTTTTAGGACAGAAGGCTATCATAAAATCAAGTATTTTGGGACAAGCCTCATTAATTATTTGTTAAAATGTAAGCTTCTGATATGGAAGCAGCTTTTCTTGGCTGTTTCCCTGTGATAACCCATTAGCTATAATAGTGCCTGGCATATTGTGAGTATGCAATAAATATTTCTTGAATAAATGAATAAATGGATTAATGAAGGAAGATTTCAGTTTGACAGGTATTCTTATACTCTGATACTGCTGTGTAAATTGACATAAACTTTTTTCAAGGTGAGGCATTTTAACACAACCACCAAATTTAAAATGTACTTTTTGAATCAGCAATTTTATTTCTGGAAATTTATCCTGTGAAGATGCTCATACAATGCACTAGAATTCACACACTCATACAACATATATGTTCCATGAGACATTACTACAAATAGTAAAAATGTCATAAATATTCATTTATCCATTTTTAGGCAAATAATTCAAGTCATTATTTTAGATCCATAAGTGCAATGTAATGAAGACATTGAAAATAACAATGTTGGTATGTATGTTCTGAGTCTGAATTAATTTATAGGAAAGAAAAGAAAGCACAAGGGGGAAGGAAGGAAGAGAGGGAGAAATCTATCAGCAAAGAATCCCTAGATTGGCACAAATATGAAAACTTATAGTCAGCAATGAAATAATTAAGTTAATATCTTTTATAAATATGATTTAAAAATTATAAACTTTTACAAAAGTTTGTAAAATAAATATAAATACAGTATGTGTGTTTATTTGATTATAGTTGTGTTTTCCTATTACAAAGCTCTGTAAAGCTGGTATCCTGATTTTTGTATGCACTTCTTTGCCACTTGTTCCAGTTCATAGTAGACACAATTATGTGATTTTTGGATAATGTATCTAAAACTAAGCTATCAAGAGATAATCTCAGAAATAAAGTGAAAAAATCAGGTATGGAGTTACATATGTTCTCTGTTATGTGAACTAGACAGATTTAAAGTGAGAAGGTTGGACAAATTTCTCCCAATAAGTATACACATTTAAACATTTTACATCATGTCTTATATTTGGGAAGAGGCCTATGGCTCAACATTTTGTTGACATTACTTTGAACTCCTGCTACTTTATTGTATACATACAAAAAGGCACAGGTAGGCTCCAGCTTTTTTTCTACTTTTTGCTTCTTCTGGCAATCTAAGCAGCATAGCTGTCTCCGTGCTCTTTTATTAGGTAATGCTATTAACCAAGATCATTCTGCAGATGTGTGAGTCTGCAAAAATCAGTACTTAACAAGCATCCCCGGTTCCCCACTTCCTACCTCATGAACATAAAATGACTTTTATTTGGCTCGGCAGTGCAACTTCTATTTGTGCATACTGTGTGTAATTCTATTTATTTGTCTCATGATCTACATTCTGGTTAAATAGAACAAATTGATTTCAAACTGCTGATAGTCTACTTTTTATTTTCAAACTCTTTATCATAACCCTAAACTTGTTAAAGATTGTGACTTTATAATGGATTTTTTAAAATAGTGTTTCATTGGAAAAGTAATCCCCACTATGCCCTTTGGTGATCATGAAAAGTTAGTAAAGATGTTGAGGCAGTTTTAGAAATAAAATGTTGGAGAGTTTTTTTTTTTTTAAAGATTTTATTTTTATTTATTCGAGAGAGAGAGAGAGAATGAAAGATAGAGAGTATGAGAGGGAAGAGGGTCAGAGGGAGAAGCAGACACCCTGCTGAGCAGGGAGCCCGATGTGGGCCTCGATCCCAGGACTCCAGGATCATGACCTGAGCCGAAGGCAGTCGCTTAACCAACTGAGCCACCCAGGCGCCCTGGAGAGTTTTTATATAGGATTATTTGTGGGCCTGAATTTCACTTTGCTAACATTTATACAAACAATATGTCCCAGTGTTCTGCTGTTAGAATACACAGACGTGAGATTGAGTCAAAGAGCCAGAAGCCAACCAGAAAAATGAGAGCCGAGTGTCCAGACTTCTGTGCCAACACTTCCAGAAGGGCCTTGGTGAGTTGACAGATGATAAAGTTATGATTGGGTAAAAAGTAACCCAAATGACACTTTTTCTATTATTTTTAAAGCCTAAGAAAACCTATGTAATTGAAATATTCATTTAAAACACTTTGAACTCTGAGTAAGAAGGAAATATAGACTATAATTTAAATGTTCCTTGACCTCCTGCTTTCAAACAGGTTAAAGCACACCAATTTTAAGGAAAATATCTATTTCCAAATAATTACAGTCCTTGGGCTTGTGAGAGGGTAATATCTTGAAAGGCATTAACTATAATAGATGTATGATAACTGCCATTTGACTGACACTTAGGTACTACTTGAGGACTTCTCCAAGGACAGAAGATTCTTTCTATCTCATAAAAAGCTGGATGCCCCCAAAGGATGAAAGAGTAAGTGTTCTTGAGAAGATTTTTAGTTGCATGTTTTCAGCAGAGAATTACAAGAGAAATCATTATACTATTAAAATTAAATCCATAAAATGAAAATAATACTTACAGAGCTTTTACAATTTGTCAGGCATTTTATACATATAAAATCTCTTCTAATTCTCAAAAAAACCCATATGATGTAATTTTATAAATAAAGTGACTAGGGCTTAGAAAGGTTAAAAATTCCCAAAGGTTCTGCCTTTAGTAAATGTTAAGGCTCAGATTCAGATATATGCAATTGGACTTAATATAGTAAGCTATAAAAACTAAGGGGATAAATTTCTACTGAAAGTATTTTTATTTTAAAATTCTGAATGTCTAAGTGAAATATGAGAATGTTTAGTTCTTATTTTACCTATTTTTTTTAAAAGTTTACTCAATTATAAGAGGTGTTTATCTTGATTGTTAGGTGTTATTGGCATATGATAAAAACAATTCCAATTATGTATTTGCCCCTTTAAAGATATGCAGTCATTAATACTGAGGTAGAGGAAAGTGGTTGATAAACAGATGCCTCTATTTGTAATATGTTTTATGTACAATTTCTCTTAATTCATCCTTGTGGTTTATTAAAAAAACAAACATTAGATGTGAGAAAAGCAGATTTTTAAAAAAGATTTTATTTATTTATTTGAGAGAGAGAGAGCACAAGCAGGGGGAGGAGCAGAGGGAGAGGGAGAACCCAAATCAGGGCTCAATCCCAAGACCTAGGATCATGACCTGAGCCCAAGGCAGACACTTAACCAATGAGCCACCCAGGCACCCCAGAAAAGCAGATGTTTTATGTTTAATAAAAATTAATTATTTAAGAAGAAATGCATTCTGATATAAACATTGTACTCGCTACTTAGAATTTGGTTAATACATGTTTATTTTTTAATGTTATGTATTAAATCAAAGATTGCATAGATATAAGAAATAGCTTTTGAACATTATACAAAGGTTGGACAGTTAATCCTGATGTCTTTCTTATGTGATAAAATAATTATGTTCAAGAATTAATTTTTACTCTACATATTTTAAATTTAGTTTATGACTTACTCTTATTTTGCATATTGATTTGTTTTACATTAATCAATTATTTGTGACATGAAAATATCTTTGGGCTAAAAGAAGCAGAAAGAATTTGATACAGTCAAATGTATTATCATTATCAACAAATACATGATGAAAAAATTAGGACTCAAGGCATAGTGCTCATCTTTGCTAATATAAGGAAAATTTAGAATGTATATCCTAATGGAAGCTATTTGGGGAGAAATAGAAGTATATATAAAAAATAAATGAGATTTTTCAAAGGTTTATGGAAGCTATAAATAATTTGTGATATATTAGTTGTGGGAAGAGGCAGCAAATGCAGACAGTATTCTGGTTCTGAAGGAGTCCATTTTATTAGAGGATGACAATCAGTAAAGAAAAACAAAGCATATTAAAATGACACAATATTGTGACAGTTGATATGTGAAAGTAAGTACCTTCTTGTGGTGGGATAAATGATGGCTGTGCAGATCTGAGAAGACCTGTGAAAGCAAACCTTCAAAAGATGATGAGGTAGGACTTAGTTGCTGGTACATTCTTACATACCTTTTGCAAATGCATAACCTACCACATAAGAATTTTTCAAGCTGCACAGTTATGAAAGAAAAAAATGTGAATATTTAATTTTATTTGAAGGGATTTTTAATAAGTCTTCAAAATGGTGCTTAATTCCACCCTGTACTTTACTTGTATCCTCCTCTAAGAGCACACAGATTCCCAGTCACAGCAGTGTTTTAGAGATTCAGTGTATTATGTAATGGATTATAAGGCTATAAATAATGTCATAAATAAAACCAATGTAATTATATCACAAGAGAGGCTAAGAATCCATTTGTAAAATACCAAACGATCCAGCTGAAGAGACATATGTTTTCCTTAAGATAATGAAGTATAGAATGTGTGAAATTTATTTTGTAAGCAAGCCTGAGATTTTATGTATGTCAAACTTGGGAGAAGCTGTATGTTTTTCATGAAAGATACAAAGGATTCCTTTCTTAAAAAAAAATTAGAAGCCGAAGAGTTTCAAACCTATTTCAGTCATGAGTATGCCATGGCTAAATTAAAATCCACAGTTTTATATCTGGTATTCAAAAAGAGTATTTTGAATTGAACTTTCAGCTATTTGTTTTAACATGGATCTTAAATCACTCTTGAGATTTTCTTGGATAACAAAACATAATGGAGAGCAAGTTTTTCTCCATCCAAAGATAATTTTAGACCTGAGGTAAATGGGGGAAGGGAGAGACTGGTGGCATAGGGGAGATGTAGTATGAAAGAGTGGAAAACAAGAGTCATTGACATGAAAAAGGACACAAGTTTCAAAATGTTACTGATTCTGCATTACTATCTATTCATAGCCTCTGGACCACTTGCCATCTAGCATTTGGAGTCACTAAGCTCATCTGAATATGAGTAGGTTGTTCTGGGCATTCTGTATGGTAGTAGGATATGGAAAAAAAAAACTTCCCAATCCCATTTTATGGAGGAATTTAATAAAACTATTTTGGAGTTTTCCTGTAGGCCAGGTTGTTGTTGCACCCTATGCTATTTGATATATACCATTTAAATGACCTGTTAGTTCCAAATATGTGAGGCCTTCCGTTGACAAAAGTATTTATGTGTATTTTTTTAAATACTGTATTTTTTTAAACACAGTGTGCTGCCTTAGTACAATTCTCTAGATGTTCTCAATTCAAAGGGGTGAATTAATTTCTTAAAAATCCAAACAAACCTTAAATCCTTTCCTGTCAACAAAAATCATTAAGGAGATCTTATTTAATATATATTTATTACATTCACTACTGGTTTGTGACATTCAGAATGAGAACTGTCAGCTTGAAAAGATCACATGAGAATAACTACTATAAAAGAGGAGTTTTTTTAGGTACTGTTACTGAAATTCAGAATGGCCGTGTATTTATATATGTTCAACTTCTCTTCAGAGTGATGATACTTACACTATTCTTCAGGGAAGTTAAGTAGGAGCATTTGTAAGTTTTATAATGGACTCTAAATTTCACTTTTAGAAGAGTTTTACACTCAGGTATGTTTTATTTAACATCACAGAATGCAAGTTGGTGGGTATAGTTATATCACCAAGATATCAGTGAAACTTATTAATTCATAGCAAATTCAGAGAGGAGGGAAAAAGGACATTGGGCAGAGTTTAGGTAGTAGGAAATTAAAAATAAATTTTAACAGCAACTTAAATATCACAAAGAATTTAGTTTGTAGTTGTTATCCCAAGATAATTTCAGGATAGGAAAATAACTTTTTCAAGTCTTTCTCTGAGATATGGTGTGGGGCACCTGGGAGGCTTAGTCAGTTAAGCCTCCAGCTCTTGATATCGGCTCAGGTCATGGCTGCACAGTGGTGAGATCAGGCCCTGCAAAGGGCTCTGTGTTCAGCTCAGAGTCTGCTTGTCCCTCTCCCTCTGCTCCTCCCCCAATCCCTCCACCTCTCAAATAAGTAAATAAATAAAATCTTTTAAAAAAAATCTGGTGTTATGTATTGGTAAGATTCTCTGAAAACGATATGATGCATGACTTCAAATCAAAATACATAATCACAGTCTCTGATTGGGTAATCCCACTTCTGGAAATCTGACTTAAAGGAACAGTTACCTAAAAGTAGAATGCTATATGTTTAGCAAAATTGGTTAAAATTTTGCCTACAAAATCATAAAATTGAAAATATTATGTCTAGGGAAGTATTTATTTTTTTATAAATATTTTATTTATTTATTACAGAGAGAGAGAGCATGGGGGGGTGGAGGGTCAGAGGGAGACGCAGACTCCCTGCTGAGCATGGAGCCTGATGTGGGACTTGATGCCAGGACCCCGGGATCATGACCTGAGCCAAAGGTAGACACTTAACCAACTGAGCCACCCAGGCACCCTAAGGAAGTGTTTAAAGGTTATGATAATCAGCTAAAAAGAATGTTATATAGGTATTAAAAATGACAAATATGAAGGAGAAAGGAAAATGTTCGTGCAAAAAGCCCAGAATTATACTTTTTAAAGCTGGTATATATAACATATTATATAAAGTTAAAGTGATGTAGAAAGACAAAATACTTATTTAATTAGAGCCAGCAAAATTATATTTAATGTGAATTGTATTGAATTATATTGAATACATATGATTAAGGGCTAAAACAAATTCATATCAATCTTACCCCTTGAGGAAGTCTAGCAGTAATGTTAGACTCAAACTACTATTGGTGTCTTTTTTTCAAAATTATGTTAGGGGCGCCTGGGTGGCTCAGTTGGTTAAGCGACTGCCTTCGGCTCAGGTCATGATCCTGGAGTCCCGGGATCGAGTCCCGCATCGGGCTCCCTGCTCAGCAGGGAGTCTGCTTCTCCCTCTGACCCTCTTCCCTCTCGTGCTCTCTCTCTCTCATTCTCTCTGTCTCTCAAATAAATAAATAAAATCTTTAAAAAAAAACCAAAATTATGTTAATGTTTTTACATTCTTATTGAAAATGTTATTTTTAAATGATAAGAAACTGTAAATTAAATATTATATTTAAACACTACCTTCTGTCAGTTTAAGAAAGAAAAATCTCAATTTTATACATCTAACTCAAATCTTTTTTCCTTAATGAGGCTAGGCGTGAAGTAGGAAACTGATAAAGATCTTACTGACAAATGGAAATTGCGAGGAATTAAAATTAGCCTGCTTATACTAATCAATACTTAGAAGACATTGAGGCATATACATTCATTAGAAAATCATTACTGCACATAAAAGATGTATTTGAAGCCACAGTAATGTAAAACTTTAAAAGATGTGTTTATTGCACATCTTAATAGGTGAAGAGTGATAAGGAAGCAGTCATTAGTGCAGTGTTTGTAAAGTGTGGTAAATGGACCATTGCAGTTCTCTGCAGTCTATGACATTTTCTGCAGCTGGAGTTGCTGCTGTTTTGAGGGGGGATGAGGGTGAGGGAGAGGAGAGAAGCAACAATTTTCTTTATCTATGTTTCCCATATTTGAAATGTGAAATGTATAATCCATTCAGATTTTGATTCAGTATTGTTACATTCTTAACAATCTCTACATTTTTAAAGTTTTCCCATGAACTACAGATTCACATTGTTGAGTTGGCCTTTGTTACCATTCATTAAACAGGCTCAGTAATTTTTGTCAAGGTGTTTCACATCATTTATTTTTTATTGTTTATGTGTAATAATTTATCATATATCACATTTTCTGCCATTACACTAATTTAAGATATGAGCCAGTGGCTCAAAAATGGTTTATTTAAAAGTTGTGGGATGGACCAAGTAATGTGAAAAATACATTAAGAATAATGTATGTAGGGGAGTCCAGGCACTGCTAGGTAGCTGCTTGGTTGGGAAGAAGCTGCTGCGGCTGAGGTCGAAGAGGTTGCTACCTGTGATCTCCTTTAGGATTTTGATGGACTCCTGTCTCACGTTTAGGTCTTTCAACCATTTGGAGTCTATTTTTGTGTGTGGTGTAAGGAAATGGTCCAGTTTCATTCTTCTGCATGTGGCTGTCCAATTTTCCCAACACCGTTTGTTGAAGAGACTGTCTTTTTTCCATTGGACATTCTTTCCTGCTTTGTCAAAGATAAGTTGACCATAGAGTTGAGGGTCCATTTCTGGGCTCTCGATTCTATTCCATTGATCTATCTGTCTGTTTTCCTGCCAGTACCATACTGTCTTGATGATGACAGCTTTGTAATAAAGCTGGAAGTCCAGAATTGTGATGCTGCCAGCTTTGCTTTTCTTTTTCAATATTCCTCTGGCTATTCGGGGTCTCTTCTGGTTCCATACAAATTTTAGGATTATTTGTTCCATTTCTTTGAAAAAAGTGAATGATATTTTGAAGACATTTTCCAAAGAAGACATCCAAACAGCCAACAGACACATGAAAAAGTGCTCAACATCGCTCGGCATCAGGGAAATCCAAATCAAAACCTCGATGAGATACCACCTCACACCAGTCAGAATGGCTAAAATTAACAAGTCAGGAAACGACAGATGTTGGCAGGGATGTGGAGAAAGGGGAACCCTCCTACGCTGTTGGTGAGAATGCAAGCTGGTGCAACCCCTCTGGAAAACAGTATGGAGGTTCCTCAAAAAGTTGAAAATAGAGCTACCATATGATCCAGCAATTGCACTACTGGGTATTTACCACAAAGATACAAATGTAGGGATCCGAAGGGGTATGTGCACCCCGATGTTTATAGCAGCAATGTCCACAATAGCCAAACTGTGGAAAGAGCCAAGATGTCCTTCAACAGATGAATGGATAAAGAAGATGTGGTATATATACACCATGGAATATTATGCAGCCATCAAAAGGAATGAGATCTTGCCATTTGTAATGATGTGGATGGAACTGGAGGGTGTTATGCTGAGTGAAATAAGTCAATCAGAGAAAGACATGTATCATATGACCTCACTGATATGAGGAATTCTTAATCTCAGGAAACAAACTGAGGGTTGCTGGAGTGGTGGGGGTTGGGAGAGACGGGGTGGCTGGGTGAGAGACATTGGGGAGGGTATGTGCTATGGTGAGTGCTGTGAATTGTACAAGACTGTTGAATCACAGATCTGTACCTCTGAAACAAATAATGCAACATATGTTAAGAAAAAAGAAAAAGAAGATAACAGGAGGGGAAGAATGAAGGGGAGTAAGTCGGAGGGGGAGACGAACCATGAGAGACGATGGACTCTGAAAAACAAACTGGGGGTTCTAGAGGGGAGGAGGGTAGGGGGATGGGTTAGCCTGGTGATGGATATTAAACGGGCACATTCTGTGTGGAGCACTGGGTGTTATGCACAAACAATGAATCATGGAACACTACATCAAAAACTAATGATGTAATATATGGTAATTAACATAACAATAAAAAATTAAAATAAAAAAAAGAATAATGTATGTAAGAACTTAATGCACATATAGAATGTGCAAACTATGTGCTGCGAAAGCTCTAACTTCACAGAGGCAGCCATCAAAGATAATTTTTTTAAAATGGGAAGTTTAAGGCTAAATATTCTAAAACTGGATTTTATTGGAGAATTTCATTGTGTCTTAAAGGTTTCTCACATAAAGCCACCAGAGAGTTTTCATCATTTTCTATCAAAATCAAGTGACTTCTTTGGAATACAACTGATATTTACACAATAAACATCAAATAGTTTTTGTAGGTATAGAGCAGCATACTCTGTGTTTGTGATGAGGTCTTCTATATATGTTTATGGTATTATTCCAAACTGTTTAATTTTGTGATCATGCTTTTTATTGAACATATGATTAATTAGTCATTAAATATGAGGAAAAGAAGAAATTATAGCAGCTTCATGAACATTTTTACTCCTTAGAAGGAAAAGAGGTTAAAAATCACATTTCTTGCAGAGAAATACATAAAACCAATTCTGAACTTAGTTACAGATACACTCAGAAAAACAGAAGTATCTATTGGAAAACATTCTTTCCATAAATGCAGTGTTGACAGTGATATTAAATCAATGATGCATGATGTGAAAAAACATTTACTATTATATAAACATGGTTGCTTTCTTTTTAGATGATTGATATCACTAAAATACATAGTGTGTTTATGTGTGTGCATGTACATGCACACAAAGCATGTCTACATATCTCATATATATACATATATGCATTACTGAAGTGTATATCTGTATTTGAAGGAGAAATGTCCTACTTGTTAACAAAATTATATACATGATAAAGAAGTTTTTCACCTTATTATCTATGCAGTCAATTTAAAGTGGATCAAAAATGATAGAGTTGTATGAGTAGCAAAGAAGTGTTTCAATGTATAGGTAGGGCTTTTTATCTTTAGTATACTCAGTGTTTTCCCTTAAAAAAGTATATAAACCTCACCATCCCATATCATCTGATAGCTATTGCCCTATCAGTCAATTATTTGTCAATTAATTGCTAAACTTCTCCAAGGAGATGGTGATTTCATTCTCTTTCTTTTGTTAGCTGCTACTAATATCTTTACCACTCCAATTTGTTTTCAAGCACAATATTGTCTCCAACAGTTCTTGATAAGGAAGCCACTAAAATCCACTTCTCTAAACCCATCAAGGATTTTCCAGTACTTTGAGTTCTCAGTAGCATTTGAAAATAGCCATTTTTTTTTTAACATCCTTAAATAACATTTGCTCTTCTCTGGAAATCTTTTCACCTCATAATTTCTTACTATATTGTCAAATTTAATGTTTCTTTTTTTTTCTCTTAGCAATTTTATCTCTTTGTAGAGGGACCATCAACAAATATGCCATTCCCCAGGTCTCACTGTAATTCACCATTGCTAATCACTACATCCTTTTTCAAAATTACTTCCTTCAAAATTGATTTCCATGATACATCATTATACTCATTTTCTATTTTTATCTTTTGGTCTGTCTTGGCTTTTTTGTTGGCAAATGCATCAATCATTCTCTACTCAGCTGTTGTATTTTTTAGTTCATCGTGATTCATCTTAAATTATCCTTCCTTTTATTCTATATGGTCTAAGATAGTTCATCTAAGTTTATAGCCTTAATTGTTACTTATGTACAGATGGCTAGAAAGGTGTCCAGCTCAGACTTCATTTTCTGCTCCAGAACTCATATCTAATAGCTCTTACATTTTCAGGTAATAAATGCAGCATATCTCAAAATGAACCCACGCCCTCCCAATCCTCCAAAACACCTTTTTCCTTTATTCCTGTAACAGTAATAAGAGCTACTATCTGTGTTATCCTGATAGTGAATAATCTAGGACGTACCCTATGTGTTTCTTCTTCCATACCCCAGTATCTAATTTATTACTGCTCTGTAATTTACTTCTTAAATAGCTCTCATATCTCTGTTTTTCATCATCTCTATTTCCTTCCTCACAGTTCAGGCTATGAAATTCTTCTGCCTGGGTTAGTACAGTATCTTCTTAACTCTGCTCTTATAAACACTTCTGCCCTGCCAAAGAATATTCTCCACATCTAGAGTAATAATTCCAAAGCAAATTTGCTTATGTTGATGTTTTCTTGCTTAACCGCTGTATTTATCAAATAGGTATTTATTGAGTACCAGGTATGTGTCAGGCATTGTTCTAGGTACAAAGAACACAGTGGTAAGCAAATAGAAAAAAAAAAATCCTATGTTAATAGAGCTTAACATTCTTAAAAAGAAGATATATACTATCAAATAAACATAAATATAAAATGAAATTTCAGGGAACAATATATGTTTTGAAGAAAAATGAAGCAAGATGTAGAGGAAAAGAATAAGAAGTGCTATTCTATTTCTGTGGGTTTCTCTGTTATGGAAAAATTTGAGAAGATGGACACAAAAGTGAGAAGAAAACAAGGTGTGTCCTCAGGCAGTAGGAGGAGTGAAAGCAAGGTCCTAAGTGGGGGCATCCTTGGCAGGAAATAAATAAACAACAACAAAAAACAAAGAAATAGCCAACCAGTATGACTGGAGTGAGAAGGAGCAGGGTAGGAGATTAGGTCTTAGAGAGCAAGAGGTGGGAGAGGATGGGACAGATCATATAGGGTTTTCCAAGAAGAGTGTTTCAAACTAAGTAAAGCATAAAACCACTTAACTGTTGGGAATAGGGAAAAGCCAGTTCTTGCTTTTAAGCACTTTGACCCTTTATAGATAAACAATTATAGGATTGTAAGAATGAAAGCAGTGAAACAAGTTAGGAGGCTATGCAATAATCCAGATGGAGAAAATACAGACCTGACATAGGTTGGAGTAATGGGGGAGGTAAAAAGTTGGCTGTATCCAGGATATATTATGACAGCAGAGGGCATTGGGCTTACTAATGTATTAGGTATGTGCTGTGAGAGAAAGAGGAGTGAAGGATGACTATAAAACTTTTTCCAGAGCAATCAGGTAAATTGTACAATTTCTTAAAATGGGAATAAAAACAGCTGGAGAAAGTTACAGTAGTTTTGTAATGGAATGCTAAGTTTGGGATACCCAGGAGACATGCAAGGTGAATTGTTGAATATGCAGTAATGCATATGGATACAGAGGTCAAGAATGAGGCTGGAAATAGATATCTAAATTTGGCAATAAATAGCAAATAGTGTTTTAAGCCATGAGACTAGGTGTGATAACACAAAGTGCAAACAGTGAAAAAAATGCGAGAAGACTGATTCAGCAGGAGCAGTCAGGGAGGTAGGAGGACAAAACACCTGTTTAATGAACTCCTATTATATACTCATTGAATACATAAATAAATTACTTTGCTTATAAACTTACAATCCACAGTGAGGTTTGTCAAAGAGAATAAATCTTGTTTCTCGTTCTTTGTTACTTTTTAGTAAAAAAACACCACTACTGATCCAAGTCAGCAAAACAGGAACTTAGGACAATCCTTTGCCATCACCCTCTCTGATGAAGTGCTCCCCTTAAGGAGAAATCTCTCTATAATATTCCTGTCCAAATATATATGCAATCCAGACAGTACATATGTTTATTTATTTTATAAAACATATAAGTTAGGATTTTGTAAGACAAGAAACTACCTGGATATGCAAACTTCCCTACAATTATAGCTATTTATTATTAAATGAGAACTGGAAGCATTAGTTTAAGATACATTATCATTATTACTGATAGGAAATTATTAACAATTTTATAACGTTCTGTGTTCTTTTGCAATAAGTCACTTTTTCTTAATTTACTTTAACGTTATGATCCATGTGAGTTCCCAGTGATATGCAGATGTCAAGAGTTTGAGAAATACTGCATTAATGAGTAGTCTGAACTACAAATCAAGTATTCCAAATTTATCCCAGTAGTTGGTTTCTAAAATATTATTATTTACCTGTTTTCTTGGCATATACTTTTGGTTCTTGGAAAAAGCAAAGTATATGATGGTTGAGGAAGTTAGAACTCTCTTTTTCAGGGCCCCAAAGCCATATGTACCTCTACCTAATAGTAGATATATTTAATTGACAATTAACAGTAGGTCACAACTGAGTCATGGGGACTATAGTAATATTTTATTCTTGTTCCATCAAAGCATATTTTTTAATATAAGTAAATATATTTTTAATAACTATTCTGAGAAGTATCAAAGCCTCTTTTGAAATACTTTAATGTAGTAATACCACCCCCACTTCTGTGAGAAAGAAGTTTTCTTTGTTCTTCAACAGGTAAAGGCATAGACTTCTTTCTGTAGCGTTAAGGAAAATGAGAACAAGAAGTCAAATAAAATATTTATGTTTATTTGGAATCAGAGTCTCTTCCTTCCTTAAAGACATTCACAAAAATGGCCATGGAAAATTTGCACCTGAGCTTCCTTGACAGCATGCTATAATGTGTTGAAGTCATACTCATTTTTTAACTTCTAAAGTGTTTTTGATTAAGTGGTTAGGCTTGAAATACTTGAAATAAAACATGTCTTCAGATCTTTCTATTCTTAAAGCTAAGAAGTAAAATTGGCAGTAACTGGAGAGGACTTCGTAGCCCTTTAAACCACTTAATATTTTATGGGATTTCTGTGTGTTAAGAAAAATGGTAAGCATGTTTAGCAAACAGAAAGAAGCTGCATCAGATTTTCTGTTTAATTTAGTGATGAGCCTGCTTAGGAAAACAGTATGAAAGGGAATCTCTCAATTTATACATTGATTTATGACTTAATTTATGCATAATTTATGATTTAACATCTCCCCCAAAATGCTTCATAAGGACAGAATCATTTGCTTTCATTCTGGTGCCTTTCTGACTCTGCCAGGCCTGCTTTTGATTAGGTATACAAAGATAAAAGCATATTACCTTAATTGTCAGACACAAATGAATAATGAAAGCAGAGATTCAGTTTCTTGTATTTTACTTTATAGAAGATTCAGACAGCTGCTAATCATTATGTTTGAAGTACGAAAGGAAAAGAAAGAAAGAAAGGAAAAGAAAAGAAAAAAGAGAAAAGAAAAGAAAAAAGAAGGAAAGGAAGGAAGGAAAAGTAAGAAAAAGAAAAAGTATGAAAAGGAAAAGAAGGAAAAAACCATAAGGCTAGCTTTGGTTCATTATGACTATCTCTTGGTTTCAGTCTCATAGTTAATATGGATGTCAGGTAAAAGCTATTGGGCTTCTTATATCTATTATATTATTAACTATTCTTCCTCTTGGCTAATTTAAAATTTCACTGAGAGATCTACAAATGAGGCTATATATCTTGATGATAATAATTCTAAACTGCATTAGGCACCTAATTTGCTTACAATCACTTCTTGGTATAATAGTAATTTTTAAAAGTGGCTTTAATTTCAGAAATGCTCTGTGGATTCTAAAATTTTAAAAGCAATGGCTACTAACAGCAGAATGGTTTTTGGATAAGTGGATAATTATAATCTTTCCAGGAATTAAATTAATTAGCTGCCTCCCTTTCCTACAGAGAAAGCTTTGTACTTTGCACATTTCTTTAGATATTTGACAGAAGGGCCATGACTAAGCAAGTTAGGCTACTTCGGATCACTTAACATGGTGTAATAAAATAAAACCATGCAGTGATAGACTAAATTCCTTAGCTTAAAACTATACAATTCTGACACTACAAAAGTAACAGAGTTTGAAAGGACTCTGCCTAAAACTCTTTCGAGTTAATTTTACTTCATTTGGTGGAGAAAATACTTTTCAAATTCATTCAAAATAATATCAGAATTCAATTGTAAATAGGTAAAGATGAAGCAACACTGACATTCTGAAGAAAAAAGGTGTTAATGTAAGTGAAACATTCTTTGTGGCAATTGCATTTCCTGGGCTTTCAAAGGCTTCACTGTAGTACATAAAGATTGGGTGGAGGGATTTTATAACACTTTGTAAGCATACTTTGAGTACCCATGTGATACACATTCGTCAAATACATTTCCTTTAAAATAATTTGACTTAGAATTTCAGGATGAAATAGTTCTCTTAAAATACAATCATGGGATTGTAGAACTGCTTCATTTTAGGACAATGATTAGACTCAAGGAGTGTAAGTGACAGGAAGGGTACCTAAAGACTTTAAGAGAAGTGAAAAGATTTGGCTCCTCATAAGCTTCCTAATAATAGCTGATGAATGTGACTTGTGCATTTGTTTGTAGTGTGACTTGACTCAATCACTTATCAGCTTATGTGACCTTGGTGTCCCGAACCATTCATCTTTAAAAAACAAAGTAACACACACACAAAATATTTTGTTTCCAAAAATGTTTAAGTGCAAATGATGGGTTAATGTGAACGAGTATTTAGTGAGAGCAGCTATGATCCAGGTCCTGAATGTATCTCATTTTGTTATTGAAGTGCCATGAGCCTATAGATATTCCTTTCTCCTTCGTTGGCTTAGCTCCCTCAGCAATAAGACTCACCTGCTGAAACTTTAGTTCCCTATTGATTCACTCTAAGTTGTTTCTCTGCTTTCTTAAGCACACCTTTACGTAGCTATAACTAATCAGACTCCTTTGTAAACAGCATTCCGGCAATTTTCTACTTTCCATTTGAATTCCAAAAAAAATTTCCTTACATGTTCATCAACTGTAAGTCTGGAAAATAAGGCTCATACTATATTTTAAAATTGCTCTTCTGAATGTGTTTTTCTTCATTAAAATGTTTTCTTTCTAATGTTGGCCTCAGGAGATGCAACATAAGTTGCTCATCCAGATCCAAGGGAAAAAATAAGCAAACTGCTGCATGTCAGTTATGCTAAATTTTGTAACTTAACCTGGAATGTCTTCACTGAAACCATTGCCATTATTCAGTTGATTCACACATTAAAAAATGAATCTAATGTTTAAATGATAAATTGTGTACATTTTATTACACTATTAAAATTAAGGTAGTTGTAGGATTACCTAAAAAATCCTTAAATTGCAATATATAAAGTCAATTCATGGATGATATGCATAATATTGAAATTATATTATTTTAATTTTTATCAAGAACTGATAATTTTACACCATGTTACAGAACTATGATCTATTCAAGGAAAAATGTATTTCTAGATTGAGAAGATAAAATTTTAAGAATTACTTTACAACTCTTCTTATAGTTAAAAATTGTTGAAATAATATTATGTTGGACAACCGTATTTCCAAAAGTTCCTAATGACAAAAATTGCTGCCTGTATATATTTTAGCACACTTCAAATCCTTTGAAGTAATGAGAATATTTTGGAAACCATGTTCAATTTCCAAAGTAAAGGCATTAAAATATTAGGGTGGTACTGATTTTAATTTTTTATCTTATTTGTTAATTATTATACTGTAGGTTACCACTTCGCTTAGGATAAAAATAAATAAGTTAAAATTTTAAAAGACTAGTCCATTTAGGAACCTTTAAAATAAGACAAAATTCAGCTGATTTTAAAATGAATATAATGGGAAGAATGGTGAAGGAACCGAAAGAGGAAAGGAAAAATCTAATTCATATAAAATCTTGTGTAATACTTATTCTATATTCTATTAATATTAATGTATAACCGAAATATTTATTGAGTGCTTCTCAATACAAATCAAAACTATGAGATACCACCTCACACCTGTCCGAATGACTAAAATGAACAACACAGGAAACAACAGATGTTGGCGAGGATGCAGAGAAAGGGGAACCCTTTTACACTGTTGGTGGGAATGCAAACTGGTGCAGCTGCTCTGGAAACCAGTATGGAGGTTCCTCAAAGAGTTACAAATAGAACTACCCTATGATCCAGCAATTGCACTACTAGGTATTTATCCAAAGGTAATACAGAAATACTGATTCAAAGGGATACATACACCTTGATGTTTATAGCAGCATTATCAACAAACCGAATTATGGGAAGAGCCCAAAAGTCCATCAACTGATGAATGGATAGAGAAGTAGTAGGGGTGCCTGGGTGGCTCAATTGGTTAAGCATCTGCCTTTGGCTCAGATCATGATACCAGGGTCCTGGGATGGAGCCCTTCACTGGGCTCCCTGCTCAGTGGGGAGCCTGCTTCTCCTTCTCCCTCTGCATCCCCTGCTGCTTGTGGTCTCTCGCATGCTTTCTCTCTGTCTGAAATAAATAAATAAAATCTTTAAAAAAAAAAAGGTGGTGTAGACACACACACACACACACACACACACACACTGGAATATTACTCAGCCATCAAAAATAATGACACTTGCAATGACATGGATGGAGCTAGAGAGTATTGTGCTAAGTGAAATAAGTCAGAGGAAAGACAAACACCGTATGATTTCATTCAAACGTGGAATTTAAGAAACTAAACAGATGAACATAGAGGAAAAAGGAAAAAGGAAAAAAGAGCAGCAAACCAGAAAAGAGACTTTTAACTATAGAGAACAAATGAGGTTTACTGGAGGGGAGATGGGCAGGGGGATGGGTTAAATGGGTGATGGGGATTAAGGAGGGCACTTGTTGTGATGAGCATAGGGTATTGTATGTAGGTGATGAATCACTAAATTCTACACCTGAAACTAAAAAAGAAAACAAAAAAAGGAAATAAGAATATATAACTCCTTTCTAAGTTTTGTAGCTCTTCTAAGTGCTTTGTCATGAACAAAATTCTGTGTGTATAAAACTTGAATGTTTTCTCTTCAGCTCAATAGGTATTTTAAAGATTCAACTATATTTTGAAATTCTAATTTTTATTTAGCAACATCATAACATCCTTTAGTACTTTGTGCATTTTTGGCTCTTACCTTTTTGGTGAAATTGCTTGCCTACACAGTGAAATAATATAATATTACCTTGAAATAAATGAATAGATGAATAACTGAGTGAATCTGATTTATGTATATCATTTAAAGATTCTGGGTAAAATACAACTCCATCAGATATTCTATTTATGTTTTCTTCATAGAGACTTACATATATATTTTTTAATTAAAGGTTAAATATACTATTTAAAAAATGCAGTATGTAAACCTTTGGGGATTTTTTTTTTCACTCAGCATAATTTCCCAGAGATTAATCTACATGGTTGTTGTGTTTCCTTTTTTGGTGAGTGGTATTTAATAATCTGGATGAACCCAATTTAACCATTCACTTTTATTCACCATTATTTGTATACAATAATTTCATCAGCAAATAATGTAAGTCATTGTTCCTTTTATGATACTAATTACTTATTTTCAGTGGTTAATACATTGGCCTGGACCTTTAGTATAATAAGTAGAAGTTTGAAAGCAAGCATTCTTGTTTAGTTCTCAGAGGAAGAATTTCAGTAATTTGCCATTGAGTGTGATATTTGTGTAAGTTTTTGATAGGTACTATTTATTATAGTAAGGAAGTCCTTTTTGTTCCTAACATGCAAAGAGTTTTTGTGTTTTAATCATGATTGCATGTTAAGATTGATTTTATACTTTTCTTCACTTATCAGAATGATTGTATAAGTCTTCTTTCTTTGGTTAATATGTTAAATTATATTGATTTTCTATCACTGTAGCATTCCTGGAATAACTGTCATCATTCCATTCCTGGAATTACAGCATCGCCTACATGATATATACTTTTGATATTTTGCTGGTTTGATTTGCTATCTTGTTTTAAGAATTTTTACACCTATATTCATAAAGGGTTTTTTGTCATCTTGTAAAGTCCTTATTGTGGTTATTATCAAGGATATGAGGGCTCATACTGAGAGTTGGAAAATATTCTTTCTCTGTTCTCTGGAGGACTTTATGTAAGATTGGTGATATTTCTTCCTTCTATGTTTGGAATTTCCACCTCCAAAATGATTGAAGCCTGGAGTTTTCTTTGTGAGAAGGTTTTAATAATGGATTCAATTTTTAGAAAGATATAGTAGTATTTAGATCTTCTGTTTTTCTTTGTGTCTTAAATATTGTTATATTTGTTAATTATACACATATTTAAAAATATAATACATTACTATTTCCGGTATTTATAATCAATATGTATTTATATTTATCAATTTTTATTTTTTTCATTGTCCATCATTTCTACTTATATTTTCAAAAGTGGTCATTATTGGCCTTTGGAGTTCAATATAAATTTTAGAATTTGTTATGCTCTCTCTTCCTCTGAAAAAGACATAACTGTCTGGAATTTTTATTGGAGCTGTTCTTACTCTATAGATCAATTTGGGGGATAATTGATTCCATGAGATATTTATGTCTCTAATTATTCTCAATAATTTGTTTTATGGTATATTTTTATGTACCATTTATAGATTTGATATTATTCATGTTAAAAATAATATTCATAATATTTCTAAATATTTTAAAAATTTTATCTTCAGGATGTTTTTGCTACTGTACAGGTATGCAAAGTACTGTACTTTAACCTTGTGTAGTATGTTTACTTGATAAATTGTCTTATGAATTTCAAGTTTTTTTATATATTTTTAAGTTCATGTAGATATATGTGGTCTACAATAGTAGCAGACAATTAACTCTTCCAACATTGGGTCTCACCAGACTCTCACCCAGCTCCACAACATCACGAACTGCATTTTTTTTTTCTTTTAGGTTATAGTAGTTCATAGCTTTAGCAAGTATTTTGCTACTACATAACAGTAGGTCACTGATTCCAGCATTTGATGACATTTACTCACTGTGCAACACCCTGCCCTAGAGCCAGTGCTACATATTTAAGATTTTGTTAATTTTTACCTAGATACCAATTTCTGTATCACTCATCTATTGTCACACTAATACTATATAGCACACACTAGTAAAATCTGAGTGGCATACCTTCATCAGGATTCCTTTAGGGCTTTTAGTTTTGTCTATTGACTGTAGAATTGGCTTAGTTTGATATACTCAAAATCTATCAATCTCAGGCCGTGATATTGGCTATCTCAAATATGTTCTTTCTTGATCAGTATCAAAAACTCCCAACAGGGACACGAGAAATACATCTCCTACATAATAGATTCAGAACTGGCTCACTGTCACTTCTGCCCCAATTCCATAGACCAAATCAAATCTTAAGGTTAAGAACACCAAAGGGTTGTGAAGAATATTTTCCGTCTCATCCATATAGCTTCAGGATTTGCAAAAGGTTTTCCTAAGACTAGCTTTATTTTTGAGATGGGAAAATTTCTAACTTCATTACTCAAGTCCCGCAAAAACACCAAAATCTTGGCTGTCTTTTCATATCCGTAGTGGCACTTTTAATGGGAAAAACACAGATTCTTAGCCTTTGTCTATACCTAGAATCAGTAAATACCCCCCGAGAAAAATCAGCTACAGAAAGTCTACTCCACAGTTCACCTGTCTCGATAATCTTCTAGTCCTCATTGCTTTAGTAGCTCACTGGTATCTTTTGATAGGTTTTGTTTTTTAATCTTCCTTTTCTGTTTGTTTTGGGCAGTGGCTAAGCACTCCTTTCTGGAAGTGGAACATTCCTATTTTTTTTTTGAAATAAACAAAACAGTGTTATTCTTGAAAGCCTTTTAGAAATCTGGTATGTTTGCTTTTTTACTGCATAGATCATCACTATTTTGAAGTTTATTGGGTCATTTCCATTCTAGCTGTTGAGAGAGATTTTCTCAGAGTATCTCTGCATATCTTATATAAACTTTTGTTACATAGTATCTTTTCAAGGATGTTTCCATAATGAATAGCCTTAGAAGATAGAATCTCCCTCCAAGGCCTTTATTTGCTGACCAGTAATAAAAACATCACTTTTCAGGGAGGGGGAAATGTTGGGCAGGTTTACTAGTTTCCTAAGATCTAAGATTCCTAAACTGTGAGGGGGGTGTGCAGTGTGTACATAGCATTTAACTCCACGGAAAGTGTGGGGACAGAGGAACCAAGATGAACATGAATTTTAGGCTACCTACTGTGCCATGAGTAAACAAGTCTTTTGTCTTGGACCCTGAGTTCTGTGTCTTCTACTAGCATTCATGACACTTCTCATGATAGGAAGAGTAAAATCTCAGACCCCTCATTGTTCTTACTTTCAATTTTATACTTAATGACATGTGTCCACTTGTTTTACGTATCTTCAAATTTAAATAAAGGATATCATTCATTGACAATATCTTCAGTTTGATAGAGGTCTAACTATATCTTTTTGTTGGTTAAATAGACATTTCCTTGCTTACAAATTGAAGTTGAACAACTTTTCATATATTTCGTTGCTTTCAAATTACCTCATCTTTAAATGGCCTGTTTATGTATGTTGTCCATTTCCTTTCATTTTGATTTTCTTTTTAAAATTTATAGGAGTTAGTTTTTTGTCCATAGTATTGAAAACTGAAAACTATTTCTTTGTCAGTAGTATGTTTTACAAATATCTATTTCCAGCCAGTACCTTGCATTTAACTCTCTTTATGGTGTTAAGAATCTTGTATACTGGATTTATCAATTGATTTATATATATCACATTATGATTTTATCAGTATCAGTTATCAATGTTTAAAATGTGTCAACATACATCTATTTTTGTCGTTTGCACCTTTTGTATCTTCTTTAAGCAACTTGTGTTTAATATTTTATTCTATATTTTACTTTTAAAATATTGAATGTCTGAATTTCTTTACAGCAGTTTTATGTTTAAAGCAAAACTGAGAGGAAGGTCCAGAGATTTCCCATATACACTCTGCCCTTCTACACAGGCAAGTCTCTCCCATTATCCACATCCCCCACCAGAGCAGTGCATTAGTTTTAATCGATGAACCTACATGGACACATCATCAGTACAAACATAGTACTAGGTTTCTTTACGTTGGTTTCTTTCAGGGTTCTCTTTTCTATTCATACAGTCTACCTGTGCCTATATACAGACCCTTAGTTTCTATGACTATAAAATATGGCTTAATATCTTCTATATTTCTATGGATAAGTATTGTTTAACTTTATTATCTTCTTCATAAGTTACTTATCCATGGCTCTATTTTTCCATTTTGACTTTTGTTATACTCTTAACAAATTATCAAAAACGATCAGAATTTTAAATAGAAACATTAAATATGTATATACACATATGTGTATATGTGCATATGCATATATATTAGAAATAAGCTATTCTTAATATACATTTTTCTTCTAGCCATGAACATGGTATATTCTTTTATTAAATATTTTAATAATTTATTTTTAAAATAATTCTTAAAAGTGGGGTGCCTGGGTTGCACAGTTAAGCATCTGACTCTTGGTTTAGGCTTATTCACCCCTATAGAGGATTTGAAAAGATGATCTCAGGGTCATGAGATGAAGCCCTGCCTTGGGTTCCCAGCTTGGTGAGGAGTCTGCTTGAAACACTCTCCTTCTCCCTTTCCCTCTGCCTCTGCCCCCACCACATACTCTCTTTCTCTAAAATAAATAAATCTTAAAAAAAAAAATTGTCAACACTGATTACCTTACATTGTTGGCAAACCATGAAGGGTATTGTTAATGGTTTATTTCTTAAGTATAGCATTGGTTTTTGTATAATGCTTTAAAACTTACATATTATCATGTATGCATTCTTTAATCTCAGAGAACATACACAAATATTTAACAGGGTGAAGAATGGGAGATGATGTGAGAATCTAATTTTTTTTTTTTAACACAAATCATCATTTAATCTTTTACAGTGGGCATGTGGTATGTCTGCATTTGGAAAAAATAAGGTTAAAGAGAGAAAGAGTCCTTTCAATAAATTTACAGTTTTTCCATAAAATTCTTATCTTTTATTTAGTTCAAAACCTTATATTTTAATTGTTAATTCCAACAATATTTTTAAGTCAATTTCTTATTTGCTTATTACTAGTGTACAATTATACTCTTAATTTTGCAGGCTGATGGTACATCCAGAACAATAGCTAAACTCTCTAATTTGTTCTAATACATAAAAGAAATCTAGAATTTTATATAGATTATCACATCACTGCAAATAAATTCATTCCTTCCATTTATTTGTAGTCATTAGCCAGTATTTTAAATATAATTTTTACTTCACTAAGCTTTAACATCTTTTTTTCTCAATGTCAAGTGGAATGCCATATACATCTTCAAATAAATTGGATGTTTTCTGTAGGCCTTTTTTGTAAGTAGACTGGACTGGAAAAGAAATCCAGGGTTTTTTTTTTAACCCCTCTTTAATGTTTCCCATTGCTTTAAATTCTGTGTTTGCATTTTGGGTTTCCCCTAAATTACCTTCCATATTTCAATCATCTAAGAGCTCAATCTGCTATTTAATCTGTAATATGAGTTATTAATTTGAATAGTTATATTGATTTTTAGCAGTTCTTTTTTTTAAATATCACCATTTATTTTATTCTTGTTTCCTAAGTCTCTAACTCAACTCTTATGCATTTAATTATTTTAAACCTATTTATTTCATATTATTTTTCAGAAATTGTTCTCTTTTCAGAGGTTCTTTGGATTTATTGGATGTATTAGACTCCCATACAATATTTCTTCTTGCTTGCTTTATAATTTTTATTATGGTATCGTCTTCAGTGGGGATCCCTTTGTCTATGGTTATGAAAGTAGTCTTGCTTACACAGGTGTTTCTGACATTTCTTTGTGGAGTTTAGGATTTCTATGAAACTGTTCAATTTATCCTTATTTCATGGCTTTATGTTTTCTTATATTTCAGATATTTAGAGTTCACAACTCACGTCAAGTGGCCCAGGCATGGAATTTCAAATTTTCAAAGACAGCTTTTTTCCCCTCCTTTCCCATAGATTATCAGACATCCATTTTGTATTGGTCTTTATAGAAATTAGATAATTCCAAGCTCCTTACCACCCAGTCAGGGTTTGTGTCGTCTATACTATGCTTGTCAGAACCCCACTCTTAGCTATTAGGACATGTATCTGAGATTAGAATACCAGTGGACTGCCCCCTATCAGTTGGTAGTTAATTCTCTGCTCTTAATTTTCTCATGACATACTTACTTTTTTATTGTCAAGTCCCGCAAAAAAAAAAAAAAAAAAAAAAAGTTTATGGGTGCTGATGTGAAGTGTGGGAAGAGGGAAGAGAAACCCACTGCAGTTTAGTTTTCTATAGTGTAAGAAGCCTCCAAAAGTGATTTTTGTATGTCAGTCTCTAAGTCTCTCATTTACATAGACAAACCTCTTAAACATATTAGTGATTAAAATTTGGATATCCTAATAGTCCACCAGAGTAAAACACTGAGAACAGAAATCAAGCCTCATTTAAATTTGTACCTTAATTATATTTTAAACCCATGTATGGCTAAACAGTATTTGTTTAATTAAAATTTATATAAAATACATGTAGATTTGTGTTCTGAAAGAAAATTTCTTGCAGAAGGAATACAGATGAACCCCAACATTCTTATAGAATTTTTTTCTTCTGTGTCTGTTATAAGCTCCTACTTAATTAAAAGGACTTGAGATACTTTAAATAAAAACATGCCATAAGTGATTATTTGCAAATGTTGAATATGCTTTTCTTCACTCTATGTAATTGAGTAAAATCTTTAAGATATTTAAGTTGGCAATGCCTCAAGTAAAACAGTGACTTGCAGTAAACCCATAAAATTGTTCTAGCTACTAGAGAACTATGTTTCCATTTATTATAAAGACAAATTCTAACTGACCAATTTTAAAACAATGAGTTTTTTTGTTTTTTGTTTTTGTTGTTGTTTGTTGTTTTTTTGGTTTTTGTTTTGTTTGGGGTTTTTTTTTTTGACAGAGAGAGACACAGTGAGAGAGGGAACACAAGCAGTGGGAGTGGGAGAGGGAGAAGCAGGCTTCCTGCCATGCAGGGAGCCCGATGTGGGGCTCTATCCCAGGATTCTGGGATCATGAACCAAGCCGAAGGCAGACTCTTAAAGACTGAGCCACCCGCGTGCCAAAGCAATGAGTTTTTAAGAAACTGTTTAATTCCTTCGAACTGATACAAACTATTGAATATCTATTTTCAGGAGAGATTAAGGGAAATTGTGTTAATTGACATGTTTTTCATTCTATTTCTTACATATCCTGTTAGGTAGATGCTCCTTGCTGAATTGCAATCAATAATTGATAAGATACCAGTGGATTTCCTTAGGGCAGGTAACTATATAAAAAAAAATTTCTCATTTTAAAAGTCTGACCTTTTATTAAATCTATAAAGGAAAAAGGGAATTAAGAACTCTGGCAGATTTCACAGGCCTCAATTAAGAAAGGCTGTAATTATTACAGAACAAATTCAATTAGGCTTCTAGAACTTGTACTGCACCATCCTTAGCAGCCCTCTCAGCCTAGTGTTGAAGTCCTGAGCTGAGGCTCTCTATGATACTCTCAGCATTTGATTCAGTTTACAAAGAGAAATGAATTATAGCCTTCTCCTAGAGAGTGAAATTGCATTGTATCATGCTGAAGTAGTCTGTGACTAGAAGGAAAAGGGAAACAAACAAACAAACAAACAAAACCCTCAGACCTCTTAATATCTTCTATCATCTTCATAAATGTACTGATGAAAAGGAACTGAAGAGATAAAAAAATCCTAATTATAAAAATATAGCTCTGTTATCTGCACTGGAAACCAAATCTCTTATGAAAAAATTAGTGCCATGTATTTTATACAATTTGTGCTACGTACTTCTCCATAAGCTAAGCATACATTTAAAGATAATAAAAATTATAAGGAAGAAACCATGCTTTATGTATTTGAACGGTATTTTTTTTTTCACACTGGTTAAGGTGGTAATAAAATCATGTGGTTGTTTTTATAGGCTCCACATGAAATCCAGTCTAACTTTTCTATTTTTCTCAACTGGCATAATTCAGTAGGTTATGATCAACAATTTATTTCATGTTTTAATGTTTAGTGAAAAAATACTGCTAATTTTTACTACCACTGGTAGCTAGCTAGAAACAGCTGTCTTCAATCAAAGACCAGCTATTTATTAAAGCAGTGGTTCTCAGAAATCCTTATCACCTGGTGGATTTCTTAAATCAGACATTGTGGGACCCCAGCCCCAGTTTCTGATTCAGTAGATCTGGGTTGGAGCAAAATAATTTACATTCTTAACAAGTTCCCTGGTGGTATTCTTGCTGCTGATCCTGGCGTAACAATTAGAGAACCACTGCTGTAAAAAATAATTGTTCTCATACTTAAGTCTGAATAAAACTACCTGAGAAAGCTGAGAAATATACAGATCCCTGGGTCTGCTATCTGACATCCAAATTCAACAGAATCCTGAATAATTAGACTTACAATTTAAGTCCTTCCATGTACTGAAGGGCCAACTAGTATGTATATCCATTCAGTCATTCAGCAAATATTCATCTAATTTCAACCATGTACCAAAGGACCATCCAGGCCCCAGGGATAATATAGTGAATAGGTCAGATGTGATCCTTTATATTCTAAGGTGTTAGGGGTATGGTGGGCATGAACACAATTAGGCATTGCTGGTAATGCAAAATGTAATTCCACATGTCCCTAAAATATCCATATGTATATTAGAATATTATGTAGCTGTGAAATTGTGTATCTACTGATATTGACAGATCAGGGCATATTGTTTTGTGGAAAACAGTTCCAGAGCAGTACAAAAACAATGCTACGGTATGTGTACAGTCACAAAGTTAAAATTATGTATTTCTATGAATACACTTATATACATAAAAAGAATATGAGAAACATATCAAATGTTATCAAGGGTGGGAACCAGTATTAGGAATATTGATTTTTTATTTTAAGAAAGGTATTCATGTATTTTTATGAAATTAAAAAGTAATTTTACCAAGTAGTGGGTGAGACAATAAAAAATTGGGTAAAGTGTTCTTCCTCATAAAAGAAAAACGACAGAATAAAACAGCTAAATCTCAACCACATTAGTCATCAAGGAAATGCATATTAAAATTTCCACAAGATAGTCATTTAGACATAAATGCAAGGAGGAACAAAGTACAAGCTTTATCTGTCTGGTTAGGAAATGACCACAGCTAATGTCAGACCAGGATTTGCAACCAGATCTTAAACAGCCCTCTGTACTCAGTACAGAAACAACTTAAACACATTCACATTACCTTCAGAGTTTGCATTGTGCTTCCTAAAGCATATTCCAAGGGATGCTCACACAGAATTAGTCTAAAAACCCTTTACAATTTCCAGCACCTGCTTTATTTTGTCCATGACTTGCTCTCCTGTTCTCTCACCTTCTAGCTTTTCTACAACTCGATGAGAAACCTTTTCTAAATTCCAACATATAACTGTCACCAGTGGTTTCAGTCCATTCCCTCCCCTCAGGGATGCCATCTCCGATCATTTGGTAAAGGATCCTCTGTTTGATGTAAAAGGTAAAAATAAAATGCTGTAAATTCCCTCAGGGGGGTTTTAAAGTGGAGCCATGAGGCCATTAAAAAGTTGAGTCTTAAACATGTCCTTAACTGGTGGCACCATAAACTTTTAAACTGGGCCAAACCCCAAACACTTCAAGGATTCTACACAAACACCTGCTACTTGCTGTAGTAACAAACCTTTGTTTAGTGATAGCCTTAACCAATTATGTTTAGCCAACATTAGTTTTCTGCTGCCAACACCACTCAGAATTCTTTGTAAACAACTTATATAAGCATTCACTTTTTGTCCTTACAAACCCCTGATTTTTGCTCGCTGTTAAGACCACAATTTGGGTTACTACCTGAATCTGTGCTCCCCGAATTAAAATTCTAAGACCCCAAATAAATGCTTTTATTTCATTTCAATTCTGCCTATTTTCTTGGTCAATAGTAACGTGACTTGTGGGAGGCAATAAATGTAACTCCTCTCTTAACATTCCCTTTATATTGGAACCTGTTTGTAATTAAGATACAGAGGTGTCTTATATATACATACTGAGATGAAATATATATAAAAATATCTATATGTAGATAGATATGTAGAGATGAAAATACTGATAAACATGACCAATTAGATTTTAGATCTCTAGCCAAAGCTGCTTTAAATATTACACCCCAAAGTTAGATGTATGCCCTATGAGACACTACTGCAGCTGGAAAATTAAAGCACCAGAGTTTGCCATATTGAATTTATTGCATGACCAGAGAGAAGACCCTACTGTAACCTCTTATGACTGGACCAGCCACCAGAAAAATAAGTCCCAATTAGCTGAGCTTTAACAGGCTCAGATTCTTCACTCAAAATTTTCAACCTGATAAGATATTACTCCGCTACTAAGGAGTGAATTAGGAAAGAGAATCTAAAAGAAATACCTCACAGTTCATCGTAGTGGTTTTCAAACTTCTGGAAACATCAAATCACCTGGAAAGCTTGTTAAAATACAGACTGTTGGGCTCCAAAGCCAGAGTTTCTTAGTCAGCAGGTCCGGGGCGGAGCCTGAGAATGGGTAAAAAGTTCGCAGGTGCTGCTGCCGCTGCTGCTCATCTGGTGATCAAAGTGGAAGAACTGTAGTGACAGTGCATAGAATCATGTAGGGGATCTTTTAGGAAATACTAATGTTTTAGCTCCACCCAGACCAATTAAATTTCAGTCTCTAAAGGTGAGGCTCCAATCATTGGGATTTGATAAATTATTTCCAGGTGGTTCTACTATTTCAGCAGAGTTAATCATTGCATCTAGCAGTAGTTGTCTTACATAGATGCCAGAGGCCAGGAAAATTTACATTTTCCCTTAATTTGTTTTTTTTTAATTTCCAACTCATACAACTTAGCCTCTGGAAGCATATATTTCTGAATACTCAGAAGGAAGAACACAAGTTTGTAGTCATAACCTTTTGGTATACAAATAAGGATGTATATATATACTTTGGGGGTATTGCGAAGTGCCAATAATAGTTTTCCCTTATTTAAATAAGAATATTTTCTCATCTTTATGGAGAAGATAAATTAAACTTTATAACAATGTTTTGACTGTTTATTTTTTCTTTAAAACTTAAAAATTGATCAGAAATCATATGAGGTACCTTTGTTAGAGACATTTATATAAAATGCATGTAAACAATTTCACCTTGGGATAATGATTACTTTCATTCTGAAAAAGTTTTTTTCTGTTCTGTTATGAAATTCACATGCAATATTAAGAGTAATGATAAATAATAAAAGCAGACTCCTGAACACCAATCATTCACTTTAAGACTTTGGCCTTGCTTTTGAAACTTTAAGGGTGACCATCACTAAATCATCTGTGAGGTAACTAATGACATGAATTTTGTATTTATCATCCCTTTGGTATTTTCATGGTATTATTACAGTGCTAAATTGTTTTCCAAAGTGTATGTACAAACTGACATTCCTATAGCAGTGTATGACTGTCCTCTTTGCTTGAATCCTAACCAACCTTTGGTCTAAATCTTATATGGTGTGCATTGTAAGTCAATAGAGTAATGTGATTTCATTCAGAAATAAGCTTATATAATAAATAAAAGAACAAACCAGTAAATGCAAAGAAAATTGATAACTAAAATGTAGTAGCGCATGCTGTTCTTTCTTTGTAAAGACAAACCCCCACTCTGAAGTATAAGTGAATGAGTGAGTGGATAATGAAGAAACTTCACTGATATTACATTACATTTGTAATGTTTTGGACTTGTCACAGGGACCTACATGTTCCAGGTTTCTCTTGTTAATGTCAAAGCAGGACCCACAATGCCTTTTTAGCACATGTTATATCTAAATACTCCAAAGCAGCCTCTTACAGACTTAATGCACTTTCTCTTGTTTTTGTTTGTTTGTTTGTTTATCAAAAAATCAATGTTTTCCTTTACACAGCCTTTCCCATAGTCTGGGTTCCGTGTATGGAGTTTTATATCTTCTTCTTAAAGATGATATTTAAAACCTAATAATTTACAAAATTTACCAAATTTTTATGCACATATTCACATTTTGCCTTATTAAACTTTACAGTAGTAGTAGATCTTATAAAGTTATAAGCTAATATTTAGTTTTATTTCAGGATTTGCATATTTCTGCTATATTTTTTGCTTGGGTAAGATAAATGATAAAACCCTCAAATGATTCTAGTTCTTATTAGGTGCTAGCACTGGGATTGGCATTTCACAGATATAATGCCATTCATTTCTCACAATAACACTGTAAGCCAGAAATAGTTTTTCCCAATTAACACAGGAGGACATTGACCTCAAAGATGCTAAGTAATCTGTTTAAGGTTGCATTGCTAATAAATAATCCTGGAGGGTCTATTGATTCTAAACCAAGCTCCTACTCTCTAAATTCTGCATTTCAATATTTTTAGAACAAATCCCCCCCCACACACAAAATTTTATTGACACATTTAACTTATAGTTGCTTCTGTCTGGTATTTTCTAGAGTCTCTCTCAATCTCTCCTTCTCTTTTATTCTCTCATTGTAATATATCCAGCATAGACATTGAAATAGTATTCACTTTTTAAATCGTATAAATACAAATATAAATGTAATGCATACACAGGAGAAAAACTGAGTTTGATATGTTTGTCTTATTAGGCTGTAGTTTTCATAACTTTTCATCACTCAGACTTCCAAACAGTTTTAAAATAAATAAAAATAAAGAGTAACAAGAAACAAACTCTTAAGTGTAGAGAACAAACTGCTGGTTATCAGAGGGGAGGTGGGTGGGGGAATGGGTTAGGTAGGTGATGGGGATTAAGGAGGGCACTTGCTGTGATGAGCACCGGGTGTGGTATGGAAGTGTTGAATCACTATACTGTATACCTGTAACTAATATTACACTGTATGTTAACTAACTGGAATTTAAATTAAAAACTTAAAAAAAATAAAATGAGTAGATATAAACAAAAGAATTGTTAGGTCTTTGTCGTATCCTAGGGGGTCCCTAAAAAGAACCTACTACTCACTTTTGGCACAGTGGGTTATAGGTTACATATATAGTACAGATTTTGGCATTTGGCATTTGATACCAGGAAGTGATTGCCAGTAATCTTTCCACTTTAAGGCTAGTGTTTGGGTCCATCCTTAATGTCCTGCATCATAGAGTTATGATCAAGATATATCCAAGTTGGCCAGTTAGGGAGAATCTCAGTTTTTCTCTACCTCCCTTTCTCTCTCACCTTTTTTTTCTGTTTTCTATCCTCAATACTACACACAATGCCTTTAGAAGGAGTTATATGCCTGGTTATCTAATCTAAAAACATACCAGTATTTTAGGAAGGATTTTCTTCCCCTAACGTTGAAATTTGAGGGAATTTTTGTCTTTGCATAGGGGACATTAAATGACATAGTAGAATGTATCTTCACATATAATTTTATAGCAAATACAAAATATCTCTTAAATTCTGGTAAAATGTGATCATTTACTTAGCATTATCCTTCCATCAGGCTTTCCCCTAACTGGGAAAGTGAATCTGGAAAAGAAAAAGGAGAAAGAGCTTTTTGCTCAGACTTTCCTATATGCAAGAGGAATATTTAAACTAAATGGTATATTCTTATTGCACTTGAAACTATTCAGCCTTTGTTGTTCACATGAAATCCAGTGCTTTTAAAAGAGCACTAAGCAGTCTTTAAGATGACTACCATGGTATGACAGTTAACCAAGTTTTCGTATACCATGGGACCATTTATACTTATAATTGAGTAATATATAGTTTATTTCTGAAGACTGTACCAGGAGATACTTACCAGTAATGGTAAGTACCGAGCACCCTCACTGACCTTTATTTCCTTGTGAAATAAATCCCAGTCTAGCATAGAGAAAGAAATGTAAAAGCCTTTAAGTGGATCTGTTTTCTCACTAGATTCTTTACTTTAGGTTTAGGCTTAATACAGTTCAGGCTTTTAATGTCGTCTTTAGGATTGGCCTCTTCTTTGTCACTAAATAGATACGCGCAATAAAAAAAATTAGAGAATATTATTTGGAGAAGACATTATAGGTTGCCTCACTTAGCACCCATTCCCTATTCTTTCTCTCTTGCCTGATTTTATTCTAGTAGAAAAACAAAAGTCCTCATCTCTAGCTCCCTTAAAGCTAGAGTGGTCGGTGAGATGTAATAAATTCTAATACCACATCCCATTCTACCTCCCTCCTCTTTCTCTTGGTGGCAAGGTTGCTGGAGCAATAAAAGTATTACACTCAACTGGTAAACAAGGGCATAGGGAATCACAGATGTCCTGGCTCTTATTCCACTGAAAACCTGACCAACTTCTTAACTGCCTACCTTCTGACTACACATAATGTGGAGGTAAAAACATTAAGCATAATTTTATTTTTATTTATTTATTTTTGAAGATTTTATTTATTTGACAGAGAGAGACACAGCGAGAGAGGGAACACAAGCAGGGGGAGCAGGAGAGGGAGAAGCAGGCTTCCCCACAGAGAAGGGAGCCCGATGTGGGGCTCGATCCCAGGACCCTGGGATCATGACATGAGCCGAAGGCAGACGCTTAACAACTGAGCCACCCAGGCACCCCACATTAAGCATATTTTTAAACCACTATAGTTGGTTTTCTGCAGTTGAAATTACCTCTAAATAAAATATGATCTAACTGTGATCTGGGGATGAGTAGTACTGCTTACCTAGTTTATTAAATAATAAAAAACTAGGTCTCTAACCATGTAAGAAAATTTAACAGTGAGAAAATTTTCTGTAGCCCAATTTTGAGATAAGAAAGTTTGGACTCTCGGGGTGCCTGGGTGGCTCAGTCATTAAGCCTCTGCCTTTGGCTCAGGTCACGATCCCAGGATCCTGGGATCGAGCCCCACATCAGGCTCCCTGCTCGGCGGGAAGTCTGCTTCTCCCTCTCCCACTCCCCCTGCTTGTGTTCCTGCTCTCACTATCTCTCTCTCTGTCAAATAAATAAATAAAATCTTTATAAAAAAAAAAAAAGAAAAAGAAAGTTTGGACTCTCTTCCAAAAAAACTCAAAAACGTTATTAAAAACAACAATTTTTCTTTAAAAAGTATCCATTTGCAATAATATATTGGGCATTTATTGGTTAACGTCTTTTCATTTATTTATCCTTCTCTTCCTAAGAGTACCTGGAATTTCCCACCTCTAATGTTTATGAGGGACGAGTTATTCAACCTCTGTTTCTAGTGGGTGCACTAAGACTAGTTAAATGCAGTTAACATGACCTATCTTTTTGGACAAGATAATTTTTCCAGGTTAGCACATATGAAGAAGTTAGGGCAAGCAGAGTTTATGGGTCTCAATTACATGGCTTTTATTTGGCTCTTAGGGAAGCAGAATTTCTCTTTCTTGCTGTCTATGAACATGGGTGCATTTAGTAGAAGATGCTAACATCCAATTTGGGAATAGAAAGGCAGAGTCCATCACAGAATGGATACAAGATTAAGAAAAAAGAGCTGAGAGATGTGTGTCCTGGGTATATAGCTGGAACCCAAGGTATCAACCTATCTTGAAACTAGAATAATGCACACCTTGTACAGTGAAGTGACTTCAAAATTCCCTTTGTTCTAAAGGTTTGAATTAGTTGAATTTTCTATTACTTGAAATATAAAGACTTCTGATATATACAGAATCTGCTTGCTTCGTAAATGATAGTATAAAAATAAAGAGGATTATAATATTTGAAAATATTTTGTCACTATTAGTATTGCATTCTTTCTCACTTTTACCACGTATAACTAAATGAAGGTTTATTCCATTTTCTGGAGTAATTTATACTGCTTGTGGGGGGACAAGCAATAAAATTAGAACTGCAATATTACACTATAAATTTACTGTCCTAAATACATGTTTTTAAATCTTTTGGTCAAGAGATGTAGGAGGGCACCTGGGTGGCTCAGTTGGTTAGGCATCTGACTCTTGATTTCAGCACAGGTCACGATCTCAGGGTTTTAAGATTGAGCCCTGCATTGGGCTCTGCACTGGGTGTGGTGCCTGCATAAGATTTTCTCTTTCCCTCAACAACAACAAAAAAATGTAGTGAGGAAAAATTTGGTTCAGTGTTACACTTGAACTTTGGATCAAGCATAGATTGAAATTCCTTCAACCCTTTCATTCAGTAAAGCCACTTAATACATTCACTTTATTTTAAAACTTCAATTGAGTGTTCAAGAGGATGGTTTCCAAGTTGCTGATATTAAGGCCCTACCTTCCTCCTTCCTATGCACAGGCTTTTCAGAAGCTAAGTCCTACGTGGTTCATGATCCAAGATAGTGAGTATTTGAGAACACCTCTCTGCTTTGAAGGTAAAGTGTAGAATTTGTTTTATTGTCATAAGTCCAATATACATTGTGGCTAGGAATAGTCTAAGTCATCTGTCTGAGCAGCCTTGCATAAACTCACTGGACTTTGCAGACTAGTGATAGCTGTACATGGCCAGGTTTTTCTTTTACGTTTTTTTCCCTTTTTTTTTTTAATTCCAGTATAGTTAACCAATAGTTACGTTAGTTTCACATGTACAATATAGTGATTCAACAATTCCTTATATCACCCAGTGCTTGTCACAACAAATGCACTCTTTAAATCCTATCATCTCTTTTACTCATCCCCCTCCATCTACCTCTTCTGGGGTAGCCATCAGTTTGTTCTCTTTTTAGTTAAGAATCTTTTTCTTCATTTGTCACTCTCTTTTTTTTTCTTCCTTTGCTCATTTGCTTTTTTCCCTAAATTCTACAATATGAGTGAAATCATATGGTATGTCCTTCTCTGAGTTACTTTGCTTAGCATTATGCTTTCTAGTTCCGTCCATGTTGTTGTAAATGGCAAGATTCATTTTTATGACCGAATAATATACCACTGTGATTTCGTAGCCTGTGACTTTACTGAACTCATTTATGAGTTCCAGTAGTGTTCTGGTGGAATCTTTAAGGTTTTCTATATAGACTATCATGTCATCTGCAAATAGTGAATTTTATTTGTTTCTTTGGATACCTTTTATTTCTTTATATTGTCTAATTCCTATGGCTAGGAATTCCAGCCCTATGTTGAATAAAAATGGTGAGAATGGAAATCCTTGTCTCATTCTTGACCTTAGAGGAAAAGCTCTCAGTTTTTTCCCATTGAGTATGATGTTTACTGTGGGTTTTCCATGTAAGGCCTTTATTATGTTGAGATATGTTCCTTCTAGACCTACCTTGTTGAGTGTTCTTTATCATGAATGGATTTTGTACTTTGTCAAATGCTTTTTCTGTATCTATTGAAATGATCATATGGGTTTTATCTTTTCTCTTGTTGATGTGATGTACAATGTTGAGAGAAAAAAATTGGTTCAGTTTACACTTAATCTTTGGGTTAAGCATTGATTTAAATTACTTCAACCCTTGAACCATTCAGTAAAGCCATTTAATACACTCATTTTATTTTAAAACTTCGAATGAGAGTAGAACCAGTCAGAGATGAAGAACACAATAAATGAAATTAAAAATAAACTTTATGGGGGCACCTGGGTGGCTCAGATGGTTGAGCATCTGCCTTCAGCTCAGGTCATGATCTCCAGGTCCTGGGATCAAGCCCCATGTCAGGCTCCCAGCTTAGCTTCTTAGCTTAGCTTCTCCCTTCTCCCTCTGCCCCTCCCCCTCCCCCTGCTTGTACTCTCTCCCTCTCTCTCAAATGAATAAAATCTTAAAAAAATAAATAAACTTGATGGAATATATTGCAGGCTAGAGGAAGCAGAGGAATGAATTTTTGACCTGGAAGACAGCATAATGTAAAGTGACCACCAAGCAAATGAAGGGTTAAAAATTATGCATAGTCTTAGGGAACTCAGTGACTCCATCAAGTGTAATAACATTCATATCATAGGGATCCCAGAAGAAGAAGAAGAGAGAAAAGGGGGCAGAAAACTTAATAGAAGAAATAATAGTAGGAAACTTTCTTATTCTGGGGAAGGACACAGATATCCAAATCCAGGAGGCACAGAGATCCCTTCAAAAAAATCAATCCAAGGAGGTCCACACCAAGACACGTAGTAATTAAATTGGCAAAAGGTAGTGATAAAAAAATTTAAAAACAGCAAGAGGAAATAAGACAGTCACATATAAGGGAAACCCATAAGGCTAACAGTGGATTTTTTTTTTTTTTTTAGCAGAAACTTTGCAGGCCAAAGGGAGTGGCATTATATAGTCAAAGTGCTAAAAGGGAAAAATCTGCAGCCAAGAATATCCAGCAAGATTATCATTCACAACAGAACGAAAGATAAAGAGTTTCTCAGACAAACTGAAACTAAAGGAGTTCAGGACCACTAAACCAGCTCTATAGGAAATATTAAAGGGGACTCTGAGTGAAAAGGAAAGACAATAAGCAAGAGTAAGGAAATTAGGAAGCAGAAAAGCAGTAAAATTAAATGTATCTATAAATATCAAGAAGGGACTCACAAAGGGGCGCCTGGGTGGCTCAGCCATTAAGTGTCTGCCTTCGGCTCGGGTTGTGATCCCAGGGTCCTGGGATCGAGCCCTGCATCGGGCTCCCTGCTCCACGTCTCCCTCTCCTACTCCCCTTGCTTGTGTTCCCTCTCTTGCTATCTCTCTCTCTGTGAAATAAATAAATAAAATCTTAAAAAAATAAAAAAGAAGGGACTCACAAAATAAAAGAATGTAAAGTATGACACCATATACCTAAAACATGGAGAGGAGAGGAGTAAAGAATGAGTTCAAACTTAAGTGACCATCACCTTAAGATAGACTGCTATATGCAGAAGATGTTATATGTAAACCTAATGGTAACCACACATCAAAAACCAGTAATAGATATACAAAGAAAGAGAAAAGAATCCAAGTATGTCACTAAAGAAAGCCAACAAATCATGAAAGCGAGCAAGAGAAGAAAAGATTAGAGAAAAACTACAGAAACAACCACAAAACAAGTAAGAAAATGGCAATAAATAGAGATCTATCAATAATTACTTTGAATGTAAATGAACTAAGTGCTCCAATCAAAAGAGGGTGACAGTGGATAAAAAACAAGACCAATCTAGTAGAAGAGACTTATTTCAGACCTAAGACACTTGCACATTGAAAGTGAGGGGATTCAGAAACATTGATCATGCAAATGATATCAAAAGAAAGCCAAGGTAGCAATACTTATATGAGACAAAGTAATCTTTAAAACAAAGGCTGTAATAAGAGACAAAGAAGGACACTGTATAATAATAAAAGGGACAATCCAACAAGAGAATATAACAATTTTAAATATTTATGGGAGCACCCAAATAGATAAAACAGTGGAAAACAAACATAAGGAATTAATTGATAGTAATGCAATAATAGTTGGGGACTTTAACACCATAGTTACATCAATGGATAGATCATCTAAACAGAAAATCGACAAGGAAACAAAGCCTTTGAATGACACACTGGATCAGATGAATTTAACATATATTTAGAACATTTCATCCTAAAACAGCAGAATACACATTCTTTTCAGGTGCAAATGGAATATTCTCCAAAATAAATCACATATTAGACCACAAAACAAGTCTCAGCAAGTTCAGAAAATCAAAGACATGCCATGCATCTTTTCTGACCATAATGCTATGAAATTAGAAATCAACCACAGCAAAATGTCTGGAAAGAGCAGAAATACATGGAGGTAAAATAACATGCTACCAAACAATGAATGCGCCAACCAAGAAAACAAAGAGGAAATCATAAATTACATGGAAACAAATGAAAATGAAAACACAAAGTTCTAAAATCTTTGGGATGCAGCAAAAGCAGTTCTAAAAGGGAAGTATATAGCAATACAGACCGACCGCAAGAAGCAAGAAAAATCTTAAATAAATAACCTTACACTTAAAGGAGCTAGAAAAAGAAGAACAACCAAAAGCCAAAACCAACAAAAGAAAGGAAATAATGATTAGAGCAAAAATACATGATATAAAATCAAAAAAATAACAAAAATATAGATCAGTGAAAGCAGGAGCTGGTTCTTTGTAAAGAACAACAAAATTGATCAACCTCTAGCCAGACTCATGAACAAAAAAAAAAAAGAGAGAGAGAGAGGACCCCAAAAACAAAATTACAAATGAAAGAGGAGAAATAATAACCAACACCACAGGAATATAAACAATTATAAGAGAATATTATAGAAACTTTATATGCCAACATATTGGACAACCTAGACAAAATGGATAAATGTCTAGAAACATATAACCTACCAAAATGAAAGTAGGAAGAAATAGAAAATTTGATCAGATTGATTACCCACAATGAAATTAGAATCACTAATCAAAAAACTCCCAACAAACATGGTTTTTGAGCAGCACTGACTTTGGAGCATATGTTCTCAAAACCAGTCTAATTGTCTGATCCCTGAGAACCCTGAGATCCCTGAGTCACTCTCTGAGAGGCCATACTTGATTCTCAAAATTTAGTATGCATAAGTATAACCGAGAAGAACTTGTTGAAAATGCAGAATCATACGTGCCATCCGTGAGTATCCCTTATAGGTATCTGCTGAGGTCGTTTGAGAACTACAGTTGAAAAATGTTAGGATAGACATCACCGTTTACAGATGCTAACTGTTAAAACTTGGGTAGACTACCTAAAAACTTTACACTTCAAGTACACTTGATTTTCAGCACTTACAATGCATGAAGAGCCTCAATTCTGTCATAAGTTGTCCTTCAAATCAGATATAATTGGACAAAGATGGACAAGCAAATCACTTCCGTCTCAAAATAAAGCAGAGCATACTGTTCTCTTCCTCATGCCATGGAAGCAACTTCAAAAGATGAGAAAAACAAATAGTACAGTGCTACTTTCTCCTCCATCAAGAAGCTTGCAGTCTACTACAGGTACTTAAGACAAATTGTAAGTAACTATAATCAAATGGATAAAAGTTATTCATTGTAAGAAAGAAGGAAACAGGGCTGTGGGAGTTCAAAAATAATGGAAAGCATATTTAACTTAAGGTTATCCTATAAAATCAATGTTTTGCACAAATGCTTCTCTTTTGATGGCTTTTATTTGTTTTTAATAACTATATTCTAGAAGTCAGGCAGTCAGCATGAGGTACCAATGTGGTGTCAATTTCCTTAAACAGAAACTTTGCAGAGATTAACATTACTTACATTCTTTGGATCTGAATCTTATAGAGGCTTAACATCTACTTCTTGAAGGTGTACCTATTACCTAAGTTCTTCTTCAATATTTAAACAACCAAGTGAAAAATACTGAGGCAGTTCATGAATTAGCCAAGGAATTTATGAATGGTCAAATTCTTAACTGGAAGGAACAGTGGCAGAAGAAGGGAAGAAATGGAAACATTATTATAACATAAACTGAGACAAAAAGAAATAGAGTAGACATACTATATAACAGCGTAGCTGGTGGACCATTGGACATAGACTGCAGAAAATGGGGTGCCATTTAAAATTAAAGTGATAACAGCATTCTCAGACTCTTAACAGCCTCAAACTAAAAGTGAAACATGTTCAGAACATTCAGAACAATGTTTCTGTATGGAATGAAAGACAGAGAGATATGCCACATTTCCTTTAAAATTTTTGAAGCAAGGGATATATTTCCATCAGTGAACAAACATGTTTTTGACATTGGCTTTACAAGTTTCTCAACAATAATGCTTAAGTTCACCAAAATTTTAGCTAAACATCAGCTAATAAAGCAGAATTAAGAAAAGGACAAATGAAATGATTAGCACACCTACTAACTACAGAATATACAAAATTTTCTTTTCTTCAAATTGTCAGTTTGGGATAAATATGATTTTATCTTTTATTGGTCATGTATACTAAATTAAAATCTTTGTGAAATGAATCATAAGGGCAAATATTTTCCTTTTATGCAATAGCCTCTGTGGCAGGATTAATGTTTCCTACATCGTAGTATATTTGAAATGATGTGATTTTTGCTGGTTGCTTACATGGATATTATTATGTGTTAATAGTAAATGAGAATCTTAGCAACCCAGATAATGTGACTTCTTTGTTGAGAGTTCAAAATCTATCCTTTAGATTGTATAAAAGAAAGATCCAAAATAATAACCCAACTTTACACATCAAGGAAATAGAAAAAGAACAAATGAAACCAAAAGTTAGCAAATGAGGAACTAACAAATATTAAAGTCAAAGTAAATAAAATAGAGACCAAAAAACAGTAACAAAACTAAGAGCTGGTTTTTGAAAGGAAACAAAATTGACACATCTTTAGCTAGACTAAGAAAACAAGAGATAGCACTAAGTAAATAAAATCATAAGTGAAAGAGGAGACATTATAATTGATACCAAAGAAATATAAAAGATTGAAGGGGCTACTATGAACAATTATATGCCAACAAATTTGATAACCTAGAAGAAATAGGTAAATTCCTAGAAACATAAAACTTACCAAGACAGAATCCTGAAGAAATAAAAAATCCAAACAGACCAATAATGAGTACGAAAATTGAATCAGTAACCAAAAACCTCCCAACAAACAAAACCCCAGCAATGAACATGGCTTCATTGGTAAATTCTACAAAATCTTCAAAGAAAAATTAATGCCAATCCTTCTCATACTCTTCCAAAAAATGAATAGGAGGGAATACTCATTTTAGGAGGCCAGTATTCCACAAGGCCAGCATTTCGCTGATTCCAAAGCCAGATAAAACAGTACCTGAAAACTGAAGGCCAATATCCCTGATAAATACAGAAGCAAAAATTCTCAACAAAATATTGGCAAATGAAATTCAACAGAATTGTGAAAGGAACACATACCATGATCAAGTAGGGTTTATTCCTAGGATGCAAGGATGGATCAATATATGTAAATTAACAAATGTGAGACACCACATTGGTAGAATGAAAGATATAATTCATATGATCATCTCAATAGGTGCAGAAAAGCTTTTAACAAGATATAACATCCTTTCATGATAGAAACTCTCAACAAATTGGATTTAGAAGGAATATATAACTCAATATAATATCTAAAATAAGAAAGGAAGAAGTAACATTCTCTCTTTGCAGATGATATGATCTTATATATAGAAAACCTTTAAAGACTCCACCAAAAACTGTTAAAGCTAATAAATTAATTCAGTGAATTTGTAGGATACAAAAATCGACATAAACTAGTTGTGTTTATATATACTAACACTGAAATATCTGAAAAAGAAAACAACCCAAATAACAATAGCATCAAAAGAAATGAAATACTTCAGAATGAATTTAACCAAAGCAGTGAAAGGCCTGTATACTGAAAAGTATAAGACTTTGATGAAAGAAACTGAAAAAGACAAAAATAAATGGTGTTATTTGTGTTCATGGATTAGAAGAATTAATATTTTTAAAATGTTCATACTACCCAAAGCAATCTACAGATTCAATGTAATCTCTATGAAAATTTCAATGGCATTTCCTCACAGAAATAGAAAAAAAATCTTAAAGCATATATGGAATTGTAAAACTTGCATGGAACTGAATAGCCAAAGCAGTTCTGAGAAACAAAAACAAAGCTGGAGGTATCACATGTCCTCATTTCAAACTATATGACAAGCTGTACTAATCAAAACAGTATGATACTGGCAAAAAATAGACACATAGACCAATGGAACAGAATTTAGATCCCAGAAATAAACTCCCACATCTGTAGTCAACTAGTATGTGGCTAGTGAACCAAGAAGAGTACTCAATGAGGAAAGGATAGTCTCTTCAATAAATGGTGTGGGGAAAACTGGATAATCATATACAGAAGAATAAAAATGAACCACTATCTTACATCACTCATAAAAACTAACTTGAAATAGATTAAAGACTTAAAAATGTAAGGCCTGAAGCAGCAAAATTCCTAGGATATATAGCATTGGTCTTGGCAATAATTTGGGGGATATGACACCAAAAACACTAGCACCAAAAGAAAAAGTAAATATGGGAATAAATCAAACTAAAAAATTTGGTATAGCAAAAGAAATAATCAGCAAATGAAGAGACAACCTACAGATATTTGCAAGCTATCTATCTGTTAAAGGGTTAATATCCAAAATGTAAGAAACCCATGCAACTCAATTACAAAAAGACAAATAATCTAATTAGAAAATGGTCTGATGACCCAAACAGACATTTTTCCAAAGAAGATATATCACTTGCCAACAGGTACATGAAAAGTCATTCAGCACCACTAATCATTAGTAAAATGCAACTCAAAACCACGGTGAGATATCACGTCACATCTCTTAAAAATGGCTATCATCAAAAAGATAAGAGATCACAAGTGGTGGCAAGGATGTGGAGAAAACAATCTTTATGCACTGTTGTGGGATTGTAAATTGGCACAGCTACTATGGAAAATAGTATAGATGTTCCTCAAAAAATTAAAAATAGAATTATAATATGACCCAGCAGTCTTACTTCTGGGTATATATGTTAAGGAAATGAAATCAGGGTCTTAATGAGATGTCTGCACACCCATATTCATTGCAGCATCATCCACAATAGCTAAGTTAAAGATGTGTTTACAATGGAATATTATTGAGCCAAAAGAAAGGAGGAAATCCTGCCAATTGAATGGACTTTGACGACATTATGCTAAATGAAATAAAGTCAGAGAAAGATAAATACTGTATAATCTCACTTGTATGGAGAATCTTAAAATGCTGAATTCATAGAAACAGAGAATAGAATGGTGGTTGCCAGAGGCTGGAAGATGAGATATTGACCAAAGGATACAAGCTTTCAGCTATAAGATGAGTAAGTTCTGAAAATACAATGTACAATTTAGTGACCATAGTTAACAATACTATGTTATATATTTGAAAGTTGCCAAGAGAATAGATCTAAATGTTTTCACCATATACACACACAAAAGGTAATTATGTGAGGTAATGGAGGTGTTAAGTAACTCTATAATGGTTATCATTTCACGACATATATGTGTATCAAATCATTGTGTTGTACCTTGAATTCACACAAAGGTATATGTCAATAATACCTAAATGAAGCTGGAAAAAAGAAACTATATTGTATATAAACATTTAATTGGGGGGCGCCTGGATAGCTCAGCTTGGTTAAGCACTTGACTCTTGGTTTCGGCTGAGGCCATGATCTCAGGGTTGTGAGATAGAGCCCTGCATGGCAGGAAGTCTACTCAAGATTCTCTCTCCCTCTTCCTTTGTCCATTCCCACTGCTCTCTCTCTCTCTCAAATACATAAATCTTTTTTTAAAAAACCATTTAACTTGGTGCTTTTATATATATAGTTCATGTGCACACTGTAGAAGATACTTTTAAAAATAAGTATACTCTCTAAACATTGCCATGGTATTAATATATCTTTTTTACATTCCTTAGGACTTCTTAAAATTTTCTTTGTTCTTTTGCTATGATATGCTCTCTCATATTCTGTTTACTTTTTTTTAACACAGTTTTTTTAAATATTTCAAAAAATCGTTTTCACATTTTTTAATTAAAATAGGAAATAAAACCCCACAGGCAGCTCCTTCCACTAGCAGGTACACATCACTTTAGCAATTGATTGATTGATTGATTGATTGATTTTTATTAGTTTCAGGGGTAGAACTTAGTGATTCATCAGTTATATATAACACCCAGTGCTCATTACATCGAAACCACAATGAGATACCATTTCACACCTGTCAGATTGACTAAAATTAACAATTCAGCAAACAACAGATGTTGGCAAGGGTGTGGAGAAACAGGAACCCACTTACACTGTTAGTGGGAACGCAAACTGGTGCAGCCACTCTGGAAAACAGTATGGAGGTTCCTCATATTCTCAGTTTACTTTTGTTAATTGCCCAAACATTCCTTTTTTTTTTTTTTTTTGAGATAGTATCCCTATTGCCCCACTTTTTGAAGCAAATGTATCATTTTTTATCTTTCAATATCCACATGAATATTTTTAAGATTTAAGTGAATTTTTTTTTACCCTAGAAACACATATAGGTAGATACTCTAATTCAAGTTATGCACAAATGATTAGACATTTCTGTCAACATCCCCAAAACTCAGGATATATTTTAATCAATAATTTAGTATTTTTACATCCATTTTCCAGAATTGATTTTTGTAGTCTTTTTGTATATGTATGTATAAAAAGTTAAGATGCATAAACACATGGCAAACTGGGTCAGATTATACATCATAGGCATTTACAAACAGCAATTTTCTTATCATCTAAAATTCTCTTAAAGTTAACTTTGTCATGATCCCAAATCACTTCAGTATTAAAATAAAACTCTGAATGTAAATCAGAAAAACTTTAATTGATAAATAGTTATTAAAAAATGACTTAAATGTCACTGTCTAACTGAATATTTATATTCAAAGACCCTAAAAATTATGTAATTTAAATACTGCATCTTGGAAAAGGCACTGAAATATAAGAAAATAAGGGACAACTCATTGCTCAGTATCAGTTTTTTTTTTATAATCACTGTTTTCCTGCTACTTTAACAAACATCCAGAGATTTTTCAATTTTTGTCTAAATAAAAGCAATGCCTTTTAAAGACAACTGCAAAACAAATGAGAAATTCTAGCACTCAACTAGTATAAAAATGCCAAGAATACATAGATGGATTATTGTACTTATATCCTATGTTTAAAACTAAAACAAAAACTGCCTTTTATCTTATAAAAAGGTGTCAAATTTGTCTTGATAGTTAAGAAACATTCAATTAGTGAGGAAATATTATTTTTTACATCTCAAATATTCTAGCTATAAGTATTCTACTTTACTTCTGTTTTCCAAAGGTAGTCCAAAAAGTTGAGTATTTTAATTATGACAAAGCATTTCTACAGACTCCATTCTTTGTGCACATTCTGCTATTGTCAGGCAGTTACTTAAATGAAAAGGGCGTAGTTCCTATGGCAAATGAAATTCTGGTAGGACAATTAACACATTTTAGAGCTTAGATAAGATATTTATCTTACATTTTGAACACTGTTTCCAACCATTCCTCAAAGTAGACCCAAATGAGGATTTTGCCAGTATTTTATGCCAGGGTCCATCAAAATATCAAAAAGTTTAATTTCCATCATCAATTTAATTGAAGATAAACCTTAATCTACTCTTTTCCCAAAAATAATATGAGATGGGAAGGTATAGATTCAGAACTTAAGTTGAGTGCTAATGAAATAATCCATTTTTGTTCTAAAAACATCTTGATATTACTGAGATGTAGTTTCCTTTTATTAAATTCTTTGGAAAGAAGCTATGACCCTTCCTTAATAGAAAAGTAAAAGCAAAACAAAACAAAAACATAATCATCTAAAACATAGGTTGTATCAAACAAATCTTAGACAAATTATCATTTGGGGCCAGACTGCCTAGACAAGCTAATTTCAACTAATGCTTTTGACCAAACAAAACAATTATATATGACAGAAAGTGCCAATAGCATTTTAATTACTTTCCATAGTTAGAGAATTTCAGGCTGTTTATGTACTCAAACTATCACTGATCATCGTTTTCTCCTTATAATAACCTTATATCTTGTATATATTTTCATTTGAAAAAAAAGGCTTGATCTCAATGTTCAAGATAATAAAGGAAAAAAATTACCTTTAATCTAATTTTGCTTTTCCTACTTATATTTACCTAGATGATATAATTTAATTACTAAAGGAAAGTTTGAGCAGCAGGTCATTAAATATGTCTAATATAACTTTGACTGCATGTGGATATGAGGATGAAGATTGCTGTAGTGAAGGAGATCCCAGAACATCTGTTATTTAATGTGACAGAAATCCACTCATATCAAGTTTTACCACATTTCTGAATCATTTCAAAAGGCAATATTGATGGAGGCCTGTTCCATTTTTCTCTTCATGTTTTTCTTGGATCTTGATCAGACAGTATCTCAATTCAAAGTGGATATATAATGCCAATACAAATAGGATCCTCTTTTGCTTCCCACCACTGCATTACATCCTTGTAATATGTGATGTATAGTGTTGAGATAGACTGACATAGTTAATGAGAGGTGACAGAGGCAGTAAGATACCAAGTTCTATAAATGCTGGATGTGAAATGAAAATCTATATCAGTTGAATTCCAACAAGGCATTTTCATTTCAGCTTTTGTTTATCAACTAGAAGAGATATAACCACATAGGTCAATAAATTTTCCTATTAGCTCTATGTCTTAAAAAATACATATAAAATACCATAGTATTTGAAAAACTATCTTCATCCGGTATTTTTTAGAAGTCACCTCATTAATCCCTAGCCAGTATAAGATTTTGCTAATACTAGGAATTCAGCATTTACATAGGTTATACTTAAAAGAGTCTATCAATGTGCCTTTTGAAATGTATCATTTTGGGAAAAATTTAGATTATTCCTTATAATATTATTCATGTGGCAGAAAGTAAGTTTCATTGGTCCACTAAATCCATCTATTTCAATATTCTTGATGCATTAAATAAACACTATCTTACTTGAGAGTATATCAAATTTATAAATTGGTCTCATGAAGTAGGTAAAGAATATCTAAATAATATTATTTAGATCAAATCTGGTCTACCATATAACTACACATATCAGAAGATTTTAAAAATGGTATTATAGTTGACCCTTGAAAAACACAGGGGTTAAAGATGCTGAAATGCCTGCACAGTCAAAAATCCATAAATAATTTTAGACTCCCTCAAAATTTAACTACCAATAGCCTACTGTTGACTCGAAGCTTTACTGATACAGTCAATTAATACATATTTTGATATTATATGTATTAAATACTGTATTCTTACAATAAGCCAGAGAAAAGAAAGTGTTATTAAGAAAATTATAAGGGAGAGAAGTACATTTTCAGTATTGTACTGTATTTATCGAAAAAATTTGTGTATAAGTGGAACTAAATAGTTCAAACCTATGTTGTTCAGGGTCAACCATAACTGGTTCAGAGAAATAACCAGCCAGTCGTCAAAGCCTTAAGTTAGTATTCACAAGTATAAATAGTGAGATATATTGAGTCAGCATTTGGTATAAAAACAGGAATTGGTACAAGATTGAGATTTCAGGGGGAAAAAAGATGGTTTAAAGAACCAATAGTAATTCTTTTCTCTTTTTGACCTTTGAAAGATAGTAATGGAGAATAACTAGAACCTTGGATGTGGTTAACTCAATATGTTCATTTGACCTAATTAATGGCCCAATGTAATATTTATAAAGTTCCCAACAAAGGGTATGACCCCCTGCAGCTCTTCAGTAAAAAGTGGTTCATTTACCCTCTAAGTTTAGGAAATAAAGTAGAGCACAATATGTCAACTGCAATTCTTAATCACAAATACTTTCTGTCTTGTTTATAATAAGATCATGAGGACAACAATAATTCTGTTTCCATATTTCCTCCTTAACTCTAATCGATACATTTTATAAAATGTGATTTTGTGAAATAGCCAATTTTGCTTTGATTTGGTTGATAGTTTCTCTTGGTTAAGATTTCATTGGATTTATAGGTGAATTTTGAGAAGAATTAATATCATAATAAGGTTTATATCATTCATTCATAATTATTTTATATCTATCATATTTATTTCATTAAAATCAATTCATTGTTTCTAATTCTAAAGATAAGCTTCATTTACTTGGAGTTCAGTTTTTGGTTCAGTTTTTCAAGTTTTGGTGGATTTTTATGGCTCAGTTTATTTATGACAGAAATGTATATTAGTTATAGCTATTCAACTTCTTGTAAATTAAGGAAGGGATTTTAGACATAAAATAAGTTAATGTGAATTTTAAAAACATTAGAGCAAAATTAAATAAATTATATGTTAGTCTTACAATTCCAGTTTCAGGAATTTATACTAGAGAGTATAAAGAATGAGGATGTTCATTTCAGTATTGTTCATATTAGTCAAAAAATAAGTACCTCGGGGCGCCTGGGTGGCTCAGTTGTTAAGCATCTGCCTTCGGCTCAGGTCATGATCCCAGGGTCCTGGGATCGAGCCCCGCATCGGGCTCCCTGCTCTGCAGGAAGCCTGCTTCTCCCTCTCCTACTCCCCCTGCTTGTGTTCCCTCTCTAGCTGTCTCTCTCTGTGTGTCAAATAAGTAAATAAAATCTTAAAAAAAAAATAAGTACCTGAAGATCACCAAATTATTCAACATAAGAGAATGGTTAAGTGCATTACAATATATCTATACACCAGAACATTATGTAGTTGATAAAATGGATGATGTACATGTGAATGTACTGATAGATCATATTATAGAGAAAATATTAAGTTGCAAAATGGTATGAATTTTGTGATCTTCTAAAAACCACAGACAGTGGTTTCAGACAGTGCCAGCAGGACTTCTAGATGAGAGTAAAGGACTGTTTCTCACATAACAGAAGGAGTGTGAACATCATATTTCCATTGGTTCCTCTGGCACTTCAAGTCCTATTCAGCCATACAGCCATACACCCTAATATGTGCTAGCACTCAGGTTAGGTTAGGTTACATTATAGGTTACATTATAGGACAGAAACCCTGAGCTTAGAAAATCCAAATAATTTATGATGAGCAATAAGCATGCCTGTTTGGGAAAGGAGATGCACTCTCTATATTCCAAGATTGTTTGCTATACAAGCATCTTTATACATGCTTCTGTTTGCTAGATGTATAGAAATATAAGAGATCTTTTGAGAAATGTCTCCCAACAATATCCACCCCTTGTTTCTGCACCATCCTGGGATTGGAAATTTTTTTTTCAAATGACAAAACCATTTTATCAGGCACTCTAATTAATCTGATGGTCAGAAACTGGGACCAAATACATTCAGTTGTCTTATTCAGCAATTTAATTAAGTCTACACCAATGGGACTTGAAGCTGCATGATGGGACCAATCTGCATTATTGTTTCAGCCATGCTTTCAAGGGTCTCAGACTGAAACTGTCAGAAATTCCATAAACTATCAGGGTCTAACTTAAGATACTAGGTGGCTTTCTCCATCTAATTGGTATTTCTGTATTGACCTTTCCTCTTGGCTAAAGTATTCATCCAGCTATAGCAAGATGTATCAGAAAATGTATAGACTTAACTTGTTCCACAAAGGGGACAACTAAGGTAATTCTGTCATCCACAACTGTCTTGGTTAGTGAGCTGATTCTGAGATGAATAGCTCCCATGGCTGAGATTATTGATCTCTTTAGCTAAAGTTATGGACACATTTCATAATACCTTTTCTAATTGTATAATCCCCACTATAAAGACAATTGCCTGTGCTATGTATATGATAACAAGTTAGTACTCCCTCCCCCAGAAATTATCTAAGTGACCAAGAGCTATGTAATTTAGGAGAGAACTTCTCAATGTCTGAAGGCTACATATCTACAGGTGGTGTCTCCTTAAGCAATTGCAAGTCTGTTATGACTATCATTGAAGTTCACATCACTGTTTTGGGAAAGAAGGCAAGTTAATGCCTGGCTCACACCCAAGAAATATAGTCCCAAGGATGAACATTTTGCTCCTGGAAAGTAATTGTGATTTAGAATTGTTGGGGTCCTCCAAGTGGGACCTACATTAGCAGAGTCACAGTTGTCTCCAATGCCTCCATTGTTGGTGATGCATCTTCCTCATTACTGGTGAGTCTTTAAAGTCCCAGTTCAGTATGGGTAACTGAACCTACCCTTTGTTCTGGAGGTATTTCCTAAGGGAATTTAAACCAACCTGTCCTTTGTCCATTCCAACAACCATTCCAACAAATACCAGGTGGTATTTTCCATGGGATGTGATGATTTCCAATGGGATGATTAAGCCATGTTATATTACTTTTATATTGTAGCATAACAAATCACCACAAACAGCATCTCAACCAATGCACCCTTATTATATCATAGTTTCTGTACATGAACACTGTGGGCACAGCTTATCTGGGTTCTCTGCTTCAGGGTCTTGATAAGGGGTAATTTAGGTGCTGTCTAGGTCTGTGTTCACATCAGAGGCTTCACTGTGGGAAGATCCACTTTAAAGCCCGTATCTATTGCTGGTAGAATTCATTTATTGTAGCTGTATAACTTTGTATAACTGAAGTCTTCCTCCTCCTCCTGCTGCTACTGCTGCTGCTGTGTTCTTCTTCTTCTTATTCTTCTTCTTCTTCTTCTTCTTCTTCTTCTTCTTCTTCTTCTTCTTCTTCTTCTTTTCTTCTTCTTCTTCTTCTTCTTCTTTTCTTTCTTTCTTTCTTTCTTTCTTTCTTTCTTTCTTTCTTTTTCTTTCTTTCTTTCTTTCTTCTTTCTTCTTTCTTCTTTCTTCTTCTTCCTTCTTCTTCTTCGATGACTGTTGGCTAAGAGCAGTTCCTTGCCATATGGCTCTCTCTATGGGCCATCTCACTTAGCAGCTTACTTCTTTAAGCCAACAAAGGAATTTTTTCTGCTCATGCTACTGAAAGAGTCTTACTATATTAACATAATCACAGGAGTCATTACCACTGTCGTATAATGTAACCTAATCAAGTCAGAGTCATCTCATCACTTGACCATTTACTATTGTTTAGAAGCTGGTTTCAAAACCCATTCCACTCAAGGAGAAGGAAAGTCAATGATAACACTAGAAGGGGAGGGCATAGAGTAGATACAAGCCAACCTATAATTCTGCCTACCACAGAGGGCTGCAGGAAAGAGGATGGGGAAAAAAAAAATCCAGATTGTATTTTATTTCATGAGGAGGACTGTGGAGATGGCTCTGCATAAAACAAACAAATAAACAAGTGTTGTTCTTCTCTCTATACCTTCAAGGACTTAATGTAAAAGTGGTAGAATAGCATGGAGTACAATAGGAGAAGGAAGGGAAAAATGAAGGGGGGGAAATCAGAGGGGGAGATGAACCATGAGAGACTGTGGACTCCGGGAAACAAACTGAGGGTTTTAGAGGGGCGGGGGGGTGGGGGAATGGGTTGGCCTGGTGATGGGTATTAAAGAGGGCACATACTGAATGGAGCACTGGGTGTTATACACAAAGAATGAATCATGGAACACTACATCAAAAACTAATGATGTACTGTATGGTGACTAACATAACATAATAAAAATAAATAAATAAAAGTGGTGGGGTAATTGTTTCCACTGCCTCTACAAAATTGATGTTTCCAGGAGCTATACTGTAACTTTTATTCTAATCATACCCTCCTTCCACCCAGAACTTTCATCCAGAAGAGTCAGGAGAAGAGATACGAGGGAACTTTCATAAAACTAATGGAGACCTATTATGTATCTTATATAAGTCTTTGTGGGGGATTTGGCAAGCAATGTACATAACTTGTTAATTCTTTCATTGCCCTCTGATCATTGCTAGGAATAAGAGGAGATGAACCCTTTCTGGGGACAGCTGCATTATATGACCAAAATGTAATATTAGGACCAGAAAGAGATAATGGATGTAAAGTCAGAAATCTTTCTGAGTAATATTTGAGGACACTGTTCCTGTACTCAATAATATTAGATTCTTATGTAACTTAGGTACTGTGGAAGTTCCATAAAAGGACACTCAGCCCATTGTTGAATGGTTTTTGCAAGAAATTCATACCCTTTTCCGACTGCAGGTGATCCAGAAAGTCAAATATTATGCAGATTAATGTTAAGGGCCATGGTGGTATGGACAGCATCTTCTGATTAAACTGGAACATCAGTCCTATAACCTGGAAAATTGTAGGCATAGAGTTCCAGTCTGTGATGATGGATATATTGCAACATCTGGAATGATGATAGAACCAGGCAGGCAGCAATGGTTAGTACAGTCTGGTTAGTGCAGGTTCAGTCAGCAGTTTGGTTTAGTTTCAGTCATTCTCATCAGAGAACAAGCCCTTATTATGGGCAGCAAATAGTAGTTTTCTAGGCTGCTCTAATAAATTACTACAACTTAATGGCTTAAAACAATAGAAATTTATTCTCCCACAGATCTAGAGGCCAAAAGTCCAAAGTCAAGATGTCAGCAAGATTGGTTCGTTGTGAAGGCTCTGAGGAAAACTTTGTTCCATGCCTCAATAATAGCTTCTGGTGGCTGCAGCCAAACCTTGGTGTCCCTTGGCTTGTAAATGTATCACTTCAGTCTCTTCCTGAATATTCACATGGTCTTCCTCTTTGGGTGTCTTCTGGGTTGGTGTATCTCAACTCTTTCTCTCCTTTCTCATGTAAAGATACAAATTATTGGATTTAGCCACACTAAATCCAGGATGATCTCATCTCAAAATCCTTAACTTAGTCACATCTGCAAAGGAACTATTTCCAAATAAAATAACATTCATTCATAGATACCCGGAGTTAGTACTTGGGCATATCTTTTTAGGACCACTATTCAACCTACTATAGTGACCCAGATGGCTCAGTGAGAAGCCATGATTTGTTTCTACCATTCGTGGCTCTAAAGAGATGTGCTTTAATCTGCTAGTTTAGTCTTCAGCTGGGGTTAGGTTAGAGAGGGAGGAAGGAAACAATACAGAGGGAGAGAATGAATGTATGGTTAAGCAAGTCTTTGAGTTTGCTTTCATTTTTATGCCACATAGTTCTTGGCTCAACCACAGTGTTTTTCTAATGTTTTCTGTTCACCCAAAGCCCTACAATGAATTGCAAGTTCCTTTTTGCAGCCGATATTTGTTTTAGCTTTGGGACACATGGTTTAGTTGCCATGGAGCCATGGTCTTTTAGCTAGGACCATGGTGCTTGCCTTGCCATTACATAATGATATCCTTCCCTCATTGCTCACTCTCCCTTCAGAGGAGAGTAAACAACAAACAAGGCACCATATGAACAGCTTGTTTAACACTGCCTTTCACTGTTCAGCCTCTAAATACTAGTCCTTCTGTTTCCCTTCGCCAACACATTGGGATATACTCCCTCCTAACTCACCACTAGGGTAAGAAAATGCACTACCAGATCCCAGGGAGTCATCTTGTATTCCTTGTCCTAGCCCAGGAGGCCCTCACGTTTCCTCTATTAGAAAAATTGATTTCTGTCAACATCATATTCTCAATGCCAACCTGTCAAGAACTGTGAAGGTCTGAGACTGTATCCTACTTGCAAGCTAACAAATTAGCCTGCCACAGTTTCATGGATGCTGACCGAGACTGCTAGGCAGAAAGGATTTCATTAGTCACATCACAACAACTATCATGAGTATTAGTGCATTTTGGGTCAGTTCTACTTAACCCTGAGTCCCATGGGGTGATGTAGATGTGCTCAGACTGATGTCTGCTTGTGTAATGGTTTGCATTACAGGGAGAATCCATGAATTTGGGAAGCCTGAATCTTTCTTAATGGGGACTAATCATGTCTGCCCTTTGCTTCAGAGAGATATACTATCTCTATAGTCCAAGGATGTTTGTATAGCAAAGATAGTTGAAAAGATAGTTCAGAAAAAGAAGCAATTAATACCTCTGCAAGATATATGGAAGCAGGAGAGATCCGTGTAGAATTGTCTTTCAGCAAAATGTAGTGCACTGAATTCAAGGTCACCTTTTATGGAATGTAATTTGTGAAAATGTCATTTTTATTGTTATATAATATCTTGAATTCAAAATGTTTTCAACAGAATTATTCAGTAATATTCCAAGTCATTGAACTGTCATGACAGTTCCATAACAGATGACCGTGTTTTGTAGACTTTAAAAAAAAAAGTGACTTTATTAAGATCACTCACATGATATTGACCCACAAGGAAAAATTATTTTGATTTTTTAATTAAATAATGTTTATGAAATATAAAACTATTAACGCAAATACTGCAGCTTTTTAATTTATGGTGGCTATGAATTTTGCTGCATCAAGTTAAAAGCTTATAAATGAAAGAAAAGTTCAATAAAAGTAAAAAGCCAAACAAAACTAAAAACATATATTTGATAAAGTACTGATTATATGCTCACTACCTCTTTCCCCAAAAATGTATTTTTAGTCTCAATAAAAATATAAAACTGAGGGGCACCTGGTTGGCTCAGTCGTTAAGCGTCTGCCTTTGGTTCAGGTCATGATCCCAGGGTCCTGGGATGGAGTCCCACATTGGGCTCCCTGCTCGGTGGGAAGTCTGCTTCTCCCTCTCCCCCTCCCTCTGCTTGTGTTCCCTCTCTTGCTGTCTCTCTGTTAAAAAATAAAATCTTTAAAAAATATATATAAAACATGAAAAAGTGCTCAACATCGCTCGGCATTAGGGAAATCCAAATCAAAACCTCAATGAGATACCACCTCACACCAGTCCAAATGGCCAAAATTAACAAGTCAGGAAATGATAGATGTTGGCGAGAATGCGGAGAAAGGGGAACCCTCCTACACTGTTGGTGGGAATGCAAGCTGGTGCAGCCACTCTGGAAAACAGTAGAGAGGTTCCTCAAAAAGTTGAAAATAGAGCTACTGTAGGACCCAGCAATTGCACTACTGGGTATTTACCCCAAAGATACAAATGTAGTGATCCAAAGGGTTATGTGCACCCCAGTGTTTATAGCAGCAATGTCCACAATAGCTAAACTATGAAAAGAACCAAGATGTCCGTCAACATATGAATGGATAAAGAGGGTATGGTGTGTATACACACACACACACACACACACCACACACTGGAATATTATGCAGCCATCAAAAAAAAACCCCGAAATCTTGCCATTTGCAAAGACATGGATGGAACTAGAGGGTATTATGCTAAGTGAACTAAGTCAATCAGAGAAAGACATGTATTATATGACCTCACTGATATGAGGAATCCTTAATCTTAGGAAACAAACTGAGGGTTGCTGGAGTGGTGGGAGGTGGGAGGGATGGGGTGGCTGGGTGATAGACATTGGGGAGGGTTGTGCTACGGTGAGTGCTGTGCATTGTGTAAGACTGTTGAATCACAGACCTGTACCTCTGAAACAAATAATACATTATATGTTAAAAAAAAAGAAGAAGAAGATAGTAGGAAGGGAAAATTGAAGGGGGGGGATCGGCGGGGGAGACGAATCATGAGAGACTATGGGCTCTGAGGAACAAACTGAGAGTTCTAGAGGGGAGGGGGTGGGGGGCTGGGTTAGCCTGGTGATGAGTATTAAAGAGGGCACGTATTGAATGGAGTACTGGGTGTTCTATGCAAACAATGAATCATGGAACACTACATCAAAAACTAATGATGTATGGTGATTAACATAACATAGTAAAATAAAATTAAAAAAATAAAAATAAATTAAAAAAAAAAAAACCCTGAAACTGATACTCAACTGTAATGCCATCTCTTTGGCAAGTACTTATTTTGGTAATAGAGCACATATTTCCTAAAAACAAATTTCTCAAAACAGATTAATTAGGGAAACCTGCAGTAATGTTTACTCATTGGAAGAATGCAAGAAGAAGCTCTTGAACATTTGAGACTTATATTAAGTGAGAATGCTTAGATCAGGTAAAGACTGGAATAAGTAATCTCTTATTATGTATCTCTGCATAGTGTCAATTCTTTCTTGATTTTACAATTATAGCAGAAACCTTTAATGTCCATTTTATTGGTAAAGTACTAGCTAAAGATCCAATGGTATCTAATTTTGAGAATTATCCCTTATAGTTGTTAACCTAGAATATATGAGACTCCAATAATAGGGGAAACATCTTTTCAAAGTTTAAGTTTTAAGAGACTAAATTTAAAGAAAATAATAAAATTATAGTATATGATTGGGGAAAACATGTATTTAATATGCTAATAATTATTAAATATTTTTGGAAATTCAGTAGGTTAATTAACATGAAACTCAGAGACTTTTTAAAATCAGATTTAAAGGGTGCCTGTGTGGCTCAGTCATTAAGCAACTGCCTTTGGCTCAGGTCATGATCCCAGGATCCTGGGATGGAGTTCCGCATCAGGCTCCTTCTCGGTTGGAAGCCTGCTTCTCCCTCTCCCACTCCCCCTGCTTGTGTTCTCTCTGTCGCTGTCTGTCTGTCAAATAAATAAATAAAATCTTTAAAAAAAATAAAATGAATAAAATAAAATCAGATTAAAATATTTCCATAGAGAATTTTTCTTGGTGTTCTTCCTTAAACTTTCTCCTTAGTTTTGCATTTACCCCTCATCTTTACACTGATGGGTTTATGTTAATCTCAGATAAGATATTGATAATTTAATTAACATATAGACTGTTTTATTATTTCAAATAAGGTATGCATTTTTTTAGTAATGACTTAAAAGTTGCATGCTCAGGGCACTTGTGAAGTGTGTGTGCACACATACATGCACCATACTCATATTGCTTTTGGCAGCATTATGAACACATAGATGTACTAGAAATCATTTAAGTTAATGGCAATAATTGTATTGTACCAGCATTGCCTGTCCTTCAGTTTTCAAAAAGTTATTTTAACAAAGTTCATTCATTCTTTCAGTAATAGGATACTTATTTATTTAAGCCAAAAAAAAAAATCCCTTTTCAATACAATATTATTTTCCAAGATTTGATAGATGTTCTGTAGTCCTTCCATTTTTTGGTTTTTGCTTTGGATTTTTCTCTTTCTACTAAATGATAAAGAATAACTTTGGGAACCTTGTGTGGATTTCATTTCTTTGTTTTATGAAATAATGTGACGTTTTTAGATGTCAAACAAGTTACATGAACTTTGACCACATTAAGCCATTTAGGAAAAAAAATAGACCTTCTCTGGAAGTATCTATGATGGTATCCATTTTTATCTTAGGGACTTTTTCCCCCAATACTATGTTATATCATGACTGCATGAGCAACTGTTCTTACAAGTTTCTCACCCAAATGGTATAAAGTAGGCAATGCTTTAAAAGTAGGCTACAATGACTGTGCTATGAATATTTATATATTTTGACATTTAAGAAGAATATGCCTTCCATACTAACTCCTAGCAGTGTTTTAGTTGATATATTTCTAAAAATGGATCAATTCATTTATACTATGTCACTTAGAACTTAAGGGACACATAACCTACCTTTTCTCTGGCATAACATTCAGTTGTCTTATTTCTACTGCATGAATTATGCTTAGAAGCTGTGGAGTCACAAATGCTTTAATGCTTTCTGTTTCTGCATTTATTTATCCCTAGGTAGCCACATTCACAGAATTGAAAGGGATATCAAGAAATTTCAGAATCTATATGTAGAATGACATCTTAACTATATGAAATAGTCCTTCCTTTGTAGGATCTCCAGAAAAAGATAATCACCAAATTATTTTGGCAATTTGCTTGGATAACACCAAATATAGTATCAGAAAATTATATTTCTGATCTCGTGTAAATGTTCTCTCTGTAGTTTAAATATTTTCTCACATCTTTTGTGAATAATGGGATTCTTGTTCCCTTTCTTATAATCTATCCAAGAAAGAACAATGTTACCCATAGACCTTCTTTTCATTTCTGATGGTTGAAGCTGCCCTATTCTTTCAGTTATAAGGTTTGAATTTTGATGAAAATCAGAAATATTCCAAGAAAAATTAATAAGTTACATAATGATTTTAAAGTCTCTCAGACATTACTGTAAAGTTTGTGGATCTTAAATTTAACCAGTATATATTCATGCTTTTTAGTTCTTTAAAGTTCAAGACTGTATTGCCAGGGCTTTTATTGTTTTACTGAGGTAAAAATTATACAGTGTTAAATGCATGCATCTTAATGCACATATCATGAATTTTGAGAAATTAATATGCCTGTGTAACCACTGTTCCAGTGAAAATATCAAACATTACCATTATCACAGAAAGTTCCTCTATATTCATTTTCTGTCAACACTTACCTCTACAGGCAACCACTATTCTAATTTTGAACACCACAGATTAGTTTCCGTGGTTCTGAAGTTCATATAAATGGAATCATATTGTCTTTTTTTTTCTGTGCAAACTGTTTTATAGACTCATCCATGTTGTTTTATATATCACTAGTTCATTCTTTTTATTGCCAAATAGTATTCCATTGTGTAAATATACCAATTAATCCATTTTCCTATTGAAAGGAAAGTTTAAGTTCTACTTCAGTTCTAACTACTCCATATCCTCACCAATATGTGGTGGTGTCGATTTTTGAAAATTTAGACATTCCAATGGATATGGAGCAGTATATATTATGAGTTCAATTTTCATTAACCTAATGAATGATTTTGAATATAGTTTATAACAATTGCCTGTTCAACAGGCAGCAACCTCTTCGACCTCAGCCACAGCAACTTCTTCCTAGAAACATTGCCAAAGGCAAGGGAAGCAAGGGCAAAAATGAACTACTGGGACTTCATCAAGATAAAAAGCTTTTGGGGCACCTGGGTGGCTCAGTTGGTTAAGCGACTGCCTTCAGCTCAGGTCATGATCCTGGAGTCCTGGGATCGAGTCCCACATCGGGCTCCCTGCTCAGCAGGGAGTCTGCTTCTCCCTCTGACCCTCTTCCCTCTTGGGCTCTCTATCTCTCATTCTCTCTCTTTCAAATAAATAAATAAAATCTTAAAAAAAAAAGATAAAAAGCTTTTGCACAGCAAAGGAAACAGTCAACAAAACCAAAAGACAACCGACATAATGGGAGAAGCTATTTGCAAATGACACATCAGATAAAGGGCTAGTATCCAAATCTATAAAGAACTTCTCAACCTCAACACCCAAAGAACAAATAATCCAATCAAGAAATGGGCAGAAGACATGAACAGGCATTTCTGCAAAGAACACATCCAAATGGCCTACAGACCCATGAAAAAGTGCTCAACATGACTCGGCATCAGGGAAATACAAATCAAAACCTCAATGAGATTCCACCTCACGCTGGTCAGGATGGCTGAAATGAACAGTCAGGAAACAACAGATGTTGGCAAGGATGCGGAGAAAGGAGAACCCTCCTACATTGTTGGTGGGAATGCAAGCTGGTGCAACCCACTCTGGAAAACAGTATGGAGGGTCATCAAAAAGTTGAAAATAGGGCTACCCTACAACCCAGCAATTGCACTACTGGGGATTTACCCCTAAGGTACAAATGTAGTGATCCAAAGGGGCATGTGCACCCCAATGTTTATAGCAGCAATGTCCACAATAGCCAAACTATGGCAAGAGCCTAGATGTCCATTGACAGATGAATGGATAAAGATGTGGTGTGTGTACACACACACACACACACACACACACACACACACACACACACACAAATGGAATATTATGCAGCCATCAAAAAATGAAATCTTGCCTTTGCAATGACGTGGATGGAACTAGAGGTTATTATGCTAAGCAAAATAAGTCAATCAAAGAAAGACAAGTATATGATCTCACTGATATGTGGAATTTGAGAAACAAGGCAGAGGATCACACGGGAAGGGAGGGACAAATGAAACAAGGTGAAATCAGAGAGGGAGACAAACCGTAAGAGACTCTTAATCTTAGGAACAAACTGAGGATTGCTGGACTGGAGGGAGGTGGGAGGGATGGGGTGGTTGGGTGATGGACATTGGGGAGGGTATGTGCTATGGTGAGCAGTGTGAATGGTGTAAGACTGATGAATCACAGACCTGTACCCCTGAAACAAATAATACATTATATGTTAATAAAAAAAGATTGCCTGTTCAACTCTTTTGTCCATTATTTCAATGGGTTGTCTTTTTTAAAATCTATTTAATTTTGTAATCATTTATATATTCTGGACCCATGTTTTTATTAGATATATTATTGATAATAATTTCTTCCAGTGTGGCTCACCTATTTATTCACTTGTTGTTTCTGAGAAGCAGAAGTTGGTAATTTTATTGAAATTTATCATTTTTTAATGATTAGTGCTTTTTGTGTACAAAAAGACAAGGATTTGCACACCTCATGATCATAACTTTTTCTTCATTTTCAAAATTTCTTTGTTCAGTTATCTTTACACTCTATAAAAATTGGATCAGCTACCGATTTTAATCCCCCCCAAAAAACCAACCAAGTCCTGTGGGAATTTTTTATTAAGACTGAGGAAAATCTATAGACCTACTTGTGAACTATTAACATATTATAATATTGAGTCTTTTTATGCATAAATCTATAAACTTCTACTTAAAACCCAGTGGTCTCATTAAGTTTTGTAACCATTCATTAGATTTATTCCTAAATTTTTTTGATGATAGTATAAAGGAGTTTTTTAAAAAATATTTCATTTTTCAAACTTTTGTTAGTTTATAAAATACAATTGATTTTTTTTCTGATCTTATGCCCTGGACATTGCTAAATTAACTTTTTCAAAATTTGCATATTTTATAGAATTTTGTAGATGGGTAGTAATGTTTCGGTAATTACAGCTATGTTTTGTTATTTCTGATATTTTTAAAATTTATTTTTCTTGTTTTATTAAATGGACTGGAATTCTAATACAATGTTAAGTAGTTCTTTTTAAATCACGAGGGGGTGTTGATTGTGGTAAAATGGTTTTTATACATCTATTGAATTTATCATATTGCTTTTTTTCCCTTTATTCTGCCAGTAGACTGATTTACATTAATAGACTAATAAATGTTAACCTGATATTGCAATTCTTGAATAAGATCCACTGGATCATATGGTTATAATAATTTTTGTATATTGCTGAATACAATTTGATAAGATTTTGTTAAGAATTTTTGTCTGTGTTCATGAGGAATATTCATTAATTGTCTTCTCTTGTAAAGTATTTATGAGGCTTTGGATTCAAGGTTTGGATAGACTCATAAAACAAATTGGGGAGTTCTCTCCTCTGCCAGTTTCTGAAAGAAATTGGATAAGAACAATATTACTTACCCATAAATATTTAATAGAATTCACTAAAACAGTTTGTGTCTGAATTTACTTTTAGAGGAAGTTTTGTGTCATAATTCAGTGTTTAAATTGGCATAATGCTATGCCAATTCTCTCTCAATTTGTTTAAATTTTGGTATTTGTGTTCTTTAAATAATTTGTCCATTTGTCTAAGTTGTATTAATAAGCTTAACTACAATCTTATTAGTAGGATTGACAATAATGTCTCCTCCTATTTCCGATGTCAGTAAATTGTACTTTTTCCTCTTTGTTTTCTTATTCACTCTTTGTAGTTTATCACTTTTATTAATAACTTCAGAGAATCAACTTTGGCTTTGTTGAATTTTCTATATTATTTGTTTTCTATTTCATTTATTTCTGCAATTATAATTTCCTTTATTCTACTTACATTGTTTCAGTTTATTATCTTTTTTTCCAGCTTTAGGGAGGGCTATTAAAGTATATAGCATGGTGCCTATCATTAATAACACTGCAGTGTATACTTGAAATTTGATCTTATGTGTTCTTACCCCACACAAAAAAAGATACGGTAAAGATATGTGAGGTGATGAATGTGTTAATTAACTTGATTGTAGTAATTATTTTATAATGCATATATATATTACATCATTACATTGTACAGCTTAACCTTTCTTCTACTCTAGTATAAACATTTAAGCTAGACGATTACTTCAAATATTGCTTTCACTGCATACCACAAACCAATTTCCCTATTGTTATTCAAGAGAAAATATTTTCTAATCTCTCTTCTGATTTCTTCTTCAAACCATGAGTGATTTTGAAATGTATTGCTTAATTTCTAAACATTTAATTTTCCTAGACATTTTCTCATCAATCTCTAATTTATGCATGTTGAGTCAGAGATATCCTCTGTAATATTTCAGTATGTTGAAATTTATTTTATGGTGCAGCATAGGCTGTATCATAGTAAAATTCCATCTGTTCTTGAAATTCAGAATGTCTATCCTATAGTTATTAGTGCAGTATTCTATTAATGACAGTTGGGTAAAGTGGGTTGATGATGTTCAAATTTCTATTTCCTCTCTCTTGTCATATACTTTATATGATGTAAACCTACAGGTAAAATATATTAGTTTTTCTATAGAGTTTTATTTTAAAGAAATTAAGATGACAAATTTTATGTCTCTCATCTTTTCTTCCCATCATACTCTACTTCTTCCTATAGATCCAAGTTTCCATGCCTGACCATTTATTTCTTGTAGTGTATGTAGTTAAAATTGTGTGAAATTCCTTCACCTTTTTTACCTGAAAATATTTTATTTTAATCTCACATTAATTTTTTTATAAAATCTTATGTGGTTTCTTTGACTTTTTTATCTAGTTGAATTTTGAATTGTAAAATTTTGCAATAATTATCAAGCATTGGAATTATTTTCTTATATGTCTATTGCAGACATTTTCCAAAGTGAACAATAATGAAAAATTCAATGAACATAGCATTTTAATATTTAAATTTCAACTAATAGACACTTTAACTTTGACTAGTAGCCAATTGCAAATATTCTCTATCTGTTTAAAATAATAATGCAACGTTCCCAAACATTTGAAAGAGCTCTTAAATCTATTCAATTATAACTAAGCCACCCAGGACACAAATTCATTCAGTCTATGCAGGTACAAAATTTTTCAGAAGTCTATTGTATTTTAAACATACACGATAAACATAAATATTTTGCTATGATTCAAAGCAAGTTCATGCAGCATTTTAGGAGAATCATTGTATACATGATTCCCTCTTGCTTATGGCACAGAGGAATTGAACACAGCATATCTTTGTTATGACATATCTGTCTTTTCATGAAACCCTAAGGGGTATGATTTCTTACAAGTCACTTAACTCCAGGCATGACACACAAAAGCACAAAATCTACCAAATGTGTTGAGTAAAAATTTTTAAGCCCACTGGCAATGCCAGATTCTGTATTTACTTTTAAGATCTCCTTTGGTTTAACCTAATGCTTACAACATCAATTTCTTCTTACAACATCAATTTCTCTGCTTAGATAATGTACCTAGATGTCAATATAGTAGTGGAGAATTGTTCCTAAATAAGCTGCCTCCAGTAAAGTTTTCTCTTCCACTTGGACTCAAAAGACATGTCAGCTTCTTTTGCAGGGACAATATTTTATTGCATTACCTCAAGTAATGAATGTTATCTGCCTCATATTTCATTCTAGGTACTTTGTAAGTCGTCTTCTCAATTCTCTGGCTTTGTCTTACACATTCTGACCTTTCAGAACATTAGTTCTGTTATAGACTTAAATGTTTGTGTTTCCACAGAATTCATATGTTCAAAATCAAACCCAAATCTGATGGTATTAGGAGGTGTGTCTTTGTAAGATGATGACATATCACAATGATGTATCACCTCAGGCCTGTTAGAATAACTATCATCAAAAAGATGAGAGATAACAAGTGTTGGTGAGGATGTGAAGAAAGGGAGCCCTTGTGCACTGTTGGTGGGAATGTGAGAGTGGAGCCTTCAGAAATGGGGTCAGTGCCCTTACAAAAGAGACCCATAAGAGCTCTCTTTGCTGTTCTGCCATTTCTGCCATGTGAGGACACACTGAGAAAATGCCTATCTATGAAGCAGAAAGCGGACTCTCACCAGACACTAAACAGGCAGGTGCTTTGATCTTGGACTTCACAGCCTCCGGGACCATAGGGAGTAAACAGTTGTTGTTTAAGGCACCCAGTCTAAGGTATTTTGTTATAGCAGCCTAAGCAGCCTCAGACAGGGCCACTTTTCAGCTACTTGGCTTTGCTTGGATGTTTTATCCTTAGATTTAATGATCAAAGGAATGCACATTTTTATCATAATCTCATACATTTTTACCGTAGGTAACCAAATTTGCTAAAAACAATTTGTGGTGATGTGTCACACTGGACGCAAAATTCAGTTCAAAGTCTCTCTTGCTAACTTCTGGGAGATCCAGTCTTGGCCAGACAAAAATAAAGGCAGCTACTCGCATAAAACTGTGTTATGTTAGAGAAAAAACAACACTAAATTATATATTTTTAGATTTTTCCCTCCCTATCTATAAAGATAACTTTTGAAAAATGGCTACTGATAGATATGTTCAAGCAAATTAAATTGCTGACCTTTGATAGTCATTGATCACTGACTTTGTAAAGATTAGTGCATTTGGGTTTTATGTCTGGTTTAACATCAACTATTACTGAACTTAAAGATATTTTCATAAATCAAGGAGATGATTAATTATATAGTCTTCCCAGTATTATAAACAGGGACCTACCCAACCATCTTAAGCCTCGAACTCAGTATCCTAGGATATAATTATTAACTTTGACTAATATTTTGGCAAACTCCTTATGCACATTTTACGCTGTTTTCTGTTCTAGGGCTAGAGATCTCTGATTCTTAGTAGAACAGCAATTGCTGGAGGCCTGAAGAATAACAATAGCAATTCAGCTTAAATATCAGCAATGATCCCAAATAACTTTTTTTTTGAAGTGAGGGTATTGCTTTTATATATGGCTTTTAGTTTCTAACACGTTATTAAAATACAGTCTTCTAATTAAAATATTAATTACATTCTACATGAAAACTTAATTTTTTTCTTTTCACAAAATAGCACCTCAGTGTGTTTTTCCTGTCATTACACAATCACTGTTTGTAAACATGTCTCTAGTCATGTTCTGTCTTGAGCACCACACTTCACAATATAATCATGGGATGTGGTAAGAAGTATTGTTCTTTTTAAAAAGCATTCTCTGGTCCATTAGCTATGTATTAGAAAAGACCTATGTAGCATTCATGAAATATACAAAATATCTGATGGGAGAAAACATTTTCAAATCACATATCTGATAAGGGGTTGATATCCAAAATATATAAAGAACTCATACAACTCAATAGCAAAAAAACCCAATCCAATTAAAAAATGAGCAGAGAAAGTGAATAGACATTTTCTCAAGGAAGATGTACAGATGGCCAACAGATACATAAAAAGGGGCTCAAATTCACTAATCAGGGAAATAAAAATAACAACCACAATGACATACTCTTACACCTGTTAGATTGACTGTCATGAAAAAGATTAGAGGGAACAAATATTGGTGAGGATGTAAGAAGATGAGAATCCTTGTTTATGGCTGATGGGAATGTAAACTGGTGCAGTCACCATGGAAAACAATATGGAGTTTATTACTAAAAATTATTAAAAATTGAACTACCATATGATCAGACAATCCCACTTTTGGATATATAGCTAAAGGAAACAAAATCACTATCTTATTTTATTATTTTTTAAATGAATCATTGAACACTACATCAAAAACTAATGATGTACTATATGCTGGCTAATTGAACATAATAATAAAAAAATTTAAAAATCACTATCTTAAAGAGATATTTGCATTTCAATGCTCATTGCTGCATTATTTGTAATAGCCAAGACATGGAAGCAACTTAAGTATCCGTGGACAAATGGATAAAGAAACTGTGGTGGGGGTGTGTATCAGTATATTTGTGTGTATGTGTGTGTGTATAGCCATAAAAAGAGAAATCTTGTCATTTTTTACAGCATGGATAGGCTTTGAGGGCATTATGCTAAATGAAGTAAGTCACATAGAGAAGACAAATACTGTATGATCTTGAATATATGTGGAATCTTAAAAAAAAATAAACTCAGAGAAACAGAGAAAAGATCAGTGATTGCCTGAAGTGAGGGTTAGAGAGTAGAGAAATGGGTAAAAGTAGTCAAAAGGTACAAGCTTCCAGTTAGAAGATAATGTGGGGGATATAATGTACAGCATGGTGACTATAATTACCAATACTGTATTGTATATTTAAAAGTTTCTCGGACAGTAAATCTTAAAAGTTCTCATCATAAAAAAAATTGTAACTGTGTAAAGTGAAGATGTTAACTGAACTTATAATCACTTTTCAATATATACGTTAACTCATTATGTTGTGTACCTTAAAGTAGTGCAATGTTATATGTCAATTATATCTCAATAAAACTGGGAAGATGGAAAATTCCTATAACACTAGAGGACTATTTTCAAATATAAGACATTTTTCAATGTGTACTTTTAATTAATCTATTAATTTTCAACTATTTTAATTAGAATAGTGGGTTATTTTTAAAAATTTTATTCTTAAAAACATTTCTACTATGTGTATACTTTCAGTTTGTACTATGCACTGGAAACATTGATTATCCTACAACAAGCTGGTTAGCCTTAGAACAAAGTGGTTAGCAATAATTTAAAGCTCTGTCACTTCTATAAAGTTAATCTTGTACAATCTGCCACAGTTTCATATTAAAAAATCATATATGCAACTCTTGCAGGTGTTTGGGAAAAAGCAAGTGGCCAGATCTTGGAATGAAGTACTTTGAATCATCATTATATGTCCTTCCTCTTTTTCTTTTTTTATTCTTTGGGCCTGTGACCTTACCTTACCAGTATATTCAACTATGTTATGATGTGACAGGGCTACACCTCCTTCCTGTGTTCCATCTGATTTGAAATAAGTAGCCCTGAGGTGCTTGGTGGCTCATCAACTCCCATATATCTTGGTTGTCAGCTTGAAATGTAGGATTCTTAAATGACAATCACTTTAGAGAGACATCACCTACCTGATCCAGTGACTCCAATGGAATTACAATTTCAGTCACAACTAAAGCAGCTTATTGTTGTCACCTTACACTTGAGCAGCTTAATTTTTATCACTCAAAAATGTTAGCTCACTCTAAGCAGCTGAAGAAATGATTTCATAGTAATTAGTAGTTCTTTTTAGATACTATGTTTGCTAAGTGCATTTGTGATCAGTCCATTAATAATTTAACATATTTGGAATGTTTCTGTACTGGTTAGATTTTACTAAAAACAACAACAACAAAATCTTCTCAGTAATATATGAGGACAGTGTGGTTGCAAGGCAAAGGATAAAACTTTTTTTTTTCAAATTTCCTCTTATAATTTTTTTTCTGTGGTATCAGATTCTCAATAATGTAATATTATTGAAAATTTTATTTGTGATCTTATTATTTGGTGTCTTAGAACTATCTTTTCTAAACTGTACCCAAGAAATGATTAAATATCATCTGAGAACATTAACTTTGAAAATAAAATGCACCATGTAAAAGTTATGAATAATTCTTTAACATTTTTTACTTGGAAAATAACCTTGTATCTGCCCCACTAGCAGCAAGTTCCTACCTCATTTCTAAGTAACTGATTTCCTTTCAAAAGATCATGTCATAAAAGTTGTAGTAGAAATTTATCAAAATTATCTCAATTCTCAGGTATGATAAAATTTCTTAACAAAATATAAAGTAATAATGAATTTGCGTTTCTCATGAACTGATCTAAAATTTTATCTGAGATGCTGACTAGGAAGTAAAAAGTGAATTGAGCTAAGAAAATATAATGATCACTATATGCATCTAAAACCCAGTTCGAGGGGAAGGATATTTATGATATATAATAAAATATTTGGGAAGTCACTGCAAAGAATATACAAATAATTTCCATACATAGATTTTCCTCATCTTATGTATATATGGAAATGTCTGATATAAATGGGAAATTTTATATAGCACAACAGAAGTGATTAAAAATTTGTATTAAATCATACTTATAATGAATTACTTTAAAATATGAATAATCGCTGTTAAGAAACCAGCCTTATTTGTTTATGGAATTAGTAAAATAGTTTAAATTAAAAATCTAAAGATATTTCTATTGGAAGTACTATTAAGATCAGTTTAAATATATTGAATGATTATGTTTTAATTCCACAATTGAGAAGAAAAGACCACTAATTCAGGCATGGGGAAAATTTCATTTAGTAAAATAAAAAGTTAAAATTCAAGTGAGTTTTTTAACTTGTAAAGAACATGAATTAGGAAATTTGAATGAACTTTCTTGGAATCATCAGGACAGCCCTTCTCCCAAGTAAAGAGTAGGAAATTTTCCTTGCAAAATGGACTTTTTTTTTCCAAATGGTTGTTTCCTGGTGATTGATCTTTTTCCATTAGTTTTTATTGGGTAACCTTTTTAACAAGGTATTACTATGTTGTGGTTGTTAACTACTTAGAGTTTTTACCATGATAATTATTTCTTTCAAGGTTTATATGAATATCAATTCCAAATTTTGTAGTTAGGAGGTGAAAAAGTTAAAACCAACTTTAACATGTAATTTTATAACCTCAACTTTTGGAGTATATCCAACTAGTGATTTGACTACAATCACATTCATCCCTCTGGCCATTCACACCACTTTTTCCCCATTAGAACACAACTGCTTTCCCTTGAGAATATCCAAATTTACGCTCCTTGATCTTTTCAACAACTCTTGTGCTCTAAGATAGTGAAATACAAAGTTGTACATATTAACACCTGGGCAGGTGAGTTCATTTCCTATCTGCTGAAATCACTGAAATAGATTTGGTGCTATCTTGGAAGTACACTTAAGGCAATTTCCTAATATGGAAGCACTCAGTTATAAATCTAAATCAAATCAAACACTGAAATAAACAAAATTCTGAAGATGTAATTTAGTATGATGTCCATTTTAAAAAAAGAGATGCTTGAAGATGAAAGATCTGTTGTTCACTTTTATTTTCACTAAATTAGTGCTATTTTCCATTTTTGAAACCAATGGTCACTTTCAGTTTATCCCAGAAGTTTAGATTATCATGAACATTTGACAATTTGTAATTGAATGCTTACAGGCTAGAGGTTTTGCTCTTTCATTTGATGGATTGTGTCATGCTGGAGCCTGGCAGTACATTTTTTTTTTTAAAGATTTTTACTTATTTATTTGACAGAGAGAGACACAGTGAGAGAGGGAACACAAGCAAGGGGAGAGGGAAAGGGAGAAGCAGGCTTCCCGAGGAGCAGGGAGCCCGATGTGGGGCTCGATCCCAGGAGCCCGGGATCATGATCTGAGCCGAAGGCAGACGCCTAACGACTGAGCCACCCAGGCGCCCCTGGCAGTACATTTTATTTGACCTTTCTCCTTAACTCCATTCATCTTAAATCCTTGTCACATGAGTGATGGGCCATCATGATGTGATGGAAGACAAAACTTCAAAAAGATGCATCACCTTGTCAGATAAATGCAGATCAGAAATCCTTTTTTTAAAAATGTTGTGAGTTAGAGGACAACTTAGGCTAAATTAGGTTGTAATATTGAAAAGTAGAATACACTTTCGAGATCAAAGATTACTGCTGGAATAACTCTAGTAAAATTTATAAAGGAAAATCAGAATGATTTTTATGATCTTTCCTGTAAAATGAGAAATGTGCAAGACACAAAATTTGCCTGAGAAGGTATTAGTGAAAGAAAACCATTTAATTAGGGGTGTACACACACACACAAACACACACACACACACACACACACACACACACACACCCCTTGTTAAACTTTAGGCATTTATTTAAAAAAAAAACCTTTTTTTTTTAAAGATTTTATTTATTTATTTGACACAGAGAGACACAGTGAGAGAGGGAACACAAGCAAGGGGGAATGGGAGAGGGAGAAGCAGGCTTCCTGCTGAGCAGGGAGCCCAATGCAGGGCTCAATCCCAGGATCCCAGGATCATGACCTGAGCTGAAGGCAGACGCTTAACAACTGAGCCACCCAGGCGCCCAAAAAACACCTTTCTTTATAGGGACATATACAAAGCTTAATTCATTCAGGGCCCCTGATACTGCTAAGAATTTTGATACAACTGAAGATGGGCAGTTTTATATCTTTTGAGCAGAAATCAACTCTCTCCTCACAGAATAGACATTACTCAAGTGAAGAAAGGGGTAGATTTCCTCATCTTATGTAGGTCATTCATCTCACATCCAAGGCTTTTTATTACAAAGTCCTGAAAGATTCTCTGCTTTGTGTGTTTATACCACCAGACAGAGGCCATTCATATTGTAAATCAATGAACTAGTTGGCAGGATCAGCAGTGATTTAGTGGTGGAATATGAGCCCAGAGTAAAGACATTGACCTGACACATTTTTATCCCATCCCATGTGAATAAATTTCTTCTATCCATGGAAGAACAGTAAAATATGAGACACAAGATAATCACAGCATAGAAATACTATTGTCCTGGAACAGAAATGGAGAGATGTAAAGAGACCTGAGTCCTCTTTGCTACAAGACACTGGAATCTGATAAAATGGTGAAAAAAAGAGTGTACAACTCTACACACATATAGACATATATTTTCTTTTTTCATTCATCTACTTCATATACATGACTTCTAAGTCATGTGCTGTGTATTTTTTGAATAATAAAGCAACCATAAAAGACAACTAAAAATAATCTACAAAATTTTACATATATGAATTTAAAAAAACATGTACTCTGGGGGCACCTGGGTGGCTCAAACTCTTGATTTCATCTCAGGTCATGATCTCAGGGTCACGAGATTGAGCCCCACATGGGGCTCCAGGCTCAGCATGGAGTCTGCTTGTGATTCTCTCTCTCTCCCTCTGCCCCTCCCCCTCTCTCCCCTCAAGGCGCACATGCTCTCTTGCTCAAATAAATAAATACATCTTAAAATAAATAAAAATACATATACTCTGAAGCAATTAATGTATTTTTATTTCCTCTCTATGATAGTTGTATCATCTATTTAATTTAGGTCATAAATTTTGCCCAATCCTTTATTCTTCGTAAGAATATAAAATCACTTAAAATCCAAGGTAAATTGATACAGCCATTATAGAAAACAGTATGGAGGTTACTCAAAAAATTAAACATAGAATTATCATATGGTTCAGCAATTCCATTCCTGGCTATATATCTGAAGGAAATGAAATCGCTATCTTGAAGAGATGTCTGCATTACATGTTCAATGCAAAATTATTCACAATAGCCAAGACATGGAAACAAATTAAGTTTGTTGAAATGAATAAAGAAAATGTGAACTATATACACAATGAAATATTTTCCACTGTAAAAATAAAAAAATTACAAAAAATGAAATTCTGCCACTTGTGATAACATGGGTGAACCTAGAGGATATTATGCTTAGTGAAATAAGCCAGACACAGAAAGACATTAACTCTATGATATAATTTATATTTGGAATCTAAAAAAGTCAAACTCATAGAAACAGAGAGTAGAATATTGGTTCAGGGGCTAGGGGGTGAGGAAATAGGAAGATATTGATCAAAGGGTACAACTTTTATTTATAAGATTAATAAATTCTGAGATCTAATCTACTTATGATGATTATAGGTGTTAATACTTTATGCTTAAAATTCGGAAAGATAGTAGATTTTAAGCATTGTCAACACAAAAAGGGAAAAATATGAGATGTATTTTGTGAGATAATAGATGTATTAATTAACTTGATTGTGGTAATTTCACTATATATATGTATATATTTTCATTGTATACCTTAAAAATCACATCATGCAACCTAAATATAAATAATTTTTATTTGTCAGTTATACCTCAAAAAAGCTGGAAAAAATTCAAAGTGGTATAAAAGAATGTTTTTTGGCAGTTTGTATTAGGACAGTTTTGTCTTGTTTTAGTAATTTCCCTTTCCTTTGCTATTAACTGTTCTTTTTCAAACAGTGTTTCTTGGTGTAAGTAAATTCCAGCAAGAAATGAAATTTTTATTCTGTTATTATTGTAGAATGTGTGCATCACCTGCAAAATCTGTTGTATTGTTATTCTCTATTTCCTTTCCAACTTAAGTACAATCGTGTGAATATTATGTATATTTAACTGGAAATTATTTTTCTCTAAATTCTCAAAGCTAAAGCTATCCCAGTAAGTACTTGCTTTCCATAAGCATATTTTTGTAATACTACAGTAGATTTGGAAGAGCATAACTTTCAAAATGCAAACTATTACTTCCAGAATATACCAGAAAAAAATATGGCAATAATGAAGTAAAGAAATATATTAACAAGTAAGTTTGAGGAAATGAAAAGATTATTTTTAAGGCTGACTTTTTGCATCAATAAATGCTTGTGCTCCACCCATGTTTACAAAATCCATCTGAACCCTACATCTTTCTATAACCATCCTGTGGCTCTGCTCCTATTTATAGCCAAACTACTTCAGAGTCACTACTTAAAATTCCAGTAATTCTGCTTTGTGTGTATGTTGTTGTTAGCATTAGCACACAGACTAGTGCATTATTGTGCAGACAAATACATAAAAATACATGTGCAATTTCAAGTATAATTTGAAATGAACCCTTGAGCTAACAAGTTTTTTGACCTAGTTAAGAAATAGAAAATTTGCCAGTATCCCCAAAGCCTTACATAGAGACTATAAACCACCTCCATCAACCGTATGAGTAACCACTCTCCTGCTTTTATGTTAATTATTTAATTGCTTTTGCTTTTTTAAAATCACTGTGTAAATTATTTAAAATTATTTTAATTTGACAGCTTTAGTAAAGTATATCAAAAAATTGAACAATATATATTTGCTTGTGTCATCCTCTTTCCTAAATACTACGTTTGTGTTTTTTATGCATTTTGCATATAATCACAATCCATTTTTGTTGCTCTAAAGTGCTTATTATAATTTATTTACTGATTTGGGTATTGAGGGACTTTTGGGTTGTTTTCAGCATTTGGTCGTGCAAGGCTGACATGAACACTCTTGTATGTATTTCTGGTGTTAACATATACACCATTTTCCTTAGGGAATCAGTCTAGGAGTGGAGTTGCTAGTCATAGGCTAAATGTATCTTCAACTTTTCTGATACCCTCTACCTGTTTTCCCAAGTCAATATACCAATTAAAATGCTACCAGAAGTTCTTGTTTCTCCACTTCTTCACCAACATTTTGTATTGACAGACTTCCCTCACCCCTCTCAAATTTGATGAATGTATAGCAGTATTTCTCTGTGGTTTTAATTAGAATTTTTCTATTTCTAATTAGGTTAAGTGTTATTTAATGTTTTTATTTATTGGCCATTTGTATTTTCTCTTTTGTAAACAGTTCATTCAAGTTGTTTGCCTTTATGGTAGTAGATTTTAGTTTTTGCCTTGTTGATCCTTAGGAGCTCTGTAAGTATTCTGGATGCTAAGATACTAGGTTAAATTTATGGCACATACTTTTTCCACTATAGGGCTACTATTTTAACTTGCTTTTAGTTTATTTTGATGATAAATATGTTCTAATGTTATTTTGATTAATCTTTTTGGGGAGGTTAGTGTTTTTTGTCTTTGTTTTAGAAGTCTTAACATATCCAGGAAACATGCAGACACTGTGTATGATATTATTTTCTAAATCCTTTACAGTGTTGTTCTGCAGTAATTCATTGAAAAATCCTGTCCTTTTCCACCAATATGCAGTTACACCCACATAAAATATCAATTATCCATGTATACATGAGTTTGTTTAAGGATTGTATTTCCTGCCTAGTTGACATTGATTTATCATTTTTTCACTATAACAGTGTTTTTATTACTATAGATTTATAATACATTTATTATCAGGTAAGTCAAGTCCCCCTAAACCATCCCATCCTTCTTCAAAATTTTCTTGGACAATCATACTGCATACATTTTTAAATTCATATTGATAGTTTAAAAATTCTGTTAATTTTTATGGACATGGCTTTGAATCTATAGGGAAAACTTGACATCATTAAAATATTGAATTTTGGATTTTTCCATTTATTTAGGCTTTTATAAATGTCTCTCAATAAAATTTTTATATGAAACTTCCATGCATTTAATAAATCTCTTTTGATATGGCTTTGGTTTCCTCTTCTCTACTAAAACGTCCTTTCCAGGTTCACTATCAGTAGTCAAAAAAAGGATCTGTTTTCAGTTTTCATCTTGCTTGACCTCTTAGCAATATTGAGAGTTAACTACTCCTTCCTGGATCCCTCTTTCCTTCTCTTCCATAACATGAACAATCCTAATTTTCTTTCTAGATATTTTTATTTTCAGTTTCCTTTGCCAGACCTTCTAAGGCCTCTCCCTTCTATCTATATTGTTTTTCTAGCTAATTTCTTCCTTTCCCATAGCTTTATATCTCCTCTGTTTACCAAAACTTGTAACTTAAAAAGTATTTTTTCCCAGACCTTTCTTACAGTAATCTTTCTAACAGGCTCTCCATATAGATGCATTAGAGTGATCCCAGTATTAACATTTCTCAAGCTGGACCCTTGATTCCTGATTGAAATAACTCTTAAAAAAGAAGAAAACAATATTTAAAAATTTCTCTTCTATCTCAATAAATTATACCAACATCTGCCAAATTTATAGAGTAGCTAAAAGAAGTCTTAGTATTTCATCTTTCTTAAAATATTTTATTATTTCCTGTTAATTTAGAAAATAAATCTAAATTCCTTGATAGGACTACAAGACTTGATTACCTGACTCCTATATCTCTTTCCATTTTTTAACCTCTTTCTCCACTCACTATTTTTCTCATTCCTTTTTCATTTTCTGTAACATGTTCTTTTCCCCATGACAAATTTTGAACATACTCTCAATTGTTTTCTCCCGTTAAGCCTCTCTTCTTTCTCTTCTAAAACTTCATTTATTATTCTGATTTCAGCTTAAATGCCACTCTCAAAAATACCTTCCATGACTACTCTGCACTACCTAAAACAGTACTAAAATCTACATGTTAAATTTTCTTGAAATCCTGGTGTGTATGCGTGTGTGTGTGTGCATGTGCATGTGTGCGTGTGTGTGTGTTTACTCTCTCTTGCATTATATTGTAAACTCATAGAGTTCATAGAATGATTATCACACGTGAGCTACTAACAACTGTGCTGTGGAATAAATGAATTGATCTGAGATGTAATAGAGTCACTGCTTAGCATTAAGAAGACATCTTTGAATAATTTCTCATCTTTTTTATAATGTATTCTTTTTAAAGATTGCTATTAATACAAGTCCTTATGTACAGAATCATACAAATCAATTCCAACTATGACCCTAAGGTCACTGGAGTAAAATATTGTTCTAGGCATTTAAATGGTAAATTTTTTCTTTATTAATTCATCACATAACTAAGGGAAGCATACTTTTAATGATGCGCTTACATGCCCAAATTGAAGCTCATAATTATAGACCTTACTAAATCCCTCAGTAGATTATATGTGTAGTGTATTTACGTTTTATATAACAGTTAGACCATAAAATTAATAGGAAAAAAGTTTATACCTAAGAGCATAAATCTGGGATTTTATTCTATGATGTAGTCTGAAATGCAGATACATAATTTAGTGGCTGGCCTTAGATATTACCCCACAGTAAATTTTTTGTCCTCTACCTCCTTTTTTATTTTCGATCTTTAGGTCATTATTTTACAACTCTTGTTCAGCATGCTGACTATTCTTAGGTTACCTATATACAGCCTTTCCTTTTGCATTTAAAATTGACTAATCCCACAAAACAAAGGACAACAATCTTTAGTTTCGTAACACTAAGACTGTTGCCATTTAAAGGAATTACTAAGTATATTTTTAAAAATCATGATTATGAATTGTTCAGATGAACTGAAGAATTAGGGAATGTACATTCTGATACCTTGATTTTACAAATAAATTATTTTTGGATTGATAAATTTTAATATGCTCAATATTTAAGTTTTCTAGTTTTACTTGTAATTTTGTTTCCATATTCTGTAGGTTCAGGAAAGATTTAAGAAGGATAAATTTTAGAAACACTTTCAGTGAAGTCCAAATTTAAATTATTTCTGTGCCCACTGAATAGCCTCAGAGATCTTATTGGATTAAATGAGAATACCATGTGTGACAGTAAAACAGAGTGGATTTGTCTGCTAGGGATTGCCGTTAACAAAATACCACAGATCAAGTGACTTAAACAACAGAGATATATTTTCTCACAGTGCTGGCAACTTTAGGCACTAGGAAGAACTTTCTTCCTGGTGTGCAGATGGTTACCTTCTCGCTGTGTCCTCACATGGTTTTTTGTTGGGAATTTACTCATGATGTTTCTTCTTCAATCCTATTGGTGTCCCTTATGACCTTGTTTAACCTTAATTGGCCCTTAAAGATTCTATCTCCAAATATAGGCACAATGGGGTTAGACTTCATATGGATTTTGTGGGAACACATTTCAGTCCATAAAACCAGGTATTCAAAATAGTGATAAACTCGTTTTTCATTATTATTGAAAATAACAAATAACTGATAATTTGTATTAAGTAGACAAGAAGGATTTTTTTCTGATATTTTCTAATGAAAACTAAAGCTGATTATGTAATACCACTGTAACTAATTGAGGATAGATGACATGTAATTACATCACACACACACACACACACACACACACACACACAACCTGCATACATATTTGGGAAACAAAACATTTGCAATTCAGACTCAATTTTCCCTACATCAGTGTTGGATCTAGAAATTTTCTATAGGCAAGAGTTAATGAAAGAATTCTGGCCTAGAGTATCTATGTGGTGAATGTGTATGGGAATGTGTATATATGTGTGTTATCTTTGTCCTTACTGAAGAAGTAGTCTAGGGAACTCACCTTAAAGCTGGGTTTTCTTAGCAAACTTACAGATTTTGCTTAAGTTTTATGTTTATTGGGAGGGAGACTGAATTTGGCTCACCCTCCAAAACATCTTAGGGCTTCTCCTGAACTAAATAATGTCAGCACATAAAGCAGCTAACTCAGTCTTAGCAAAACTTTTAAAGATATGTGAAGACTAGAAGCTATAGGATGTTTTGAAGTATACCAGCACTAATTGGAGAGGAAGGGAAGAGAAAAATTTAAACTACATTGAAAAAAAAATCAAGATATTTTCACATAAATCGCTCTGTGTCTGTGTACCTCAACAGATAAAGACTGTATGTTTGTGTGTGTGTGTGTGTTTTCTACTCTAACGTACTTATATGGTCAATCTGTACTATCAATTTTGTAGTAGATGATTGTTCTCCAACCATTAGCTTTTAATACCACAGCTGTCCTCAGTGTATGATAATCAAAGCTTCTAAGATTTTTATCTTGCGTGCTCAACAAAATTTTAATTTTTTACTACACAGCCCTCAGGATGTGCTATACAAGATATGCCATGATGTATAGCTAATTAAAATTATTAAAAATTCTATAGTGCCTACTTAGCAAACAATCATTTAATGGCAAATATGATAATACAGATAAAAATATAAGTGGTATGAGAATAGAAAGTGATGCATACATACATTGAGAAACATACATACACATGCACACATTTTGTGGCGGGGGAGTGGTGTGTGGATAATATGATTATGCCTGGTCACTAAAACAACATGGAAGGCAGACTGCTAAAAGTAGGAAAGATAACAAAGAAATCCAAAGACCAGAATAAATTATTTCTTTGTGTGCCTTTTAAAATTGTATATTGCTTTTCATAAGAATTTGTATTTTTTTCCTACCCCTGGCCCATCATACGAATTTCATTTCTTGGAAAGTTTACTCCCTTTTCCAATGTTTGATGTATCCATATTTAATGTAACTAAAATTTGGCTTTTTTTAGTTAATCCTGTCATGAAAAGTATACTTCACAATAATGTATTTCTTCTCAAATATCTCATTAATCATAAAATTAATCTTTCTTATTTTTTTTAAAGATTTTATTTATTTATTTGACAGAGAGAGACATAGCGAGAGCAGGAACACAAGCAGGGGGAGTGGAAGAGGGAGAAGCAGTCTTCCCGCTGAGCAGGGAGCTCAGTGCAGGGCTCCATCCCAGGATACTCGGATCATGACCTGAGCCAAAGGCAGACACTTAACGACTGAGCCACCCAGGCACCCCTTAATCTTTCTTATTATCTTTAAAGTTACCTTCGTCCTTTCAGATTCTGTAATCAGAGTGGTTCACATTGAATCCAGCCATTTGGAGAATTGAGAATGGTTAGTTATTTAACATGATCTTTTGAACTGAATGACACTCTTTTTAAGTTGAACACTACATTGAAGAATCTCAAATTTTTTATTACTAAAATGGATATAAGCGCATTAACCATTGTTTTGGAGGAAATCAGCTTATGTAAAGCAAATAAAGTCAATACGTGTTAAACAATATTGCTTTAAAAGCATACCAATATATTTGTTCTCAAAAAATTTGCCATGCTACATGTAAATCATTTCATGATTTTTAAGAAAACCCAAATCTTAAGAAGTAAAGAGGGCAGAATATTTTCTTTGTTCTTTAAATTTGAAAAGTAATACCAGAATGTTAATTTTTAATATTTTGTGTAGATTAAAATGTAACTTGTAAACTTTTTTGTTACACTAGGGTGACTTGTTTTGGGGGGATGGAAGAGGAGTGGGGAAAAGGAGCAAGAAAAAAGTAATACAAATTTTTAATAAAACAGTGCTGTTTTGCAGTGGTGGTAATGCAACTACATAATTTGTTTTCTTTACATGGCTCAAATAGTTCCATTACCACCGTGAATAAACCATTCACCATTGTGGTTAGAAAAGTTTACTTTAGCAATTTCCATGCTTAAGGCCTCTCACTAAACAATGATTCTGTGGTGGTGACTTTTTGGTGTGTCTAATTGTCCACAAAACTAAGCCTGAAACTGGCATTTCATGTCATTTAGAAACAAGTATTCAAAATAGAATAATAATAAAAGATTTATAAAGCTAGTTACTTAAGAAAAATAGGGATGTTTCAAATGTCAAAGAAGTTTCTTTCTAGACACACATACATATTAAAATATTGTGGTTAAAAATACAAAAAAAAACTAATAAAAATTATAAAACATATTGATTGGAAATAACATTTGTTGTCATAGATTTCTTTTTTAACAATCAGTTTTCATCAAATTTATTGTTTCAACATTTCTAATGTAGGCAAATGACACTAGCAAAACTTTTAAAATTTGTCTAATATTTTCTAAAATATTTACATATTCTTAACATAGCCAAGAAGTAATTGCCTTGTGTACGTATTTTGTAGAGGTACAACATTACCAAAGATCTCTGGTTTTCAAAACTTATGTATTTTTTCAAGGCAGAAAAAAAAAAGATTCTTATTGTAAGCCCATCTGGAAACTGGCGTGATTCTCAGGACAGCCTGAGTTTTAGCTGGCCTCTGAGAATATTTACAAAACCTAGTGAAATTTCATCATTACAGCTCCCAATGATTAAAGCCAACATATCCAATAAACCTCTATTGAACTTTGTGCTGAGGTTATGAGCATGATGCAGAGATAATTTGGAGGAGGGAAGGAATATTTCGCGAGTACATAATGAGTTTTTGGATAAAAGGAAAATGTGTGCTTATAAAATAATGGGACTGATTTTTCTTTCTAGTCTAATAAAACTAACAAACTGCTTATAAAATTATAATAAAAGAGTTTTCAGTATTTTAAGAATAGTCAACTCAATGAAGTAAGCATACATCTATTGTTGACAAGTGGACAATATACAATTGTCATTTTTGCTATGGTGATTGGTCAGTTAATTTCAGTAACATATAACCACATCTGGTACACAAATGCTAAAACTTACTGTCAGTACTATCTTAAATTTTTTATACCAATTCTTTATATAAACATATTTAATATTATAGTATTCCTTATGGAAAAGAATTACTAAACATTTTCTATTGAAATGAGAAGGTAACTCAGTCTAGTTACATGTCTTTATGCTCATTGAAACATGACAGAAAATATGATTTTCTATTTCCAGCTAAATCCTTCTGCATAAAAGGATTTTTTTAATCTAACTATATTATGTTTAATCGATTCTTTTAAGAATAATGAGGTTCATTATTAGTCTTCTCGGGAAACAAGCAAGTAGCTTTCAAGCAAATAAGTGAATTATCTGTAAAATTGTCATTGACAAGGAACCTATATTTTTATGCATGTAAGTAATGAAGGAATAAAAATGGAAATTGAAAAAGGTCTCATATAAGATTCTTTTAAACATCTGCATTTGGTCATTGTCTACTGTAAGACCCTTATCATACAATCATAACTACCTAAATTGTTTTGGCATAAATTCATTTTTTTCCTCATTTATTTGATTAAGTTAAGCTAGCTCCATCTATCCTACTATACAGTGAGACTTTTCTGGAAAACTGCTTCAGGACACCCAAATCTTGAACCTTCAGGAACAGAAGACTTCTTCCTTTTCTGAATAAAAGCTGTTTATATATGGTATTGGTACTCAAAACATTTGTTAGGGAAAATTATTCCCAAGTCCAACCTTCTAAATCAAATACATCTTACTCATTCCAGATTTCAGACACATTTCATACTGACCGTCCTGGCATTCATCTTTTCCTGACTTTCTGACACAGATTTGACCCTCAATAATCTAGTTAATCAGTTTTCTTTAAGATCCCAATCCTGATTGCCTCTTATTTTATCAAGTACCATACTATTTTAAGGCAAATTCTCCTTTACATCTGGTGAACTATGTGTTTAGTATTTTCAAATAAGGTTATTAACACCTGACTAGAGAAGCAGATTGATGAAAGAAAACAAAACATAACTTTGACAACAGAAAGCACAGAAGATTTTGGGACATGTATCATACTCAGTGGCATAGGAGAGTCTCAAAAAACACAATTTGGAGAAACAAAGGGAGTCAATGAAAATGAGTTAATATTTTCTGTGTACTTGGAAATGATAACAGAGAGAAAAGGTTTAGGATTCAGAAATTTGAACTGGAATGTAATAGGATATAACAAGGTAATGGAGTACTTGATAGCTAGGATAAAAAAGTAACAACAAAAAGCCCCCCCCCAAAAAAAAACTGAAAGGAAAAATCTACACAAGTCTTAGGGGGAAAAATAAAAGATTTTATTGACCTGTAATGATGGTATCATAAATGTAACATACTCTAATTTGGATAGATCTCTACCACAAGGCACAGGTGGTAATAAAATAACTAATTTTTATTGATCTTATTAAGACATAGTTCTACCGGCTTTGTTATCTTAATTCCCTTAATAGTCATAATAGACCTATAAGGTAAGAATTAATAATTCCCCATTTTTATTGATTTTAAAACTGAGGCTAATAACATGTCCAAGGTCAACAAGTTTATAAATGGCAGACCCAGGATTTGAACTTGGCAATTTGGAGTCAAAATAGCATTCTTAATGATTATCCTACCATATTCTCCTTTAACTGAGTGAGGAAGGCAAATTGAGTAACCCGGAGATTATCAGTGAAGTACAGGAAAGCTATAGCTGGAGGAGGCAGTATTTGATGGCAGTTCAAAAGAGGGTTAGCTACATGATCTCAGAAGTTACTTTTGAAATTAGGTAAACTTAAAATGCATGAAGAAAAAAAGAAGAGATAGAAAAGACTAAACAAAAGGTTCTAGGTTTCTAAAATTATCTTGCAAATAATAAATTCAATAAATTATATTAATAACATTATTTTGTTTTAATACATATTAGAACATAATAAGTCATTATTGAAAGAAGAAGATTTAAACTACCTCTATTTTGACCTCAGTCTGTGCTTTCTAATTGATTAAGTTCTTCTTTCCAGCTCATCTCTTAACTCGGGCAAAATCTCTTAACCCAGGAGGCAAAGCTGCCAAAACTACCCCCTTAAACAATAGAGACTACCCTGATGCAGTCCTGTGTGAATGACCCAAGACAATGAATGATCGACCTGACCTTAATGCCCACCTCCATGTACCCATCAACCTTTGATCCACATTTTTCTTTTGTAAACAAAGAAGTATTTTCAGCACTTTAGAGAATGTCTTTGAGATGTTAGTCCACTCTCTACCCAGTGTTGGCCTCACGGAAACAAATTCCTTTCTTGTTTCACCACCTCTAGTCTCTCTGCCTTTGGATTTTGTCAGCAGCAAGTGGCCTAACCTGGTCTCTTTGGGACCCCTGGAGCCAGGTGCTATTGTACCATTGGGGCCTGGTTTCATTATCTATGCAGTAATCACTTGAGAATTCTTTAAAAAAATAATAAAAAATTACAAAATATTTGTATAGTAACTTCAGAGGATATCAAATGGCCAGTAAAGACCTAAAGATCTATTCAACTTCACTGGTCACAAAGAAATGCAATTATACTTCTGGATACATGTCCAAAAATGTGTGTTTGTGTGCATGTATGTATGTTTGTGTGCATGTATGTTTCACCAAAAACACACTTACAAGGATAGCAAAACTCTTTGAATAGTCCAAACTGGAAATGACCCAACATTCCTCTACACTGGGATGAAGAGATAAACTGGTATAATCATACAATAAGTTTAATACAAAACTGAAAGTGAACAACATGAGTCTCACAAATATAATGTTGAATGAAAGAAGTCAGAAAAACTATACTACATGATTCCATTTACATTCAGCTTGAATAAAGTAAAAATTAATCTCTAGTGTTAGATGTCAGGATAGTTATTCTGTGAGTGGAAGCAGTGATGAAAAGAGCTTTATACATAGACTCTGGGGTACTGTTAAGACTTGATCTGCTTGCTGGCTACCCAACTCTATTCAATTTGTGAAGTCAGTAAGCTATGTACTTGTAACTTTTATGCATATGTTTTGTGACTATTTTATTTCAATTAAACATTTCCATAAAATTAAATTTCATAGATGGAATTAAATATAGTGAAATGTGTTCCTCAAGTGTGGTATAACATGAAATGGTATTTAAAAGGACATTGTTAATTTTTAGTAGTTTTATCAATAGAAGATACTCAATTATCTGTACCAGTTATATATATATATATATATATATGTACATACACATATATATCCATATCTATCTATCTAAATCCTCAGTCATTTATTTGATATAATTTAAGAAACAGTATGCATAATAGCATTATGATTATGGGCTGGGAACGAAAATCTTGGTGCTAAAACTTTTTGAAGTCATAGAGTTGTGCATACTTTTTAATGTTTCATTTCAAAATAGCATTCATCTAACTGATTATGAGAGAAAAAACATAGTTTTAGCCTTAAATGTTCAAAGCAAATAGCACATGGTTCCTTTCAGTACTTGGTGCTAAAATTAAAGAAATGATTCTTAAGCACTAATAGCATGAAAAAAATTGCCCTTAATATATATCCATTTGTTACATGGAGTAAGTCTTTGTTTAGGTAAAAAAAAATAAAATGAATGAGAAAGAAGCTTTCTGGAACTTGGCATAGTTTCTATATGATTTTTTGTGTATGTAACATATTTTGTGTATTCAACACTATTTTGAAAATCACCAAGGTTTTAGTTTACCAAGAATTTCTTGGAAAATAAGGTGAATGAATTTGGAAAGCTCCATTCTATTGTCTGAAAAGAAAAAGATACAAGATATTGGTTAAAGGAAAGGATTGAACCATAGTTTCATAAACTATTTGCTTTTTCCTTCTTCTGTCCCCATGAGCTGTTAGCCAAAAGGAGATCGTAGACCACCTTCTTGGTAGCATTGCCACCTAGAAATATGAAATAAATAAATGATATATATTTTACAATTATATATCATAATTGTTTTGTAGCAAATAAATAAATAGAATCCCAGTCAGAGATGAAGCAATTCTTCCCAGGATAAGGGAAACACATTATGAACCACAGCTGAAGGAAGCAGAATAATGGCCTTCCAAAGAAGTCCTTGTCCTGATCCCTCGGACTTGTATGTTCAATATATGGCAAGGGAAGTCAAACTTTTGGATTGACTAAAGGTTTCTAATTGCCAGATAAAGTGATTATTTCAGATTATCTGGGTGGGTCAAATGTAATCACAAGAGTCCTTAAAAACTGCAAAAGAAAGAAGATCAGAAAAAGACATGTGAGGACAAAAGGAATGTCCAAAGTGATGTGATATGAGAAGAACTTGAGTGGCAGTTGTTGGCTTTGAAGATGGAGAAGGAGGGCCAGAAGCCAAGGAATGTGGCTTGCTGCTTAGCTACTGGAAAAGTTAAGAAAAGGGATTCTTCCATAGACCCTTCAGAAGGGAACACAACCTTACCAACACCTTGATTTTAACCGCGTGAGTACTGCATTGGACTTGTAACCTACACAACTTGATACATTTGTGTTGTTTTAAGTTACTAAATGTGTGGTAATTTGTTATATCAGCAGCAGAAAATTAATACAGCTCTTATGGAGCTGTATTTTCCAAGCAGCAAAACAGGTATGCTGTTACAGTCAACTCCTCAAACTGCATGGGCATGGTCTGGGCACGAGAACAAGTGTTCAGCAGTTTGTACAAAGCTGGGTAAGGAATCTCAAACTTATTCCGGTTTATAAAATATAAAACATGCCTCCACAAGCACATTGGTTTTGGAAAGCAAAAGAATATACTTCACTGTGCACTGTGGGGGAACTGGCAGAACAAAGACTGGTTCCAACCAGAGCTCCTAATGCTGTCACTGAGGCCTGAAAAGCACCTGCTTACACATCATCTGCTTTAGTACCTCTGTCTCTGATTATTGGGCAATGTTTCAAATAGTACATTTTGTGCCAATCCAAAGCAGTTCTATCTGCATTCCCTGCAGATCAGCCTCTAAGAGCAGAAGGTCATTGTGGACTAGCAATAACTTAGCAGTACTTTAATGTGTGATCGAAGAAAAAAGATGGAGCTATGAAATGTGGTTTGAGCACATAATCAGCAATTAATTCTTGCTGATGTAAAGGAAAATGATGAATCAGGTAAAAGAAAAGGTTAAATTTCCCTTTTGCTGCTGCCTATAATTGTGTTCTCTCAGGATACAAATAAACAGGAAAAGCGTCAATCAGAGTCAAATATGTTAGAAAACTGCTGAAATTCAGTCTTGCCAAAGCTGGCATCAGATTGAGCTGTCTCTGGTACTCTTTGCCAACAGCCAAAGTGTAAGCCACAGAAGGAATAACTTCACACGGAGATCCTGAATCTGTAAAAATTGTTCATTCGTGAATTGGCAAGAAGTAGATGGAGGAGACAAAGTATATAGAATGAAACTCCAAGGTGGGAGTACATAATTGCTGAACTATAATTTTAATGAAAAAAATGTATAGATTTGTTCCCAAGGTCTATATACAAAATTCAAAAAAGAAGAATAAAAGTTTGGGTTCATTCATATGCAGTGTATGAATCACTTTCAAACAGAGGTATTAATTTTGCTACTAGAAGCCAGAGCATGACATGGTCATTGGATTAATTGGATCCTTACAAAATAGATCAGATTGCAAAGCTTGCCTCAGCAAATTTTTTCCCCTCATCTTTTGCAGTCAAACTAGGGATGCAGGGGTAGACTGAGATAAAATGTCTGAGTACAGTCTCTGCGAATCTAAATTTTTCCAAGTTCAAAACACTAGGGAAGTGAAAGTGACATTTATGTATTTTATAACTTATTTTCGCTGTCTCTGATTATTTCAGATTGAATGGAGTTATGGAAATATGGGACCTTCTGACATCTCATGACTGATGAACTATAGCTCTGATTTTTATGATGATTGATTTTATTTTTCAATTGTTTTGATTTCTGAAAATTTAAACACCCACTTAGCATGAGATTGATAATGGTTATTTGTCATGTAGAAAATCTGACTTAGATTTATGGAATTGCTTGACATATTTCAGACCTACTTATACAAGTGAATCCCTATTATTTTGTTCATATATGAATTTGCGATAAAACTAGAATATCTGCTATTAGATTAGAATTAGAAGGGTAAGTTCTTACTACTGGTGGCACAAATTCTGGTGACAAAAATACTGTAGTTTATTATATTACTCCCAGAAAAATATGTGTGTGTGTGTGTGTGCTATTCCCTTCAAAATAAGCTCCTCTAACAATATCAAATTAATTCAAGAATGACTGCTCTGAGAGGATGAACCACTATCAGATCCTCAAATAAATTTTTAAACAATCATTGTGTGTGATTTAAAAAAAAAAAGGAGAGTTCGTTCTTGGTCCCAGCTGGCTAGCAGGCATTTATTATCTATAATACTTATACATGTCACTGTGAGTTCATCATATCTAAGAGGTTTTTCACTTTCACTTGAAATAATCATGGAAATTTTGAGTTGGAACTGACCTAAGACATAACCTTGCCTAACTATCCACCCAAAGTAGAAATTATCAATGTTAGTATCTCTGACAAGTAGTTATCCATTCTAGATCTCAGATACTGTAAGTGACAAGAAACTCAGTGCTCTTTGAGTCAGGTCACTTCATTGTTGAATAGATCAGTTTTCTAAAAATATTGTCTTAGAAGTAATTAGCATCTTCTTAATACATATATTTTGGCTCTTTATCCAGTCTCTGCAGCTCTAACACTAATTTTAGCTGCTCCCATCTTTCTATCACCTTTGTCTCAACATTCTATTACCTTTATTTATATCTTTGCTCTTTTGACATGTTCTCCATGTTGTTGACCATGTTTTGGATACATGCTGTCTTTTTACCATATTCTTAAAACTTTGACTTGAAAACAGTATTGGGTTTTTCTAGTGTAGCCTTCAGGGTGAGATATTGGCTGTCAGTCTTTTGAAGAGTATTATTTCATTAAACACGGTGTTTTTATTATTATTTAAATAGTCTTGTCTTCTTGGGCCTCAAAATAGACTTTCAGTTTATTTCATCTTATTCTGTCTGAATCTATTCAACCACGCAGCTATCTAACTACCAAACCCCCTCCACTCCCTCCATTCACACATTATTTGCATTTTTTAACATAAATGCAGTACTTTGCATATTCCAAATGCCAGAGTATATTATTGTATTTTTTAATTATTATTGTTTCATGTAATGTAGTGGTAGTTATCTTCATCCAAGTCATGCATTAAAAAGAAAAAAAGTTTGATAGGAATGACACCAAAGATTTTATGGCATATTATGAGAAGCCTCTTTCTATTGATCATCCTTAATATAGCCTTTCTTTGGTATGATATATAAGTCCTCTTGACAGGTGAATGAAAGTTACCTGAGACAACCCATAATGTCATTAGAATTTCTAGACATTTTCTGATTACACATGTTCCCACTTGAGCTTCAATTCCCTTAAATACATGTTTGTTATACTGAAGGAAGTTTTATGTCCCATTATATGTCAGCATTATGCTAGCTGTTCTTACCATTTAGGGATAATGTACTGCATTATTTATTAGCATTTTGGGTAATTACCAACTTACCCTCAACTCTAGATTTCCTGCAACTATTATTTTAGATTAGCACAATTTTTAAAATTCATCTTTGGACATGGATACTTCTTCCATCTTTTTCAGATAGTATTTTCAAATATTGACTTTCTGTCAGACATATTGTTACCACTCTAGGTGTGTCTTCAGAATAAAAATTTACAAATCTTTAGAAATAGGGAAGTTATAATAAGTTATCATTTAATAAGTTATAATAAGTTACATAACATAATAAATGACTCTGGTGATTTATATTTTTAGAATCATTCTCCTTTCTTGATCCATATTTCTCTCATAGTTCTCAGAATTCAGAATGTCTCATCAAAGACTTTTTTTCTTAATGACACTGAAAAGTATATTCCAAATATCTAAGGTACACATATTGCTCCCCAAGTTATGTCCTTCAACCATTATCATCTAATTATGAGCTATCAACTTCTCTTAAGACTCCCAATTCCTTTTGGTTCAGAAATAAACTCACAGTAGCAATTTTCATTGCTTCTTATGACTTTCAAGAAATAAAATTTCAATAGATGACAATCTGTCACATGTTCCATGTGAGGAAGCTTATTCTTCCACAGATGTCTCTATCTTGACCCACTTGTTGCATCATTGCCAATTTTGCAGCCTATTTCAGAAGTTCACAACTAATACCGGCCACTTCATATAACCATTTAGTATGTATATACATGCATAATGGTGGTGTTTACTGTGTTATTTAATTTGCACAGTCAGCCATGGGTTTATAGCCTCAGTTTTCTGGATATTTATTCAGGTGTATATGTTTCTCCTATCTAATCCTTCTGTTAATTCTGCTTGTAAATAATAATGTATATAATTTCTTGTAAATAATATAATCAAGAGACCAATTTGCTGTATAAAAGAACCAAGAAGGTCAATTAAAAGTCTAAACAAATAGATACGAGGACAAGACACAATAGACTTATCAGTGATGTCATAGAGATGCTTGTGTGTAGCACTTTCAGATGATGGAGTGCCTCTTGATTCTATGGGAATTTTTCCTCAGTGGGATTTCTCTACCTTAGAAGTATAACTTCTTAAAGTACATTTTTTTATAGGAAAAGATTATACATACTTAATATTTGACTTTTGCTAAACTGGAGAATACATTGATGCAAATATTGCTACTACTTCCTTCATAAGTCCTAAACTCTACCTGGATACATATAGAAACAATAAAACAAGGCAGTATACGTGTGGTTAAATCCATGTGCAGTAAGCACAATGCTGTAGGAGTTATGAGAAAGGAATATCATATTTGCTATAAAGAAGGAATTTTTTATGTAGGTGTTATGGACTGAATTGTGTCCTCCCCAGATTCACACCTTGAAGCCCTAACTCCAAAAATGACTGTACTTGGAGACGGTATTAATTAAGGAGGTAATTAATGTTAAATAAGTCCTAAAGGTGGGGCACTATCCAATAGGACTAATATCCTCATAAAAAGAGGAAGAGATACAAGACAGTTTCTCTACACATGCAGAGAAAAGGCCATGTGAGGACACAGTGAGAAGTCTCCATTGTAAGTGCAGGGGAGAGTCTTCACCAGTGACCAACCCTGCTGGCACCTTAATCTTGGACTTTCAGCCTCCAGAACTGTGAGAAAATAAATTTCTGTTAAGTAACCCAGTCTGTGTTTTGTTATGGTAGCCTAAGCGAACTAAAACAGCAGGTAAATATTTTAATATCAAAATATTGAAAGAAGTCATCCAAACAATATGCGTTTTTCCTTTTTATTTATTTACTAGTATATTTGCAGTGTACCAGTCAGAATGACTTTTACTTGATAGTCAACAGTTATTTAGTCAATGTATGACTGTCTTAATTTCTCTCTTCCCTTATAGAATGACATAAGCTGATGGATAGACTTTCTAATGTTTTCAGATTCAGATCAAGTTGAGGGTTTGGACCATAAAGACCTGAGTAAACTGAGGGATGTTATAAATTGGTGACAAAGTTTGGCACTGCTCTCTAACACCAAATGCTCCTCCTTCAAAGTTGCTGCTACTATTTTCTCTTTAATATTAACTATTACTGAAAGAATTGAAGACTCTTAACCAGGAAGGAAAATATTGAGAAGTCAGGAATACTAAGGAAAATTCTAAAAATTAAAGAAAATATTCAAGAAAAAACTCTGAAATGTATCTTACTTTAAGATCCAAGAGATTGAATAGTAGGGACCTCCTTGATCTTGGGAGGCAAATTGGGTTGCAAAATAAAACTTGCTTTAATATTAGGGCAGAATACGGTAAAAAAAAAATCTGGAGCATCCTTCATAAAAACAGCCTTAAATAAAACATAGTGGGAGGAAAGCTGTGCTTATAATAACATTAATGTGACAAACTTTTTCTTCCCCTTAATTATGTTGTATATACAATGATTAATATAAAAGGAGGAAATATATGTTAATGAGAAATCTATTTTTGATAAGTAAGGAATTTTCTGTCATTATTAAAAATGGAATGTGATAATATGCATGGGAATAACTCCATAACTCTGAGCCTACAGAGACCTTCCATCACCATCACCCCGTGTTACAGCATAAATAACTGATGAACGGCATCATCACTACTACCTCATCATATCTCTGCTTCTGCTGACTCAATGCAGTGTGTTTCACTAGAGCATATGCTGTGACAGCGTGCCTCTCTACCACACAAGTCAAATAAACTGCTGGTTTTCATTCAAATGGTGTCAGATTATACTATGTCATTTAGAAAGCACTTACAATTTTTATACCTACAATGTTACATACATGTGAATCTGATGTCCTCATTATAATATTTATCTATCAGAATTGAACTGGTGAAAACATGGCATCTAAGAACTGAGAATGGCACACATATGCCCAAAGACTCTGAAAAGCACTTTACATGTATTATATTTTAATCCTCACAATAATCCTGTGAGGCCGGAACTAGGTTTTTCTCCAGTTTACAAATAGGGACACTGAGGGAAAGAATGGTGTAGTAACTTGTTTAAAGTTCCATGGGCAAGCCTCACATCTAGGTCTACCCTAAGTCCACGAACTTAACCAACATGGAAGACTATATCATAAAGGGGACAAATATTAAATATGCATGCATGGAAACATGTTTAATTAAAATTACCCAGGTCTCTGTAGGAACTGTTTCTACAGTCTAATAAACCCTAGTCCTACTACCTTAGATTAATGAGTTGGCTATCTGTGAGTACTTCCACACAGTTAGGATGTGATATAAGAATAAATACTTAAAAGAGTGAGCAATAATCATGATGAAACATACTGGGACCTTTGGAGAGAAGTGACCTTAGCTTATGAATTCAACCAGTTGGGTCAATATGTGGCATATGCTGTATGTTTTTTTTTCCTCTATAACACTTAAAGATGTTCTCATTCAAATATACCCTTCAGAAGTATATGATCTTACCAAGAATGCAAATGAGAAGCACATACTAAAAACACAAAACAAAACAAAACAAAATCCTAGGCTACCAAAGGAAATATGCTGAGGACATTATAATTATTTATGTCATGTATCTTTTTGTATGTGTGTGTGGCTATTTGTTTTAAAGACAAAACATTGTACTGGGGGTAGAAAGTGAATATATATTTAATTTCAATCTTGTTCTAATCTATGCATTTATCAAAAACTGAAAACAGGATTTAACCTTTATTCTCCTCTACAGAAAAGAATTACAAAACTGATAAAACAAGTTTGTAAGGGAATTGGAAAGAATTGAATGGTATACATTTATTAAATGCCAAAGATAACATTTTAAAGCAGTCTTGCTTTGGGTAAGGTAGGTGTAAAAACATCATGATAATAAAATAGAAGAACCAGAACCTAATTCTAGACAGCAGATTGTAGTAAATAACTAAATCGATTGTATCTCAATTTTGTTTCCATGAGGTACAAAATGCCTGAATCAGAGGACAGTTACTTTCCCAAACCTCAAAAATCTGAGAAAACAGTGTTTGAAAGTAAGAGTGAGAAATTGAAACCAGAATGCTGAGCTACATGAGAAGATGCTTGTTCCCCTTCCTAACAATGACAGCAGACCTCTGGCAGGAGAGAAAAGTGGATTCTGAAGTCTCAGGATTCTAGTCTTTACATGTGAGGGCTTGAGCTACTCTCCACCTTCCTACTCTTGTTTTTGTTGTTGTTGTTGTTTGTTTGTTTATGTTATGTTAATCACCATACAGTACTTCATTAATTTTTGATGTAGTGTTCCATGATTCATTCATTGATCATTCATTCATCCTGTAACACCCAGTGCTCCATGCAGTACGTGCCCTCCTTAATACCCATCACCAGGCTAACCCATCCTCCCACCCCCCTCCCCTCTAGAACCCTCAGTTTGTTTCCCGGAGTGCATAGTCTCTCATGGTTTGTCTTCCCCTCTGATTTCCCCCCTTCATTTTTCCCTTCCTTCTCCTAATGTCCTCCATACTATTCCTTATGTTCCACAAATAAGTGAAACCATATGATAATTGTCTTTCTCTGCTTGACTTATTTCACTGAGCATAATCCCCTCCAGTTCCATCCTTGTCGACGCAAATGGTAGGTATTCATCCTTTCTGATGGCTGGGTAATATTCCTTTGTATTTATGGACCACATCTTCTTTATCCATTCATCTGGTGAAGGGCATCTTGCCTCCTTCCACAGTTTGGCTATTGTGGACATTGCTGCTATGAACATTCCTACTCTCCCCTAAGCTATAATTCTTTTCCTAGCCCTCTTTTCTTCTTCCTTGTCTTCCTTTCTCTTTCAATCCTCCACTCTCCTTTTCCTCATCAATATTAATCTAAGTTACTGCCAGGGACTTTTCCAGTTTTAAAAATATGTAGATGAATAAGATTCTTGAAGAACTCTAATTTTGGTGAAAATGAAAGAAAGGGTAATAGGAAGGGATCACTCATTTATGGAGAATCAACCTTACAGACCTCATTTTGTTTCATCATCACAATAAGATTGGTTCTATTTAACACATGCAGAGACTCACAGTTTTTAAAAGTTATCAAAGGATTGAAGATAAGTAAACAAATTATCTTTCAACTCAGAAAATAAAAGGAAATCAATAACTTTAATAGTGTACAGATGTTATTAATGAGGTACAGAAGAAAAAGACCCAGTGAAATATAGGTATGTATGTTGGGCACCAGGGAGGACTGAGTGGTCACAAAAGGTGATGGGAACCTGGATTTGAAGAACATTATGTTAAATTGATGGATAAAATGGGAAATGGAGATCTGTGCACAGCAAGCTATATTTGCAAAGGCACAGCACCATGAGAAAACATGGACTATTTGGTGGACTATAATTTATGACATATACCTACATCACAGGATACATGGTAGAATGGTAACCACAGAGCTTAAATAGAATTCAAGAACAAGATGAAGAAAGATCTGGTAAAATATGGGACTAAATTTAAGCTTTAACAAAGGCAGTGGTAATCCACATACAGATTTTTAGCATAGTAATTGCGCAATCAGATTGCACTTCTAAAATTTACTCAGAAATTGAGGAATGGAGAAAATAGGAGAGAAATGAAGATAAGTACTCAAGCATGGAAGTGTAAATGTTGGCAGCACTTTGAAAGATATTCTGGAGTGACTAATTTTGTACCCAACATAGCCCTTTTTAGAGTAATAGACAGACAGATGGCACTTACAAAACCTTGATGCATGGTGATTAGTCTCTACATTTATATATATACATATATATATATTTTAATGAGTAAGAGAGAATAGTTGGCATCTGTATATGATAGCAACACATTGCTTTTAGAATAACATACATTTTCAAAGGTTCTACTAGTAATGCAAAGCAGATTAATGCTTCGCCTGAATGTATTGCCAGTTGCATGTGCACCATACTTCTGTTTATATTCCATATACCTCCCATGTGAATCATGGTCTTTGTACCACACAGAAAAAAAAGTTCCACAAAGTAGATTTTAATGACATTAATTGTATTTTCTTTACATAGTAACTCTCTGCTGCAGATTGGTTTTCTTCAAGATTAATCTCAATTAAACAAACCTAAAGTAAAAAATAGTTATAATTCATTTACTAGGATATGTTTTACTGTCATTTAAGAGGGAAATTAATGTAGATTCATCTGTTTAACATCCTTAAAATATATCCCATGATCAAACACCACTTTCTATTTTGGTTCTTTGAAAGTTCTCAGTTATTAAGAATTGCTTTGTATATTAACCCAAGTTTTTTCAGTAGTTGCCTGAAGTTTTTCAGCCCCTGAGTGGGATCCTGGCTAAAGTCTGGTTGTTATTTTTATATCAATATGCGTCCTCACATTTCAAAGTGAAGTAGAGATTTGTAGGACCTTTAGTTTAAGAATAAATTTCATCCTATTTATTTATTTTATTTTCTCCTTGGTATTAGATTTTCCTAAATGCAAAACATCTTGTTTTGCATCATTGTATTTATGGCTGTTGTTTTCATTAACTTGCCCCATATTTATTTTTTGTTTGTTCTTTTTGTTTGTTTGTTTGTTTGTTTTCAAGTAGGCTCCATGCTTCCCCCACCCCCACCCCATGTGTGGAGCCCAACACAGGGCTTGAACTCACAACCCTGAGATCAAGACCTGGGCTGAGATCAAGACTTGGACACTTAACCAGCGGAGTCACCCAGGCACCGCTCCTCCCCCATAGTTTTTTAAAACATCTTTCAAATATGACTGTTAAAACAAGAGTCTATGCTCTTCTAAGCCTTGTATTCTTTGACCTACTTCCTAAATTTTGTTTTCTCATTTTGTTTCTCTATACTAAAACATGCTCAAAACAATCTATCTGTTCTAGTATTTGAATCATTTTCTTTCTTTCTTTCTTTCTTTCTTTCTTTCTTTCTTTCTTTCTTTCTTTCTTTCTTTCTTTCTTTCATATGCACCTTTAATTTTAAGTCCTTGTATTTTCTTTCAATATCATTGAATCACCTGCCTTTTGCCATTTTGGAATACACTACACAAAAGTTCCTCTCTATTGTATTTTCATCTATGCTTCAAGCCAAGTATGTTCATAATACAGTACATTTTTCTTGCTTTAAAACAAATAGCCAAACCTATAAAACAGGCCCTATTCTTATCCTCCAACACCAAGGTTATTGCAGTTTTCTATTCTAAGTTTAAAAAAAAAAAACCTCTAAGAAATACTGAACCCAGATATAAAGGTTACGGAGCACAGTATACACAGATGCTCAATAACTGTGTGTTTCTGGAGTTACACACTATAGAAAGTCAGAGGCTGAGAGGAATTGTGACTGAAATCTGTAAAGTATGACCAGTGTGAATAGGCAAAAATGCAGCCTTTCCTTTTTCGTGTTCTGCCAATGGATAAACTTACTGAGACAGAAAAATAACCATGTACTTCATTTGGTAATCAGTAAGAATTTTTGTTGAAAATATATTATGTGCAGAGCACTGTTCCAGATCCTTGGGGATATAAAGAGTTATAAAACACAGATCCTGCTTCTAAGTGTCTTTAATTTAGATGAAGAGTTAATATTTATATGATATATAAAATATATTTTTTGGATCCAGAAAAGAAGGCAGGAGAATATTTCACTTACTATGAAAAACAGGGTGATTGGAAGTTAAACTTTCTGATGAGTTCATGTGATGTTTCCACTTTTCTTTGCTCTGTCCAGTTTTCTACTCGAAAAACTTCAGACTTAGCCATGCCCAGACTCGGCTGGAATGTAGGGAAGGGAATTCCCCTAAACATATACACATGCACACCCATCTATACACACACAAGTACAACTATGATATCTTTCAATAAACTTAAACTAGATTTAAGTTTAATCACCTGGAGCAGTTCAATGGAGATAAATCAATTATAAACAATTCTATGAAATAGAATAAACAGCATTAAAACAGTTCCAATTTATATGAGCATAAGTTAAGAATGTCCATCTCTATATAGATATAGTAGAATAAGTAATTATAAACAAAATAAAATTAAAGATACTTTTTAAAAATATCTTTATGAAATTATTTAAAAAGGGTTTAATATAAAAATGAAATTATGAAATGGATTAACATGTTGGTAAATATTTAGAAGAGAGTACTGCTAAATATTCAGAATGCTCTGCTTGAAAAATATATGTAATAACCTTTGTGCTTTTGTTATAAAAGTCTTTACAAATAAAGAAAATGAGCATGTTACAGTATTTAATGAAAGAATGAGGAGCTCTGTAGTAAGATCTAAGTGGTTTTTTCTCTCTAGTTATCTATTTACCTACAACTATAATTTAGCTATCTATCCATCTATATATCTATATGTAAAGATAATGTCTTTATGGTAATCTGGGAAAGTATAACTTTGTGTAGTTTTTATTTTTTCTCTATTTTTTCCTTTATTTTCTAAACTTAAAAAAAAGATTATTTATTTTAGAGAGTGAAAGAGAGCATAGGAGCAGGGGAGAGGCTGAGGGAAACAGGGCAGGGGGTAGAGAGAGAGAAGCAGGATCCGCTCTGAGCATGGAGCCTGACACAGGGCTCAGTCTCAGGACCCTGAGATCATGACCTGAGCTGAAATCAAGATTTGGAGGCTCAACTGACTGAGCCACCCAGGAGGCCCTGTTTTCTAAACTTTGTACAAAAACGAGAAATTGGTTTCATTACAATAACCAGAAAAAAGAGTGGCAGGTTTGTGTTTAAATTTCCATAGTCTTCTAGAAAACTATTTGTGCCAAACTATTTTAAGAGACTTAAAATGAAGTAATGTTCTATAGGCTTTTATTTACTTTTGTGAATCTGTCCTAAAGAATCAGAGACATAATCAAAGATTATTCACACAAGTAAATTATTATCAGAATTACTTATAAGCATTTGGAAAGAATCTAATTGCAAAGAATTGGAAAATGCTTAAATATTGTTTGAAATAATCATGAGATCACATATTGTGCAACCTGTTAAATATTTAATGATTTGTTCACAATATAACATGAAAATAAGTAAATACAAATACTACGTACAATATAATATCAATATTCGTTCATACACAGACACACATTTAGGCCCACAAAGGATTTATATGTTCAGAGAATAGCACCAAAAAGAAATACATTAATAAGGAGTACTTTCAGTAGGATTTTTATTTTCTTTATGCTTTTTTATATTTTAAAATATCACAATGAAGTCCTATTGTTATTTATAATCAGTTAAAAGGATAAATGGTACAAAAATTTAAGGTAGGTGTCAATCTTTTTATTAGGTTTTATGGGAATGAATATAAGAAAAATGATAGGCATTTTCTCATTGTTCCTGACATGTAATTATGAAAGCAAGACAGAAGAAGTAGGAAAATGGAAATATGTAGTTAGTTCCCTGTGGGTGTGTGAATTTCTTAACTACTAGAAAATACACACTAAGCAGGCTTTTGTGGTTGGAAGACAGATTCATAATTTAAGAATGAGGATGTTGGAAGCTACTCAGAAGTCATTTGACTTCCAGCAGGACTATATGAACGCTAGTATTGTATTGTCTTGTGGCTGAAAGACTAGCCCGGAGGAAGTTATCCTGAGTAATTTCCATGTGCTCTGTTGATGTTGTGGCCTGCCAGAGAGTTTTCTGTAAGTACTGTCATGAGTCTTGAGTGCCAGCAGGCTCCCTGGCCTGATGCATGTTCCAAGATGCTAGATTCACAGATTAGACACACAGGGTACATACCAATTTTGATGAGCATCTCACTAATTATGCTCTCAACGTTATGTAACTACCAAGAAGTTTGAGAAAGAAAGAAAGAAAGTCCTGGTTGTTTCCCTAAATACACAAAGAACTTATGCTGATATGTTCTTAAATAATTTCCTGGGTTTTATAGTATAATTTTGAGATTTAACAAAGATAAGTGGATAGGAAAAGACAGGAAACAAGGATCACTACATTTTTTTCCATTTTTCCCAAGTAACAAAATAGATTCAATTTGGCTCTGAAGTATTATATATTTGAGTGAGAAATCACCATGTACTTCAAAAAGTCATTGACTAAAAAATCCTAAGAAATAGCTGAGATAAAATCCAGTCTTCTGATTTCTAGTTGTGTGACATTGTGAAGTTATTTAATCCCTTAGTTGCAGTTCCCTTTTCTATAAAACAAGAGTAATAAAATCTATTTCATAGGGCTGGTATGGACTTTAAATGAGACTGTTATTTTGGAAGTGCAAAGAAAACATTAAATACATATAGCACTGTTAATTCTCTACTGCCCTTTCTTTTTTTTTTAAGATTTTATTTATTCTACAGCCCCTTTTTTAAAAAGATTTTTATTCTACCTCCCTTTCTTTTTTTTTTTTTTGAAGATTTTATTTATTCTACCATCCATTCTTTAGTTAAGACCTGTGGTCAGTAATAGTGTAGAACTTTGTATCAGATGTATATGTGTTCAATTCCTAGAACAGCTGCTTATTAACCTGGTTGAAACATGGGTTTCAATTTTTTCATCTATAAAATGGAATAATATTATCTATATAAATAGGATGGTTGAAAGTTTTGATTAGAATATGGTGACATTTTAGACTCTATCATTTATTTGCTTGTAATTATCAACTGTTCCTAAAAATCAGATATTATTAGAAAGAGTGAATAAATTTCACAGGATCACACAAGTGTTAAGATGTAAAAGGCAGTACTTAACTTTCCATGCCTTTCTAACATCGAAATCTCTCTAGTTTTTTCATACTGTTACCTTTATGATTGTGGCACATAGAAATCATCCCAACTTATGGCTTCATTGCATTGGATAAGTTTCTCTGGACTTCTGTGCCATCATCTGTAAAATAGAAAGCTATATTAAGTCAATTCTTTGCAATTTGGATTCATTTGAGGTTATGGGTTATGCCAATCTTCTCAGGAGCAACTTTATGGGAAATTGAGGCAAACTAGAAGGTTCTATCTCTCCAGCTCCTTCAGAAAGACAAACTTTTCTATTATCTCTTTATTCTCTCATTTATATGCTTATGATTTCATTTGCACAAAAAATTCCATTGTTAAAAACAAGCTTGAGAACTGCCAGATTAGATATTCTCTATTTATTCTAAAATGTTTAATTCTAGGGGTGCCTGGGTGGCTCAATTAGTTGAGCATCCAACTCTTGATTTCAGCTCAGGTCAAAATCTTAGAGCTGTGAGATCAAGCCCCACCTTGGGCTCCACACTGGGCATAGAGCCTGCTTAAAATTCTCTCTCTTCCTTTCCCTCTGCCCCTCTGTTCACTCTCTCTTTCATTCTCTCTCTCTCTGTCTCAAAAATAAATAAATAAGTAAACGAACAAACAAACAATAAATGCTTGATTCTAATTAAATATCTTAAAGGGCCATGGATTAGTCAGAAGTTCAGCATAAGTAACAGATAAGTAAGCACATGAATACTTAACCCTAGAAATGTTTACCTGGAAGATACGCTGAATAAGAGTCAATGGATGAGGCAAATTTTGGGACAATTGCTTGTTCTGCTATATCTGATAAAAATTAAGTACTTGGATCAAAAAGCAAACATGAAGATTAATTAAACTATTTGAGCATGTCTAAGAGAGTAGTAGACAGCTTAATAAGTAAGTATATTAATAAATATATAGCAACCAAAAGAAGAGTTGGAATCAACCAATTAAAAAGCAGATATTCTGGGAACACCTACAAACCAAGCAAGGTGTGATAAAGCATGAAGAAGTATAATCACATATTCACCAAAGTCACTGATAAAACCTGTCCTGATCACTCATGGACAGATGATTGATGCAGCCAGAAGAGCAAGAAGGCACCTCTAGGGACCTTGAAGTTTACAGCTAGAATCTGAAGGCTGTAAACAAAGATATGGACATTTCATCCCATCTTCTGATTGATTCACTCATTCATTCAGTGATTCACTCAACATACATTTATTAAGGGTGATACAGTAAATGAGTAACTGGTAGAAAAGTTATTGAATAGTCAAATTGACTTTCTGTGACTATTATTTATAGTATCAAAATAATGTGTTCTCAGGAAAGGACAGAATTCATCTAAAATAGATTAAAGATAACATTTGGGGAAAGATTCAATAATGTAATGAGAGAAATTTAAAACAACATTATTGTGTGGGGGGGAATTGTACCTAGTAAATCAGTAAAACAAGATGCTGTGGGGAATAACCTGTTATTCTCTAGTCCTGTCCATCTTCCTTATTGCCACCCTAGCCATATTCTCTACCCTGGGGTTCTAAAATTGCCCTTCTAACTGGTCTCTGTGCTTCTATTCAACCCCTGACTATTCGTTTCTTACAAAACAACCAAAATGTTCTTTGTAAAACAAAAAGATTATGGGGTGCCTGAGTGGCTCAGTCGTTAAGCGTCTGCCTTCGGCTCAGGTCATGATCCCAGGGTCCTGGGATCAAGCCCCGCATCAGGCTCCCTGCTCCGCGGGAAGCCTGCTTCTCCCTCTCCCACTCCCCCTGCTTGTGTTCCCTCTCTCACTATCTCTCTGTCAAATAAATAAATAAAATCTTTTTTTAAAAAAAGATTGTATCTTGCCCATATGGTAAGCTTCCAATGGCAAACTATACTACAGGGATCCTCTATGTACAGGCCCTGCTCACTCTCATTTTGTGCCACTGACCTCTGTCCATAAATACTGACCCATGCATGGACTTTGGTCTATTTCTCAAACACCTCAAGTCAATCCAGTCTTAAGGCTTTTGTACCACCTATTCAAGCTGAATTAATTCTCTTTCCTGTGACCTTTCTATGGGAGAGTTCATTCTATGGAGAACTAATTCTAACCTAAGCTTACATGTAATTTTCTCAGAATGTTTTGCTGACCATCAGATCCGAACTAGTTCCTCAGACACTTACTATTTCATCACTCTAACTCCCTACTGGCCCTGTGAAATTATAGTCTGTATCTTCATTCATTCATCACTATATTCTCTACGTCTAGCTGTTATCTGACAGATGCTTAATATCTACTGAGGTGTGTAAATGAATGTATATTACTACAAAAAAGCCAATTATCAAGGTTATTTCCAATCCAAAATAATAGAAGAGTGTCAGAAGCAATTCTATAGCTTAAGATTATTATTATTATAGGTGCTTGGAATATGTAAAATAAGCAATGCTTATCTAAAATTTTCACCTAAACAATGTTTTCTCACAATTGTTACCAAGACTTGATGAGATAGTGCTTTTGTCTGAGAAACATCAGTGAAAGAACACTTCACATTAGAAAGAGATCTAATACAGAGGAAAGGAAAGGAGAATATTCAATACTCATATGAATATGAGTACTTTTTCATTTAATCATAAAAACAACCCGGGAATATTTTTTTTAATATTTTTATCCCTGTTTATCAAATACTGGAACTGAGACCCAAAGAAAACAAAGGGCAAGCCTGATGACATAGAGCTAATGGTGAAGGTATTATTTAACTCATGTTCATCTATTTTAAAATGGTTTCCCATCAGGCCAGATGAGAAACATCCTTGAAAATGTATTTTAAAAGCAACAAACCACTTCCTTACAATCAAGATCTTATATGGAAGCCTAATATGTAAAACAAACCGAAAATAACAACAACAAAATACTCTTCCTTTTGTATGGATTTCACTGAGAGCTGAATTTCCTTTTCAGAGCACCTCATACACAACGCTTCTCGGCCTTTTGGCTAAGATCAAGTGCAGAGCACCTCACATGTTTCCGGTTTATATTTTCATATGTTCAAGCAGGTTTAGTCAAATCTAAAAGGCTTAGATGTCAGTGTGTCTTCTAAAAGTCACTCCATCTACATGGGCTCTGTACATTTCTCTGTTGATTTCATTGACTTCTCTGAAATTTATTTAGAGGAAGAACATAGGGACAAGGATATTGTTGAGAAGAGATTTGTTTTTTTTTTTTTTTTTTTTTAGTTAAAAATATTTTAAGAGGAGATTTGTTTTAAAGCCGTATTTGTTGTTTTACTTGGACTAGATGTTCATTCGGAATACTTTTACGTGGGCGAGTGGAGGTGGTGCTACGCGACTACTGATTAATTTTATAGATAATTTCCAACTTACTTTATAATTTTAAAGTTATTACAACCTCCAAATACTGAGTAGTGAAAAAGACACATAGATACATACACACATACATGAATACATACATGCGTACATGGACCGATAGTCCGTTCTTCTTTCCTCAATTTATGTTCCCCAATCATTACCATAATGTTTATTTTTTGGAATTCCCAATTATTGACTCAAATAGAAATTTTGAGACTGAGAAACATTTATCTCCTGAAACAACCAAGAAGAATGCTGGCTGCACAGTAGGTACCTGGTATGGGCAGCTCAAATGTGATGCACAAAATTAGGGTATAGTTGCCTGTTTTATGCCCTGATGGGAAATTAAGACGTTGGACCCCAGCAGGGACCTGCACGGTTGTACTGGTGGTGGAATGGCAGCTCGTATGGTCAGGTGCAAGGCCAAGTTGAATGTTCCCACTACTATGGCACTAAGCTTTGCCCATCCATAGCTGTCCTCCTCAGTGTGTGCAGGCCTTCCAGGCCTCATGATTCCCAAGTCATTGCTAGCCCTGAAGCTCCATTTCAGAACTGTCTCAGGAATCCACTATGTCACAGGCAGAAATCTCAAAGATTTCCATTTTCTTTGCCTCTACCCAGGGTTTATGTTTTTCCCAACAAACCCTCCAATTCCCCCCAAATGATTTGATTATAACCCTTTCTCCAACAAGAAGCTACCTACATTGTTTCCTAATAATAGTGCAAGCATCTAGGAAACTAACATTTGTTTCTTACATCTTAAAGATAACTTATCTCTCAATTGTGACCAAGGAAGAATTCCTGGCTTCCTTTTCACTTGAATATTGGGAAAAACATACTTTCTGGAGAGATATCACACTGCCCTTTTAATAAATTTTTCGTAGTGCCTATGAGATTAATTCTACTATAAATCACACCCCATCCCTAAATTCCTTCCTTGGAAGCTGGACAGGATTGACGTTGTTCATCTGGAGCTTCATGGTTCTGCTTTAAGGATAAGTCACCAAAAATGCTCACCCCACACACAGAACAGCATTTCAATAACTGTCAATGCTATTTTCTCCCAGGCACTTCAGAATACCTGGAAATGAGATTCATACCTAGCAACTTTTTCTTCCCTACACTTTTTTTTTTAAGATTTCTTTATTTATTTGACAGAGAGAGAGAGAGCGAGAGCAGGAACACAAGCAGGCGGAGTGGGAGAGGGAGAAGCAGGCTTCCCACCGAGCAGGGAGCCCGATGCGGGGCTCGATCCCAGGACCCTGGGATCATGACCTGAGCCGAAGGCAGACGTCTAACGACTGAGCCACCCAAGTGCCCTTTCCCCACTCTTGATAGGACTATAAATTGGTGCCGTTCATCCTTACACTTGGACAATTTTTTCCACAGTACTTCCAATTATAAATTATAAAAACTGATCATCCTTGTACCTTAGTCATTTTTTATTTCCTTATATTATTTTACTTTTTAAAATATTTTTAAATGCTTTATTACACTATTGCTGTATTTTATTATACTCTACTATTTTACCTTTACTTTTTCGCCTATTTTCTAACTCATGCACTGTATTAGAAAGTCATTGACAGTAGGAACTATTTATGCATCAATCATTGTACAGGGATGTATCCCAAATACCTTGAATATTTCAGCCCATAGAATCTCCTCAGATATAAATCACATAGGTCAGTCACTCTTTTATCTAAAAAGTGGTTAATTATTCAGTTGGAGAGTACCATACCATGTAATGAATAACTAATATTAAATCATAGGATGTTCAAAGAATATAATCAACAATATAAAATCATTTGAAAAGTCAATTGACCAGAAAGACATTTCCTTTTTTTTTTTTTATTTTTAAAAGAAAGAGTTTTATTTGAACCCAAGCTAGGACAGTTGCCCAGGATACACAATCCTCACAAAGAAGAGAGTGCTCTGGTGAAGGAACATTTGGTGTACTTTTAAAACGTTACAGTTAGACAAAGGATATTTCAGAAAGATGCAGACCTTATCTTAAGCTTCTAGTATATACAAAGCTATATAACTTTAAAAATTATGGGAACCAGGGAGGTTTTTTTTTTTTTCTTTGTGTTTGGGATGCTCCTTTTTGGTTATTTTTTTTTTAACATATAATGTATTATTTGTTTCAGAGGTACAGGTCTATGATTCAACAGTCTTACACAATGCACAGCGCTCACCATAGCACATACCCTCCCCAGTGTCTATCACCCAGCCACCCCATCCCTCCCACCCCCATCCACTCCAGCAACCCTCAGTTTGTTTCCTGAGATTAAGAATTCCTCATATCAGTGAGATCATATGATACTCGTCTTTCTCTGATTGACTTATTTTGCTTAGCATAATACCCTCTAGTTTTATCCACGTCGTTGCAAATGGCAAGATCTCATTTTTTTGATGGCTGCATAATATTCCATTGTATATATATACCACATCTTCTTTATCCATTCATCTGTTGATGGACATCTTGGCTTTTTCCATAATTTGGCTGTTGTGGACATTGCTGCTATAAACATTGGGGCGCATGTGCCCGTTCGGATCACTACATTTATATCTTTGAGGTAAAGACCCAGAAGTGCAATTGTGGGTCATAGGGTAGCTCTATTTTCAACTTTTTGATGAACCTCCATACTATTTTCCAGAGTGACTGCACCAGCTTGCATTCCCACCAACAGTGTAAGAAGGTTCCCCTTTCTCTGCATCCTCGCCAACATCTGTTATTTCCTGACTCGTTCATTTTAGCCATTCTGACTGGTGTGAGGTGGTATCTCACTGAGGTTTTGATTTGTATTTCCCTGATGCTGAGCGATGTTGAGCACTTTTTCATGTGTCTGTTGGCCATTTGGATGAAAGACATTTCCTCTTAATATTGAGTTTTGCTTCACTGATTTTCAATAGAGTCCTCTTTTGAAACCATTACAGGATACAAACCAGAACATCTATTTAAAAACTTCTATGCTATATTTTGCTTGTTCTAATATAAGTCTTTTGTAATTGTTACATTGTAACTATACCACAATCTTAACAATAAAAAAAAATCAGTGCTAGAAGGAAGTACAAGGAAAAGGTGAAATTGTCTGAAAGAAGGTTCTTCTCAGAATATACTAAATTGTCCTCAAGGTAGCTTTCAGCCTATGATGCACTATTTATTTCCAGTCAGGATTATTGAACCATTTGGTCAATGAATCCAGTATGTAGGCAGAGAAATATAGATCAGTTTTTCCCAAAGTTCTTTGACCATGAATCAGTTTTAATATTCTAGTAGTTTGAGACTATACCAGAAGTTTGTCAGATGTAACACCTACTAGGATTAAAAAGGTGGCAAAATATGACTTTGTAAATAAATTTACTGCTGAAATTATAAAAATATGGTCATATGCTTATTATATGAGAAAAAACAGAATTACATCATCTCATTTTATTAAAAGTATATATATATACATATATATACATATAACCATCTTATAAAAGTAACAAATTTATACTGAAATTACCTCATAAGAAACATGATATCATTAACTAGATCAGAAGTCAGCAAACATTTTTTTGATAAAGGGCCAGATGGTGACTATATTAGCCTTTTTGAGTTATGCAAGTCTCTATCATAACTACTCAACTCTACCACTGCAGCACAAAAGTAGCCATGCACAATATGTAAACAACGAGTGTAGCTGTGTTCTGATATAATTGTATTTACAAAAGCAAGAAACTGGCCTTTTTGGCCCAAAGACCATAGTGTGCCAACACATGGACCTAGATTATTAACTAGATTGTAGACAATGCAGTGGTTAGGTAGTATACGGTGTATCAGTGCAAGGAAATAACCAGAGCATTTGCTCAAGAGAGAACTGAGGGTGGATTCTTTGATGTGACATATATTTTTTAAAAGGCAGATTAAATACATAAAAGTTAGAAGAATTTTATAGGTATATGCTATATTTTACCTACAACTTAAAATATATTTTAGCTAAAAATTGTGGTACTATATAGCAGTCTGCAGCTTCTTCCTTCCCTCTGTCCCTCCTTTCTTTTCCCATTCTTTGCATTCATTTTCCTTTGCTTTCATTAACGACTTACAGAATGCAATTTTTTTCCAAACATAGTTCATGAAATATATTTTGCTTTAATTTCATACTTTTTTTTTCTTTTACATTTACTGGAGTGTTACTATATTGTGTGTGTGTGTATATATATATATCTTTATACACACATATGCCCATATATATGTATATATCCTTTGCGGCATATATATGTATATCTTCTTTCTTTTTTTTAAGATTTCATTTATTTATTTGAGAGAGAGAGAGAAGGAGACAGAAGCATGAGCTGGGGGGAGGGGAGGGGCAGAGGGAGAGGGAGAAGCAGACTCCCTGCTGAGCAGGGAACCAGACATGGGGCTTGATCATAGGACCCCAAGATCATGACCTGGGCTGAAGACAGATGCTTAACAGACTGAGCCACCCAGATGCCTATTTTCTTTCTTTAGAAAATAAAAATAGGGGCTTCTGGAATCACTGACTGGAAACTCATTTTCCCCAGAGTACTTTGTTTTTTCTGAATCATGGATACTTTTAATTCCAATAATTTTTCAAGCTGGAAAACTTCAAATCTGCTCCTCTTTAAATTCTCTCCCTACTCTCCCAGCCAGTGATTTGTGAAGCTTTCTCAATGATAGCTCTTATTTGCATCGATCAAAACTTTTCTTTTTATTCATCCCTAACTCTACCTGACTAATTCAGGCCCTCATTATTTGTGTTATGAACCACTGAAACAGCCTCTAAATTCTGTCTTCTAATTCTGATTTACCCTCATTCCACTCCAAACTGTATCCACAGCTACAAAGTCATTTTGTTACAGTACAGATCTGAACAAGTTAAGCCTTTTCATTAATACTTTAATGTCTCCCCAACTCCTTTAGGCAAAAGTCCAACTGTAGTCACCATTATATACACAATATATTGTTTTATGTTACCAGGGTTTTTGCAGGCTATTTCTTGGGTCTCCACTGCCAAGTTCCAAAATCTTGCTTGTTTCTTGAATTTTTCAATATCTCTTCCAGGGAAATAACTACTTGTCATAAGTGAAGCAGCATAAAAGTTACCTTTTGTCTGAAATTGTACAAGGCATCATGAGGTCAGCACTTCCCTCTTCTATAAATATACAATACAATAAAAACAATGCAATATAGTAGCCTCCAAAAAAAGTTGTTATATTAGCTCATGAAGGAAAAGAATAATACTTTATTTATGCCACAATGCCCAACACAGTTCACTGACCACATTAAAGGATTTGGAGTGCAATGCATGTAGAAAACGCACCATCCATCAGAAACAACTAAAAATTTATTTTGTCCCAGTGCTATTGAAAAATTTCAGGAACTGAAGAGTAACACAATGGACACCAACTTTGACGTCAGACAGTCCCAAGTTTCTATATCTGGATCTATCTTTAATTTTGTGATAGTGATCAAACTACCCAGACTTGGTCTCATTTCCTAATCTGTAAAATGGGTATAATTAGTACCTACAGATTATACTTTCTGTTATACTAACAGACATATCTGTTAGTGTTCAATGAGTAATAGCAATTGTTATTATTACTAACAGGATTTCAAAAATTTCTCATTTATAGCCACTTAAGTACCCCTTCACTAAAATCTCTATTGAAGTCTACCTTAGGAGAAGTTCATCAGTAACACTGTGTTAAGAGCTTTATTTTATATTCAGAAGTTTATAAATGCCAACTAGATTTAGAACTTGGATCTAAATTTCTTTCCTCTTTCAACTGCTTGGATATGAAGATAGAGATTTCTTAACAAAATGTATAAATGTTTGAACTTCTCATATAGAAGAGTCATCTTTTAAACTCTTCAATTAAGGATTTAGATCATATAGATGCTTTTTCACATTGTTTTGAATATTCTTTATGTATTTATTCCTAATAACATAACAAACCTAAAAGAAGAATTATACCTTATACACACTAAAAGAGTTTCCTAATTAATACATTGAAAAAGGAATGACAAATAAAGTTGTAATAAAAATTTCATGGTGTACATATACGTTTCCTGATACACTTAAAAGAAGTTAAATCTATTTCTTAACTTTTTGTTGGTTGCCAATATTTTTTCTATTATTACTTAATTATTTTTGTTTCAAGATGTCTGCTTGATTGTATTTCCTTTTAAGGATAGTCTCATGAATGTTATTTATAATTTGACTATGAATAATTGTTCAAATATGTCATCCTTTGTATATTTCACTACTACAGAGAGTTTTTAGTTTAATAGTATAAAGTGGAATAGGGTGTCTCAATTCAATATGTATCTTGATTCTTTATGTATCATTTATTTCTTTCCTAAAATATTTATTGTGGTTTCATATGAAAATAGCCTATGGCCAGGAAGAGTATAAAGTTTTTATATGAATAAAATTGTCCTTTTCAGTCTACAAGTAAAAAGTATATGAAATGGAGAAAGAACAATATTTCAAGTAGTTATAAAAAAATCATCTTAATAAGCAGCTAAACTCAATGTTATACTAATTCTCTACTAATGCTTCTTCCTTCCTAAAGAATAATATAAATGCTTATTTAATCAAAAGTATACATTTAGTGTGCATTGTTTCCTAGTTTATATTATTTGAAAACTCCACATGGTTTTCAGTGATAACTAATCAGTGGGTAAACCTAAATGCTTACTTAAAGAATATGAAGTGTGATTCAAGCATTGTACTAGGTTCCATTCATCAACACTTTCTTCTCTAGAAGGTTACCATGGCATTTAGATTTTCATCATTAGTAATCTACCTTTTTTTTCCTTCAAAATGTATACCTAGATATAAGCCAGAGAGAAAAATCCACCTATAATACTGTTTTATCAGAGACTTGTCATACGCTGTTAATAAGACTAGAGGGGTTCTATAAAGAATATTGATAGTTTTAAGTCTGACAGAAGCTAAATTTATTTCCTCCTTACTTCAATTTTTTGCATTATAATTATCTAATAAAATTCTGTATGATTCACATTACAGTTAAAGTTTGCCTTATGAAATTTGTAGTTATTTATTTTGAATTACAACCTTATGTATTAATGCTCTATCACTGAAATGCTTAACTAAATTTTTTTAAAAGATTATAACAGTAGTTCATTGAACTGAGAAAATTATTCTATAGCTTTCCAGATAGGTTATATTATTGACATATTTAAAATGGTGATAACTAACTTTACACTCATTTTCAAGAAATTATATTTTCACAATCTTTTTTAAGTTTAAGCAGTTGAACAAGCTAACATAAAAGATGTCTTCTAAAAAGAGGTTTTATGTCTGCAGTCTACTAAAAAAAAATGATCTTTACTTCAATATAGATTAATTGCATTACCCCTAGGCCAAATGATATTTTCTCTCAAGGACAAGAGATTAGTTAGGGAGTCCAAGGTTCATTTTGTTAGCTAAATGAAAATAAATTGGTGACAACTTAGAGTTAGCATCTGAGAACTTACAGAGAATTACTCTAACTTGAAAGGGAGATTAAACATTCTATAAAGAAAGATATCTCTCTCAAAAATGCAAACCTGGCACCATTTCTATCAGTCATACTGTAAATCATTAGACACGCAGACACACACATACTTGATGTTCAGCATGTTCCAGTGTAGTGTTTAGGGCCTTATTACTTCTGATTTGTTTTGTATTCATTTGTTTACTTTAGGCTTATGCCTTTCTTGTCATTAAATTATTATATCAGCCCTGTTTATACATACATGCATATGTGTGTCTGAATGAAAGAGATCACATACTATGAAAAATCTCTCTGAGAATGTAATTAATACTAAATGGGAATTGAGACTCAAACTATTCCTAAATTGGTGTCTATTTGAATGCAATTCTATATAGACGAAAAAAATATATAAATGCAATAAACTTGCTCTTAAACAGGCTGAAGGAACATCCAGAGTAAGGACAGGTTTATGTGGGTTAGGGAGATGTTTCTGGGGAATATGGTGTATATAGAAGATTCAAGGAGTCATTTACATATGGTGAGTGAGGGAGAAATATCTGGAAGTAACATTAGAGATCTTTGAATCAACTAAAGAGAAAAGGCTTTCTCCGAGAGTCAATGAGAATCATTGAAAATGACTGAACAGAGAATAGGTATGAGCCAAATAGTGACTGAGGAAGATTTACATCACCCACACATACATAAAGGGTTCAAGTAGAATTTAGAGAAGCAAACCACATTGTTCTCCTTCAGCTTCAGTGTTTATGAAGAAAAAATAACCAGTAAATTGAGCTCAAATCTGCTCTACAATTCCACAAATATGAGTCAGGGAAGTATTTTTTTTTCATTGCTGAGCTCAAATATTCTCTTTTCTGACAGCATGAGGTTACTAAATTTTCTTTGGTATATGTATATGAATAAGGTTGGAATAGTGGATTCTAAAAGTAATTAATAGAATTTAACTTACTCACCATCAATCTTTATCTTATTCTCCATGAGAGGAGTTAGATAGATATAAACACAAAAGTAAGCTAGATTAGTTCTTCTGTTCAAAGGTAGAGTATTGGAATCAAGTTATGGTTGACTATAGAGCTAATTTTGCTACTAAGGTCGTGGTTAATAAATAATTATAGTTCTAAGTATAAAAGGAACGTCTAGAGAATGAAGCAGAATTGACATACCAAAGTTCAACAATGGGTCAAAAGTTTTGTGAGTTAGGCTGAGTAAATAAGTAATGGGGGGGAAATGGCTAGCTGCTTAAACAAAATAGAAGAGTCAGAATCAAGTGAAGAACAAAGGTAATTATTTTTTTTTCAAAACCAGCATCCAGATCCAACAAACCCAATCTATGTTGACATAACCTGAACTAAATAGTTATTGGTGCTTTGAGATCTCATATTGTGGAACCCCACAAATTAAGATGAGAATGCTGTAACATTTGAATTCAGTGAATGAAATGTATCAAGAGAAAAAGAAATACCACAAAATGTGCTAAGAAATTGCAGATTGTTCTCCCCAGAGAAAGCAAGTGTTATGAAAATCCTCTTTGGAAGCAAAAGAAAAGTCAAAGAAAGGGAAATTTTTTTATTATTATCTTTATCTGGGAATTTCATCAAATGCTTAGAATTTTGGGGTTTGTGGTTAACATGATTCATTGCTTGTGTCCATGCTCTGCCTAGATTTTCTTGAGTTGCCCTCTAATTTGTGCTTAAGAAATTATGGTCAGCAATTTTAATGGTTTTGAACCCAAGGAAGAGGAAAAGTCTTTTAAAAAAAATACCAGTTGTTCAGTCATATTTAGGCAATATTAAGAAACAATGCCGCAGAAAAGTTTGGTCATAAAATGTGTCCACATCCGATCACAGCCCCGTCTTCCTTTGTGTGTGCTCTAGTGACCTGTATCTAACTGGCATTGATGGGGTCTGTAAGAGCTAGCTACTCCTGGCAGACTATTCTTTAACTATGTACTTCTATCCCATAATTCTAAGAGCTCTTGAAATTCAATTTTCAATCTGTTTAAACATTTTTAAAGCTCTCAAATAGAATTTATTATTGAGGATGCCATGGAGTACTTATTGATACTGAGTAATTATAAAGCATTATAAGAATAATGCTGTTATGACCTGTGATTCAGATCTTCTTATACAAAGAAAACAATTTCATTATATTTTTTAAAAATTTTAGAAGTTGCTTCGGGAGCCGTGGGATTTGGTGCGGGCATGGCCAAGTCCAAGAACCACACCACGCACAACCAGTCATGAAAATGGCACAAAATGGCATCCAGAAACCCTGGTCACAAAGATATGAATTCTTAAGGGAATAGAGCCCAAGTTCCTATAGTGCAAGTTCCTTGCACTTTGCCAAGAAGCACAAAAAGGGCCTGAAGAAGATGTAGGCAAACAACGTGAAGGTATGAGTATACATGATGAGGCTATCGATGCCCTCATCAAGCCCAAGGAGGTCAAGCCTAAGATCCCAAAGGATGGAAGCTGCAAACTCAATCATCTTGCCTACATCCCTCACCCCAATCTCAGGAAACATTCTCATGCCCACATTGACAATGGTCTCAGGCTTTTCTGGCCAAAGACCAAGGCCGGGGTTCAAACCAAGGTCCTGGCTGCAACTGTGACTCAGGCTCCGGCTCCTGCTGTGGCTCAGGCTTTCAAAAGTGCCTAGACCCCAACAAAGGCCTCAGTGTAGGAGTTTCTTTCTGCCAGTATGAAGACGGAAGGATGGGTGTGACCTGTGGACTTCTGTCTACATGGGGCTGGTGTCCTCCTGTGTTATTTGTACAAATAAACCTGCAGCAGGATCCAAAAAAAAATTTTTTTTTTTACAATTTCTCACAATTTCTACCTCTGGGTAAAATTTTACGTGAGTTGTTTGAAAGAATAATTAACCATGTAAGTTCTGCATTGAACCATGTAAATATGAAGTGCCACCTATAAAACTAACTTGTAAAGAAGGATGGAAGCACAAGCTCAACCTGAGAAAAACAAAGCCTACTTATGTTCAGAAACAGTGCCTGAACATGGAGGAGAAATATTACTCCTGCACATCATCTTCTGTAAAGCCTAAGAAATATTAATAGTAATTCTGTGATTCCATAACTCGGTGATTACCAATCTAAAGAACAAATGAGAAAGTCCTATGTATGAGTTGGGAAAGTATCTGAGTTATAGAGAGAAATTAATTTAAAAAAGCTTTTCACTTAAAAGAACCTCATAAAAATGAAAAAAAAAATGCCTCTTTTGCATGGAATTTTATCAACGATTGATGTAGAAAGAACCAAGGCAACCATAGACTCAGAAAAGTCTCTTCTTTTTTTTTCTCCTCTTCTATTTCACCAGTTTGCCACGCCCACACAACTTTCCTCTGAAAGCCACTAGTTCTTGGTATTTATGAGTCTGTTTCTGTTTGTTTGTTTTTTAGATTCTACATATAAATGAAATTGTATAGTATTTGACTTTCCCTCTCTGACTCATTTTACTTAGCATAATACCTTCCTAGGTCCATCCTTGTTGTTGCAAATGACTAGATTTCATTATATTTTATGGCTGAGTAATATTTCATTACTATGATATCTATCTTATCTATCTATCTACCTATCTTATAGTCACATCTTCTTTATCTATTCATCTATCACTTGGGTTGTTTCCATATCCTAGCTGTTGTAAAAAATGTAAGAATGCTGTAATAAACACGGGTACATATATCTTTTCAAATTGGTTTTTTTGTTTTCTCTGGATAAATACCCAGTAATGAAATAATCAGATTGTGTGGTATTTCTATTTTTAATTTTTTGAAAAACCTCCATACTGATTTCTGTAGTGGCTGCACCAATTTACATTCCCACCAACAGTGCACAAGGATTCCCTTTACTCCACATCCTCACCAACACTTGTCATTTCTTGTGTTTTTCATACTAGTCATTCTAATTGGTGTGAAGCGATATCTCATTGTGGAAATCACTTTCTTTTCTAGTCATATGTCAGTTATATACACATATGTTCCATTCCACTAGAAAAGTAGTAGTTAAATCTAGCTGCACATTAGAAGTTCCTAGATTTTTAAGTACCCAAGCCCATGTTCACCCATGGAGAGTCTAATGTAATTGTTCGGGAATAGGATTCAGAGAGTGTTAATTTTCTAATAGCACCCTAAGTGATCCTAATGTTCAGAAAGTTGGGGGAATCATTGCATTAGAGGGGCTGGTGATTCTATTAGTTTATTCCACACTGAACACTGTGGTAATCTCTTTATTTGTATTATGTCATTTGATCTTTCTAGCATTCCTACACTGCAGAAATTACTCACCTCATTTTGCTGTTGAAACAAGCAGAAAATTTAAATGCATAATTTGCCAAAAGCAGCACAGCTTAGAAATGTTGAAGCAGACTCCAACTAAAGCTGTATGAATTTAAAGCCTGCATTCCTAAACATTCATATTATCTAATTTCTGCATCTAGGTTACAATAACAGAAGCAACCTTGGTTTTTTCCTCTCCCTTTTGCCCCAAAGGTACCATATGCTATGACTCAGGGTAATTGTCATTACTTCTTTGGAATTAGGTAATATGTGAAAAACCTGGAGGATAATGTAAAAACTTTTACCCTCCACCAGCATCTGGAGAATAGACATGTTTTATAAGTTGCAGAAGATACATAAGATTTTTCCTTAAATTATTAAAGTATATGAACATTGGAAATTTTGCTTTAAAAATTAGATTACAAGTTTCTCTTAGAAGTTATAAAATCTGTACAATTCTGAACCTAAATAGATGAAGGTCTATAGCTATAAATGATTTGTCCTTTCTCCTATTCGCCAAATTGCCTACAGACACCTATTGTCTCATATGCCAGTGCTTTCTCAAAGATTAATAATGTTCACACAATTAACCTGGGGTTCCTAGCAAAATGTAGATTCTAATTTGGTATGACTGGAGTGGAGGCAGTCTTGACTTTAATTATATCAATTAATTTTGTGTCTCCTATTATATAATCTTTATGCTTATGTAATCTCACATAAATGAATTCACTCCTGATTTTTGGATTAAAACAAAAATAGGGATTTATGATTTTTTACCTTCTTTTTCTAGAAAGTGATTTTCTTTCTATCACATGGAATTTAAGAAAGAATAAAAATACTTTATGGATTTAGAGCTTAGATTCTTCAGCACAAATTCCCACACATGACGTTAAGAGAGCCATTTGCTGCATACACACACAATGTGTTGCATTGCAAAGGAGAAGCCCAAAATGCAGAGAATTCTTTCAATCATTAAGCCTAAATTGATCCATCCCAGATTAGAGATTTAAGTCCACAGTTTCACAAGGTCTCCAGGGGTTACCCATTCAATTTCAACAAAAGGCCAGTTTCAAGGCAATAGTTGCTTTCCAATGGCGTACTTGGTAGCCAAGTCTGGGAAACAAATCCTAAACATCAAGGAGGCACCTTATTTTGCCAGAGATTCTAATTATTAAAATCCTCAGTCATAAAGACTCCTTGTTCAAAGTGGTCATTAGGATTGAGGGGTCCCCCAAATAATAGCACTTATCTACAGAAGCTCTCCCTGATCAGGAGAATCCCCTCTGCACTTATGGGATGGGGAGTAACAAGTATATAAAACATCAATACCAACTGAAAATATAGTAGTAGAAGCCACAAAAACAGTACACTGAACGGCCCAAAAGGTCACACCCACTGGTAATATTCTTTCTTCTCACTATAAACAATTCTCAAATGTCATTAGTTGAATCAGTGCCCCCTTTGCATATAAGCCTAGATAGGATGTTTACCTGGGTGAAGATATACAACAGTGCCATAAAAGTTTGAGTCCATTCCTTCCCAAAGTTTTCCAAGCCTAACTGGGTGTGTGCACATGGCCATTAGTGCTTCCAGGAGATAGGACATCAATCTTATTTCTATTCACCTTGTCTTCATAGCAGCTGCGTTGGGGCAAAAAGACTGGGAATGATCAGGTGCATGATGATAAAAACAGTTCTATTCCAGTAAGCAATACATATTTGTATTTGGGTTTAAGCAGTGTGACAATGGCAGATAGCTCAATCAAACAAAACTTTCATATTTTCTGTTCACTCCAAATCCAATATTGAGCACTATCTGTCTCAGCTTTGGATATGTCTGGATTTTATAGCTATAGCCACATTGCTTTCCGGCTGTTGTTCATGGGGTTATCTTCCTTGGCTGATTTGGGTTTGACTCAGAGTGGTACTTTTTATCAAATTCACATGAATCTGGGGATCTCTTACTCCCTTACTAAAACAAAATCTAAGTTCTTACCCAGTTTCAGTATAAGGGCTAAGGGAGTTTCCAAGGTGGGACAGATGATTCTAAGACTTTATGTAGATTTCTTTAAGCCAGTTTTTCATTCTCCCTTGGATTGCCTTCATCAGCATTGTAAACCCAATTTAGGGCAGTAGTAGCCCCAGATAATAGTCAATACTGCATCTGTGGTTTCTACAGAAAATGGTATGTCACAAGGAAATCTCCCTAAGAGAGTCAAAACTCTGTTTTAGCAGGCAGGATTCAGTTCAAAAAACAACGAGCTCTTTTACTGTTATTTTCAAATGGATCTAAATCTACCTTAATAGACCATAGAGGGCCAGAGATAGGTGTGTGGAACTCAGTCTTAAGACAGCACAGCTGTTGACATTCTTTGTTAATAAGGAATGAATGTCCTGCCACCCCCCACACCACTTATGCTTACCCTCCAAGTGAACCAACCATTGTTCTAAAGATTCACCTGATTCTACTCACAGCAGCTATAAATTTTCCTCTTCCAGATTTAGTATAGAAAAGCATCTCTGTAATTTTATCTGAAAGGAGTCAGAACCTTCTGCAGCTGATGAAATTTTTGGTTCTAGTTGTTATAATTGTGTAGGCCTTAGGCTGACCACCAGGTGAATCATTTGCTGAGCCCTGAGTTAGCATCAACCAGAGTATTGTCCTTGGAGCTATCTTTGAATCTACTTCTGGCCACTTGGCCTGTAGCCACCTTCCCAATTTTGGCTCCTAAGTAGGCAATAAAACGGAGGACCATTTATTGCCTGGCTGCGCATACTATTGGGTCAACATGGTTGCTACCAATCCTATGGACTTTCCTCAAATCCCATTAATTGGCACATGAGGTCCTCATCCTTCCTCTTCCAAAAAGTCTTGTAGCTTTTCCATCTAATCTTCATCAACTGTCAACAAATGTGAATCATCTGAGATTCTGCTAAGGTAACAAGTTTCTCTGCCACAATTTCATGCATCCTATCAGAAAAAGAGAAACAAAACAAAACAACAATAACAAAAAAAAACACTCCTGGGCCAGAGGGGGGAAAAAAAGGATCTTACTATTCACAACAGTAGCAGTAGCCAGAGAAGCAGCACTTTTGCTGAAACCCTAATCCCAATTCCCGCAGAGCAATGTGAAGAGAGTCAAGTAACACCAAACATACAATGGGTTGTTATAGGAAAGGCTCCCCTAGCTGAGGAAGTGGAAAATTATTATGAGCTTTAAGCATTCTTGCCCTATGCTCCAGAGCAAAACATATCTTCCAAAGTTGTCTACTGTACATTCTTGAAATATAGTATAAGACAAAGGCAGTCAGTGCCTCTTCTCTCAGGACATGCAAATATGTGAGAGGCCCATGAAGTTTTGTCTCCCTACAGAGACAAAAACAATACATTAGTAAAAAATAAATAAGAGGCAACCAAACACATATGTAAAAATAATTGGATAACACAATTAACATCTTAGGCAAATTTTGTTTATAAGCCGTAATCCTAAACCCAGATGATGGAGAGATCTAAAGCAGCCCTCTTTTGTGAAATTTTCTCCTTTCTACAGTTGTCCACTACTTTGAGTATGTAAGGTCTTAGGAAAGGGAGAAGTCAGGATGCTCAAGGGCAGCCCAAAATTCTGCTTCTCTTTGGTCCACTTCATTCCCCCAAAGAAACTTTGGAGCAGCCCTGTTATTACCTGTCCACTCACCACCATAGTACTGAGCTCTGTCTGCAGTTTACTGTATTATGCAATCTATCAACAGCGTGGCAAAGAGCAAGGCCTCAACTCAAAAGTTTGATCCTAGATAATTTTCTGCCAATGGCTTCTTACCCTTCTTCAGTCTTCTCCTTCCCCAGGGGATTCTTATAGTCTTTATTTTGATTCTTCCTATCTATTCAAAATCATTTTTTCTCCTGTGGCATCTCTAAGGTTGGACTATGGCAAGAAGCCAGCAGCCTGACCTACTGTACCATCTTGACAGCAACAGCATCTGTTTTGCTTTTATCTTTTTAAAGTTGTTCATTTTCTTGTCCATTTTGGCTCAGAATTGATAAACTCATCCTCACTGAGTAATATTGAATGTCACTCTTTTTACTTACTATGTAATTGGATTTAAAGCTGATCCTATTAAGCATTAAACAATCAATATATTATTTTTTCTTTTTGCTTTTGTTATTGTTGCTTTTTTGTCTCACCACTCAAAATCAAGTTAATATTTTTTATCCTATCTTATTTTACTCTGCTGTAAAATATAAACACCCTGAATCAAGAAAAATAGTAAAATGCAATCTGGATTGAATTTCATGATAAAAGGTATTTTTAAAGCACAGAGATTTTTTAACAGTCAAGAATTTTTTCATCAGTAATGTAAGCTGCTTATTTTAAATTGCAGCACTATTATAGATGTGCATGATAAATTGCTCCTGAATGCATGCTATCCTACAGATTTGAAACATATGAGTAGGATGAATATCATATTGGCTATGAAGTAGCACAGCCCTTACAGAAAAGCTTGACAAAATATAGAATGTATTCTATTACTAGCAAGTGCTATCTTACCATTTAAAAAGGAGATTATTATAGAAACAAAAAGGAAAGACAAGTCCTGACTTGGGTAAATTGTGAATTCACCATCCTCTTTGATTTGCTCTACTAGATTCCAACTTGGGCATCCAAGGCTACCCCTCATAAGTCAGAACCACTCCATCCTGACTTTGCCTGGCAGGTTTTCATGCTTGAACTATTTATGGTCTTAGGCTTTTCAGTAAAAATCCATCCATTCTGGAACCAATTTTCAGCTATTGTCCCAATGTATTGATACCAGCTTCGTACATTCCCTTTATTGAAGGTAGTTTTGGGGGAAGTAATTGTTTAAATCAGTGTTTATTAAAGTGCAGCCCAAACTGAAATATAACTTTCAGATAAGGTTCAGGGATTGTTTGTTTTTTTGTGTGTGTTTTTGTTGTTTAATTAAACTTCTTAGGTAATTCTGAAGTGCACAAATGTTTGAAAGGCACTGCCCTAAACTAAAGGAATAAATAATCCTAAAGTTAGAGGCATCGGCTGAAAGGTATAAAAAAGATTTAGGCAAGTAAGACAAGGGTGATTTTGTTCCAAACATACCATAATATTAGTCAACTATTACACCCAGACATAATGCCTGTCAAGAATCAGTTTACAAGTGTTTAAATATTCATTATACACACCCTGCAATTATATAATTGCTATGTAATGTCTACCTTTTGAATACATAGGCTGGTCCACATTTGTTCTTGGTATAAAACCACAAATGGACTAGTCCAATTCCCTATACAATGCAATAGTGAGGTACATGGGTTTTGGGCCACATTGGGGAATAGGTTTCAATATATGAAATTTAGGGACGTAAATATTCAGTCTCTATCACAACCCCTGCTTTAAGTGGAATCAGGCTCTTCTCAGAGGAAATGTTTTCCCTCTAGCCTCTAAAGCTGGTCCTTATCCTTCTGTCACAGACCCATAATCTGTGGTTAAGGGAATGACCTTCTCCAGTGCTACTTCACCCATTTCTTACTCTGTTCATTTGGGAATCTTGTGCCATAACTACTCTTTCTCTGGAACTATAGTATATAGGCTTTGGAACTGTCCGGATAGTTTATAGCCCTGTTTGCCACTCTCTAACCATGCTATATAGAGCATTTAATTTTTTTACTGATATTTTTAAAAAGCCAGATCTTGGTTTGTGTGAAATTCTTTTGGTCAAAGAAGGGTATACAAGCAGTGTGTATGAGGCTTTCCTCCCTTACCACCTCCCCATCGTTTTGTTTTAGACCTAGACAAGAGAGAACCCCGTCATGGCTCTATGCTTTAAAGGGTACCACATATCACAAGCATAGTAATAGTATTTAGTATATTATAAAACTTTAAGTATACATGAGTGATTTTTCACTCAGTTCTAGGGCTTAAAGTTGGCATAGCACAATTCAGCTGTTTTAGTAACTAAAACCTTTTAACGCCCCACAGAAGGGAGATGTCTCAACATCTCTTGCTTTATGTCTTCAAATCAACAGGTAAATGAGTTATGCCACTGCTTATGTTTTGAGGAATAGGCACTGCTTTGGAGTGAGAGAAGAATTTGAGTTACAGAATACTTATGAAAGAAAAAAGACATTAATTGACTTGTTAATTCATGTATCTTATGTAGCATTAATGCCAATTGATTATTGTATAAAAACTATTATTTTTAACTTTCTCAGTTATGTCAGAGCATTTTCTGTTTTTGCTTATTATTTTTTCCATGTACTAATTTATTTTCCAGAATTAATCATTAGCTAACAAAATTTTCATAATGATTACACTACTAGTCTGGGGATAATTTTGAAGTTATGAAATAATTCATATTGCACTATATTTGTACATGTGTAGGTCCAGCTGTAAATGCATGCAACATAGCAGCAATTGTTTACATTAGCAACTGCATAGGCACCGAATGTTGAGACTAAAATATTATTGTTTTTGTAAAAGCAAAAATAAAATTGAATAAAATATTAAAATATAAAGAAAAGTGTCAGAGAATTTTGATTTAAAGATCCAATATGCATTAACTGTAATTTGTATTTGCCTTTTAATTTTAATAGATAAATTTTAATTTTAAGAATATAACTGTTCTGAAAACACATATGAAAATATTATTCTTATATTAGCCTCAACATTAATTTACATGCATGTAAAATCTTATCCAAATTCTGAGTGCTTTAAATACAAATATAATTGTTAAGTCATTTAGATCATCACTATCAGTTGAATGCTAGTTATGTGAAAATGTTGATCATAACAACATAATCACTCAAATTTTTATGGAATAATTATCTACTAACATAAATTATATATATTTATTTATTTCTCATCCATACATCATTTGCCTATAAACTCCATACCCATACATGCATAATTACTAATTTGTTTCTGATATTTTTTCTTACTTTCATGTAAAAAGTATAACTTTACACATATTTTTCTATTTTGTCATAAATTATAGTTGTCAGGGTATACATTTTATTTAACAGTTAGCTTGATTTATTATTTTTAAATATATGGATTCACAGTATATACTTCTTGCTGTGGATGCTATAGGTTTTAGGGGTAGGCCTACTTTTCCCCAGCATGTGAAAGTGAAGACTCAGAAGTAAAGAGTGAAGTTTTTATTTGAACTAAATTGTACTGTACCTATATGTATGTGTGTCTGTGTTCATCAGGTATGAAATCTGCCAGAGATGACAGATGATGGTAATAGGGAGGAAGGAGGGATTCTAAAAGAGTTTAAATCACTTAGTTGGAAAATAAAAAACAAGCACTATAGCAAACACATTTTCTTAGTCACATCGGCAATGTCTGACCGTTCAATTAATTGGGCACATAATTCTAGAATTAGTATTATATTGATTTTCCCCCAAAATTAAGATAGATATATTTTCAGATATAACTTTTCTGTAGTTTTTCAAAGATGCCAAAAAATATGGCTATAATAGGAAAGCAATCTAATCTCGAAGGGCAAGGAACTATTTTGCAAATAAAATGTTAATGTTTGTGAAGATAGATTTCCTCTCTTTCCCTAAAGAGTCAACATTTTTTATTATATGAAATAGAATGGGCTTATATATCATTCTCAGCAGTTTGTATGAATTTAAACATTTAGGAGAAAAAAAGAAGTGCTGAATATAACTTATTTATCAAGATAGGGCATTTTGTTCTACCCAGAGATGGCAATATGTACCCAAAATACAAATACTGCATGATTCCACTTACATGAGTTATCTAAAATGGTCAAATTAGTACAATCAAAGAGTGGAATAATGGTTATTAGGGGCTGGGGGAAGGGGAAAATCAGTGGGCATAAGTTTCAGTTAAGCAAGATGAATAAGCTCTAGAGATCTGTTCAACACTGTAAATACAGTCAACAATAAAGTATTGTACATGTGAAAACTTCTTAAAAGGGTAGATCTCATGTTAAGTGATCTTACCAAGGTAAGTGATATGATGGGAAAACCCTGGATGTCTTGTAAAGATAAAGCACTGGCACCTGACATTATGGGTGTCTTGAAAAGATTTTCCTGAAATCTGAAGAATGAGTAAGAATACATTAGGCAATGGGAGGGGAGGGAGTGTTTCGAATATTCGAAGAGTAGGAACATCACATGCAAATTCACTGAGATTAACAGAAGTTTCACATGGAAGGGGTGGTAAAAAGACCAGTGTGATTTTATCCCAGGGATGGATGAGAACAATGGCAAAGAAATGGACTGCAAATAAAAGCATAGACTTGATATGAATGCCCTTATTGATCTGAGGGATTTTATACTTTATCCAGAAGACAATGAAAAACAATTAAAATATTTTACGTGAGAGAGTAATGGGATATCTTTTTCTTTTCAAAAGATCCTTATGGCTTACTGTAGAAAGGGAACTACAAATGTAAACATAGGGAAAACTGGTAGATAGTTACCAAAGAACAGAGGTAAGTCAGAGTAACTCAGAATAGGGAAGATTAGATAGACATGGAAAAGAGTGGCCACATATGAAAGTATTTGAGGAGAAAATTTTGAAAGGAATCGTGATAACTATATAGTGGATGAGTGTGAAGAAAGTGTCAAGAGGCATTCCAATTTTCTACCATGTTTAGCTGAAATTCCACTTTATTTTCTGCGTATAATTATACAAGAGCATAGAGCTGGAAGACATGCTTGAGTAAAAAAAATAATTTTTAGAGGATAGAGCCATTAATTGAATATGGGCATGAATAAGTTGTATGGACTAGAGTCAAGAGTGAGAAGAAAATAATAGCTTTGGACTGTAACAGTTAAAGGTCAGGACAAAGTGCCAAAACAAGACTGAAAAGTGGCCAGAACATAAATAGATGGGGCAGCATCGTAAAAGCAAGAGAAACTGAGTGTTTTGGTAAGGAAGGATGGTAAACAGTGTTAACTGAAGCTGAGGGGACAAGTAAAATGAGTTTGAAAATGCCCATTGGAATTAAGAGACCCTAGAGAAAGTCATTAATATAGACTGACAAAGATTAAAAACCAGCCTCCTGTGGATTAAATAGAACTGTACTTTTGATTTCTTCCAAACGGAAGCTAAAATTATGAATCTATTAAAATCAGGCTAACGTTTGACTTTGTGAGTCAGTATCAGCGATGGAATTAGCAGCATGAATATCTAGAGATTTCTAGGCAGATGAGTCTAAATCTAAAGAGGAGATGCAGCAGCCTACTAAATTAAAAAAAAAATTTTTGCTATAGTGATTCACTGGCCAAGAAAAAAATGCTGATATTGAAGAAATTAAGGCAGGAGTAAAAAATATAAGACAAGTGGGGATTCTTTCTCAACTCTTCTGTTTGAACTCATTATATTATCTGTACATTGTAACATTTTTCTTTTTCCATGAGTTTTTTGGGGGAGCTATCTACAGAATGAAAATTAATGGATATGTAGAAGAAATCATTTCTGTATGGGGTAGAAGAAAAGTGCAAGGCACTGACTTTGTTCTCAAGAAGCTTACATACACAGACATGCATATATAAATCTTTCAAAGACCCTAGGTAGAACAGGAATATTATAAACAAATAAATGCATGTGTTAATACATTTCCCAAGCCACAGATCAACACTTGCCTTCGGAGTTCAAAGAAATGATGGGTTTTTCTAGGCCTAGCTCTAAACTTCGTTGTCATTCCAATCAGTGTACTATTTCTTGGAAATCGTCCCAGTTAAATTGTCATTGATCCATCAAAAACTAATGATGTAATGTATGGTGATTAACATAACAATAAAAAATAAAAAAAATTGTCATTGATCAAAACATGCACAGAAATGGGCAACATTACCATGTAACATTAAATCAACTTTAGATTAAACTGTACATTTAGTTCAAGGCATTTCATAAGTGCTGAATTTCTTACTGACAAAAAGGTTTTCTCTACTCCACTAACTTGAGACACCTTTCAAAATCTCATTCACCACTTTAAGTTTATTTTTCTCTATTCAAGTTTTTTCTTCCACTTTTACAAACATTTCTATTCTCTGATAGATCCTTTTTATTTTCCTATGTCTTTTTCTTTTCCTAGCATGAGCATGTGTATGTATGTGAGTGCTCAACTACATATCAATTACATTAGGACATAAAGGTGGTATTTTAGTGATACATCAATAGAACAGCCATACATTTGCTAATGCCAGTTGATCAAAAAAAAAATGAACAAAGCAGTATGTTACGTGTCTTTTAATGTGAAAGCTAGCAAAATTATTATATGATTGAAGCATACATGATGAAAGTTTAATTAGGTCCAGAATCCCATATCTGAAAGCCCTGAGGCCACATATATTTTGGAATTCAAAATTAATTAAGTTTCAGAAAGATAATACAGGCATAAATTATATTATATAATATTCTTGGCACGTTCTTGAACAACACCCCCTAGTTTCATAAATTGCTGTTACCAAAGTTAAACAGTCATCCTACTTGGGATAAAAATCATAAATCATTTGTGTTTAGCTGGAGTCAAATCATACAGTAATATGTTAATAAGTGATATGGTGGATAAATACAAACTGTAAATATTCCAATACTATTTACTTTTTTAAAGTTTATATTTCTATCTCTAAATTTACCTATCTCTCTATCTACATGTAATAAATATTTGTTTTGTCTGATTGTTTGGAATCTTAGAGAACAGTTCACTCCAGTGTTGACACTTTCATTGTCATCAGGTTGAGGTGGATATGTGATGATGGACAGAGAGAATTCTTACGTAATGAGGCAGAATTTTGATAGTTGGCTTTTAAAGAGAGATTTCAGTTTTGCCTTCCTCATTAAGTAGCCTTCTGTCTAAGCATTGTCTGAGTAAACTACTATAACTTCCTGCTGATTGATAAATGGACCATGATCAAGGAAAGCAATTATTTGATCACATTTTTTTTTACCATATTTTAGGATTTTTCCTCCTGTGTTCATGAACATTGCTTTCCTCACGCTCATCATTTCAGCAATTTCTTCATCATTCATGGGATTGGACAACAAGTGCATGGTTTGTAAATGTTCACCATTCATTCCCTCAGTTTTCTCCAAGGACTATGATTTTTGTCAATATCTTATCAGATTTGTCAATGTAATTTTCAGCCACTTAATGATTTGCAGAAACTTTATGCTATAGGTTTTCAGATATTTTATATAATGATGCTTCTTGAATTCCTAAATATTTACATTTATTTTTTACTTTTAGTTATTTGTGTTTTATTCTAGCTTTCTTCATCACCAACAAATCAGTTAGCAGTATAGGTTTACTTCACTGTCAAATCTACTTAATCAGTACCAGTCTTTATTTTTTGTTTGTTTATTTGTTGTTTGTTTTACTATAAGGTATTTTCCCAGTTTTCCTTAGTTCTTATAACCACTGTAAGGCTCCAGTGTAAAAACTTCAACAACTCAGGTTTCTGTTTTTTCAAATCATATACTAAAGACTTAAAGTAATATGGGATTTTCTACATTACATTCCTCATTATGATACCACACAAATGTACCTTGAAGAAGCTAATGCAATAACATCATTTGTCAGATATTGAAACTAAATTTTGCTGTAATTTTTATTTTTGTTATTACCTACAGAATTATATTTAATACTTTTGACAATTTCACTCTTCAGTTTACCCCAATGTCATAAAATACAAAACAGTAAACCAAATATTGAGAAAAATAGGTGTGTCACTACTAGGAATACCAGATTTCAACAGTTCAAATAAGATTTGGGCACAAAATAAGTTTTATTGCCAAATTTCAAGAAGAAGAAGGAGGAGAGATAAGAAAAATAAAATTTAGATTTTTGACCTTTATAGGTTTTGAAGTTGCTCTGAAATATTGTAGATCTCTAGTAATGTAAGATAGGAATTTTAGCATATGAGTTAAGGAGAAATTCCTTTCAATAAATGAATACTCATGATTAATCTTGAAAGATAATAGCTGCTAATAAAAACACATAATACTAGATGTTTAATTCACTCCATTATGGTCATTAAAGTTGACATTATACATTTACATTCTTTTAGTTATAAGATTTTTCATTGATAATGAACATCCTTATGTGTACCAGAAATGCTAAGAAATTTTTATTTTATGTACTAAAAAATTTGTCATTGTTTACCTGTATTAAAGAATGCATTTAGAGTTATAGACAGCAAGATGTCCAGTACTCTTCAGAAACTGTTCATCTCACAGTCACTGACTTTTTCAATAAGGAAACATGTATTTTACATACAAAATATACCACAAACTGTGAATGGTAGCTAGAGCCATGGTATTTAGAAAATCTTTAGATTTTTCTGCTTTGAGTATTTATACACAGTGTTCTCACTATTAACATTGTTTGACTCTAGTCTTTATATAACTGTAGTTGGAATGGTTTTCATTCACATTTCTAGGAAAGCAATAATTGAGGATATTAGGCAGCATATTTATCTATATTACTAAACAAATTTTTATTCTATTCCTACCATGCCAGTCCCTGTTTTAGATATTCTAGACCCAGCAGTGAAGGAGTCAAACTTCCTGAACTATGAAGAATTAAATGAGTTAATACAATATGATGCTTAGAAGAGTACCTGACAGAGTAAGCACTTAATTATAGCCATTAATACTATTAGTGGTGATTGTATTTTATTTTAAGCAACTCTTCTGGGAATTACATTCTATAAATATATACAGCAATTGTAATAGCATTTTATGTGGAGGTTATTCCTTTGAAATAAACACAGCAGATTTAATAGGGTGGTGTGCACTTCAGTTAGAATAGTGAGGAAAAAAAAATCCTTTCAGGAAATGACATGTAAACTTAAAACTAAATGAAGGGAAATAACTAGTCCTATGGAATTCTGAAGAAAGAGTATTTCAGGTAGAATAATATTTAATTGAAACATGCACAAAGGAGGAGAGACTGGTAGGTCTAAAGGCTTGAAAAAATGCATCTGGCACATAGTACACCAGGAACAAATAGGTAGGAAATGAGGTCAGAGATTTGTAGGTTATATACAACATAGAGGATACTGAGTTTTATGCCAATTGCAATGGGGAAGCAAATTAAGGAAGTTAAGAGGAATGATATTACCTGATTTGAAATTAAAACATCATTCTTGTTGCCCTTTGCTCACGTGTGTGGGGGCGGGAAGGGGGGAAACCGTAGTCCTGGTTAGACATAATGTTGGTTTGGGCCAGTGTTAACAGTAGAGATGATGGGTTCAGGACATATTATAGATGGAGCACTGACAGGATATGTTGATTAATTATGTATAAGAGATGAGAGAAAGAGAGGAATCAAGAATGGGTTTTGAATTGAACATCTGAATAGTTAGTGGTAAAGTTAGTCTAGATAATACTTTAGGAGAGACAGAATTGATGAGTGACTGAACTTGTATATGTGTGTGTGTGTGTTGGGGGAAGTGAGTGTGTGTGTGTGTGTGTGTGTGTGTGTGTGTGTGTGTGTGTGTGTGTAAATCATGACTCCTCTTTTGCTAACTATTCAAATAAGACAATGTTCCTTAAGTAGAAACCTATGTGGTAAATTCCTTAGATTACATTTCCAGGAAAAAAAAATTCTACAACAGCCTGTTTGCTTTCTTTAATCTGTCACTGAGTTTATTAGTGCACAAAATGTTTCCTCTTTCAAGTTGGCTACCTGGAAATGGAGATAAATTTCATGCTTACTTAAAATAAATGATTAATTTTAGATACATAGTACATTGCTGTCTTTCTTCCTTCTAACTGGATTTGAGCAAACTTTACATTTTAATTGGCTTGCTTCATATGTGTCTTAATAGTATGTTACTTCACACTAGTTTGGGGATTAGTTACTCCATAAATCATAGATGAATACATAAGTATGTGAGTGAATTAACAAATGTTGGTTTCTTCTAACTCAGTCCATCAACAAATTTGAATCAATAACAACACCACATACAAAATGCTCTAATTAAAAAGGTTAAGCAATGCCCCAAATTTGACCTGGGAATCAAATTTCTTCTCTTTCCCGAAGAATTAGCGTTTGAATAATTGAGCATATTTTTCTTACTGAATTGACGAAGTTGGTAAAATGTGGAAAGCCACAGTTTGCTTCCGAGCCATCCATTTAATGTAAGCAAAGGGGCAAGAGACTGTTTTAATTCATGTACAGACCAAGAAAAGACTTGTACACATGGTTTAAGAAGTACCACTTGAGAATGTTAATTTACAGATTCCTGTTCAATGGCTGAGTTAATGGAGAAACAATGCATGCATTTGGTTTTAGCCTTAAAAGAGATGTATAAAACTTACTTTACTCTGTTATGTTTTCAGGAAAGCTAATAATTCTGGCTTTTAAATGCTTCACAAACACTGAACTCACTTGTTCTCTGTCAGCTCTGGAATAATAGCATAGCTCCACACCCATTTCAAGGAAAACATTGATTGCTTCAGGCCCATTTCATCTTCTTTGCGACACAACAGGACTGTGCAGCCAGACTGCCTAGTGCAAGGCACTGTTCCTCTGCAAACTAGCTGTGTGTTCTCGAACAAACTGCTTGCCTTCTGAAGCTTCATTTCTCACTGGCAATCTAGACATGATATAGTACATTTTTCTTACAACCATTGATAATAAATAAATCACTTAATATTCTTATTAAGAAGAATTATTCAGAAAGAGTAAATGCTAAATTAAAATTAGCACTATCACAATACTGTTTTTAGTTTGTTTGTTTGTTTTCACCATTGGGCCCAATAACAGGAATGCTCCCAGGAAAACCAAATGATGACAATTAATTCAAGGTGATTTTAGTAATCTTTTTGTGGAGATTCTCCCTCCAGCAGAGCAAACAGCAAAAACTCTTGACTCACACAATAAAGTCATAAAGTCAGGAGTATTTAGAGGCCACCTCGGAAGTGTCAGGTGCCATAGTGAATAAGCATTAGCTGTATCTTCCTAATTTAGTTTTACGTCAGGAAAATAAAACAGATATAAAATATTTGTTTGAGCAATGAGACTAAGATGGAGAATATTGGGGAATGCATAACAATTATCAATGTCTTGAAAAATACATTAGCTATGATTTCAGAAAGATAAATATAAATAAACTAAATGAAGAAAGAGGGGGGGAAAGAGTTCAAAACAGGAGGAAGACCAAAGATAACATATAAAAAACCAAAAGCAAATGAAAAGATCCTCAATATAACTCATCATTAGGGAAATGCAAATCAAAACCACAATGAGAGATACCATCTCACATCCATCACCACCATAAAAAATAAGGAGTGCTTGGTGGCTCGGTTGGTTAAGCGTCTGACTTTTGGTTTCAGCTCATGTCATGGTCAGAAGAGGGCAGGGGAGTAGTGGGACTTGAAGGTTATCAGTGGTCAAAAGTAAGAAATGGAGTCAGAGTGTTACAATTCACAATTGTTACAGACTATTAGAATTCATGATGTTTGGCTGGTGACTGAAATATGCCGTGTTTCATTTAATTATATTTGGGCTCATTTAAGTAAGCCACTACTCTCCTCTATGTTGCTTGTAGTCTTGAGACCATAAATGAGGTGAAATTTCTGTTGAATGCCTCATTCCTGAGCTCATCATTGTTGGTTTTGTAGAGTGTCTTGTACTGTGGCTTTATATGTAAGGAAACATGTTTGACATTCATTTATATTTAGGATATATGTGAAGGGAGAGATTCCTAGAGTTCTTTACCCCAAAGAGGAAAAGCTTGGATAAGAAATTATTGTTGCTATTGATTAGACCAGACAGTTAAATCATTGGCAATAGTTTAAGAGTTTGCAAAAATGTGCATATAGGCACAGTTGTTGGCCAGGGCATCCAGTGCTGAGATGACTGTCTGAATTTAACCAATTAAGCTGACCCCTGGGTCCCATCATGGATCAGGCACATCCTGGTTAATAAAAAGCAATAGCTCCCCAGGGAGCTCCATCATGCATATGGTAGAGACACAGTTCTTAAAGTATAGGAATTCCCTTTACTATTCACTCAGTATGATCAGGACAGGTATGACCTCATCATCCAGCACCATGGTATCTGGCAAGAGACTGAGTTCAGGAGAGGTCACCCCTTCCTGCAGGCAAAATATACCAGAGAACCCAGACTTGGATCTATCTTATAGCAAGGAGAGCTTGGTGACCATGCCAAGCTTGCAGGTACTGCAAAGCATAATGGGTAGCTCTCCTTGATACCAAGGGTCATAGACTCAGGGACCATGAGATCCTCTGTTTCCAGAAGAGTACAGTAGCACCCAGCAACTACCAGTCTAATGATGTATAGCACGGAGCTGAGGAGAGTAGTTTCTTGTACAGAAGCTCATAGGCAATTTATGGCCACCATGAGCGGTCCAGAAATTCCAAAATTCATACTGAAAAGTTTACAGGGAAGGAACTTTGGGGAGATACTAATGGGAACATTGCTGTATTGCAACTTGGACAAATTGTAGAACCTTTATTATAGGGGGCCTCATTTCCAAGTGGCTCAGTTTTCAAATAACTGCCAGCATAAGTAGACTTAAATGAAACTTAAGTAAAAAATTAAAAAAATTGAGAGATATATTTCCTCTAGAATCTAAAAGACATTGGTTTTGTTTTACTTTTATGGGTGCAAAGAGGGCCAATAACTGTTTCTTTTTTTCTTTTTATTTTTTATAAAGATTTTATTTATTTATTTGACAGAGATACAGCGAGAGAGGGAACACAAGCAGGAAGAGTGGGAGAGGGAGAAGCAGACTTCCCACTGAGCAAGGAGCTCAATGCAGGGCTTGATCCCAGGACCCCAGGATCATGACCTGAGCTGAAGGCTTAACAACTGAGTCACCCGGGCACCCCCTCATAACTGTTTCTTGACAACAGGGATGGAGCAGCCTTTGATTACCAAATAATTTTCAGGAATTTAAGTGCAGTGACAGGGCCTTGTACTATGTGTGGGGCAAGGATCCATCTCTTTTTTATGAGTTCCTTTGTAAGTATTTGTATATCCTGAATGAGTGTCAAATGAATCTCCTCAGTGGAGGATATCTTCGTTGTGATGTCATACCTGTGTTCTTAGATTAGAGAAAGTCAGATGTGGTTAAGATCTTTCCTGCAAAGGTTGTGTGTGATGGGGGGGCTACTGAGGTACTTGATGAGTATCTGTGTAAAGGTGTATTGTGTTCCTTCAAAGAGAAATACAAATTGTAGCAGCAAGCCTGTGGAAATAGGTACCAAATAGAACATATTAGTCAAATATATGAGTGAAGTGTATTTTGTACACTGATGGGTATTACCTGTTGCTGATTAGGTGTCATCTGTAATTTTAATAACATTGACAAATAGATAGGGACACCAGTAGAGTCATATGCCAGGATCACTTTAAGGAGGGTCTTATTTTCCATACTCATTCCTATGCCAATTATAACTTCTGATTTAGTTTGGGATGAATCTGTAATGGAAGCAAACTAGAACCCAGCAAATATAGCACAGAAGAGCACAGATCAAAGTACAAGCTTGCCACCAGGCAGCAACACAACTCAAAGCATGGTAACAGCAAGCAGCAGAGCTAGTTAGCAAGACAGAACAAAAGAATAGATTCCCCAGGGGGTGTGGTCATTGCCCAGATTCGCTGTTCTCTGTGCCAATAGTTGTGTCATCAGCAGAATGGATTCACTCAAAATCTGGTTTGAAACTAATGATGTAACACAAGTATCAGGGGGATTTAAGAACATTCATTACTCACATAATGAGGCTTTCTGGGGGAGAGCAGGGTGGCCTTCCCTACAGATCCAAGAATGGCATGAGACAACAGGGAAAAGAGGCTGGCTTGGGGTTTTATGGTGTTTAGAAGATACGGCAGGAGTTAGGATTCCCATACACAGGTCAGTGTTTGAGTGGTTTGAATTTCCCACAGGTGCCAAAAGAGAAGTGTCCAGGCTTTCTTATCAATTTGCCCAGATGTGGGGCTGAAGGGGAAAGGAAAGTGGTGGAGATTGAAAGCTATCAGCAATGGAAGATCAAAAATGAAGTCAGACTATTATAAGGAGCATGATCAAGTCACTGAGGTCAGTGAGTACATAAAATTCTGAAGGAAATGAGAGTGTGGCTAAGTGTTAAGAGCAAAGCTGGAAATAAAAAGGGAAGACTACAGTGAAATGTGTTAATTATCTTATGCATATTTTTGCATATTTTATAATAGCAAAAACATCTGTTCTTTGCAATGAGAATAACTTAAAGAAATCTATATGAGAATGAATAAAAAAATATTTTGACTACTGTTAGGATATATTTCATATTAGCTTCATGAAAAAGTTATCTACTCTTCCCCCTTTCTGCGTTGAAAATTCCCATCGTATCCATGGACAAAAAGAAAAGAAAATAAATGTGTTCTAGTCTAATCCTGCTAACTTGTAGCTTTTTTATTTTATATACATTCTATATAGTTTCTATTTAAATAATTTATATCAACAAATGGGATGTGTTTTCTTGTAATATACACACACATAAAATTCTGAAATTTGCAAAGCAAGAGAAACACAGCATTTTAGGTCAACTTAAAATATTTATTTTATAATAGTGACTAGCATTTGCCTACACAATGGTTTTTTAAAGTCCTTTTGCACACATTATTACATTTTACTTACAAAATAATCTCATGAGGACAAATAATATATTGACAATCTGTGTACATGCGTACGTGTATACATATGTGTATATGTTCTTTATGGTTCACTTCATATGTAAAATCAAAACACACATTTTATTTTGCTCAAAATTAGGTAACCAGAAATAAAATCTGTCTTCTAACTTGTGATCCAACTCCTTCTTAATAATGAAACATTTAAATTCAAGTATTAGAAGAAATTATTAGTTTAAATTGACATTATGTATTCATCAGAGTCCAGCCAAAAAGCCAGAATCCACACTAGCAGAGATTTTAGCAGATTATTGAAAGCAGGGGTTTGGTTATAAAGATGTTAGGAAACTGTAGCCAGCAAAAAGACAACTGGGAGATAACATATAGCCAATGGCAGGGAGCAGCTACCATCCCTGGAAGGAGATAAAAGGGAGCCAAGCACTTGAAGGTGGGTCCTGAGGAGGTGAAGCACACCACCAAGGGCAGGATACTACCCAACTGCTGCTAACTCCTTTGAGGGGTTGTGATAATATTGATCTGGCAGTGGAGAAAATAATAGAATTGACAGCGGGAAGCACCTGCTTCTGCAGGAATTAAGAGCAATTGGCTGAGAGACTCTACAGGCCCAGTAGGCAAACAGGAACGGAAGAGCCCTTGGTCTGCCTGCAGCTTTCAGATCTCCTCAAAGGGCCGCTGTTGGCATAACCCAATACGGAGTCAGCTAGTAAAAAGGAAAATGCAGTTTTCACAGTCAAGTCTCAACCCCAGCATTACACAAGTAGAGACGGGTGAATTTGGAGCTAGAGGTTTCTAGCCTGATAATCAGCACAACATGGAAACTCAGAATCAGTTTATTTATAATGTGGTTGGTCTGAAATAATTAATAATATGTTTAGGGAAAAGTAAACTATTTCATGCTCATATAGAGAAACATATAGTGTATGTATTTAAGAATGAGCACTACCCTCTTTTCTCTTTTCTCTTTGGGACTAGAGTAATTTTTGATAAGATACACCACTGGTCCATAATACAAGAATGCTTTTCATTGAGTGCTAGACTCTCAATACTCTAAAGGTCATTTCTCTAACCTTCTTTCAGATACTACTTCTACCTTGGTAATGGTGCCATATTGATTACTTCAACAGGTGTATGTTAAGCATCTACAATTTTGTGTTATCTGTGGCTAAAATAAAGCATTTAGAGGTCCTAAGAACAGGATAGATTTGGAAAGCCCATTTCTCCTGGCATATAATAAAAATATGAAATAATGATATCTAAAATTTATAGGCATGCTAAATTAAAAGTAAATTTTATTATCAAATTCTGGACAAGTCTATGTATTGTGTAAGATGTTGAATCACAGACCTGTACCTCTGAAACAAATAATACATTATATGTAAGAAAAAAAAAAGAAGAAGAAGATAGCAGGAAGGGAAAAATGAAGGGGGGGAAATTGGGGGGGTAGATGAACCATGAGAGACTATGGACTCTGAGAAACAAACTGAGGGTTCTAGAGGGGAAGGGAGTTAGCCTGGTGATGGGTATTGAAGAGGGCATGTAGTGAATGGAGCACTGGGTGTTATACGCAAACAATGAATCATGGAACACTACATCAAATACTAATGATGTAATGTATGGTGATTAACATGGAAAAAAATTCTGGACAAGTCAAAAATCTGGACTAGTCATCTTTTTTTCTTTCTGTTCTTGCTTCTACTAGCCCCATTATGCCAGGGACATGGGTGCTCATGTCATTACATGGATTACATAGGCTTTCATTCTCAGTAATCTGGCGTGGTGCCAGAAGCTCAGAGGTCAGCAAGACTTAAGGTTATTGCACTTGTGGAGCTTATACAAGCTGCCAACTTGTATAATATCACCAACAAGGTGATGATTCTCTTTTCCTGCTAAGTCTAAGCAAGCAAAGAAGTCTTGCTTGCTTTTTATGGCCTCAAGACCATAAGGGGGATTTGTGCAGCCTGTACAGAAAAGAGCTCGGACTCTAAATTAAAGCATAACCCATCAATTTAAACATGGCATATTTCAATGTCCTCCTTACCTACACTTTAAAATCCGTAGTTTTAGGTAACAGATATGAAATATTAGTTTACAAAAATCAGCTCTATATGATGGTGTGAATTTTGTCTAGAAAAACTGTGTTATGATGTTTTTAAATGATCATCTACCTTTAGAAGCAGGTTTCATGCTGCATTTCCATGTGTGCTTTCCCAATGCTTCCTCATTTCCATCATCTAGTCTGTGATAGATGTTCACTCTGAGCAAATTTGTCCTAATAGACATAGTTCTGCCCCTTTACAACTAAATAGATGGGACAGCAAGTGAGGATAAAATCAATGTTAATTTTCAGTGAATTGTGTTCATATGAAAATAACCAATTGTTCCAGTTTAAGGAGACAGAAAAATAGAACAAAGGGAGAAGTAAGGTTTCTGCTCAGCTTTTTTGTTTATTTTGTTTCTATTACAAATAAGCTCAATCTTCGATGATCTGTTCTTTATTCTTTCTCTGCCTAGTTTCACTATGTTGCAGTGAATTAAGTAGTGAAAGAATAGCATCCAATTGATATTTAGAGCATTTGCTTTTAATTATGAAATATACAGTGTTTCATGTATATAAAATGTATGTATGTATACATGTATATGATATATATATGTAAAACCTGTATATTTTTAAAATTTCCTCCTGACCTGCTACCTACTCTTGCTTTTACCTTTTTACTTATCTTTCCTTTCATCCTAATATTTGTGAATGCTGTGAAACTGTAGGGTAAGTACCAGGTATCAAAGACTAGTTAGGTCTCTACTCCTTTCCAAATCCAAGACTTTTATAGGGATATGTAATAAGCATAGCAATCAGGGTTAATTGTATACAGTCCTTACTTCAATATGTAAGTAGGATCTCAGAAGACTTTCCTTCTACAGAAACAATTTTAGAAATGGTGCACAAGTCCCCAAAGTCTCTAATAATACCTTATTTAACTAATAACATGCATAAGTAATTAAGGGAATAATCATAGAAAACATATAAGGAAGCAATGTTTTCATGGAAAAAGGCATTCAGAGTTCAACTTGTGGGCAACATAATACCCCACCCGCAAGAAGGGAAGCAGTAGATGGAGTCATTCTTTACCCCAGATGACCTACTTGAGACAGTTTATTCATCTATAAAATATGGGCAATGACATCATCTATATTAGAGTGTGAATGTGAGAAGTAAATGGGACAATATGTGTAAAGTGTTTAACACCAGGTTTGGCATTAAATGAGCTTGAGCTATCACCATGATGATGTCAGCACTTTGTCCTTTCCTCATGCCTTGGGAAATTAGATCAGACTCACTGCAGGAGCTTTGTTCAGGTTCAAGACTGTGTAGATATGGGTCATGGTGTGGTAATAAAATGTGGCTGAAGGCATGGGATTTAGGGCTTTATGGTAGATAAGAAAGAGCATTAGACTTGAATCCAGGAAAATTAGACTTGAGTCTTGATGCATGAATCATTCATTCTCTGTAAGCTTTAATTCAACTACTTCATTTGAAAATAGGTGTAATAATAATCCAGAGAAAAAGCACGGTAGATGTTATGTTCACATTATGTATAAAAATTATGTTGAACTATAAAAATTTTATAGAGATGCCATGTTCTATTATGATTTTTACCACAAGTAATAGTCAGGATTATCATTTAGTTCAGAAATATTTCCTTAATTAACCTTCTATTTTCCTTACAGAGTCTCTGGAACAGACTTACCTGTTTTCCCTTAACTATCAAGACCAAGATGATCAAATTAACTCTCACCTTAATGAATACATCATAGTCTTACAATGTTCAACCAACTTTTTAGTTTCTAAAACAAGCACAGCACCAACGTTGCTCAGTCTCCTTTTCTTTTTTCTTTTCTTTCCTTTTCTTTTCTTTTCTCTCCTTCCTTCCTCCCTCCCTCCTCTTTCTTTCTTTCTTTCTTTCTTTCTTTCTTTCTTTCTTTCTTTCTTTCTTTCTTTCTTTCTTTCTTTCTTTCTTTCTTCTTTCTTTCTTTCTTTCTTTCTCTTTCTATCTTTCTTTCCCTCTTTCTCTCTTTCTTTCCCTCTTTCTCTCTTTCTTTCTTTTAGGTTTTATAGGACATTTTCTATTAATTATTTTAAAATTAATTATTTTCTATTCTCCATAATAAGGTAACAGCTGAAATATAGATAAAAGTAATAGACATAAATAAGTACATTTACAGGAAAACAGACATGTTTTACTTAGATCATGTAGGAAAATACTTAACTTTTCATAGATCATAATTTGTTTTCAGAGAAGAAAGAAGGAAGATTGATCCACATTCATAAAAGAATAACTGAAGCTTTTTTTGTTTAATGACAAGCTATAGCATAGCAGACTTACAGAAGTCACTTTGGGAGGAAACTTAAGGCTACTAGGCCGGGGATAGGATGCTGCCCTGAGGAACTGGCTTCTGAGACTGAAAATGAAAAATTAGAATGTGAGGAAGGATGTAGGGCTGCCTAGGTTATCCTTTTATTTTTCTCATCTGTTATAGTATTCTAGCAGTTGAGGAATTTTCAAAGTAAATGCCCTTCTCACCATTTCAGCAGATGTTTATCTGCTACTGACCAATAATTAGAATCTTAAAGGTTGAGTTAGGAGAAGTCACAGGGGTCAACAAATACAGTTATTTCCAAATTTCCCTGAGCATAAGAGATACTAGGGAACTTGTTCCCTGGAGATTCTGATTCAAAATGTCTGTGGTGTGCCCCAGGAATTTATATTTTCAACAAATGCCTTGGTGATTCTATTGATCTAGCAATTGTAAGAATACTCTCATGTTATTGCCTTGGAGTTAAAAACTTTAAGACAGCATAGCAAACAAATGAATTGCAAGATCTCATAAACTGAAAGGAAACTGAAACCAGTTAGTGCCAGACTTGTGTTATGAATCCAGAATTCCTAACTTTCAGACCAGAGCCCTTTTCTCTTTTAATTCAGGATCTGACTAATGTGAAACAACAGTGCATATCTTTGTTATTTGGTATTCACCAGTCTACACCTCATAAGAACAATGCATGTCAAAATAAGAATTGTTTTTGTCTTGTGTGCTCATGAAAAGTAGAACAACCTACCCAAACCCTTTTAACAAATTTTCATTTGTGAGGTGAGCTAGGATTTAAAACCGGAACTTGACAGTTTACAAGGACAGTTATAAACTGAAGTAAGCTACTGAGTAAGGCTTTAGAATCCTTTTCCCTAGGGATAGTCATATTTTTTTTGCTTTTGTTTTTTGTTTTTACATGCTATATAACCAACAGATAGTAAAAAAAAAACAAGCTGACACATCTGGAAATGTACTTTAGTACTATAATTTTATAATTTACTAACTTTTTCCCTTTGGATTCCAACTTTCCTTCATTTACAAGAAATGATTAATAATTATATGTATTTATATAGGACCTCTGAATGAATACAAGGAAATAACACAGATACAGTATCTTAGATTTGAGATTAAACATGTCATTTACAACCAAGAATTGCCCAAAAAATGAACAGAAACTCCTTTAAATTTATCCACATCACATCTCATTCTTCTCCTCTTGCCATCAGTAGTCACAAAACAATTTAAAAAAACCAAAGACATCAATAGTGCAATGAGAACAATATATACACAGATAATTAATAAGACAAAAATACATTTGTAAAGGGAATAATGTTATTTAATATTATAAGTAATCAGATATATGAAAATCAATATTTTCCTCTAACTGATTTTCAGTGTTTTAAAAAATTAATGATAAATTTTAGACTAATCACTGGGATGTACAAAAGGAACACACAGACTTTATTGGGGGATAGTAAATATTAACAGGAAGACAATTTGGTAATTTGTAAAGAGTCTTCAAAACGGTAATTCCACTTTAAGAAGTTTTTCTAAGAAAATAGACAATTTTTCCCTTGAAAATCATTTATTAATTTATTCACTCAACAAATATTGAGTATCTGCTATGTGTCAGGCAATGTTTTGGTCATTGAACATATATATTTGAACAAAATCAAGTACAGCTCATACTTTTGGGACACTTAAAATCTAATAGGGGAGTTGAGAAACAACCCAATAGTCACAGATAGATGCATAACTACAAGTAGGAAAATTCTATGAAGTTAAAGAACATGATGTTATCAGACACTTCTCTACTTCCCTTCAGGATTATTTCTCCAGAGAAAGCAACATTTAAGCTAAGATTTAAAGAACAAAATATGAGTGAACTAGGCAAAGATAGTTTTAAAGAAGGAACAGCAGTTCAAGGCCCAGGATTGGCAAAGCCATATTCTATTCAAGAAATTGAAATACGATCTATATGGAGAGGTAGAAGGTACAACAAGAAGGATGAGGCTGGAATGGTAAACAGAATAGGATGGAACCCTGGTAAGCCATCTTACAAATACTGTTATTTTATCTAAAAACAATGGAAATGCAGTAAGCAGACTTAGTAGGGAGTAACAGAATTTTTCATTTTTCTCTTGAATATGTCTCTCCAGCTGCATTATAAAGAACAGATTAGAAAGTCAAAAAGAAATTGTAGAAAATCAGGTGCTGGGCAAAAACTGTCCTGTGTAGTAGAGGTGACTGGCTTATATCAAGGTAGTACAGGGTAACTAGAGAGAAATAAATGAACTCAAGCATTATGTAAGATGCAAAATCTTTAGGATTTGTTGTGGGTTGGATATGGGGAAGGAAGAAGAGGGATTCTGTAGGAGTGACTCCAAGGCTTGCTGAATGACTGAAAGGAAATAGACCCAATCAGAAAAATGAGAAAATCATGGCCGAGGGCAGAGTTTTGGTAGACTGTGGGGGAGGAAATATCAAGAATTTGATTTTGTGGCTGTTATGCAGGAGTTGGTTTAAAGAATTCTAAGTAACAATGTCAGTAATTCACTTGAATATTCAGGACTAGAGTTCCAAGGAGAGATCTGAGATGAAGATACAAATATATGTTTACATGTATTTGATAATTATTAAAATTATAATCATGAATAAGTTTTCCTGAAAATATGTAGGTTAAGGAAAAAAAGAAGAAGAAGAAGAAGAAAAGGAGGCCTAGGACCTTTGAGTTCTTTGAAGACTCTGACATAAACAGTAGTGGAAGTTCTGCAACAGAAACTGAGAATAACAGTTACATCACTAGAGAGAAAACCAGAAAACCCTGGTGATAAAGAAGCTAATAGCCAATAGATGGAGTCTCAAAGAGCAAAAAGTAATCAATATTTATAACTAAGACTTTATAACTAATAAGATGAGGCAAGGATTGACTGGATTTAGTGAGCTAGAACAATGACACTGTTTTGATAATGTAAAGGAGAGCCATGTTGGAGTGAGCTGAAGAATGAGTAGATGTATGAAAGTGGAGGCACTGATGATTGAAACAGTACTACAGTAGAAATTAAGTTAGTCTTGTATTTGAAACAGGATGTGGCGTTAAGGAAGGAATTTTGGTTGTGGTTATTTTTTTCCATTTGTTTTGTTTTAAGATAAGAAAGATACGAAATAATTCAGAGATGGGGGAAGAGGAAGCACTGATAATGAGATTTCCTAGGAAAATAAGAAGCATTGGCTCTGCTGTGTCAAATAAATGTGCATCTTTTATGCTAACAGGATGCTTGTACACTTGGCTCGTTAAATTGAGGAATTTGTTTTGTTTCATTTATTTGTTTTTATTCTAAGTGAAAGTTAGAAAGTTGCCTAGATGTTAAGCCAATATGGAGGTGATTAAATAAAGTATTGTATAAATATGAAATAAATTATAATTTGGCCTTTAAAATCATCTATATTTTTATTTATTTAACTGAAAATATCTTCACAGTAGTATTATTGTCCATGATTTTCTCTTTTTCCTTATGCTTAGCAAAGTGTTTTACACATACATAATGGGTAAAAAAAACTGACTAAATAAGTAGAGAAATGCACTGTATGGAGTAAAAATTCCAGTACACAACAGGTGTACAAGGAATATTGACAGTTCTTCATTTTCTATATATCAGCTTAATTTTGATGCCAAACTCTTATTTCATGGGGACTTGTGAAAAATTCTCTCCTGGTACCCACCTATGCTCTTTTGCTTCCAGGAGCTGTACCAGAGTTTTAGGGAGATACCTCTGCTCATGGCAATGTTTATCTATGGGCTAGCTGTGTTCTGGCTTCTGTGGCCTTTTTCAGTCTTGTTATTTTGTCTCATGCAGGAAGTGAGAATCTTGGGCTGTAGGCCCAGGGTGTAGGATCTCTCCTCCTAGTGCTTTAAGTATCCTTGCCCCCAGAGAATATCTTGACTCCTCTCAGGGTGCCACCAGAGAGTGAGCACAGGTCCTATTGGCTTATATGACTCATGTCTATCTCTCTCATTTCCAGAAATGTTTAGCCAGTGAAGCACCTTCTCTTCTTCATTCTCATTCTTCTCAATGGTTTTGGACTTTGGAAGCAAAAGACAGCTCTATAGTAAAACTGCCCTAAATCATAGAACGTGCCACCTCTTAAGGACCAAAAAAGTAATATCTCAAATATTATCTGGCCAAATATATTAATTTTGTGAAAAAGTCATGAGCATATGGGATGGATAGATAGATGGTTAAATAGAGAAATGGAAAGACTGATAAAGCCTCTGTGTAGTGAGACACTGTGGGAATGTTTAAATTTTGTTGTTTTACTTGACTCATTTTCTTTTTTCTATATTTTTAATGATGTCTTTTCTAAGATATTATTTAATAAATAAAATAAATACTGGAAAAATAAAAAAATAACTTTAATATTCTGTAAACATAAATGGTTTTCCTCTGAAAAGTACAGCATTGCCTAGAGCTGATACGTGGCAGAGTCCACTAAAAACTCCAGCTTCTGAATGGCCAGGAATATAGGTATAAGAAATCCCTGTTTCACATTGGCTCTTATAAGCTGTATGCAACTATTGCCTTGGGGATACACTGTATTAATTACATGCTCTACTTTTGAGTATTTTTCTCTTCTAAATAGTCATATTGTATGTGTTACATACAGAATAACACCATATTTTTTTTCAATGGACTCCATCCTGCTTTGCATTTAAGTAGTTTTTGGATATATTATGAAAAGGTCTCCAGTTACAGTTAGAGGATAGAGTTTAATAAATCACAGAGAAGGGAAATTTTATATGGGAAAAGGCATGTTCCATACCTTTGACATTTCTAAAATTTATCATTTATCCATAAAAGGACTTGTGCATATTTATATCCCTTTTGAGCATATTCTTGAATTGACCAAGCTTTAGAAAGTGTAGGCTCTATTCAGACTGTAATACTGTTCATGTTACTTGATCTTCCAGCATTTTCTTTGTTTTACTTCACTCGCTGAAAGTGTGAGATTGGGAAAGTGAATTCTGTTTTCTTCTTTTCCCCTTAAGTAATCATTTGCTTTGACTAAATTCCTCTCAGTAATGCTGACAGGCATGCTGCCAACAACAGACCATTCACTGCTTATTGCTGTTGACCCTGCTCTGCTGGACTCAAGGCTACACACCAAAGGAGCATATTCTGATCTCCTCCATAGAGAAAGCCAAAGTGAAGTATGAAATGATAGCTACCTACTGTTACTTTGGTTTGATTCTAAGAATTATACATGACCCATCTTTAATCTTCACTTTGTATAAAATTCCCCTTGCTCCTGAGGCCAATGAATTAGGAAGATGGAAGCAAAAGTAAAGCCTGTAAATATTCAAGGCTAATGACTCTGTCAAAACAAGATCACACCATAATGAGCGTTATGCATGCATTTAAGAAGACTATCTTTTGTTCCCTTGTGCCTTTTGGGAATTCAGTTCCAGAAAGTAGCTGTCAGCTATCAAGCCAAAACTTCAGTTTAAGGACTTTGGGCAGCTGCTACTGGATACAGAAGCAGAAAAGAGAAGCTACAACTAGAAGAGCCAGGGACTCAGTGAAGCTGAGCAAAAGACTAAGCAGTGGATCCACAATACACAAAAAAACCTAGATATCCAGAGGCAAATAAAAACTGAAGAACACCATGAAATAGCAGTTTGTATGTCATTGTTGCTAAGCAAAACTTCCAGGCACATGGATCCTGGGGGTCATACTAGAACAGAGCTCCTACAAAATCTGAGACCCACAACAGTGAAGGAAGAAGAGAAGATGTTAGACTTTGCTTGGAGTCACTATGCAATAAAATAAAATTTTGATCACTTTATTTTACTTTTAATTACCTTTCAAGCCTTTTCCAAGAAAAAGTCTCAATTTAAATCTATATATTTCATAACTCTCCAGTAATTTATTTTTTATCAGAAGGAGACCTAGTCTCTGGTTTAGAGGCTTAAATGTTGTGCTTTTTATCATATGTATTTTATATCACATCCTACTATGGAAACTAATATTTTCCATTTTAATGAGAATTTTTTTTTCTTTTAAACATATTTAAAGTGAATTTATCTGAAGAGAAATATTAGGTAAATAATAGCTTTAATGTAATAGAGCTGATACTTAATCTGGCAGAAGTCCTGAAGATAGCACTCAGATGAGAGACATTTGGGACATATTGTTTTGAGTATGATGACAGACTCTCGCATTTACAGTAGTTTCCCCCATCAATTAGAAGCTATGTCTATTTTCACAGAAGACTGAGAACACTGAACACCCACATGTACACACAAACACACACAAATAGATGTTACTGTCAAGTGTGGGGTGAAGGGAATCTCCTTCCAGCTTTTTTTCTTATCCAGTAATAGAATTTGAAATGAAACAATAGCAGCAAACAATTGCAAACCACAAACAACTATCTTATGTTTTCAACTCCTCTGAGTTAAGGTGCCTACCTAAGTGATCCAGTTTCAGATTGTCAATGGCATTCCCCTTGGCTGATGACAATGGTGTTGGGTAACCACAGTATTCTGATCTCAGGAAGGAATGTAAGATTTAACCATACTCAAAACAATATTGTTTTATTCAGAGTTCAGACTAGAAAGTTTTTTTATGGAATTGAAGCATTTTATTTATTTATTTATTCATTTATTTTAGTATAGTTGACACACAAGTTTACATTAGTTGCAGAAATACAAGATAACGATTCAACAACTCTATATACGTTATGGTTTAAATCTATGAGCAAAACAATATTCTTCTGTGATATTGTGAAGCAGAAACAAGTTAGAATGTAGTCAACTGTCATAAATCAGCCTATATTCTAATAATAAGAAAAGATCTGTCTTTTTCATATTGGATAACATATTTAACTTTATATCTAGTAGTCCTGTCAATCTAAACCCACTGTGTTTTATAACAACTAAAATGAAACATACATACAAAAAAGTGCATACCATAATAGTACAGTTCAAGGAACTTGCACAATCTAAACATGTTTATGAAACAAGCACCCCATCCTTACTTGTTATAGTCACTACAGTCTGACAAGGATAACTGATATCCTGGCTTGTAATAGTGTAGATTAGTTTTCACACATTTTTAAAATTTATATAAATGAGATAGTTCAGAATATACTATTTTATGCCTGATTTCTCACATTCAAAAATATATTTTTGAGATTCGACATTATGTTTATGAGTGCAATAATAGATTCCACAATTATAGATTGTTTATTTTTATACTGTACATTATTTAGGAAACGATATTGAACCTCATTAAAAACAGAGAATTGCAAAATAAAACTACACTGAGATACTATTTTTTCTATCAAATTGGCAAAATTAAAAAAGTTGAACAACAGAATCTACTAGTGAGCCCATGTGATTAGATACTTTCGGACTTAGCAGGTTGGAATGCAAATTGGTATTCTGCTTATGAAAAGAACACACAATTGCATGCATATTTAGCTTTTGATCCAGTCCTCTCACTTCTAGGGATTTAACCTGCAGAAATATACCTAGAACAATATATATAAAAAGTAAAAATACTATATAATTTAATGAAAAATTATTTGTAACTGGAAAATATTGGAAATAATATGTCCATACATGGGTGGGTGCTTGAATAGATGATAGCACATTCCCACAAAAGAGAGCTTCATAACTAAAAAAAAAAAAAAAAAAAAAAAAAATTTATGTACAGACTTGGAGTGATTTCCAAAATATATTTTAAGGTAAGAAAAACAAAGCACAAAAAATATTATTTTTCTTTTTGATTAAGAAAGAATGTAAAATTAAAAAAATACATAAATGTAGTACTCACTAATGCAAAAAAAACCTGTGGGACACATGTACTAGTTACTACTGAGATCGGTTAATATCAAAGGATGATTGTAATGGCATGGAAAGGATAGAGAAATGGGGGAGACAATTCAGTTTTCCCACAATCTCACTAACATATTATTTTTAATTTTTGTTTTTTGTTAATAGCCATCTTAACAGGTGTGAGGTGATTCGCTTTTCGCTGATGCTTAGTGCTAATGACCATCTTTTTATATACCTGGTGCCCATTTGTCTGTCTTCTTTGGAAATGTGTATTTAAGTCCTTTGCCCATTTTAAAGATCAGATTCCTTCCTTCCTTTCTTTCTTTCCTTCCTTCTTTCCTCCCTTCTTCCCTCCCTCCTTCCCTTCTTCCTTCCTTCCTTCTTTTCTTTTTTCCCTTCTTCCTTTCTATCTTTCTTTTTGAGAGAGAGTGTGTCAGCAGTGGGAAGGAGCAGAGGGAGAGGGAGAGGGAGAGAGAAAACCCTGAGCAGGCTCCATGCCCAGCAAGGAACCAATGCAGCGGGACCTTGAGATCATTACCTGAGACAAAATCAAGAATGGTCACCTAACTGACTATGCCACCCAGGCCCCCCCATTTCTTTCTTTCTTTGATTCTACTGTTAAGTTGTAAGGGTTCCTTACATATTTTGAAAGTTTAACCCTTAAAGATAAATGGTTTGCACATATTTTCTCATTTCATAGGTTGCCTTTTCACTCTGTTTATTGCTGTGCAAAAGTTTGTTAGTTTGATGGACTACTACTTGTCTATTTTTGCTTTTGTTACCTGTGCCTTTGGTGTTATATCCAAGAAATTATTTCCAAGACCAAGGTCAGGAAGTTTTCCCTTATGTTTGCTTCTAGGAGTTTTATAATTTCAGATCTTACCTCACCCACATACACAGAGACACAAGGAAATTTTGGGAGGTGACAGTTATATTTATTATGGTAATGGTAACACTAGAGTACACTATATCCAAATTCACCAAATTGTGTATATTAATTATATGCAGTGTTTTGTATTCTGATTATATACCTCAGTAGGGCAGAAAGGAAAAGAAATGATTTATAAATTTGTTAGTGAGGTGAAATGACACTTCCCTGAGTATGCCTTTTGGTATTTATTTTTTTTAAAGGTATAGGGAAAAATTGAAATGGAATTCCAACAAAAACAAATTAATTAAGTCATATTTCAAATAAGTACCATAACTAACCTAAAGGTTGAAGAAAAAACTAACCTCAAACACAAATATAAATTAATATATCAAAAATTAGCAAATGAATAACAAATAGACCAATAAGCAAATAAACAAACAAATAGGGAAAATAAGAAAGCTCCTCTTTCTAGTATAAGGCCAAATAATAAAAGTGGAAGTAATGATCAAATTATAATGGCAACAATCATTATAATAGGTTCAAGCAGGGATTATTAATAAATGGTAAAATGAATATGTGAAAGTTTGAGAATTTAGAGTTATTTATATGGTCTTAAAGTATTTCCATACATGTATTTATTAATTACAAAGGGAAAAATAAATGTACAGTGAAGAAATGTCGCAGAAAACCAGCCTAACCAAAAGGTCCAAGTTAGTATTACCAATAATGGGAAAAATTGGCCTAACACTCTGCATGATATTATTGCTGAGAAGACCACAACTTCATTCCTGTGGTATCCTGGTCCAAACTGCATAATCTGAATCTAATCATAAAACAACAGTGATCCCAAAGTGAAGGACATTTTAAAAAATAACTGTCCTGTACTCTTCAAAAATATCATATACTGAAATTCTAGGGCTGCAAATCTATTTCAAAATCAGGGAGTTTAAAGAATCAACTGGAGGCAATACACAACCTGGAATTTTATTTTATTTTATTTTATTTTATTTTATTTTATTTTATTTCATTTCATTTCATTTCATTTCATTTCATTTCATTTCATTTCATTTCATTTCATTTCATTTCATTTCATTTCATTTTTAAAAGGTTTATCTATGGGGCTCCTGGGTGGCTCAGTCAGTTAAGGGTCTGCCTTTAGCTCACGTCATGATCCCAGGGTCCTGGGATCGAGCCCCACATCAGGCTCCCTGCTTAGCAGGGAGCCTGCTTCTCCCTTTCCCTCTGCCTGCTTCTCCCCCTGCTTGTGCTCTCTCTCTCTCTTTCTCTGTCAAAGAAATAAATAAAATCTTTAAAAAATAAAAATAAAAAATAAAAGGTTTATTTCAGAGAGAGAGCGCACAGTGGGGAGGGGAGGGGAGTGGAATAGAGAAACTCAAGCAGACTCCATGCTGAGCATGGAGCCCTATGTGGGGCTCGATCTCACCACCCTGCGATTAGACCTTAGCCGAAACCAAGAGTGGGATGCTCAACCAACTGCACCACCCTGGCACCCCTGGGATTTTTTTTTATAAAGAACATTACCGGGAAATGGATTAAATCTGAATATTATCAGTCAGAGAATCAAATCAAACTAATTACCTGACTTTTTATAATTTTACTATACTTCTATAAGAGAATGTCTTTGATCCTTAGAAAAGGAAATTTAAGTATTTCAGATAAATGGATATCATGTCTGAAAATTATTGTCCAGTGGTTGTGGGGAAAATATACACATATATCGCATGTAGAGAATATAAATTATAAAATATTAACTACCATTGTACACATATGTATGTATATGTATACATATATGCATGTTATATGTATATATACTAATATGTATATTATATATGTACATATAATACATGTATTACATATAATACAGATATATTAAAATTTGGGGTATCTGGGTGGTAAAAGGTATGTAGAATTATATAGGATTTTTTTGGTATTCTTGAACTTGTCTGTAAGTCTATAATTGTGTCAAAATGAAAAGATAAAAATTAAAAAAAAAAGAAGTCCAGGACAAGCACACAACTTTTTTAAAAAGTGTCAAAGGATCAGGTGCCACTCCTTAGTAGAAAATGGACTAGAGAATTTAAGGCTAGGAATGTAGTAAAGGTAAGGTTAGACAGGTACTTAGGCATCAGCTATTATATCAAACAGACTAATTTTGCCCATTAGCATCTCTTTCACTCAGAATTTTTAAATTAGTCATGTATGGATGTACCAAAACGTACACTCCTGTACTTTAAAGTTGTGGCCTAGAATTAGACAAAAAATTCCACGTTTCTTTGAAAATACTAGTGAGCTTGACCCCTTATCTTTATCCTTCAGCTCTATTGATGACTAGAAAGTGGACATTAATTAATTGAGGCAGTCTTGTACATTCCTTTTTTCAAATATAAATTTCCCTTCAGTAAAATAATCATGGTGCCTTTTATAGTTTTTAGTGGCTTTTATATAATAATAATGTCTTAAATTTGCAAGGTTTGCTTGACTTTCACAAGTATTTTAAAATGGACATAGAAATCTTTTCAATATATTTACATAATTAGTACTTATTTAAGGCTGATATATAGCTTAATTATTTAAAATACAAACAGGATTTAATTAACAAATATGCTAATTATGCTAATTTAGAAATTAGGGTAAATTCAGTCTTCTTTGGAAAACTTTGAAAGGGAATGGATTGTAGTCAAATATAGAAGATGTAAATATATTGAAGTTTCTTTGAAATATGTTACTTGATTTCAGTAATTCATTGTTAGTATTTAGAACTTGTGTATTGTGTGTAAAATACCTGTGTATTTTGCAAAGTTTAAAAATGTCACTTGACATTATCTCAGCTTATTTTTTTTCAGTAGGAAATATGCAATAAGACATGGCTTAAACAGCCAAGCTGACCTTTAAATTAAAAAAAAAAAATTAAAATAAAGCAAACAGTGTTAGTGTTTTTGATTTGACAGACCTCAAAGACAAGTTAAACTTCCTGCTAACAGCTAGAGGGAAAAACAAAGTGTGGTATTGGCTTACAATTATAACCTTTGCTGAAGAAAATGTTGACTCTGAAAGCCAGCACAATAAACAAAGCTTTCATTTAGATATTCATAGCTATTATTTCTTATATCTGTGTTTCAATGGTGACAACAAATGATAAATATTCCAAACAAAATTCTACCGAAAATAAAACTTCGTTTTGTGGCTACTAAGAGCCTAAATAAAAAGACTTTCTTGACAGAAAATTTCTGCCATAGAAGGAACACTTTTTTGTTGTTGTTAATAAATCTAATTTGCTAGGGCTTAACGTAAGACTACTGGCATGTAAGTGGAAGCATTTATATTCAAAAGATTCCTACTAAGTACCTACTAGATGCCAGACTAATCTGAAAATATTTTATTGAAGACAATTTTTTTAATATTATGTTGGTGTCTGAGTGATCAGCTGTGCTGATATCTATTAGAAGAAAAGAGTATATACAGAATACAAAACAAATTATAGGGTTTTAAAAAATGGCAGAAGGAGAGTGTCAGTTGCCAGAGATGACAGATTATTGCATCTCATTCTCTTACTTCTCTTAGATTCTTATAGAAGCTAAAATAATCTGGAACATTTTATTTAATAATTTTTTTATTTAACTAGAAACCGGTAGTCTACAGTATCTCAATTTCTTAAAGCCATTTTCTTTTCTTTACAAGAGTAAGTTTTGTGTAGTTTATATGAGATCCAACAACAACCCTTTCTTATTTAATTGGGTTAAAGTGAGGATACAATTTCTCCATCATATTTCTTAATCTAAACATTATAATTTCACTGCATTGAGGATTAGCTTTGTATTATATGATTTCTGTTATATATGATGTGTATGTATAATTATGTATACTTTCAGTCTTTATTTCTCTCTCTTAATTTTAATTACAATCAATGTTACCAAGACTACCAAGAAGTTAAGGAAAAATGAGTCCACCATAGTGTCTTCTACAAAATGAATGAGTGTGAAATTTATGCACCAAAATTACATGAACTTCGTTTAGCTCTTTTTTGCAGTAAGTAAATATTATAATGACAGTTCATTTTATAATGCTTTCCTACTCTTTCCTACTCTCTTTGGAAAACTAATAGATAACAATACTTCATGAAATTATTTGTTACTTAGGAATTTGAATAATAGAACAAAAGGAAGAGAGAGAGAGGAAAAAATAGGAGAGAGAAAAATAGGACTTTGTGTATAGAAAACTATAATGTTTAGGGAAATTTTGATGAGTAAACATGGGAGCAAGCTAAAGGAACCTTTGTTTTAAAAGCCGGATCTTAAGAATGGCTAAATGAAGCATCATTTTCTTTTTTTCCTGTAGACAGCGGGTAAATCAGAAGGAAATAAGACTGTCCTGCATGAAAAGATGACGGTAACTCCAACCACACTGAATCAGTTAAAGCAAACTTTGTATTGGTTTTTGTTCACAAATGTCATGTCCACTGCATTTTGTCTTTGGTTTCCTTTCATTTGAAACCCTAGGAAACCTGAAACTCAAAATAAAATTCCTACCCTTTGCTGAGCTCTGTGGGTTTGGAAACTTCTCTAGGGTTTAGTTCATTTTTTCATTCTTACCAACTGGCATAAGAATTAGACACCAAACCCAAATTAAACCACAAAAATTGGTCTCAAAACAGCCCTGGCTATCAAGAGAAAGCAAAACGTTAAGTTTATAGGTTCACTGAATGGTTCAGGGTTTTGGAAACTATTCACATTATACTTGGCCATTTTTATTTCTATTCTCAACCCCAAAGTAAGAAATTCCTCAGGATTTAAGGTTTCAGTTTTAGGACAGAAGCTTGGATCTTAACAACAGAAACTTTCTTACATAGATACTCAAGGAAAGAGAATTGTATGTAATTGAATCTTATCAAAAGATAAATTTAAAATTTACATCATTAAGTTATTATGAAAACTTGTAAAATATAAACTAATCTCCTTATTATGGACTAAGATTGATGGAATATCAATGACTCACTCACTAGATTATCCAAACTATGATGAGTGGTATACAGTGTAGCTATTTAGTAGTTAAGTAATTAAGGAAATTAAAATACACTTAATGTTTTTTGGAGTAGTTAGTTAAAATTTTAGCTACAATATAAATAAGGTTTAATATTGACTTGCATTGAAGAATAGGAACTAAAATCACAGTTACATTGTCAGTGATTGTGGGAATAAACAAAAGTAGGCAAAAACAAGTCATGTTTATCTTTTTTGCTTTGAAAAAATCTACCCACTTTCTTTTCCAACGTCTCTGACCAATGGAATGATGGTCATCTGCTGCTCTCATATTTGAGTTCCACTAATGTCTCAAACCTATCTGATCTAAAAACCAATGCCGAAACCAAAACCCCCCAAAAAATATCTTGCACTGACTAGATGCCTTATTAGGATTGAATTTGGATTGGATTTGGCTCCTTTATTAACCTACACACACAGAAACATGGACACACACATAAACACTACTTTTCTTAACAAATTTTAAGTGTACAAAACAGTATCACTAACTATAAGTCTCTATCCCTTTTAATGAAATTTTTGGATCCCCAGCCAACTGCCTATTAATTTTACTTTGGCCAGAACGGCATTGAATGGCAACTTTCTAGAGGAAGGTAGTCTATGAATATAAGCATTTTTAATTGGACACAATATCGCCATGAAACAATAGCCATGTTTTTAGTAAAACAGAATAAAGGAACCAATATTGAATATTGAGCCACAAACCACACTGTCTACTGATTTTTAAAAATTCAGCTAAAGGTTGCCTGGGTGACTCAGTTGGTTAAGCGTCTGCCTTTGGCTCAGGTCATGATCCCAGGACCCATTGGGCTCCCTGCTCAGTGGGGAGGGGAGTCTGCTTCTTTCTCTCCCTCGGCTGTTCCCCTGCTTGTGCTCTCTCTCTCCCTCTCTCAAATAAATAAATAAAAATCTATAAAATAAATAAATAAATAAATAATTTAAAAAATTCGGTTGCTTTTTTAAAAATTCAGAACAATAGTTCTTCCCATTTATTTTTATATATCTAAGAATTAACGGGCATGTAAAATGATTAACAGGGGAGAATTTTCCAGAGATGCAGAAAGATATTAGCCTTTAGATCAAAAAAGCACAATGAATAATAGGATAATTAAAATAAATCCAAATCTGTAACTGTAGTGAAACACCAGGGGAAAAAAAGATATTCTAAAGGCAACAACAGAGAGAAGGGGAAAAAAAATCAGAAGGTAGGAAAAAATATTTGCAAATGAACAATAATTTAATTAAGAGCTTTAAAATGTAGGTAAAACCAAATAAGTATTAGTGACTAGGCGGGGGATGACAATTAAATAAGATATAGCTAAAAGAATAGATTAAAATAATATAAAAGGTACACATAAGGTAAATTAAAATGTTTTAAAGACTGATTTTGGCAGCAGAATAGACTTGCTGATCAAAAATCTTCCATGTTGTAGGTATCCATGTTAGAAAAATATGGTTAACTTTAAAAAGAATCAGATTAGAATATAAAGAACATAGGGAATAAAGAATTACATGATCACTCCAAAAAAAAGCAATAAATGACAGAGAAAATAAAGTAAAAGTATAACACATAGAAGACAAAATAAGATAGTGGAAAGAGGTACACATGCCTCAGTAATAAAAATAAACTGTTTAAACATAACAGTTAACTCCAAAAATATTCAGGATGAGCAAAAACTTAAAAATATAATGTGAAGTTTACAAACATTATTAAAATATAATGTTTCAGAAATATTCAAAGTACAGAGATGGAAAATACACACTAATTAAAAAACTTGTATATAAATATTAAGATCTGTTATAGATTTTTGAGGAAAATTTATAGATATGAACAGTACTGTTACTTTTTTATTTTTATTTTACTACTATAGCACTCCTAAGTCACATAATATATTGTCAAAAATATTAACGAACAAATTAAAAAACAACAATTCTTCCTGAGGAATTTATATATAACAAGAGAATAATTGGCCTATATAAAAACATGGAAAGAGTTTGAATTTTTTTTCAAAAATTTGGTTGATAAAAAGAAAAAAACACGGTACTGAAAAGGACACATAATACATTTGATTTAATGAACATAGAGAACCCTACTCATCAATTAGAGACTATTCTTTTAAAGTACACATGAAACATTTAGTGATATGAACTATAAAATAAAGGTAAGAGAAAATATAGAAAATATTATGTGAATACACTGACAAACTTTTAGACATTAGGAAGAAACAAAACCTCATACATTTGAAATTTTTAAAACTTTGATCTGTAATGAATTACCCAAAGAGGAATTTATAATTAAAATTATAACTATTTAGATATGAATATTAATGTATCAATATATACAGAAAGTATGGTACATCAAAAGCAGCACGTAGAGCAGCATTTATAGTTCTAAATGCAAAATTTGAAAAAAAAATTGATGACCCAAGACTCTAAATCATGAAGTGGGAAAGAAGAAAAGAGGGGGAAAAAACAGAGAGAAAAACAAAAGATGAAAAGGTGGGAGGAAATAATTATGGCAATTAGAGTAGAAAATAACTAAATAGAAAATAAGAACTTTTTAAAAAGATTTTATTTATTTATTTGACAGAGACATAGCGAGAGAGGGAACACAAGCAGGGGGAGTGGGAGAGGGAGAAGCAGGCTTCCCACAGAGCAGGGAGCCCGATATGGGGCTCGATTCCAAGACCCTGGGACCATGACCTGAGCCAATGGCAGATGCTTAACGACTGAGCCACTCAGGCACCCCAGAAAATAAGAACTTAAGAAGGACACTAAACAAAGTCAAAAGATAACTCATGGGGGAGAAAAAAGTAGGCATATGTGGCAAAGAGAAATTTAAGTTGAAATTATTAAGAATGAAAAAGAATGGAACATTGGTGTTATGGAATGAATATTTGTGTTCCCTCAAATATTTTTATGGCTTTATTGAAATATAATTGACATATAAAATTAAAAGATACTTAAAATGTACTTCATGGAGAATTGATATATATACATATTATGAAATACATTGTATTTGCATACATTGTATTTAGGCATACCTCTGAGATATTGCAGGTTCTGTGGAGATAATGTTCATTTGGTTACAGACCACTGCAATAGAGTGAATATTACAATAAAGAGAGTCAAATAAATTTTTTGGTTTCCCAGGACATATAAAAGTTATATTTTTATTATATTGTAGTCTAGTAAGTGTGTAATAGCATTATGTCTAAAAAACAATGTACATATACCTTAATTAAAAAAATACTTCATTGTTAAAAATGCTAATCGTCATCTGAGCTCTCAATGAGTCATAATCACTAATCACAAATCACCATAACAAATATAATGAGAAAGTTTGAAATATTGCGAGAATTACCACAATTACCAAATTGTGTCTCATGACACAGAGACATGAACAAATGCTTTTGGAAAACTGACACCAATAGACTTGCTCAATGCAGGGTTTCCACAGAACTTCAATTTGGAAAAAAAAAAAACACTATCTGCAAAGCAAAATAAAGTGCAATAAAACAAGATATGCCTGCATACACGTATAAATTGTATCCTCCCCAAATATTCATATATATTGGTATTTGGAGCTGGGGCTTTTGGGAGGTAATTTTAGGACTAGATGAGGTCATGAAGGTGAGGCCCACATGATGGGATTAGTAGCCTTATGAGAAGAGAAACGAGACAGATCTCCCTCTCTGTTTTCACCTATAAAAGAAAAATCATATGAGAACATATTCAGAAGACAGCCATCTGCAAGCCAGAAAAAGGGCCCCTACAGGGAAACTCAGCTTGCACCTCTATCTTGGACTTCCAGTTTCCAGAACAGTAAGAAATAAATTTCAGTAGGTTAAGCCACTCACTCTATGTTATTTTGTTATAATAACTCAAGCAGACTAATACAAATAGGTATTAAATTGCATGAGAATAGTATAAGCACTAACTTACAATAAAAAGAAAACTCAGATGTAAAACAAACATTCCTAGAGGTATAAAAATTACCAAAATGGAGTCAAGAACAAAATCTACTGAATAAAACCATAATATTCAGATTTTTGTGGGAGAATTCTACAAAATTTTCAAGGAAGACAATTTCTTTCATATGCAGACAATTTCACAAAATAGAAAAAGAAAGGAATCAAAATTTGGCAAGTACAGTAACAAAAAATAAATTGGAGGGTATAGTGGTTAAGAACATAAATGTGAAAACTACAGAATCAAAAGTTAGCCAAATTAATGAAACTATATGTAAGAGAAAAAAAAATCACACCAAGTAATTTTCATTTACAGAAAACATGGGTAAAAGATAACCTTTAAAGTAATTAACCTCATTAACCTCATCAGGGTAAAAAGCAAATGGTTATCTCAATAGACGTAGAACAAAATATTTACTGAAAGTCATATTTTTGACAGAAATTTTAGTAAAATAAAGGTGAAAAAAACTTACTGAATCTATTAAAATTATCCATGTAAAACACAAGAACATCATAATTGATGATAGTATCATTCCTTTTTAAGACAGGGAAAACACGGAAAAGCAAACTACCATTGGTACAAGATTATAATTAGCTTCGGCCAGTAAAACAATAATAAAAATTACATAGAAAAGTCATTTAGATATTGGAACAAAAATATGTCTTTGTAGATATCATGATCATATAGAAACTTTAAAGTATCCTATCAAAAAAATAGTATGAAGACTGAAAGTTCAGCATGATTGTTGGATGTAGTATGCAATAATCAAACAGAGCTATTAAAAAAGTTTAAAATGTACTATTTGATAGCCTCATTCATAATATTAAAGTAAAAACTTAGGAGGTATTTCAGAATAATAATATGTGCTAGAACTTTATAGGGAAAATCCTAACATTTATTTTAATACGTATACAAATGTTAAACAACAAAAATTTTTTGAAGGAGTTACATTCTACATGCATATATAGGGAGATAATATATTAACAATGTCAGTTCTCCCCAGAATTATTTTGTAAATTCTTTGCAATCCTAATCAAATTCCAGTAGGATTCTTTTCAAAACTAGAGAATCTGATCCAGAAGTTTATATGGATGAGTAAAAAGTCAAACACTGACAAACAGTTCTGAAGAAGAAAACTATATTTGTGTGGGAAGCAGAGAGGGGTTGCCTGGTCTGCCTAATATTTTGACTTAGTGTAAAAATTTAATAACTGCAATCAAATGCTATTTGTAAAGGAATTTAAGAATTGAATATAACTGAGAGCTCAGAAGGAGATCCAAATCATATAAAAACTTGATATATGACAGAAGTAGTACTGTGATTTTATGAGGAATAGGTATAATGGAAATATAGTCAATACCTATCACTGATAACCTTGGCAACACATATGAATAAATGGTTCCTATTTTACATAGTACTCCAAAACAAATTCCACATGAATTAGTGAAATAAATATGAAAAGCAAAACTTAAAAACACTTCAAAGATAATATAGGAGTAACCAACTAAATATAAGAGTTTAAAATATCAAAGTATCTCCCATATTACATAAAAAGATAAGCAATCTAATTAAAAGTTGGAAATAAATGTAAACAATCCATAAAAGTGGGTGATCAATATATATATGAAAATAGAATTCTTTAGTTATGAAGTATAATTCACTTTTGTGTAAAGCTATATTTCCAAAGTTATGTGATTCTGCAAGCCTGAGACCACACTTCGACTAAGAAAGCCTGAAGAATCTCACTATGTGCAAAAGGATGCCTGTAGTTCCTGTGGGCAATTGATAAATTGGAAGCTTCATAAAAAGTGGATCATAGAAATAAAGTCTTCTGCAGTAGTACATTGAAATACTCTCTAGTTATTAAAATTACTAAACCAAATTTAAGTGTAACAACCAGAATACATTTGGAAAATTTGTGTTGATTTTAAAATATTGCAAGAATTTACTTACACTATAATAGCATATCCAATTAGAACACACCCTATCATCCTTTAAATGTGGTTATGTGTAAGGATTATTTGCATAATACATAAGTCATGCAAATAAATTATATATATCAACCTAAGTATAATGGTTTTCCCTATGATTGTAAGAAGGAATGTGGGATGCGTGAGTAGGGTTTGTTTTTGGTTTTTTTTGGTTTGGTTGTTTCTTTTGTTTTTTATTTGACAGAGAGAGATAGAATGAGAGGGGGAACAGAAGTAGGGGGAGTGGGAGCGGGAGAAGCAGGCTTCCCGCGGAGCAGGGAGCCCAATACGGGGCTCGATCCCAGCACGGGTCTCGATCTCAGCACCCCGGGATCACGACCTGAGCTGAAGTCAGACGCTTAACGACTGAGCTGCCCAGGCGCCCCGCATGAGTAGGTTTTATCAATAGTTCTCTCTGTGTTTTTTTTTTTTAAAGATTTTATTTATTTATTTGAGAGAGAGAGAGAGTGCTAGTAGGGGGAGGGACGAAGGGGCTATAGATGATATATTACCTAACACCTGTCAGAATGGCTAGAATCAAAAAGACAAGAAATAACAAGTATCAGTGAGGATGTGGAGAAAAACAAACCCTTGCACACTGTGATAGGAATGTAAATTAGTACAGCTGCTGTGGAAAACAGTATGGAGGTTCCTCAAAAAATAAAAAATAGAAATACCATATGATCCAGTTATTCCACTATTGGGTATTTGCCCAAAGAAAATTAAAACACCAGTTTGAAAAGATATATGCACCACTATGTTTGTTTATTGTAGCATTACTTTACAATAAGCAAGATATGAAAGCATCTTTTATGTGCATAGATAGATAAATGAACAAAGAGGTGTGAGATATATATATCTCAATGGACTATATCTATATATATAGATCTGTCTATCTCTCTGTAGATCTCAATGGACTATTACTTGGCCCTAAAAAAGATGAGTTTTTGCCATTTATGACAAATGTTTACATTTGTATATGTACATGGATGTACATAGAGTGTATTATGCTAAGTGAAATGTCAGAGAAAAGCAAATATCATATGATTTCACTTACATGTGGAATCTAAGAAACAGAACAAGTGAACAAACAAAAAGCAGAATCAGACCTATAAATACAGAGAAGAAACTGATGGTTGCCAGAGGGTGGGCAAAACATGTAAAAGGAAGTGGGAGATACAGTTATGGAATGAATAAATCATGGGAATAAAAAGTACAGCAAAGGGAATACTGTTAATGGTATTATAATAGCATTGTATGGTGACAGATGGTAGCTACACTTGTGGTGGGCATAACATAATTTAAACCTGTTGAATCACTATGTTGTACACCTGAAATTAATGGAATATTGTATGTCAACTATACTCAAACTTTTAACATAAATAAATAAGTAAATACAGCAGGAGGTGATAAGAGACTTCCACTATTTATGTTAAGCTATCTGAGGAGCTGAGAATGCAAGAAATACACAATATTTTCCTCTGTGTTAAAATAAAAATAGTGAGTCAAAGAAAAAACATAGCTATGATGATTCGTTTTATGGGTCACCTTACTAGGCTATGCTGCCCAGGGAATCAATCAACCACTCTTAATATTACAGTGAGGAATTCTGTCGTTGTGGTTAACAACTACAATCACAGAAGATTATCCTCAAAAATGTGGGTGGGCCCATCCAGTCACTCAAAGGCTTTTAGAGCAAAACTGAGGTTTTCCTGAGGAAGAAGAAATTCCCCCTCAAGACCACATACAGCATTAACCTCTGACTGAGAGTTGCTAGCCTGAAGGAATGTCCTACAGACTTCAAACCAGCCCCACAATTGTGTAAGCCAGTTCTTTGAAATAAATTGTTTATGTGTGTTTGGGTGTACTCTATTCTGTTTCCCTGGAAGCAGTGACCGATACACTCAAAAATCATGATTCCGTATCAGTTAATTCCTAAAGAAATTCATAAGTATTGCATAACTTTATTTTAGTTTAGGTTCATTTTAAGCAATTTTGTGTGAGTGTGTGCGTGTACACATGTACATGTGCATATATGCACTTTTCTGTGTTTTAGAGACTTTCTGCTGATTTTTTTATCTCTTCTACAGTTTATTGTCTGTAAAAAACTGTAGGTTACCGACACGGCATCATCCCTCACTTCTTTGCAAACAAAATCACAATTTGTTCAGGTTTACATCCCTAAGAAAGTTACTCCATGCCCAGCTAAGGGGTAAATCTTATAAATCTGAGCCTATTGTAATAATATTATTTCTTTTTCCAGTGATTGATCAAAGTTTGAGCATATGACAAATTTCTGGGCATTGGTACACAATGATAGGTCTCCTGGAATGTCTACAGGAAAACTGGAAGAGACAATTCTTTTTCTCCTTCTGCATATTGTGTTGTCAGATGAAATGCCTGGAATTGCTGAAACTGTCATTCAACTATGATGGAAGCTAGTCTGAATTAAACAAGCCTTTTGGGATATTTCAAATTTTCTTCCTTTTTAGCTAATCTAGGCTAGATTTTTCTGTTACTTGTAGCTTAAGTCACCCTAACATATAAACTTTCATATCTTTCTTTAGAAATTGTGACAAGATATGTAACAGCAACTACCAAGTCCACTGCATTTCAACTGACAGGGTAATTTAAGACTTGAACATTAAACACCAGAATATTATGGTATATTCAGTGAAACCTAGTATCTTGGAAGAGACTCTTCAAAGACCCAGTTTAAGTGAATTCGACTAATGACACTTAATTGCAGATTTTTTTGGCTGGTTTCAGTCAATTGAAGGCATTATTAATGTGGAGTGCAAATGGATCTAAATTCAAAAAAGCATTCATTCCAATTCTATTCTCATAATACTAATAGAGTATAGACCAATCTTTGTTAACTACTGAAAATACTTCTCAACCATATCTGATTAATTGGGTAGACTGACAGAAATATCTATTTGAAGAACAGAATATTGCCTTATCAGATTGCTCACCTTTGATTCTTTTTCCAAATTAGAAGAATTTATAGAAGAATTACCTGAGAGGCTATGCCACTAATAACCATTCATTTTCTTTTATATACAGCCTAAAATAGGAATGTTAACTGTTTTATATTTTTTAATGAAAATAGAATATAATGCTGTCTGTACTCTCTCTTGCTATGGATCTGAGCTAAATAGTAAAATTGACAAATTGGCAACAACAACAACTAAAATAACTTTTTAATCTCAAAGCTTTGTTTAAAGACCAATACCTACATAGATACCTGTATGAATCATGCCTGTCTTAATTCACCTAATTATTGCACTTATTTAGCAAACTATGTATTTTCAATACTCAGTGTGAAATGGGAGTTTTCAACTGTTTGTATTTCACTCTGTGTTGGTAGGATATTCTATATCTCACCATGAGGTTTGCTTTTTTTTTTTTTTTTTGGTGTGCTACTTAGATAATAAAGATGTTGACTTGATCCAGTATTCTAACAACCACATAAAAGAACGAGTCACTGGAAGTTAGAGTTCATTCAGAGCTTTCCCACTGATGGGGCTACATCACAGGAGATCAGGCTTTTTCACTGGGGAGCAATAAAATGTCATTGGTTTCTCATATTGTCTCTTCTGTCACTTTATCCAGAGAGGAGTCCTGTAATCTGCCTGCAAGAGAGTTGGTATGGAAGGGATTGATCAGTTTTAGCCTGGTTCTCAGAATTTATGGGGCTGAGGTTCTCACCCTTCAGTTTGTCTATTTTCACCAAATCTTTTCAAAATGCTCCAATCTCCCCACTCTGCTCTGCCTTCCATCTCTGATGGAATGAGAGAGGCCAGTTTCCTGACTACATATCCAGGAGAGGTGACCTAACTTCCCCTCTAACTTCTGATACAAACCTCTAGCTAATCTTCCTATGTTCAACCAATCCCTACATCCTGGACTTCAGCGATACCAGGAACCTCAGATTCCTGAGGATGTGTTCAGTGTTCTGATCTTAATGGTCTTGCTTATTATTAGAATTCCTCTATCTTTACCCTGCCGAGACTTAGATGTTCTTCAATCTGAAATGTAGGTTACCATCCATCCTTCCTTTGTCCAATTTCTTATCAACAGTTGTCTAACATTCTGTTCTCATTGTCTTTGTGGTTTTATAGCTTTTTAATAGTTCCATGGTTATTTCTGTGAGGTATCAGGATGGAGTCAAAATAAATGCAGTATATCAATCTTCCATATATAAATACAGGTACTCTATAATATGGCATTGTTATATTGCCACACACTCTTATATTTGCATTATGTATTCTTCTATGCTTTAGAATGATTACAAAAAAGAGAGATGAATTAGATATATGTAAAATTTATAGCATTTGACATTTCACAAGGCTAATTTTAATTATATTTTTCCCAATTTGTGAAGTGAATTTGATCTTTTCTAAATTTTAAAAATATCAAATGATACATATTAACATTAAAAACAAAACAATGTAGCTGATGACATTAGTATTGAATAAACAGAGTCAGAAGCATAAAAACTGCATTTTGCCATTCGCTAATAAATCAGAATTTAACAACATTCCTTTACCACACAGAGGCAGTATGTTTTTACACCAGATCTGTTTTGAAAACTGATAAAATGCATTTGCAAAATTTACAATCTTGTCTTCACTGATTTACTGATTCTTGTCCTACTATGAGACATCATAATCTCTGAAAACTGGAATACTATAAATTTAATGAATATTCACATGTTTTAATAATACAATAAACACATAATTTGATCAGAAGACAAAAACTCTTTGGCATAAAGTGCCCAAGAAAAAGACTTTCTTGTATATTGCTTTCTAGTCATTTTGAACCAAAGGGATCTGTAAGAATATTTCAAGACAATGCCTCCTCATTCCAAAACAAAATTCTGAATAGTCTTTTATGCCTGCTTTCCAACCTAAGTATGTGATAATAATTACTGGGAATTTTCAGAGATTTTTAGACTGGGTAGTTTTAGTATTATCCTAAGCAACATGATAGGTTCTAGTAACCCTTTGTGTGCTAATAGAGGAATTTCTGGCAGCATAACAAATGAAAGCCTGTGACTCAGAACTCCATAGGTTTTTCATAACACATGCAAATGAGAATCATTTTTCAATTGTTAACATCCTATGATAATCATCATTAACTTATGGTATTAAACATTTTTCCTGGACAGTTTTTATTGGGATGTTCAACTAAAAGTCTCATCTTTAGTTTGCCATTTAAAGTTGGGCATAGGAAAGAATGGCTCTTATGGTAATCATTGTGATTTAATAATAATATTAAATATATTGCCTGTATTGAGCCATATTTGGGTGTTGTAAACTTTTGTTCCTAAGTTAATCAGGTTGCTATGTTTTTGAAGGGCCTGTAGTTCATTATTTTTATGCAGAATGGATTATACTTTAATTCAAATATGTCTGATAAACTGACAGGAGAGGTGGAGAAGAATGAACTGAAACTTGTATTTTTTATTATAACATGTTTATACCCTCAAACCAGTAGCATAACAATAGAGAAGTCAGCATCTTGTTATGCCAAATAGCAATTCCTTGGACAGAGAAAGCCTCATAGGCTTGTAAATGAAAGTCACAGAAAGAGAACTATGAAGAGAAGCTAAGTGAACAGGGGCTATAGGTCTACCTTCCTTGACCCTAGCTTGCAGAATATGTGGTTTCACAGGGGTTGAGAGACAATTTTTTCTTGTGTCTCACATTGCTGCATGTCTTGTGAACAGAAGCACTAACTGTGTTCTGGAATATCTTTTGTATATAGTGAACAGCCTTGGAAGACAGAGATATTGTCACCCTTTGGAGCAAAGAGCAAGTTTGCTTCTATCCTTGGAAGCTAGACATATTTTCACTCTCTGGATAGTTTGCTTGATATTCTCTGGAGCAAAAGACAGCCATGCTTGCTGTCCATAGCAATCCATTGCATGTACAGATATTATTTTGTCTTCTTTACATTTCCCTGAGGAATTTGGGCTTGAGGAAACAGTGGAAAATGCTGTACTCTGACTACTGTTATTACTGGGAGTGATAAGCCATTCTTTGTCTCTGACTGAGGTGTCTTGTATCTTCTGTCAGTGTTCATTAAACTATCATAGATTAGCCTGTTAGCTTGCAAGTCAGGCAAAATCTCAGAATCTACAGTTTTCACAGAAGAAAACCTCCTATTTCCTTGCTTCAAATTCCCCCAGTCACCTTTTCTCAATTTCTTACAAGATTTCACTAAGTATCTTGTCTTCTCTTGGTACTTCATTCTTTTGGAGATATTAAAAGAGATCTTGTTTTATTTAAGAAAATGTACAATTTCTGAAGATACATAATCTCTTAAGAGAGCACTAACTTTAAGAAAGATAGTTTTGGTTAAAAATTATATTCATAAAACACTGTTTCACAAAAAAAATTAAGTGCATGTGGCTTTTCAAGTGTGTGAAAGCTCAGAATTTATTTTTACATCTTTTCTTCTTTGACCTTAAAACCATTTGGTGTGAAAAGTGCATTACCACCCAATGTTAGAATTCACACTCTCTCAGTAGGAACATTTGAGTATGAGGAACTACAGGTCAACCCCATTTCAACATGGCTTTTGTCAGCTCTACAGATCTAGTCAAATTCTAGCCTGCCTCATCACAGGAATTCTATTTCAGATTTATACATCCTAAAGGGACATTCATGGCAGTGTGAAATGTTCTTCTTTCTGTTTCTAGTAGAATTAAAGGCATTTAAAAAATCTGCTATGAATGCAAGTGACACTAATTTAATTGCCAGTTTTGATATGTGCTTTGGTGCATATTCATGTTTATTACTTACATTTAATGACTGCAGATGGGTGTAAAAGTCATACAAGTCAGTGTCTTTTTCTCTTGGGAGCTAGTAAATGAAACTCTGATATCTAGCCTTGGGTATTAATATCTGGCAAATAACTTTGGCTTATATTCTAATTTGAATTAATTATTTTCATTATAAATTGTGGTTTCTTTAATGTTAAAATAAAGTTTCAAGGTTTGGAACATTATGTAAAATAAACTGCATCATAGAGGCCAACACTACTCTTCATGAAACTATGATGTTTCCACCTACTGTACAGGCAATTGTAAGAAGTATATGCCTTTATTTATATAGGGAAATAGACCTCACGGTGCCATCAATATTGCCATTTAAGCTTTTCAAAATAACAAAAATAACCTGGACACTCATTTGTTAACTAAATGATTTGTGGGCAAATGATAGACTACAGAGTTGGTTTTAAAGTCTTCAAACATCTGTTTTTGTCAAGTTTTAGGATTATCTATTTCTTTGAAGGATTATAGTCAATGCTGTATAATTTCTACATTTTAAAGTTAAAGAAACTAAGGATAGAGAATGATGGTTTCTCAGTTCATAAGGACACAACAGGGGATCTAATACTAAAATTCTGATTCAGAGTACTATATCAATAGCATCAGAATTACCACAGAAGTTGAAGTATATATAATATATATATACACACACATATACTATATATATATATATATACACACACACACACTTGATATATATACACTTCATATTTATATATACTTTAAATATACCATGTATACTTTAAATATATCATATATCACACACACACACACATCCATATTACTTGGGCCCATTCCAGGAAATTCTGTAATAGCAAGCCTAGAATCAGTGTCAGATGCTTCTGATGTATGGCTAGATTTGGGAGCACTGCTCTACCTAACATTGCCTCCTTCAAGAGAGAGACATGTTCACCAACTAGATCTCAACAAAAGAAAAAGAATTTCAAAAGGAAATTAATGCATCAAAAAAAGCAAGGCCATGGGAGAGTCTTTGAATGAAGTGTCCACTTGTTGACAGTAATCTGTGGGCAATCTAACATGCACTGAAAGTTTCCTAAGAATCTGGACATTAATTGTATCAGGCTTATACTCATCTGCTTCATTCAACAGTTATATTTTGGAGCATATATTGTTGGCAGAGATATGGCAATGAGTAAAAATACACTCAGTATCTAGCAGGAGGATATTTTAAATTAATTTTACTAATAAATATATACAATTTTAGAGAGATTCTGAAGGACAGATGAAAGTAGAAAGCGAAATAGAATTCAGAGTATGGAAAATATCCTCAGAATATGTTGATGATCAAGGTCTAGAGGGTAAGTAGGAGAGCTAACAAAGTTTTTGGAAAAGTTCCTATGAAGGAAGTTTTCTTGTCATATTCAAAGAACAAGAGTAAATTGAATGGGGTGTGAATGTGTTACAGATAAAGATGGGAAAGCACAAATGGGATGGATATTTGTAGAAAAGGGACTGAGAGGAACAACAGAAAAGAAGAAAATAAATAGCATTTATTTCTTTAGAGCATGTGCATTGAGCCTTGAATATGTGCAGATACTTTGACCAATATTCTTAAGTATAAAATAATTAAAACAGCTCACCTCCTAATTCTGGTCAGATACGTATTTGAAATAAATTTGTGAACATAACTATAAAAACAATTTTTTATATTTGGGTTTGATTGTTAAAATATTAAATGGCTTTCAAAGAAAAGTACATAATCTGGCAATATATAAAGGGCACTAAAACTTCAGTACACAAACTTTTTCTGGGTTGCTAGAGAGTAGCTTTTAGTCCTGAAGCCGTCAGCATCCTTGTGTATCAGTTAGCATATACTAGCAAAAGAATGACAAGTACTGGTTAAATTAAATGGGGAATTGCTTACAGGGAGGATGGCAAAGAGAGGTTCAATTAAACTTACGTTTCCAGACACTTGTATCACAAACAATACAGCTACAGTTTACTGTGTTCAGTTATCATTGCAAAGTGGCAAACAGCACTTGCCAGCCTTTTAATCATTCAATATATTCTTTCATGTTCAAGTACAGCTGGTACAGCTGACAGTTTAGTTGAATAGTTAATGTCAAAAATTTCTTCAGTTATATCCACCCATACATACAGAGCAGTTAGATGGCAAACAGGAAAAAAAACAATGTTTTGCATCTCTGTTTCCTATTTCTCAAATAGTTAAAATGAGTGGTAGATTGCCTATATTGCTGGCTGAAATTTGGAAATATAAATTTAAGTAATATTCTCTAACTGGACCTGTTCTCTTTCAAGTGCTAAGGTATGCAGGTTATAGTAAGATTTTCACTTATTGCTCAAATTTGTAAGGCTTTTTCCCTGGACAGTTTATCAAAGGTCAAGATTATACTTTTGCCAATAAAACTACATTTTGTGTACTTTGTAGACTCCTACTCCATACTTTACAGACAAGACCTGCATAATTCTCTCTATAGAAAGAGATTATAAAGTGTTGCACAATTTTTATTCTTTCTCCTTGACTAATCTTTTGTCTTCTCTGCCCTTCCTCATGTGAAACACATTATTTTTTAACAAATAAGTCATTGATATTGTTTGACAATCCATTGAATTATATGATCACCTAGTTTCCTGACAGAATTTAATTCAAACTGGGGCGCCTGGGTGGCTCAGTTGGTTAAGCGACTGCCTTCGGCTCAGGTCATGATCCTGGAGTCCCGGGATCGAGTCCCACATCGGGCTTCCTGCTCAGCAGGGAGTCTGCTTCTCCCTCTGACCCTCTTCCCTCTCGTGCTTTCTATCTCTCATTCTCTCTTTCTCTGAAATAAATAAATAAAATCTTTAAAAAAAAAAGAATTTAATTCAAACTGTAGTTTTCATCTTTCCACTGCAGATTAGAGGAAATTCACACCAGAAGAGAAGCATGTTATGTTAATAGATCACAAGTACAATTACCAAAAAATGGCTCTGGAAGGAAATAATTTTGAAATCTTATAATGGGGGCAGGTCTCTTACATATACCTTCAGCTTGACAGAGAATTTGTATTTTTCTTTTTCCTGAAGGAAATGCCAAGTAGGAGACCTACTAAGGGTTTTAACTTGCATCTTCTATTTGGGGAAATGTTTTGTGATACACATCTGGCTGAGCAACTTGAACTTGTCATTGAGTGCCCTTCGTGGAATGCAGGTTTCTTTATCCAGGCTTAAACATGCAGTTTTATAAACTGAGGGGATGTGGGTGGGGGGATGGGGTAATTGGGTTAAGGAGGCACCAATGTAATAAGCACTGGGTGTTGTATGCAAATGATGAATCACTAAATTCTACCCCTGAAACTAATAATACACTATATGTTAACTAAATTGAATTTAAATAAATTTTTTTAAATGCAGTTTTTATTAGTTACATGAATTTTTTGGCTCATTTTATCTAAGATACTAACATATTACCAAATATAAATAGAATTTAGTATCTCTGTCTAAAACATGAAGTAATTAGAAAAAAAATAGAAACATGAAGTAATTAGATACTGATTTTTTTTTCTGCAACTTACCATCTTTCTTTGTTTGGGTGAATACATGCTACCTAATGAATTAAATACACTTTCTAACCTGCTGATTCATTTTTCAGGGTTAGAGGTGAATGCTCAATGATTTCTACCACAGTTAATATAAACATTGACCTGATCAAATACAGAGATCCCTGTATGCCATTAAATGGCCACAGATTTATCACCTCTGCCAAGGTTTTGCTCTTGGCATCTGATTAAAAAGCATAAGCCAATGTCTGCTTTTATCTACTTATTTTGATTTCCTATTTGGATCTCTTCACTGGCACTGTTCTCATGACTCCTTGCTATTTAGATGCTTTCTAGCATTTATTGTCTTGGTTTTTCTTTCAGTGGTACCACAGTTCAACTGCGTGATATACTTCCCTATACCAGGATAATCCACATCTTCATCATTCAACCATCCTGAACATGATTATAATGCTGTGGCATAATAGGGAGGAAAGCAATCACCAATGACCCCAGGATTTTCAAGTTGGTATAGAATGCTAATAAAATGCACCATATGCAAATAAAATGCACCAAGTGAGCCAGAGTTTATTATTGAAATCTCTGCAAGGCACTAAAGTTTTGGTTTAAATGATGATGTCATCTAGAAGAATAGTCTTCTGGAGAAGTTAATGGAACTGAGTCCTTATAACTGGGTTGTTCAAACCCACATGGGCACTCCTCTCACTCAAGCATTTATTAAAACAAATGACTTTTGCTTCCTAATGATCGGGCTGAATTTATACCTCCTTTAAATAAAAGAGAAAAGATTGATATGCTAAGAAGACAGGATCTTTGGGTATAAATGATAGCATATTATGCTAATTTATTAATATTATAATTTTTGATAAGAAGGGAGAGAGGAAATAGTAGAGAGTTATTGCTAAATAATGGGTAGACAGACTGTTTCCTTCTATAGCCACCAAAAATATGTATTAAATATTTTCTGTATAATGTAACTCTGTGCCATTGATGTAGTTTCTCTATTTTTGTGTGATTTTGGGATTTAATCACTATATTTTATGATTAATATCCATATTCTATTTCAGAAGACTCAACAATTAAAAGAAAATTACCATAAATATAAAATTATTATTTAATAATCACTTATCTTGAATTCATTACTAGAAAATGTATTATGCACCCATAACATGAGAAAAATGGGGAAATTGAGCTCTATAACAAATTAAGAATATTTTGGGATCTTCTGTTTGTACAGTGTTTTGAAATACTTATTCATAGTCTCTTTCTATGAAAATTTGAATTTGCAGTTGCTAGATAAAAAAGTACTGTTAAAATTACTTAATGAAGAGCATGGTGAATTCATTAGATATGCTATCATGTGGAGTATATTTTATTGTATAATGAGAGATAGTTATGCTACTTTTTACATTAATGTGTTAGTGTATATGTGTAAATAATATATAATTAGTAATGTATGCATTTATATAATAGAATCTGGGGAATGGTCCCTCCTCCTTTGACTACTTTCAGTTTTACATAGTCTTTTCAAAGTTCACAGGGCCCAGATGGAAACAGTGCACTTATTTAAAGTCAGCAAAAGAAAATAGATAGGTTTGTGATGTCATTTGAGAGATTTTCATTTTATTGAAGACAGAAATGACCTCAGTACCTATTCTCATAGTCTAAGAAAAATAAAAGTCTCAAATAATATAGCATATTGAGAATAGATAAAATTTCCTCTTTGTGAATCGATAGATATAGATATGTGTAGATATATATGTATACATATAGTTAGCTTAAAGTCTCATTGCCTGTGGGTCTCAATGGCATTATCACTATCAAAAAATTAGACAATTTTCTTTTAGATTTGTTTTAGGATTCATCCCATGAGTCTTCCATGTTATATTATGGAACATTAATAATTTATAATTAACTACCAAGGATATATTTAAGGCAAAAAAGATTAGTAAGACTGAAAAGCAGTAGAGGCATATGATATGCACATAAAAATGGGAATATAATATTATGAATTATTATAATACTGGCTTTTATTTTATTTGAAGCCTTTCTCATTTCAGGCAAACACTGAGATGCTTAAGATTAACAAAGACTCATCTAATTTGCTTTGAGTTTGAATTAAGAGGTTGATATCTTAAAGCAGCATTTCAGTAGACAGGATTTCCCAGGTCACATTTTCATAATCCCCATTCTTTGTGGGGTAACCACTTTTCACATCACATACTAATTTCACCCTTGGGACAGTCCTTTGTAATATCAGACCTGAATGTTCCTGGAATAAAAGAGTTGTACTTTATCCCTGCACAACATAACCTTTGGTAATTAGTTAAATCCTAAATTTCACTCTATTTTTATTATGATATTTGGTTAGTTAATTTATCATTTACTTTTCACGTATTTTACCTGTAGCTGAATATTAGAGCTATATCATGTAAGAATAACAATAGGTAAATATATAGATAGTCAGAAAGACAGTAAGACAGTTAGATAAATTGGAATGGTAGAAGTAATTATTGTTTCCCTCTCTTTGGGAAAGGTAGATGCCTCTACTTTGAGTTTTCACAAATGGAAATAAAATGCATAGCCACTGGTCACTGGGAGGAACTCTGAAAAATCTAATACTTGAAATGTACATGTTCTAGGTTAAGAAACTAAATATTATGTTATTGTAAACCATGTATATTGCTTCAGAGACAAATATCTACAAATACTGTTCCTTCTTTGTTTGACATGAAGTGTGGCCAGACAGTGAGAAATGGTTTCCTTTCTCATATGTACACTCTGTAGACTCTTACTTTCTTTTGAAGATGTTTTTCTATTTTTCTTGATGAGGCAGTTACAAGACAGGCATAAACTTCACCTCATTTCAGAAGAACCACTATAAAAACAGTGCAGAATGTGGTGTATGATCCTGAACAAATCCTTACTTTGGGAAACACACTAATGTTGGATTGCTATGCCGTTAACCATGGTCCCAACAGATACAAGGGCAAGGCCACACCTCTGTTGGTAGGAGGTAAAGTTCCAGCTATAAGGTACGAACATTTGCATTGTCAGTCAACTTGGGAAATAATAGATCTTGCATAATTTGGACAGGAAAGTGTCATTAACAATATGTTTCAAATCTGGTATCACCAACATAATCATCATGCTCATTTTAAATGTTAATTGTGGTCTTGTCTGCAACAATAAAATGTATTAACTGAGAAGCATTTTCATCATTACCATCAACAGCATCATTTTATCATTACTATCATTGTACCCATTCTGTAGCAAAAAATCTCTGGAGTGGGGCTGGGAACTTTTTAATTTGAAATGGGTCCCTGGAGCTACTTATGTTCCTTAAAGTAGTTTAACCACTATTTACCTTAAATAGTGCTCATCTTCCAAGTTTCTGTTTCTATAGCTACCCAGTGTGGACTAAGAAATCAATATCTGGAAGGATTCTGATGCAGGTGGTGAATGATCATTCTTAAGAAATATTGGAGGGGCGCCTGGGTGGCTCAGTAGTTAAGTGTCTGCCTTCTGCTCAGGTCATGATCCCAGGGTCCTGGGATCGAGCCCCGCATCGGGCTCCCTGCTCCACGGGAAGCCTGCTTCTGCCTCTCCCACTCCCCCTGCTTGTGTTCCCTCTCTCACTGTGTCTCTCTCTGTCAAATAAATTTTAAAAAAAAGAAAGAAAGAAAGAAAGAAAAAGAAATATTGAAGGGGTACCTGGGTGGCTCAGTCAGTTAAGCATCTGCCTTCAACTCAAGTCATGATCCTAGGACAGAACCCCACATCAGGCTCCCTGCTCAGAGAGGAGCCTGCTTCTCTACTCTCCCTCTGCCCATCCCCACCACTAGTGTTCTCTCTCTCTCCCTCTCACTCTCAAATAAATAAATAAATAAAAGTCTTTTAAAAAAAGAAATACTGGAATAAGTTGTGGGACAACTGAGCTTTTTTCTTTCTTCCTCTTCTTTCCTTCCTTTCTCACTTTCTTTGTGCTCCTGAATTCTGGATAATAAATATATGAATCACTTCAGTGGGAAGCTGAGGATAATTGGTATCAGTCCTCTAGAGGAGACTGGGAACTGTGCCAGAGATGCTGCAAGCAGCGGTGTGTGTCCATGGCATATTGCAGAAGGCACATCCAGTTGCAATTTATGTTAAGGTCTACCTTGTACCTTCATCTTGTGATCCTTTCAGGAAAGACTGATACTAGTTTGGTTTGGGGAAGCTTAGTCTGGGATTTGGACAGAGTAGTAAATGTAAAGTCAAAGCTTGAAACTCATCTGCCAATAGAAGTCCACAAATGGCCAAAGGATTAATGAGAGATTAAGAAGTAATAATAGGATAGGATAAGTGGGTACTTTGTTGGGATTGTTCTTTAGTTCAGAAGAAAGATAAGAAAATTGTGATGAGGATGAATAAAAAGAGAAAGATGGAGGAGGGCAAAGAAAGATGATTTTCTGCAGTCATTACTCTAAATGATAATAGCAGTTCTTAACTATTTTAAAGTTTATATACATGCTATTATTTATAGGTGTGTACAGTTGATACTATATTTTGACATAGTTCATCTCATTTTGTTTTCATAGAACCTTCATGAGATAGGTTTGCCAGGAGTTGCCCATTTTTTTTAATGAAAAAATAGAAACCTAAATTATTCCCCCGACTTTCCTTCTTAGTCCTAAAACATCTTACTTTTCCTGGGTAGGTAGATGTTAATAAAGAAAAAGTACGAGGAGTTATAGCCCTATAGTAAGATTACATAGTGAAAGCTTGTGAAGTCACATTTGTTTGATCAAAAGAGTGATATACAACATCTGTAAATATTGCAGAAGGAAAGATTGTTTAGTTTAGCATAGCCAGCTAAATTGAATAATAGCAGTATTTTCATTTTTAAGTCTATGGAGAACAGATATAGTATCTGGGGAATGAAAATGGTGATGAGATATTTAATATTGATTTTAGTAATTCTAAACGGGATATGGGTTTGCAGCATCAAAGTACCTGTATCCAAGTTTAGTAATAAACTTCTAGCCTCAAAACTGTTCCTTTGCTTGCTTGTTATAGCCATTTTTTTTCATTTTGCCTTCTTATTACTGGGTAATAAATGATATGAATGTGAACATGAAATTGTCTTAGACTGTAAAGATGCACCAGATATTATGTGAACCTAGAAGAAATTTCATATGCTACTAAGAGTATACTGTCTCTTTTCTTTCTATAATGCCACAAATGATTTCAGTGAAAATGAGTCACAGTACCCAAGACGAACTAGATATTGAACTTTATAAAGTACAAGCAGACCTTACCGACAGGTAGTTCATCATGCTTCTACATTTAGGTGTTAATTTCAATTTCAATCTTCCTGTAAAACAAAAAGGAAGAATTTTTTATTATGGAGTAATGGCCTTGCTGAAGTAACATAAATTATAGTTGAAGACATTAAAGTTACACACTAAAGGCTACTTCCCACTCCTTTACCCCATGTATTTCTTTCCAGTACTGTCTGGATTGCTTCTAAAAATAACCTAGATTTTTACCAAACAGGCTCTCTACTTTCCATAGAGGGTGGCTACAATGTTCTTAGGCAAGGATTGTCAGAGACAGTTGTGTTATTTGGCCTCACTTGATGGGATACCACATTGAGCATATCCTTGAAGACCCTCTCACACTGATGTCACTATCATCTATGAATCTGAAAGCTGCTTAAGTCCTACTTTGGCAACCAAGGACAAAGTCAAGTCACAGACAAAATTATTAATTAGGCAAGTAAAAATTTTGATTTCTTCTGCCTTTTCTTGTTTTTCTTCTCCCCAGTTATATTTCCTAGAGTTTATCTACAGAGTTCCGTTGACACCACTACGTATTTTATTGAGTATAAATGATATCCTAAGATCTATTTTAGCTGCAAGAGTTACAATTCTGAAAATGGCAATGTGGTTTTCTTCCAGGAGATTTGGTAATGTTGAGGGACACCAAAAGAGACAAGTATGAAATAAGATGATAGTACCATAAAGTCAGTGTGTAGAGTGCTTTCATATAAGGGCATCTTTTTAAAATTTTTATTGTTATGTTAACGACATATTGTCATTATTTTATTGTTATGTTAATGACCATACATTACATCATTGGTTTTTGATGTAGTGTTCCATGATTCATTGTGTATAACACCCAGTGCTCCATGCAGAGAGTGCCCTCTTTAATACCCATCACCAGGCTAACCCATCTTCCCACCCTCCTCTTAAGCAAGTCTTATGGTTCACAGAAGTAAGTTCCTAGAATAAGTCACATGGAAGTTGAAGCTTGAAAGATGAGTTGGGGAATAAAAGTTGTCTGGAAGTTAAGAACAGCAGAATTGGAGGATGCAGAACTGGCAAAGTTTCAAATTTAAGGGATAATATGGATGTTTTAGGCATTGCAAACAATACTGTTTTAATAATAGTATTATTTTAAAAAATTTCAGCTTTAAAGATATGAAAATAATATATAAACATCAAGATTAAAGAGTGCAAAATAATTTAGAATAGAAAATAAGTGTCCCTTAGAATACAAGCCATTGGTCTTATGCCCCAGACAGAAATCATCCACCACTTATTTTATGTCACTGCAGTACATTTCAAAGCCTCTCCAGGCAATTGGGTATGCATACAGAGATAGTACAAAGGTTTCTGTATCATTTTACATTAACAATATTTGCAGATTTTATATATCAATGTGTAGAAATGTGCCTTATTATTTTAAACCAGATAATATTTCTATTAGATGTATTTATTAAACTGTTCCAAAAATTAGTTTTACTTGCTATAAAAAACAATACTGTAATTAATGTCAGTGGATACAGAAATGAGTGGATCTATCCGCAGAACTTAATTTCAACTTTGATATTGCCAAAGGTTTTTCAAACTGTGTATTCCAATTTAGTCAAAAAGTGTCAGAGTATCTGCTTCCACACTGCTCTAAAATTAATGATACTTAGGTTGAAAACTATAAAATTTCAGATTTATACATTTTCAATTGTTGAATATTGGCTATTTCCTAACATTCAACTTAATATTATAATGTTTATATTTACAAAATTTCTAAAGATAAATAAAAATATTTCCAAGTCATTTTTTTCTATGTACCTTTCATATCTTCTTATTATTTTTCTATCAGTTGTTTCCCTTTCTCTTATTAGGTTGCTCATTTTTATGATTTATATAAATAATTTATGGAAATCATTACTATCATAAATGTTGCCTTTTTTCCTTGCTTTTATTATACTTTGTTCAGAGTGAATTTTATTATAGAAGTTGTAAAAAAAATTTATAAACAAAATTGTTAGTCTGAAGTTTTATTTTAGGTTTAGAAAAGTCCCTCCCACTCCAAGATCCTGTGTGTGTGTGTGTGTGTGTGTGTGTGTGTGTAAATCCATTCTATTCCTCTAGTACTTTTATGTTTTCATTCTTCTAAATTTACAATATTGATCCATTAGAACTTCTTTTGTTATAATAGGTAGAGAATGGTTCAATTTCATTTATTTTATAAAATTTAGGAAGTTATCACAACATCATTGAATAAACATTACATTTTTTCTGCAGTGATTTGAATTGTACGTTGAAAATACACATATCTACTAACGTTTTTATTCCCCCTGGTTTTCTGTTATGATCTGCTGATCTTTTTGTCTGTTTATCCCTGTGACTATAGCACATCATTTTAATTAGTGTATGTTTAATATGAATTTTGGAAAATTACCTGGTAAAACTTCTCTACGTGGTTTTTCTGACAATTTTTACACATCTATTTCTCTTCGCAGGACCATTTTTATAAGTTACACATTTGCATTTGCAAACAAAAAAATCTGTTATTTTTGAGGATACTTCTATCTACACATACGTATGTGTGCATAGGGAGAATTCATGTCTTTATGATATTGATGCTTTAAATCCAAAACAATCATATTTTTTCAGTTATGCAAATCTCCATTTAGATGCTTCAGTAAAATGTTAAGCATTTTATATAATTTTCTCATACTTTTTTTTAAATCATTAAAATTATATATACATTAGCTTAAAAAACACAAAACAACCATGGCAATACCAAGAACAAGACCAAAGACGGCAGTCTCCTACTTCATATACTTGCCAACAGTTTCAGCTTACAAACACTTACAAGAATTTATAAGCATTTCTTCTGTTGGTTTTCTGGTTGTTATCTCCATAGTATGCCTGTATTTCTCAATCCGTAGTTTAATTGACTTAATCATTCTTTTAATAGTTCTTCCAGATATCAAAGACAGTGGCTTATACGAAGTGAAATACATTTTCTAATCTCCTCTTACCATTTATACCATTATCTTTATATCAGCTCTTAGTAACTCTATAACTTAAAAGTAGAATTCAAATTTTAATTCTTGTGTCTCTTAATGAAGAAATTGATACTGCTGTGTTTCCTTCTTTGTCTGCTGCCTCCACACCTCTGTTAAATATAAAATAACATTGTATCATCGGATTTGTAACATTTGCATTCTGTTTTACAATCATTGAAACTGTGGTATTTTGTTTAGACATTGATTCAAAAAAATAAATATAAACTAATAAGGAGCATTTATAATATAATTTGAAGAAGCCGAACTCCATCCAGAATTGAAAGAGAGAAAACCAGCCCAGACTGAAAAGAGAAAAAGTAGTCCTTCCAGTCAGGATGGGGAGACAAGATATAGCCAGTTGGACACTGAAAACATTGTTTCTTTCAAGTTCATGTGTTATAAAATGCTTTAGCAACACCAATGACTACTTCTTTCTTACCAATGATGCCCCAGACATATTTTCATTTATTGCTATAGATACCTAATTGCTAAGTTGCCCTTAATTCATGACAGCACCCAATTGCTAGTTATTTCCCACTTCTCCTAATTCTACTTTGGGAAGAGCAGAATTCAGAATGGATCCTCCTTTTCCACCCTCTTCAAAAATGTTCAGCACAAACTTAACTTTGCAAAAATTGTTTCCCTCCTCTTTTAGTTGAATAACATTTCAGGGTTCACTCTTCCCTTTGGTTGAGTGATATTCTACAGTTCCTTCTTGAGAGTTAATAAATCTGAGCCTGTCTGACTGCTAGTTCGTTCTTGGTAGTCTTTGGTTGATTAAGCTTTAACAATTTGGAGATTTTAACAAGATTTGTTCAAGACTCTTAGAGCTATTGACCAGGACCCCTGACTAGATAACAATGCATGTATCTGAGGCCCTTTGTGCCTTCTAATGTGATTAAGTTTGACTTTGAACTTGGGCTTTGATAGCTTCACTGAGACTTTCAATGTTAAATTTGTTTCTTAGGATATGTGTGTGTTTTTTAAAAGATTAATTTATTTGTTTTAAGGAGAAACAGAGAGAGAGCGCGCGCAGCTGTGCAAGCATGGGAGGGGCAGAGGGAGAGGGAAAGAGAATCCCAAGCAGACTCCCTGCTGAGCGCAGAGCCTACCCTAGAGGGACTTGGTCCCAGGACCCTGAGATCCTGACCTGAGGCAAAACCAGGTGTCAGCAGCTTAACTGACTGAGCCACCCAGCACCTCTCACGATATGTATTTTGATCATACTTTGGTATCCTCTTGTGAATTTTGGCTTTTAAGGTTTTGATTGCCTGTATTTTCTTTCATATGCCTTATATGTTACCTGTTAGAAGAAGTCTATAGGAAAGGGCTGACCTATCATGATAAGCTTACTTTTAATTGGCCCCAAGAGCTAAATTCAGAAAGTCTCTTCAGTGAGGCACCCTGTGGAAAAGTTTGCTCTAGGTCACCTTTTGGGAGGGATGGGGTGGCTGGGTGATAGACATTGGGGAGGGTATGTGCTATGGTGAGCGCTGTGAATTGTGTAAGACTGTTGAGTCACAGACCTGTACCTCTGAAACAAATAATATATTATATGTTAAAAAAGACAAAGGAAGAAGATAGCAGGAGGGGAAGAATGAAGGGGGGAAATTGGAGGGGGAGACGAACCATGAGAGACAATGGACTCTGAAAAACAAACTGAGGGTTCTAGAGGGGAGGGGGGTGGGGGGATGGGTTAGCCTGGTGGTGGGTATTGAGGAGGGCACGTTCTGCATGGAGCACTGGGTGTTATACGCAAACAATGAATCATGGAACACTACATTAAAAACTAATGATGTAATGTATGGTGATTAACATAACATAAAAATAATTAAAAAAAAAAACATATAAGGACTCTCCTCTGTGCTGCTTTTTGTATCCCCAAAACATCTTTGTTTAGCTCAGGGTTTTGTCAGAAACTTGCTGATGGCATTTTTTTCAAAAACTAGATTGTACAGACAGGAAGTTATATAACAATCATTCTTACCCACTATATGTTTCTCATTGGGTCATCTCACACAGCCTGCCCATCCACTGGGTTGGAAGCCCATTTTTCTCATGTATACATGCTACAATGCTAATTCATTCACTTATCCTTCCAAATGGCACAATCCAATGAAGGACAATTTAGCATCACTACGGCCACAGGAATTTGGGAAAGTTTTAGTATTGGACAGAGTTTTCATTTAGGGGGTGCCTTAAAATAGAAAGACAATGAAAAATGTGTCTGCTTTGGTATGCTGAAACTTCTAAAGGCAATTAGGACTCTAAAATTATTTCCCTAAAAGACTTCTGGCAAAAGTGTGGTGGGTTGAATTGCTTCCCTACAAAAGATATGTTCAAGTTCTAACCTCCAATACCTATGAATATGGTCTCATTTGGAAATAGTCTTACATTTGGAAATGTAATCAAGTTAAGGTGAGTTCATACTATGCCCTAAATCCATTGACCAGGGTGTTTATAATGAAAGGAGACGGAGGTTTGAATACAGAAACACAGAAGAGAAACACAGAGGGAAGAGACCATGTGAAGACAGAGGCAAAAAACTGGAGCAATGCAGCTCCAAAGCCAAGCAATGCCAAGGATTATTGGCAACCGCTACAAATTAGAAGGAAGAAAGGATTCTTTTGCCCCTGCTGACAGCTTGATCTTTGAATTCTAGCTTCTAGAACTTTGACAAAAATTTCTGTTATTTTAAGCCACATGGTCTGTGGTAATGTTACAGAACCCCTAGGAAAACGATACAAAGGACAAAGAAAAAATAAGAAGACTTGAGACTGCTTCTCTTAAGGATCCTTCTAAATTCTACTCCCCTTACCTTTATCGTTGCCTTTCTCCAACTCTTACCTTTCCTGGCTTGTCAGTAATTCCCTATCCTCCCAGACTCCATGGGCCATGCCCAGTACCTACTGATGCTTTTCTCCTTCGATCACACCTGTATAACCCATGCAACCACAGTTTGTATTATACCTCTCTAAAGCCAAAACATCTCTCCCCATTTATTCTGTTTCTCTTTTTTATCCTTACTTGGGAAATTTAAAAGGTAAATTGATCAGAAAAAAGCAATCGTTTTGTCATTATGTGAACACTCTAGGAATATCTAGTTCAGATAAGCAGTTAAAAATGTGTAAGAAAAACTTAATTAACTGTGATTCTTTTGCTTTAAGAAATGTGAACAAGTAAATTTAAATAATAGCTTTTGTTACTATAGTTACAAGATAAGAAGAAAAGGCTTTGGTTCAAGATAAAAGAGGAGCCTTCAAAAATGATTTAAAGATTCTTTAAAATCTAGTTCATGAATATCAGATTTGTAAATTGTATTTTTGAAGTTTATGTAATATTTCTGATAAATAGATAAAATTTTGAACTAATTGCAGTGGGTCAGTAATCTTATTTTAAAGACAAATCTATATCACTATGGCTTATTATATGAAGTAACATTCCTGTTTAAATAGACTAAATCTAAACTTCTCATAATTCAGTTTCTAGATATATTATCATTCTTTCTAAAAGTTGTTTACAATTGCAATCTAGAAAATAGTATTTAGCTATATGATATTATGACGATGGATGTCTTTTTAAAGGTTTTTTAATGAAACCTTTACTAAGGTGTAATGATATGTAATAAACTGCACATATTTAAAGCATGCAGTTTGATTTGTTTGCACATATGTATGCACTCATGAAGTCATCACACTATCAAGATAAAAAACATATTCATTGCCTCCAAAAGTTTTCTTACCCCTATGCTAATTTCTCCCTCTTACCTCTCTCTGCTCTACCCCCACCTTCTCCAAAAAACTACTGGTTTGCTGTCACTATAGATTAGTTTGCATTTTCTAGATTTTTATAAAAGTGGAATTTTACAATATGTATTCTCATCTAAATTGTATCACTCAGCATAATTACATGGAGATTCTTCAGTGTTATACACTGTATCAATATTTTACTTCTTTCTATTGCTGAATAGTATACCATTATATGAATATTCCACAATTTGTTGTGCATTGACTTTAATGTCAATTAAATGGTCAGCTCTCTCAGGTGTCCTTGGTAGCTTTTCCTATAAACTGAAAACTAGATATTCAGTATGCCTCAGAATATCTCCCCTAATCTTAGGTTCTGCCTTATTACAAGCTGACATTATTATATATCCCAAAGGACTCATACAACACGCAGTACAATTGTCAGTAGCTATGAGCAGGCTTTCCTCAGCATCCTCCTAAATAATCTTTGCACACCCTAAAACCTGGAGATCTAATTCTCTTCAGGTGTTGGAAAGAACACCAGAAAAAAAGCTGTTCTTGCATTTTGATGTATAAGGACCTTATCACGTGCTGTTAACAAACAGCACATCAGTGAATGTCCTTTGGTATTATCTTTGGATTCATGTCTCTCAATTAAAAAATACTCAAGTCACTGTTCCAAAAAACTTCCTTTATTAGAGACTACAAGCTGAGTGTTCTTAAGCAACCCCCCAAAAATACACACATGTATTCCTACCCTTAAACTTACAATCTCTAGAAGGAACTAACTCCACCCAAGAATTTTGGATCAAGTAGATGGGTGCAATGAGATGCAGGAATTTACATCTGAGACCCGCAGAACATGATCACGGATTGCTGTCTTAATCTTCATTATTTTGCTTTTTAGTTTCATAGCTGTCTTTTTCTTCTTTTGCTGGATTAGAGCTACTTTTAACCATGTTACTTATAGGACCTCAATTCTTAATATTGTTTTTTTTACATCATTAGTTACCCCCTGGTATGAGTTAAACATCTGTCTACAATTTGCTCATGATTTGACTAAAACATTATAGTTAAAGTGACTACTGGATTTCCTATGGATGCCATACAATATCCCTTGGTGCCAATTTCTTATAATAGATCAATTGGCTTCCTAAGTATTTGCACTCAACCATTAAGATATTTTTTAGAAAGCAAATATCACAATAATCCAGAGAAACAGAAATCTAATCACCCTATTAGGTCATACGTTCTCTTCACTGAAATAACACTCAGGGCCCTTTTGTGGCATTTAGCTTTTATAACTGGACTTCCACATAAAGAATTTGAGGAAGTCCTAGGGAACACATGGCATATATTTGAAGGCTTACTTTTACGGACTGTATAAGAAATGTGCAGTATATAGGCTCAGGCTTAAATTTATTTGGTTTAGATTCACCTGATGGTCTGTATTTGAAAAACATCATCACTTAACAGCAAGCCACACTTGATAAATTGCATCAAAGCATTATAATTCCATTTGGCAAGCCCATAGGCTATTTTGGCCAAAGACAGGCCTTTAGGTGGCGCCTAATAACAGGTAACAATATTCCAGCACAAAAGACTATTGGTTATTACCAACTTATCAGAAAAGGTCTGTTATTTTGGTAAACTAATGCTTGCCTTCAGGAGTGTCTCATATCTTTCAGCTCTGGTTTCTCCTTTTCTTTATCCTCTTTTCTACTCAGGCCCTTTTCTGGCCACCAAACCCTGGTGACAACTGATCAGTTCTCTTTAAATATTTACTTTTTCCAGAATTGTATGTAAATGGAATCTATTGTTGTTTTTGAGACTGACTTCTTTCACCTAACATAATGTATCTGAGATCCATTTATGTTGTGTATATCAGTCGTCTGTTCCTTATATTGCTGAGTGCTCCATTTTATGAATGTAACTTGATAGGCTCTTTTTTTTTTTTTAAGGTTTTATTTATTTGACAGAGAGAGACACAGCGAGAGAGGGAACCCAAGCAGGGGGAGTGGGAGAGGGAGAAGCAGGCCTCCCGCCGAGCAGGGAGCCCGATGCGGGGCTCGATTCCAGGACCTTGGGATCATGACCTGAGCTGAAGGCAGACGCTTAACGACTGAGCCATGCACGCGCCTCAATAGGCTCTTAACTTTAAAAACTCTAACCTTCCTTTAGCTCTGAGACATTGTCCTCTAATTTTACTTTCATCATTTCCTTCCTCCCTTTTGTTCTGTTTTCTTCCCAGTACTCTTTCTCTTTTATGCTTGGTTTTCCTCAAATATTCGGCAAATCTGTGTTTTCCAATCATATGTAAGAATAAAAGCTTAGTTTAATTAACATTAAATAATTTAAAAATATTAATAATTGATGTAGGTTTCCTTTACCTCTCTTTACAATGTATGGAGATGCAGCATTTTCTTTTTAGATGTCACCTGGGATAGATATTTCTTGCAGAGGAGGTGCAACAGTACAACAGAGGACCCAGTAGGAGGGTCATTACGTTAGAACTCCCAGTTTCCCTCAGGAAGATTATTGAATTCCTTTAGAGAAGAGTTCTCACTTTTATGCCTGGATTTGGATACTGAGCTGCCAAGCACTATACATGCATGCAAAGGCAGAAAAGGTGATGGCTGGGTAGCTTCTCCATAGATAGTCCTTGAAGTAAGCATTCTTCTTTCATTACCAGCTGCTCCTCTTTGTACATGTGCTACCAATTTCACTGCACATCTTTATTGGGAAACCTATCTTATCTCTGCTACGGCATTTTTCTCTTTGTCCTCCAGGAAATAGCTTCTTTAGTATCTGCTTATCTGTCTAAATGTGCTAATTTACTTACTGTCTTCTAGAAATCTTCCAAGATGTCTTGTCTTGGAGGTCTCTGATCTATTCTCAACAATGTAGGACTTTTCTCTTTTCAACTCTTTGCATGTCATTCTTGAAAGACCCAAACATTTATAAAATCTGATTACTGACAGAAAAGAAAGGAAATGCATACTGTCGTACTGAAATATTTATGTACTCACTTCAGCTTTGTCATAAAAAATTTGTAGCTTAATTATTCTAACTATGTGTAAACCATATAGCTACCATATAGTTACTAACTAAATGTATATAGAAAGTATTTTCTTTCTGTATATTTATTTATAAATTATATATAGTTCATTATTTGTAATAAACTATACTTAAACATGAACTATTTCACATTTTATTTTAATTGGTTAATATTACCACTTGTATGGTTTCAATTATAAATTACTGAATTATAACAGAAATAATTTCTTCCTAGCATATTCTTTTATGGGTTTCTTAAAAATAAGTTGTATTCACTATAGTACTTTGAGTCAGCAAAATTTATATTACATCATCGTTAAAAAAACAAATAATCTTATCTCCTATGTTTAACTTTTAACGAAATTTGGATCAGCATTTACAATGGTATCAAATGTCTCACCTCAGACAGAATAAACTTCCGGAAGTTTTTCTTAGAGTCCATGGAGTTGGATGAACATAATCAAACTATCTTCAAATGAACTGGGTTTCTATTTACGGGATCTCACAGTGTTGAAAAAGTGGCATCATGTAATTGTTTGTGAAGTTCTTCTGCCACTAATGGCATCAATGTATTAATACCTCATGCTTCACCTATCATTCCTGAACAAGAAAATGTGGGGTTAAAACTAAATGAAATTAAGCTGGAAGAGTAGTCTAACTGAAAAATCATGCTTTACAGAGGGATGTGTGTATGTGTATATGTATATATGCATAAATAACCTCCAGATTTACACAGTAAAATGTCCACTTCCAACATATTCTCCCCAAAATAATTATAACTTTTTAAAGTAGAGGCTCATGTGTTTCCATCACATATATGTCCTCCAGTTCTCATATTCAGTGATATCACTGTGGCCTCCATAGGGAGAGTAAATACTGACAAATATTTTATGCAAGTTACATTTCATATTCAGCTTTCTTAAGAAGTGGAAATTCATTAACTTTTCATTAAACATGGACTTACTTCCTTACCCCCCTTTTGTAGCTTGTAGCTGCTGAAAGCAATTGTTAACAAAATAAAATACAGTCGGTTGGTAGTAAAATAAACAAATAGTTGTGCAATTATCACACACAGTAAATGACAAAGCTATTATGGCAAGAATGTTTAGACTATTTTTAAACAGTTTTATTGAGGTATTTTTTGCATACCAAAATGCACTTATTTTAGATGTTTCAATGAGTTGTACTAAATTTACAGAGTTGTGCAACCATCACCACAATTTAATTTTGGACTCTTTCCATCATTCCAAAAACAAACCACATGCCCAAATGCAGTCATTCTCTGTCCCTACTCCCAGGCCTGGGAAAACGCAAATCTATTCTTTATAGATTTGCCTTTTCTGAAACTTTCATGAAAATGGTATCATGCAATATGTGGTCTGTGGTTTCTGGCTTCCTTTTGATAACACTGCTTTAAGGTTCATCTATGTTGTAGCATATATCAGTACTTTGTTCCTTCTTCTTAAAAATTCCTTGGCAGGAACTTTGAGCCTCTTATGTTCCCACACATATTGCAATAACACCTAACCTACAAACTCTCACAATTGCCCTTGAATATCCAGCTGACTAGCTGCTTCACTATCTCTCACAATACCACAGCACGTCTGGCACTTACACCAGTCACAGCAAGAGGTAGCAGTGTCCGCTTCCCCCAGCACCCCTGGGACTGGAAGATGTTGGCTGTCAGAAAGTGAGAAGGATGATCCCAGGTCTTCTTTCGAGATTTCCCTACCATTAAAGTGAGAACTCTGTTCACTGTGTGCTGCATATACTTCTACATCATGGCAAATGTTAGGAGTAAAAGACAAGGCCTGCCTCACCCTTTCCACTCCATTTCAATCCTGTTACTAATAAACATTGCTTTAAATTTAAAACTCTGGATTCTGTGACGAGACATAAACTGAGACTGTTGTGCACCGACTATCGTGTGTGATTATCCTAAGGCCAGGGCCATATCTCCAAATTTAAGGTGATCTGCTCTTTTCTTGTTATATTGATTGTAATCATTGTCATTGCTGCTGTATTTTTTTTGCATTTTCTATAATTGAATATGGTGTGTATATAAAATGTCACTGATGTTTGCATATTAATATTGCTATCTAACAACTACTATATCCTCCTATTTTATCTGAAGAGGTTTTTGTTATTTCTTTTGGATTTTCCCTGTAAACCATCACATCAGATGCAAGTAAGAAATTCATCAATTCAGAGTAGGTATGGAGAAGAAACTGAGGAAACAGAGGTCTATGTTGTTTTACCTGAGGAGAAAGGATAAAATGGGAAGGTATGAGGAAAAGGGGCGATGTGGGTGATCTTGGGAAATGTCCTATAATTATGAGCACCAGCCTGACCAAAGCTGCTGTCTTAAGCCTCTGTTATGAGACAATCTCATCGTCATACTTCAAAACAACTCAGGTCTGGTTTATAAAGCCTATCTAAAAAAAATACTGTCAAGTGCTAGGTAAAGAGCCAATCAAATTACTATAATAACCTATTTCTACTTAATTGTACAGCAAGAAGAAACAGAAGAAAAAAAGAAATGGACATTGCCTTTGTACTCTGCTTGTCAATCAAAAGAAAAGCAAATGTGTTGATTGTGGTTAGAAAGCTATCACCGAACAAGGCAGCTTCAGGTTAGCATTAAACTCGGGACTCTGCAAATTATTTCTTGCAAGTCACAAAGAGATGCTAATGAGTATCATGGTGAGAAACCTCTATTGCTCATCATGTGGCTTCAAAGCTAACATCAATCCAGAGGCTGTGTGAATGCTGGTAACTAAATATAAAAGGCTTTCTTTTCTTAATTTTCATCTTTTGGTATTTTCTACTTGGGACACAGCAACACAGTTTACAGCCATGCAAACTATTTTGTATCAGGCAGGGGCTACAAGAGCAATATGCTGAACAAAGAGAAAAATAGAGTAAACGAACAAACAAGCAAAAACTAAGGGCTCAAAGATCTTCTATACCAATTCTAATATAGGCAACAATTAGAAAGATGAGAAATACATCACATGACTTGAACATAGTGATAAAAATGAAATGAATGCACATTGAGGGGAGGGTGGGTGAGAAGCTTCTTTATAAGAACATGAATCTCTCAAAATCAGAGGAAGTTGGAAGGGGAAAAAAACTTGTGCTATGTCAATTTCAGGTCTATTTGCAAGAGAATTTGATAGATCTTTGTGTTAATGCCCCTTTTCTTTTTTTTTAAATTTTATTATGTTATGTTAATCACCATACATTACATCATTTGTTTTTGATGTAGTGTTCCATGATTCCTTGTTTGCATATAACACCCAGTGCTCCATGCAGTACGTGCCCTCTTTAATACCCATCACCACGCTCACCCATCCCCCACCCCTTCCCCTCTAGAACCCTCAGTTTGTTTCTCAGAGTCCATAGTCTCTCATGATTCGTCTCCCCCTCCCATTTCCCCCCCTCTTCATTTTTTCCTTCCTACTATTCTTAGGACCCAACATGACCTCAAATTCTCCCACATGAAAACCTGTTTGGAATGGCCCATTCTATGGATTCATCCATCTATGTTCAGAGTTTTATCCTATTCCAATGAGTCGTATCGATAAAATACTACAGAATGTTATACCTTGCATACTGTGGGTGGAAGAGCAACATTTTAGATTTTTTTTTTTATTCGACAGAAGGAGACACAGCGAGAAGGAACACAAGCAGGGGGAGAGGGAGAGGGAGAAGCAGACCTCCCACTGAGCAGGGAGCCCGATGTGGGGCTCGATCCCAGGACCCTGGGATCATGACCTGAGCCGAAGGCAGACGCCTAACGACTGAGCCACCCAGGCGCCCCAGAATAGCAACATTTTAAAAAGCATTAAAAACGGTAAATAATGGATGGATTCTTCTGACACAACCTGTTTTACAGACTATGTTCTATTTTGCAACCCAGTATCCGTTTATAAGGATGGATCATAAGTAGTCTTATAGTAGATTCTATTATCAGTCTGTAGACATTCTTCACTAAGGAACATATGAAAGATTTTAACTCAATATGGCTAAAAATATCTCTAATGAATCAGTTAATACCTCAGGGCACTTATTACAATGTCCTTAGTCTTCCTACTTTGGAATTCTCAGAGTTCACTTTGTAAAATGATTATGTTTCTACTTCACTATTTCACTTATTTTTGGATATACAAAGGATCAATTGATGCACTCCTATAAGCAATCATATAATAATAACAAAGCCAAAATTTTCAATCCACAACCCAAAATTTAACCACAGATTTCATTTGAGTAAATGACCTTGGAGATTTTTCTATGCGTTTTACATTTATATGAATGCACATAGAAATATGTCTAAGGGTATCCATATTTTATGTATGTGATCATTTTATATATACATATATTTCTATTTCTACAGCATTCTTTTATATGCAAATTATATGCTTTAGAGGTTTTTCTATATTAGTACCATTTTTCTGCCTCATTCTTTTTAACTCATATTGGTTCTATAATATGGCTACAAGATAATTTATCTAGCACTTTCTCTGGGAATACAAATTAAGGTTGCTTTAACTTTATAAAAAACGTTGCCAAAATGAACATCTATCTATCTATCTATCTATATCTTTTGCAAATATTTCTTTGAGGATCTCTCTTTCTGTCTCTGTCTGTCTTTGTCTTTCTCTCTATATATTATTATATTATATAAATTTTTAAACATTTATTTATTTATTTGAGAGAAAGAGAAAGGGAGCATGAGCGTGGGAGGGGGGTGGTGGGAGGAGAGGCAGAGGGAGAAGCAGACTCCCTGCTGAGCAGGGAGACTGATATGGGGCTCCATCCCAGGACCCTGAGATCATGACCTGAGAGCTGAAGGTAGATGCTTAACGGACTGAGCCATGCAGGTGCCCCTATTTTTATTATATATTATATATACAAGAAAGAGAGAGAAGAGAGATGGAGAGACAGAGACAGAAAATTGGAGAATTATTCACTAAAGATTCTTTTTTTGATTTTTTTCTGGATAATATACCACAAAATTCCAGCAATTAGATTGCTATTATGTTGTTGCTTCTAACTTGTTATCCAATCTTGTGATTAATGCTATTATAATCAGGGTAGAGTTTTGGTGAATGTCAGAAATTGCAGCTGTGTCTATGTAAAAATTATGATATAGTAGCCCATATTTCCCAGAGAGTTACCTATACTTAAGGAATAAAGGTAAATTTCCCCAGCTATTATAATTTGACTAAAGAAGAATTCAGGTTAAAAGAGTCATAAATTTTGAAGTCTGACAAGTTCCCAACTTTTGTTAACTATTCCCTGGAATTAGGTGAGGATAGTAGTGCATGAACTCATAGAATTATTGAAATTTTACTAAGACAGAAATTCATTAAATTGAATGAAAAAATACTTATCCTGTATCTTCTTTTAGTTTTATCATTTACTTGAAAAAATTGCATACCAGAGATTAACATTTAAGATGGGGAATATAAAACCCCTAAAAGATTGACTAATGAAATTGAAAGGTAGTTTAACAGCTTGGAAAGATGAGAAAATATATTAATCTTTTATTTTCTGAAATCACAATTTTCTGAGGTAAGATAACAAATGTGGTTTTATTTCATATTTTTAAACTCACATTCTGATAACCTCCTGGTTAACTTTTGTGTGTCTTACAAAGGCTGTCTCTTCCACTTCACATTGAAATCACTAAATTATGATGATTTCTCTAGAATAGTAATTTCTATGTGAACAGAGACTGGAAATATTCAGTGATAACAGCAAAATCAGTTTTAGTCTGACTTCCATCTCCTCTAGGTCAGAGGTTCAACAGAAAATGTCAGAGAGGATTCCTCACAAGATTTGTAAAAAGAAATGTGGTTGAACTTTTGAGACAATATAATCTGAATTTGATTACTACATTTTTTTCAAACCATGTGATCCTAGGTAATTTACTCAACAGCTCTGTGCTTCAATTTTCCCTTCTGAAAACATGGGATAATAATACCATTATCCTCACAAAGGACTAAATATGCCATTTCATCAAGTAAATAGCTTAGCACAGTGCCTGGAATATTAAGCACCAGATAAGAATTTGTCTTCCTAACATTAGGAATTACATAACAATTCCATTTTGTATCTAACTAAAATAATTAAGTTTCCCTAGCCAATTCTTATCCTTCCTAAACTGGAAATTTTCATTGTGGTACAAATCATCTTTACTTGTGCATAATATTTAAAAACTCCTGTTTAAACCACAGTTTGAGAACAGTGACCTCAGGATACAGGGTAATGGTAGGTGCACAATGACAAATGAAGCAAAACATAGGGTAGGAATCATTGCACTTCTTGGATTCTTTTTGTATTTTCCAGGAGTTTATGTGCTATCAAACACTGAAGTGTATACAATTAAAGCACATATAGGTGTGTTTTTAACCTATGCAGAGGATCCTCTCAGTTCTTACACCTGCATCAGTTGGTGCACTATTGGGATATTTGTTCAGTGGCCTGCAAAATAACATAACTTTCTGAACTTTTCCATGTTTTTCATAGATGAGATTAGAAATGAGAAGGATGAGAAGGAATTTTTTCCTTTTTGCTGCTGCCTCCAAATCTAACTTTCTATCTTTCCTATAAAATTTGCCTTAAAAGTATGTCCTTTTATAAATGTAAATAAATATAGATGTTGATAAACACAAAATTAATATCTCATGTTATTCCAGACATAGGTGTTGATATCAATATATATGTGATGATCATATTTTTGCTACAGAAACTCAAATGGTCTTTGAAATATATATATATGTATATAGACACACATTTGCCGAAAAATAATGTAAGCAATTTTTGGTTGTTATTTTTTTGTTGTCTAATGAATGTATTTGATCTCTGATGAGCTTACTTTTTCTCTGATCATTGACGGAGTCACTACAGATACTATGAATCAATCTGTGTCCCAGTTACTGGCAAGTGGAAATGGCACCTCTTTTGCTTCACTGAATTGTCCAATATGGCTTGAAAAGGATAAATTATAGAATTAGAATTATCTATCTGGCAATAAACATTTTCTAAAAACTTGAAATAGTTCCTCTTTAGGTATTTGATTTGTATATATGTAGGGTTTTTTGTGATTTTTATTTACATTTTCCACCAATTCTTTACCTACTAACTTTGGTCCATTTCCTATTCTGAGAATAATGTATTACTTTTAAAATTATCACTACATTTACTTTTACGTTAATTCCCTCTTGCAGATTATTTTTAATTTCTTAATTTTATTTGATTACTATCCCAGTATGCAGTATTTATGGCTCCAATTTAGTCTATGTAATATTCAATGTTCATGTCAGTATTAAACACATGTTTTTATTGATATGTCAGAGGTTAATCAACATCCCTGGAGTCGTAACAAAAGGGCTGTGAATACTGGTATTTAAATGTAGAGTGTGTGCATAAATGAGCCTTTGAGATTCACAATGTCAGTTGTGCAGTTCAGATAATGTCAAAGTTATATATTCCAAGCTGTAAAGGATCTAAACAAATAATGTTGTTACCCATAGTCTGAAACCGTATATGACAGTTTTTGTTTGTTTGTTTTAATTCTCTCAAAAAGATATTCTCATACTCATTTTCAGATGAGACTATTAAGCATTAGAGATGTTAAGTAACTTTGAAAAGTCACATAGTTAAAAATTTGTCCATATGGAAAGGGTCTCAATTTTTTCTCTTTTAGTATTCCTCTTACTTTAGTGTCCTTTTAATTTAAAAATAGTTTAGCACATCTTTCTAGAAAAGGATATGATTGTAATGCTTGGCATGCTGAAGAGAGCTGGACAAATAGGAGGCATAGAGCTTAAACTAGTTCTACTGCTTATTAATGCCATGATATTATACTTAATTTTTCACTTCTCAGTTTTCTTATCGGTAAAATGCACAGGTTATATTAGGTGACTCTTAGGTTCCCATTGGACTCTGATACTCTAACTCAGATCAATACCCTATAATTAACTCTTTTCCCAAATTGTGACAGCCAAGCTCCAACCCAATTTTACTCTTCAGCGATCCCAGGATATGTCATGTGTTAGACCTGATTTTATAATCATGTTCATATTCTTATATCATTCTGATAATCTTTTTATTCTAAAGAAGTTTGACAAATTACGGAACATTTGCCTGACTGGGTTGTCTGTAAATTCTCTTAGCCATGGCTTTTCAACCTTGGCACTGTTGAAATTTTGGGTTGGATAATTATTATGCTGTGGAGGGCTGTCCTTTTCATTTTAGTATGTTTACACCACCGTGGGTGTGAGCAGCACCAAATGTGAGTAGTACCTGCTACCAGTTATGACATTCTTAAATATTACTCTAGTGATAATCACTGATACACTTATAACAATACGAATAGAGGGGCGCCTGGGTGGCTCAGTCGGTTAAGCATCTGCCTTCGGCTCAGGTCATGATCTCAGGGTCCTGGGATCAAGCCCTGCATCAGGTTCCCTGCTCAGCGGGGAGTATGCTTCTCCCTGTCTCTCTGATCCTCTTTCCCACTTGTGCTTTCTCTCTGTGTCTCAAATAAATAAATAAAATCTTTAAAAAAATATGAATAGAATATTGTTGTATACTAGCCTTATTGCCTCTGTGTTTTAATGAAAAAGAAAGAATTCTCCTTCTTGTGAGTAGATTTTAAAACTTGGCCCCCAAACAAATGTAATTTTCCCTAATAGTAGCCCCATAGGGAATAATTTTGGGTGACCATAATCATCAGCTTATCAGGTGACTCTAGGGCACTTGGGGATACATCCCTCAAGATCCGGAGGATCATTCATCCTAGTCCTTTCCTAGTTCGGGTTATATCTTCAATGTCTGCTCCAAATCAGATCAGAACAGATGATGTGGCTTCCTTCTAAAACAAAAACAAAAACCTGCTAATGTGTCTTCAGACACATTTCCATAAGAGTGGAAAATCTGAAGTAAACACAACAGTTAATTTTCTCTTCCTGCTTTTTCCCCCTCTCTATATGGGTATAATGCATTAAGTAGAGACAATCAGTGGAATCCTTGCCTGTTCCCAAGCTCTTGTGGCTTTTCATTAAATGCCTAATGTTATTTAAGAGAGACTTTTGTAGCTCATTATAAAAATCTGCTGCCTTATATTACAGCTGGTTTCTTCTTTTATTGTAATCTGCTAGGTCACCTTATTATGGCTTCAACGCTGGGCACAGAGTCTGCTTGGGATTCTCTCTCTCCTTCGCCTTCTGCCCCTCCACCATCCATGTTCTCTCTCTCTCTCTGTCAAACAAACAAATAAATACAATCTTTTTTCCTTTTTTTAAGGGAGAAACTTTTTTTTTTTTTTTTTTGCTATTCCCTCTTACATGGCATATCACTTCTGAGAAATTCAAAGCACTTTGCTATCTCTAAATAAACGGAGGTATGGTTTATATGGGGGGTGATGAGCGGGAATGAAACACAAACAGGGTAAGGGGGATAAAAAGATAAAGAACAAAAAAATTTAGAGAAAAAGATCCTTTTTGAATGTAGAAACAGGCCATTTATTTAACTTCTACATTGGGAAAGAAGTTGAGAAGGAAATTTTTTCCTACAATTACCTCATTTGGTTTCTTACATATAGAAACAAGGGAGTTTACAATCAAAGAGCAATTCTTGCTTTCCAGACTCCCCAAGCATCTAGAGTTAATTCTGGCCCCCTTTTCTTTTTTCAAGATTTTATTTATTACATGATGTGATGAGCACTGGGTGTTATATGAAACTGATGAATTATTGAACACTATATTATTGATTATTATTGAACACTATATCTGATACTACATGTTGGCTAATTGAATCTAAATTTTAAAAAAAGGAAAAAAGATTGTATTTGTTTGAGAGAGAGAGAGAGAGAGAGAGAGAGAGAACATGGATGGTGGAGGGGCAGAGGGCGAAGGAGAGAGAGAATCCCAAGCAGACTCTGTGCCCAGCGTTGAAGCCATAATAAGGTGACCTAGCAGATTACAATAAAAGAAGAAACCAAACAAAATAAATAAAAACACAGAAACAAAACAAAATATAATCATAGAGTTGTGTGAGAAGAAACATGGAAAGGACTTATATTCAGGTCCAGAAGATCTTGCTAAAATTCTGACTCTAAATTTATATCTATATAAATATAAAAAGGTCATAATCTGGTGGAACTTAATTTCCTAATCTGAAAATGGCATTCAAATCCCTACAACCTTAATGATGTGGTCCACATAAGGTAAGGCACTTATAATTATAAAATGCTTAAGTACTATGTAATTATAATACTATGTAATATAGGATATAAAATTATATAATATACTATATCACAATATATTACATATAATAATATATAATATATATTAGATATATATATTATATATAATAGACATATTTTATAGGGCTATTTCAAGAGATTTGTTTTCTTTAGTTACCCATTTTTATCCTAAACATTTCTTTTAAATCCAGCATTCTGAGTGGACTATTATGCTGACATAATTTAATAATATCAAATAACTTTATCCTATTTTCTTTCTTTTGTGTGATTTTTAAAAGCATGTATCCAAACTTCCTTTTTGTTTGTTCTCTATGAATTTTGAAGATGAAGTGTCCATTTTTCATTTTTAGAAGCAATTTCAGACTCTCTAACCAATGTCTCTATAAGATTAATAAATTAAAGTTACATGCCTACAACTTTGAGATGGCAAACCATAAATGAATTTTGCTCTTCTTTAGTAAATAGTTTGATTTTTTCTATGTTTCTCTCTACTACTCTGAATAAAAATTTCCCATGAAGGGAAAAAGGCTTTCATGCTAAAAAATTCATTGTACTATTTATTTACTCCTTCTAAGACAACTATTATCCCAATATTACAAAGGAGGAAACTCAGATATAGGGAGCAGGTAAGTATCTTCTCCAAGAGGACACAGCTGATTAGTGGCAGACTCGTGATTTTATTGCAGGCCATCTGATTCCAGCACGATGCCGCTTACTACTGTGCTTCTATTCTTAGTAGACAATTAGCCATTCTAGTGCTCCATTTTATTTTTGGAATACCTCTCAGAAGTATTCATCATTTGTGTTTGCCATCTTTCCATAGGAGAAAACACTGTATAATGGAAAGAGATCTGTATTATTAATCTGAAGAACTGTGTTCACTAATGAAATTTACCTGCTTTGTGATATGGGACAAAAGCAATTAGTCTGTTTATTTATCTGTAAATAAAGATGGATAATACCTACCCAACTTTTTATAGGTTTGTGGGAAAGAAGAAAAAGAAATTACATTTTATCTAGCCCACTGTAAATGTTAAATGCTCTATGAATATATTATTATCGTTTTCAGTTCCTTCCTTTGTCACTGTCAATCCATTCTCATTGTGTCCCTCAACATTTCTTCTCGTTATGGTGGTCCTATAAAACCATAAAATCCCATATGTATGCATGCCTGTGTGTGCACGCACATATATATGGAATTTTCCTGGATGTTATTTTGTCTATTTCTTCACCTCCATACTCTTCAATGCTCTCCAGTCTAACTTCTGCCCCATAAATTCACCCAAAGCAGCTTGCACTGAAATCACCAGGAAATTCCAAATTTTAAATCTAATAGGAAATTTTCATTTATCATTTCTTTGCTCTCTTCAGCAGTTTTCAGGATGTTGGTCACTTCTCCTTCTGGAATATTCTATTCAGGAGGTTCCCAAGACAAAATAGTCTCTGGATTTCCTCCTTTCTTTCTGACTGCTTCTTGATCTTTGTTTCAAATTTATTTTCCTACTTGTCATAAAATTTCATCAGGATTAAAGCCTGGGCATTCTTATTTTCTTAATGAAGTTTATCAGTTTAGGCCAAGAACATGTAAAGCTTCAATTACGCACTATCTTCTGATGGATCACAGAATTTTTGTCAAAAGCCTGATCTTTAAAAAGAGCTCCAGACCCGTATTTAATGAGCTCCAGAGGCCTATTTAACATGTCATTCTAGAAGTTTCAAAGCCAACTCATTTCAACCTGCATTTACAATCACAAACATGGTATTCTAGATCTTTCCATCTCATTGAGTGGTATAATCATATCTCTACTTGTACAATAAATAAATGTAGGCTGTTTTTAAGTAGTCATTCACTCTTATTCCCTCTATCCAATACATCAAATTTGGTCTACTTTTTCTTCTATGTATCTCTCTAGTCTAGAGAGAAAACCACTGGGCATTCCTCATTTCAAGTCATTTAACAAACTTTAGAAATCACCTCATGTTTACTGCATCCTACTGTGGTAGATCAGAAACACAGCCACAGTAATTTTTTGTTTTTATTAACACCCCCTTCCCATGTAGTTTTTTGTGCTTTCCCATTCTAACTCTGGGTTCTGGCAAGTGATTTAATTTGGTTACTAGAATGTTAACAAATATACATAAAGATGGACTTGAAAAACACTTGTATAAAAAGACTGTGTTATCTTTATTTTCCTGAGACTGCTGCCATTGGCACCATATGACAACCTTAGCTCGGCTCTTGGAAGATGAATGACTTACAGCCCAATCATCTCTGTTGCAGCAGCCAACAGACAGCTAAGCTCTAGAAATACAGACACCTAGCTGACTGAGAGGTGACTGCACCTGCAGGAGCAAGTGCCACTGAGTCCAGTGTAAATTGCTGACCCAGAGAATAGTGAGCTAAGTAAATGATGACTGTTTTAAGCCATTTAGTTTCTTGGTGTTTTGTTGCACAGCAAAAACAAACTTTTATTTTTTTTAAACTCTTTTCTAAGCTTTTTCTATTCTGTATCTACAAATAGTTTTTGTAAAACAATCTGGTCATGTCATCCCTGTATCATCATCTAATAGCTGCCAATCACATTTAGAATACAAACTCAACTTTATAACATGGACTAAAAAGGGTGAGCATATTCTCGCTTCTACCAGCATCTCCAATTTAATTAATTATGGGGCGCCTGGGTGGCTCAGTTGGTTAAGCGACTGCCTTCAGCTCAGGTCATGATTCTGGAGTCCCCGGATCGAGTCCTGCATCAGGCTCCGTGCTCTGCCAGGGAGTCTGCTTCTCCCTCTGACCCTCCCCCCTCTCATGTGCTCTCTCTCTCTCATTCTCTCTCTCTCAAATAAATAAATAAAATCTTTAAAAAAAATTAATTATGATGTTTCCCTTGCTCTCTCTACAAACAATAGTATGCTTTTTCTTCTTTCATAAGAGTTCCATGCTGTCTACTAGCACATGGCCATTGTATAATATAAACTTTGCCTAAACTAATATCCTTGCACGTAGTTTTTATCCATTTAGTCATTATGCATCCTTCATATTTCAATTTGATCATCACTTTCATAGGAAAAATTACCCTGATCTCTTTGACAAGGTCAAGTCATACCAATTTGTTACACTTCCTTACAATGTAACTGTCCTTATAGAAGTTATTCATGTTGTGATGTTACATTTATTTGATTAATATCTCAGTTATTTTAGTAGAATGTAAGCTCCAGGAAGACAGTGACCTTATCTTTCTCACTGTCTTACTTCTAGTGCTTCACTGTTTCTAGCACATAGTAGACAAACTATAATTGTAATGAAGGAGGAAATTAATGAATTTAGTTGAAACATGTTTAGAATATAATTCTAAAACTTGTTAACTATTAGACCAACAATGACACAATCTAGTTTTTAGAAGTAAATGACACTGATTCTGCATTATGGGAGCATATAGATTGACAAAATTTAATATCCTTAAGAATCAGCTGAGTAGTGTGTTAAAATAAAAATTGCTGATCTATAGTTTCAGAGATGGTAGTAGGAATTTCTGGAATCTTGCCCTTGAGACTGCATTTTTATTAAGCTCCCCAAAGTGATTTAAATGTACAGATTTCATAGAATTTACTTTGAGAAATACCAACAATTGAATTTTGTTCACCTACTTAAATTCCAGGCTGTATTATCTATTCCACTTAGAATGTTTCTGGTTACCTATTGAAATGTGCTCAGAAAATATAAATTCATTTTAATAGTGGTCTAAGTAAACCACAAATGGGAAAATAAATATGTGTTAAAAAACTAAAATAACAGAAACAAAAATATCTATTACTTTTCAGCAACAGTCTTTTTGATTAATTGCTGTTTAGATTTATCCTATCTCTTCTCACCTCCCCCATTATTATTGGTTAATTGCATATAAAGAGATGGAAACCTATCTTGTTCTAAGTTACAGAGAATCTGCTATTTCTGAAAGAGTATATAGATTCATCCAATCTTAGCTTTTGAAAGGGATTTTAGGTCTTTTCTAGTTCAATTGACAAATTGTCAGTAAATATCCTGATCAAGATGAAGGTCTCAGTTGGGAATGATTTAGTTCCTAGTGTGCCCAAATTGCAAACTACTCACTCAAAAAAGAGAAGATTGATATTATTTTGTTATTATTGCATATACAGGCTCAGCTACATTCCTTAGTCTAAAGGCCTCTATGACATTTCTTGGGGCACATGGACATGGATACTTCTCCAAAGTAATAAAGTAGGAAGAGAGAAATCTAATCTATCATTTGTTTGGTCTCTGAAGGGAATCTCCATAAAATCAAGATGGTAAGAATTACTCAGTAACTTTGTAACATTTGCTCATTTGGCTCTCTCATCTTTTTCTTTGTGGTGATTTTAAGTAGTATAGCTGAAGTTAAAAGATTAAGAATGAAATGACCAGATTATAGATAATGAGTTAGGGAAAGAGATGTCTGTACCTTCTGTGTGTTCTTGAGGAGACATATCTATACAGAAGTCAAGGGCAGACAAACATTTTAGTATTTGTGCTGCCGAAGCGAGCACTAGGGCAGACAAACATTATTTTTATTATTATGGTTTATATGGGCAACCTCTTTTATCCTAGAATAGGTGTCTTATTCAGTCTGTTTGCTAACTCAATAGGCCCAGCTCTTAATATTTTACATACCTCTTCTCTCCAGCGAGCTAGGTTCCCTATCCTCTCACAGTTTGGCAAAATGCAACAGTAACAATCTCAGACAACTGCCACCTAAAAAGAAGGACATTGATTGCTTTAAGAATGCTTTCCTTTTTTTTTTTTTTAAGATTTTATTTATTTATTTGACAGACAGAGACACAGTGAGAGAGGGAACACAATCAGCGGGCGTGGGAGAGGGAGAAGCAGGCTTCCTGTGGAGCAGGGAGCCCGATGCGGGGCTCAATTCCAGGATCCTGGGATCATGACCTGAGCTGAAGGCAGACGCTTAACAACCACCCAGGCGCCCCAAGAATGCTTTTCAATCAAGAATACACTTGCTATCAAAGATGGGGCCCAGCCCATGGTGACACTAGCAGATACTTGTATGTCTTATCTTTTCCTGCCTAGGGCTTCTTTTTGGTAAACTGGCTTGTCTGTGCCAGAATGAAGCCAAGAAATGGATTGAGTGGCCAGGGATCTGCTGGTCAGATGACAAGTCAGCTCCTCGGCTTAGTTAGAGTTCCCAGCCCAAGATGATTTTTCTAAGGTGACGTAATAATTTCTGTAAAACTAGCAAGCTGTCATGACAAATAGTCCCAAATGCCTGTTGTTAAAGCATATAATAATATTGTTACCACAGTAACCAGCAAGCACAGATCAAGTAGGATTTTCAGCTGTTGCCTGTACTTTGAGCTATAGAATAGTGCTGGTTTACCTGTATATTGGTTATCATCACCAATGGGAGTGGGAGGAAGCAACATGGAATTAAAAAAAAAAAAGATAAAAATTCCCATGGATTTGTGGGAAAGTTTATGTTTGTTCATTACCTTCTACTTGAGAATTTAGACAGTTACTTTGATTATTAAGGGGAGTCACGCATGCTGCCTAGGAGTTTACAATGGCTAATTCCACCTTCTCTGTGTGCGTAGATCCATATACGTGTATGTGCCTATTTGTATTGGTATGCATTGAGTTTTGGGCAATGATCTTGTTTAAGGACTACAAGTAAAAAGTCTCTGCTACTTTCTTCCCCTTTCCCTTGAGCTCATAACAACAAGATAATGAGGTTTCTCTGATCAGAGGTTTCTCTGATCCTGTGGAAGATATGCATAGAAGAGGATGAAATAATTAGTTTAATGGGAAATAAACTCATTTTTCCTCTCTCTCTTCTCTTTTTCTCTCTCTTTTCTTCTTTCGGCTAGTATAGAAAACAAATTATGTATTGGTTTCAAGAAGAAAATTAGCCTGTTGAAGATATGTTCTTCAAGCCCATTATATAAGGTCATAAATTGTTATAACTTTGTGAGGTCTTTGTGTGGGTATGTGTGTATAAAGCTTAGTTTTGGCTGGAGACTGCCTTTTGGTTGATCTTTAGCTATCTCTAAAATTGGTTTTTAATTATTTATTCCTTTTCAATTTCAAAATGTTTCACTGTAATCACTGAATGCTATACGTTTCCTCCAATGGTGAATTCAACAGTTAAGTGTTTTAAATATTTTTAGAAAGACAAGAATATAATAAATAATGGTGGCTGATACAGATGTCATATCATTGATATGATTCTTATTGATGTTATAGGACTTACTCTGTAAAGCTCTGTTTTCTTGCCTTCACTCTTACTTCCCCAAATATTCTTTATTTGTAATAAAAAATAGGTGACAGTATGAAGAAAGTTTAGTGGATGCTCTTAGTGCCTCATGCAGATCCCTTTCACAAGATGAGAAAATCCATCCCATAGCTGTGTGAGTTTACTGCTACTGGTTCAAAATGGCTTTTCTTTCTCTGCAAAATTATCTAAGGAATTGCTTCAAGCCAAAGGTTCTCAACCTTTAGGGGGTATCAGAATATTCTGGAAAGGATGCAAAAACACTGATTGCTAAATCCCATTCCACTTCCAGATCTGGAGTGAGCAATGAAAATTTGCTTTCTAACAAGTTCCTTGTGATGCTGACGGTGCTGGTCAGGGATACTAGGCTTAAGGGAGCCGCCTTGCCTGGGTCACTTCGCCTTCCTACAGTGGGATGGCCTAAAGAGTAAAAACACAGGACACTTGTTGGGTGTGATGTTTGCTCAAAAAGTATCCCCTTCTTTGGCTCGGAACAAGAATGGGATTTCTCTGGGTCCACAGTCTTGCTCAGCTCTTTTCCCTTCACTCTATTGCTCCCCTTATTCTCTTAAAGGCTTTCCTGAAGCACATTCTCTGAGTAAATCACATGCCTAGAAGCCCTGGCTCAAGCTCTACATCTAAGAAACAAACCTAAGGAAGACTAAGATAATTATTTTTCTTCAAAATAATTAAACAATTTTTAAGAAATCATTAATTGTCTTCATTCCATGTTGGTTATTTTTACCTTGATTTGTCAGATTTGTTAAGTTGGGACTAGTGTAGAAATCCACTGTTGTTGGAATCAGTGCAGAGACTTTGTAGTAGCTGGTGTTCAGGTATGGTTACCAACTGAGCCAAAAGAAACCTCTGTTCTTGGACTTTATTTCCTCCCTTCCTGTCCCCCTCTCTTCCCACCTAAGGTTGAACAGAAAAATAAGTTCTATTGACTGATTTTGCAGGTAAGACAAGCCAAAGCTCATATTTTCAAACTTAATCAGCTTTCCTTAATGGAGATATGATCTATAGAATACATCTGTGTATACGTGATGTTAAATATACCTCTAGCAGGAGATGTAGGAATATAAATATAAAGAGTAATAAATAAGGAAAAGAAAATGTATCTGATTTAGATTAGTCTACCTTTATTGCCATTACTACCCAAATTATGTACTTTTATATTCTCCTTTCTTGATGTTCTTGATGTTCAAATATTTATATATTTTTCTGTAATTTGTTTCCATTCTGTTAATTTTTTAACAGAAATAGTGTCATCATTATTCATTTAACGGATGAGCATTTCAGCTTAATTTAAAGAAATTAACATGGAGTTAGCCTTATTCTTTTTAGGCAGCTTCTTAGGGAAAATGGAAGGAGTTATTTTGAGAGATCAATGAGACACTTCTATTAAATAAATTTAAATAAATTTAGTAACATAGGGCTTAGTGAATTATAGGAGAATAGGAATTGTTTGTGATTTGGTTACATTCCTATCCACTAATGTATATACTGTGGCTTTCACAGCTCTGTGGAAACAGGAAACACACACATACACCATATTCTATGTGGTTATGTGGCCAAGTAAATTATGGATTAAGAAATGCATGCGTAAAATAAAATCTTTTATGATTACATGAAGAGTAAATTATGTTGATAAACTTAATTTGCAGTCCCATGAAATATGCATTTGAATATATAATATTGCTATAAAACTGGTGAAGAATTAGAGGTGGCAAAAACTGCATTACCCATCAATGCTTTATTAATTATAGATATCCATTTATTATTTGTTCATGTAGGATTCCAATTTAGCAGTTTTATCCAAATAAACTTCTCAGTGCAACAAGTGGAAAAGACTTAAAAGGCTTACAGAAAGGAAAAGCTGTCTTACCTTCTTGCCAAATATGTCATCAATAGAAGAGGAGTTGGGTATGGTTATACTAAGTTTAAATTCTGCTTTTCAAAAGGAAGCTGTTTTGTTTTTTACTTAATTGCAAACATTATGCATTTTAAATAAAACCGATAGCAGAAATTTTAGGATTTAAGTGCCTATAAACTGTTTGTTATTGTTGTTGTTTTTAGGATTTTACTCATTGAAGGGAAATAGGGAATGCTTTCTCTTTTTTTTTTCTTATTCTCAAATCAGGTTTTTATCCTCTGATGCAAGCCTATGTAGCTTCTGATTCCACTTCTAACAGTTACTACCTCTAAAAAATATGTTACTTAGCATGTCTCAGTTTTTTAGACTGTGAGGTAGGAAACAGAATACTGAGCTCATAACTACTGTGATGATTAATTCAATTTACATCTGCAAAGAATGTCAAATAGTGAGTGCCTATGACATTGCTCAGCAGATGCATTGCTATTTGTTATTATTGCCCTTAAGTACCCATATTCTAGGTCTTTTTTTTTTTTTGTCTTTTAAATGTCATAAAAAGCACTTATTTCAAAGTCATATACATTTCCTTTTTGAGAGAGAAAATGCCTAGCTCTTGCAAAAATTGTCAAACAAAACCATATTTCATCTTGTCCCTTTAACATAACTTATAAAAGGAAACCCAAAAATACATTTAGGAGTTAAAATTATTATACTAGTGTTTTAAGTATATTATCTGCGGTAGATTAAATAATAGGTTAGAAGTACATTCAGGAAATTTATGGTGGCATTCTTATCTATCTCCTACTCTCCACCTTTATAATAGATTTTTTTAATGCTGAGCGAAATAAAGATTTTATTTATTTATTTGAGAGAGAGAGCAAGAGAGCACAAGCAGGGCAGAATGGCAGAGGGAGAGGGAGAAGCAGGCTTCCCACTGAGCAGGGAGCCTGAATTGGGGCTCCATCCCAGGACACTGGGATCATGACCTGAGCTGAAGGCAGACACTTAACCAACTGAGCCACCCAGGCACCCCAAAAATAGTTTTAATAGTGGACATTTTCACAAGTATATATGAGACTTTTTATAATTTCATAAATGAATACATTAATTAGGAGTAGTTTTATTTTTCATTAAGTGTTAACAAATATTTTTGTGTGCCTATTATATAACAAGATAGAGCCCTAGGTTTTAGAGCTTTGCATTCTAGAAGGGAATACAGAAAATAAAAATATTAACAAATGAGGTTTTAGATATTGATAGACACTATAAAATAAAGAGCTGGGCAATGTAATAAAGAATAACTTGAGGAAAGAGGTACATGAAGGAGTTACTTTAGACATGGTGGTCAGAGAAGGCTTCTCTGGAGACCTGAAAGAAGCAGCCAAGTTTGGGAAAATCTAGTAGAACAATCCATGAAGAAGAAATCACGGGGTAAAAGACCCGAGCATGTTTAAGGGACCCAAAAAAGGCCAATGGGAATGAAATGTAATGACTGAGTGGGAGAGAGGAAAGAAGAGATCAGAGATTTGGGCATCAGTCAGAACATACAGTACCTTGCTGAACAGAATGCAAGTTGATATATTTATTCTGATTGCAGTAGGAAGCCACTGGAGAATTCTAAGAAGAGAAGTGTGTCATGAGATTTATGCTACCCATAGCTACAAACAGCAGACTATCAGAAATCCTATGAGAGCCCAACTTATTAAAGTCCCATCTGTCAAACTGTAATATATTTATCATTTTAATAGGCACTAATCATATTTTGAAGATATTATACATTCAAAAGTTATCTTGTAAATCATTGGTTTTTTAAACTACTAACAACATTTGGACTCAGAGGTACAAGTGTGGGGAATAAAACTTTGGTAGAAGAATCACCCTGCACATCTCTAATCAGCCATTGTTCATAATTAGCTAAGCAACTGTTCACATAGGTACCTTCATGTTGCTTCTCTCTCTAGGCTTGCAAGCCTCAGTGGAAACTTGTTGTATTTATTGAGTAATAAATTAACATCACAGTGCTTCAAGCAACAACATGTTTTTTAATTCTGTTATGGTCTGCCTTCCCTGCTGCAATCCTCTGACAATGGAGCCAACTCACAAACTGAATGCTGAGATAGTTTTGTCAACTTGGCAAATCATTTTATTTTTCTCCCCTTGTTTGGAGAAATAACAAGAAGATTCTCTTTTAGTGTAAAAATAAAAAATGAATAGTAGAAATTGTACAGAAACGTAATCCTTGAACATTTGATATAGGCAATACTGGATCATCCCCTTTCACAACAAGAAAAGCCATTGCTACTTCCAATGTTCTAATTCCCTTAAAGATCCATTCAATATACTTCCTGAGAAATATCAATTGCAGCAGAAAGAAATCTTTCGAAGATACCTATTCTATAAACTTTAAATGGATAACAACACTCATATACTTACACTGATACTATATAGAAATCACCATTATAAAAGACATGAATGTTCTTGATCCAAGTATTGTCCACTGAGTAACTTAACAGAAAAGGAAGAATGACTGGGAAATTGACTGCTTTGAGCTAATTGAACAAAACAGAAAAAAAAAAAAAAAAGATCAAGGCAACCTCCTGACAGAGCAGAAAGATATGTCAAAAAATAATGAGTTAAATTAAAAATAGGAACAAAGTGGTATTTGAACTATGGGGCCAAATGGGGAGATCTACAATTTAAAAACAGGTGTCTAGTAATGCTAAATCATGCAAAGAGAATCTGGCTAAAGTAGAAAGTAAGAGAATTGTTGCTCTGTTTCTCTTATGTTGGGAGTGGGATGGGGTGGTTACCTAATGGTATTTTCCCTTCAATAATTATAACTATGATTTTGCTTTGCTGCACATTCACCGTATAACCAAAGAAAGGGCAGAATTATTAGATGTAGTCCATGATCTTCAACCAAACACACCGATAAAATGTCAGTTATGTTTTAGCTCAATTGCTTCCATAAGTATATCTCATGTATCATTAAGCACAACTTATTTTTTGGTATTAAACTGATTTATTATGTACAGGGAGCTAAGCCAACAATCCACACTTTATTTTACATATTTCTAGAATGGGGATAACAATATTTGCTTTTCTGTGATGCTTAGAGTCAAGAAAAAAATGTTTCTGCAATCTATTGTTAAACATACAAACTATAAACTAGATTGCTAATTCAAAATAATGATAGCTGATGAAATTTACAACCATGTCTCCGTTTTCTAGTGCATGAGACTATTGAATTATAGAAAATAATAGGATTCTGGGTTTCTCTTGTGTCTCCAGGAATATATTTACTTTATTAACTTTACAAGAGAATTCTAAATTTATTTTTAAAACCAAAGTGTAAACTTTGTGTAAAATGTACACGAGAGAGCTTTCATTGAAGCCTATTTATGCATTTTAGCATTACACTTTTCCAGTGTATCTAGATCATTCCATATCATATACAATTTTTTAAAATATGAACTATCTTAAAATTTTGTATTCTATATATCTGAAATATTTTAGTGTAGTAAAATACATATTTTAACCTAGTGACAAAAACTTGTGTGTATTGCCAATTTACTTCTGGCAAATGGGTGAATAGATTCCCTGATGGACTCTTGGATTTAATACAACTAAACCATGAAGGGGAGTAATATGGTATAAACGAGCAGGGCAATTTTGAAAATATTAAACAAAATTGCTTATAATAATTACAATAGAAATTAGAAATAAATCACAATGAATTAGTTAATGGTAGATTTTATTAAGTTGTAGAGAGAATTTAGAGACTTGAAGAAAGTATTAAATGTGTAGGTAATTCTCAGTAATAATTTGCTGTTAAGATAACAAGAATAAGCATGTGTTATCCTAGTTTACTAATGGACACTTGATTTACATATATATGTTAGGAAAAAAAGATACTACCTTTTTGTATTTGTTGCACAAATTTGAAACACTAATAAATGATTTTCATAGAAATTCTACAACATGCTTAGTATTCATTTTTAGAAGTTTTATCAGCCAATATAAATTATATAGCAGTCATTTTGTCCTGGTTAGCATTTCAATTGAAAGACACTTTAATTTGATGTTATTTATCATTATCATTATTTACATTTCTTAAACTTGTGACCTTTTAAAAGTATTGTGTTATAGTTCCAATCCACTAAATAAATAGATCACTTTAAAACTATTCATTAAAACATAAAATACAATGAAATGATAATATTAAAAGTCATATTTTCAAAATGTTACATGGACAAATATGGGGGTAAATAGTAAACTGAACTCAAGAAATACAGAATGTAAATTTGCATGTTATAAGAAAAGGAAATATGTGAAAAAATATTTCTGCATAAGTAACTCAAATATTATAAAAAGAGCAAATAATGTATATCTTTAAAATTATATGCATTAGACCAGGTATGTGTTCACAGTTTCTTTCCTGTTTATCTGTATGTTATACAATGTTGTCAATACTCATTAAGATTTCATACTAGTTTAGAACAAAGTATAAAGATTGTTGTTAAAATTATTGTTTTTTGTTCATGTTTATTGAATAATCATGAAATGTTTTCCAGTACAAACTGGTAAATTTTTGTCACTAATGGCAGGCAAGAGCCCAAAACTAAAGAAGCATCATTAAACCTACTAATATGGTTCAGTTTTGTCGAAGACAAAAAAAATGAGTTTACACAAAAATTATTTATTTAATAGTAGAGTTATATCCAAAGTACCAAGTCAGTACCCTGACTGCCAAGGGAAAAATGCTCCCATGCATTTTGGTACTAAGAGAAGACACAAAATATTTATTGATGGCATTGATAATACACACAAAAATCAATATCAGTTATTTCATGTGATCTGCTACATTTCCTGATCAGGAATATATTTAATATCTTGTGTAGTGAGAACCAGATAATTTCCCAAATAAAAATCATTCCTTTTAACGTTGAGGATAAAAACTCAGTTATTTAAAGCACAATCTCTGATATGAATAATTGGAAAACTAAAAGCTTGATTCATTACTCCTTTTTTAGACTACACTTTGGTGATGCATTATTAGGTGTATATATTTTTTTAAAGGTCTAAATATGCCACAAGAATTAAGACACTCTTTTCACTATTTAAACATAAATAAAGACTGATTAAAGCCTTATTAGGCTCTGGCTTGCAAATTGAAGTACTCAATATTAAAAACTTTAAATCTGATACATACATCATGTTAGTATATTACCTAAGATTATTAAACATTTTCAGGGATAAATATTTCCTTATTTTCTGAGTCCATGCCAAATATTCAGATTCATATGGTAAAGACATCAAGCACTTGCGGCCATTCCCCAAACTGTAGCTGTGAGTTTTGAACATTAAATAATTATAGAGAAATAATTATATTGAAAAGAAACTGGATAAAGAATCTGAACTAAAGTTCACTGTGTCAGTGGTAACTGACAGTCTCAAAAAGATACTTTAGAGTTCACTGGGTAAACCATATAATCCCTCTTAAACATATGAAATTATTAGTTTCATTAATATTATCATATTAACAGAATGTATTTTATCCCTGTTAGTTTGGAACTGTTCTGTCACCAAAATTTACCTGCAATGGGGTTGAGCTCCAATTCCATGTAGAAGAACTTTATATCGACCTCAACTGCAAAAGTTTGAGAAATACTGATCTAAGTGAACTGGTGAAAAAGAGAAAACATAAATTTGGACTATAGAATAGTATATTATTAAAAATGAACTATTTCTGATTAATATAATTTTCTCCCCATGGCCATCTCATTAGGCTTTATCATTAAGGTTGCTATTTTGCTTCAAATCTAGCTGTTACTTTGTGTATAATATGCCTACATACATATAATAGAACATTATTAAAGGCAATTGACTTTCCTAGCTGAAGTTTAACTCACATGACTAAGAGAATTTACCAGAAGTTCTATTCTTTGCGTGTATCTTTAAAAAAATACAATCTTGCTTAAAGCATAAAAAGATTTTAACTGATCTTATTACTTGACAGTGAGGTCAGTGTTCTGGTAAGAGAAATACACTTTAGTGGCTCAATATAATTCTTTGATGTGGAAAATAAACCTTCGGGAAAGTGGGACAGAGTAGACATACATGTATTATCACTTAATATAATATGTTTACTAAAAATTATGTTGTATAACAATGACCATACTTAATTAACTTAATCTAATATACAATTTTCCAAAAAAATTACTGAGAGCAATTTTGTTCATGCTTATATTAGATTTAGACAAGTTAATTTGTTATTATTCTATAATGTATATTTATTTTTTAAAAGATTTTATTTATTTATTTTTCAGAGAGGGGGGCACAAGCAGGGGGAGCAGCATAGGCAGCTCCCTGCTGAGCAAGGAGTCTGACATGGGGCTCAACCCCAGGATCCTGGGATCATGACCTGAGTCAAAGGCAGCCGCTTAACCCGCTGAGCCACCCAGGCATCCCTAAAGTATATCTATCTTAAATTATCTTTATCATGCCTTAAAGAATTATTTTTTAGAGTTGAAGGCAGTGCCACATTCAACTTAAGGGAAAGCTCAGTAATAAAATCAGATGTGTTTAAATCTTGCCTTTCCAACTGCCTCAGTTTTCACAGTTGTAAAATCAAAATGACAATTATACATATCTCATAATTTTGTAAGATTTAAATATAATAATAAATGCAAATAGCATATAACTATGCAGGGAGCATTTGTGGATATTCTATGTTTAACCATTATCATCTTAATACTCTTAGCATACCATTTTAATTATGTATAGATCAATATTTTTATAGATGTGTTGATAAAAGTATCAATATCTGCAAGAAGATAAGTAGAATAAATGTCAAAGATAAAGTTCTCTTATTCAACATCTTCCAATTCTTTCTACATATCTCTCTTTTTATATGTATCCACCTAAATAAAAGCAGAGCCACATATAATTTCTGTATATATTTTTCCCATTCTATTTATTTGGTTAATAGTAATGGATATCTTTTGGATAAAATATTTTTCATCAATAAGCTTTGAGAAATATAAGGAAGTCAGGTGAGATGGTTACTCCCTCACTAAAACCCCAGAATAACCTGAATATATTGCTTTAAAACATCATGGTTTTGCAAAACTCCTTATAAAATTGACTTCTCTCTCTCTCTCTCTCTCTCTGTTTCTCTGTCTCTCTGTCTCTCTGTCTCTCTGTCTCTCTCTCTCTCTCTCTCTCACACACACACACACACACACACACAAAGTGAAAACAAATATATTCCAGAAAGCCTGGGGTTCTACTTGGGAGAGAAGAAACTCACTATTCCCATCCCTGGTAGAACTATTCAGGAACAGCAATCCACAAGAGAAGTGGATGAAGAGACATTAGTCGGATTTTAATAAACATTTAACAGTGCTGTGTGGGCTGGTGTGGCAGAATAGAATCCAGAGCATTCTACAGTAGAGGAAGTTGCATCTACATGCACTCCTTACTTGTTATTCTTCATTTATGTGGTGGTGGTGAAGGAGGCAGGAGTACTGAGAGAAATTCATTGAGAGCTCCCTAGGTCTTCAGCTATAAAAAGGTCAGTCAGGGTAAGAGAGCATGAGAAACGCTTTGGGTGCTCTGGGCTTTCACCTACAAAATGCTGAGGGGATGGCAAGAAAATGGAGAGATATGCTTCTAAAGAATGCTGTATACCTGAAACTGATACAATACTATACGTCAATTGTATGTCAATAAAATAGCTGGGGAGAAGAGCTCCACAAAATACATAACTCTAGTCATACAGAAGCTAGGAAAGGGGCAACAGAACTGGAAGAGATTTCCTCAGGCTCAGAAAACACAGGGCAGAACTAGAGATCAAAGACTTCCTCAGAAATCAAAAAACCTGGCAGTGAAGCCATAAAGAAGGATGAGATTTTCCACATATTTAAAAACTAGAAGTTTAACTGTGGAACAGGAAGATCATTGGAATCTTCCCAGTGTTCAGACCTCTACTCCTGGCTCTATCCTCAAAATGTTTGAAAACAGTTGTAATCTGAACCATATTAAGGCTGTACAAAACTCATACCCAGAAGAAATACAGCTTATATTGACTTGGACTCATTGTTTTGGGATAACAGGAAAGGGAGATGGCCTTTTCTGGATATTAACATTATTTACTTAAATCTCCATTATAATTCTATATAAAACTTCCAGTAGAAAATCAAATATAAGATACATCCCCCCCAAGTTTAAGAAAGGAAATGGTAAATAGAAACAGTCTTAGAGATGGTCTAAATGTTAGAATTATCAGACAGGGACTTTCAAATAATTCCATGTAAATAATCAAATACTGTATTTGAAAAAGTGGAAAAATGTGTTAAGAGATGTGAACTTTCAGCAAAGATGTGAACACCAAAAATGAACTGAATGGAATGCAAGAAATGAAAAATCTATCAGGGGGAAGAAATCATTTGATAGGCTTAAATTCAGACTAGACCTAGCTGAAGAAAAGATGAGTAACCTTGAAGAGAAGAAATAAAAAAAATATAAGTAGAAAAACAGGAAAAATAGTTATGAGCAAACCAGAGAATCTGAAATTCTTGGGATACTTTCAAACGGTTTAACATTCTATAAGTTCCAGAAGAAGAGAAGAAAAATATGGGAAGAATAAACTATTGAAAAGACGATGGCTGAGAACTTTCCAATTTGATGAAGGATGAAAATAGATCCAAAAATTCAATGACTTTCAATCAGGGTTGTAAAGAGAAAACACACCCAGATTTATTATACTCCCACTAGTGCAAACTACCGAGAAAGGCAGATATTACATGGTGCCAAGAAAAAAAATCAGAGAAGCAAAAACATGAATATTGCTAACTTTCTATTAGAAATAAAGTGAGAAAGAAGATAAAGAAATGACAGTATTAAATTATAGAGAAAAAACTCACAATAAGTAAATGGTAAAAAATAAATAGGAAAATGAAAAAAAAAAGACTCACAATGGAAAAGCACCAACACTATTATTTTTCAGGGAAATCCAAGTTAAAATACTAAAAATACCAAGCAGATTGGCTAAAATTCCTTAAATATATATTGGTATATCCGTGAAGCAACTGGAGCTCTCATGTAGTGTTGGTGGGTACATAAACTGATAAAACTTCCTTAGAATTGAGTTTGGCAGCTTCTAATTAAGTTAAACATGTGTCTACCCTATGAATGAGGAGTTATAATACTAGATATTCATCACTACCACCATCATTATAAATGTATGTCCACAAAAAGATCTGTACAAGAATCTTAATAGCAACCTTATTCATAATAGCCCAACCGGAAACAGTAACATGTCTATCGAAAGAGGAAAGACTGGGGAGCCTGGATGGCTCATTTGGTTAAGCATCTGCCTTACAGGTCATGATCTGGGTTTCTGGGATGGAGCCCTGCATCAGACTCCTCACTCAGTCGGGAGTCTGCTTCACGCTCTCCCTCTGCCCCTCCCCCTGTTTCTGCTCTCTCTCTCTGTCTCTCTCTCTGTCTCTCTCACTCTCTTAAATAAATAAAAATCTTTTAAAAAAAGAATAAATAAATCTCTAAAAGGGAAAAGATAAAAATAATGTGACATGTTACACAATGGAATAGTACTCAGCAATAACAAAATAATAGTGAAACTATTTTACTACAGTAAAACTACCAGTACATGCAAAGGCAACATGATTGAATCTCAAACACTTTATGTTGAGTGAAAGTAACCAGACTCACAAGAAAATACATATTATGTAATTTTACTTACAAAGCTTAAGAACAGCCAAAATCTATTTATAGCATTAGAAATAAAAGTATTCAATTTGGAGGTAGGGAGAGGGAATTTATTGGAAAAATCCATGAGGAAACTTTCTAGGGTGATGGAAATTTTTGTATCTTAGTTTGGGTGGTGGTTAGATATGTAAAACTGGCAAAATTCCTCAAACTGGACTTCTTATTTGTGTGTTACTGTATTTCATAGTAATGATATATTAGTAAAAATATGTAGATTGCATTTGGAAATATCATACCATGCTCAAGTGTATAATGTTTTAAATATAATTCATATAATATCTGTAATTTTGTGATTTCTTTCTTACATAAACAATATTTCAACAGGAGATTTTTCTCTATTTCATGGGTGTTCTAATATTTTAAATTTAATTTATTCTTTTCTACTTTTAATTGTTGCAGGAAACAAGGGAGACATGAGTAACTGGATACTGAAAAATACCTATCATTCCTAAAAGAATATAGTGTAAGGTAAAATGGTAAAATGTTTTCTTCAGATTTAAGCAACTTTTGTTCCCATTTGATTAAATTTGTTTTACTCTTTTTAATAATAAATTTATCAGTATTTTATAGATGTTATTCTGTATATGACATTTAGCCATATAAGTATGCTTAACTTATTCTAAACTCATATGTAGGAAATTACTAAGATAAAAGATACCTTAAGGGAAAGAACTTATTTGCTCATTAAACACACAACTATCGATCACCTGTACACTCTTAAGCCCTTGGGAAACTCATATCATGACAGCATGAAAGAAAGGAAATAAAAAATAAGAGACAAAGTGTTTTTAATGTTAGCTTTCCTTTATTTTTCTTTTTGTTTGTGTTTTTAATTACATGAATTAAACTAAGGAAAGACGAGAATGATTAAATTCTAGATGCAGGAAAAGGAAATGGAATTCAAAGAACACAGAGAGGAGGCTTGGAAAAAATAAATCAGAAGCCAAGTAGTTAAGAATGTGAGCATACTGTATACTAGTAATATGAGTCCCTCAATAAACGTACACCTAAAAGCTTCTCTTTTCACTGGAAAGTAAGGAAAGTAAAATCACCTAGTAGAGGTGAAGCTCTATAATGAGAACATGTCTTACTTTTTTTCCCACTATATACACTGTCAATTCACACATTGGGGCTTCCCAAAGGAGAAAGCTTTTGCTCTTTGATAGCCTATTAACTGAGCAAGAGTAATACTTTTCCTATGTTTATTTGGCCGGGAAATTATAATAATATAATATTAGGGTAGAAACTGCTAAATAACTTATCTGAGATTTGTGAATCCTTATTTTCCTGAAAGTCTTAACTATTAAAGTCAATGAAAATATTAACTTCATAAATATAAAATCAGAGATTTTCTAAGAGGAATTAATATAATTTTTTAATAAAAGTAATTTTGAGTGTAGTTCTGATTTACTCAACAGTGTTAGAACCAGAAGGTTTACTCAAAACATTATCCTTAACATCTATCATCTTACTAAATTAAGTTTCCATGTCTGCTAATTGGTTGAATGGATATTGATTGACCTAGGAAATTTTAACTGGAAAAAGTTATCATTTTGCATGGATGGAAAGAAATACATGCACATATTTTTTCTAGCCATGGAAAAGTATATACACTGTTCACATACACATATTGATGCATTGAGGTTAATTATGTGTTAAAACCTATACAGAATTCTAGCAACCTGAGATGTGTTTAAAAGTCTTGGTTATCGGTACAGTTTTATAATATTTACTAAGACCTATCAATGTTCTCAGACAGGACAATTTAAACAAATATAATCTTTTGATATTATTAATTCCACTTTACTTGTCTCTAGATGATTTTTATTTTTATTCCTTACAATAATTTTTCTGACAACTAGACTCAAACCTCAATGTTAGATTAGGGTTGGGCAGGAGTGCATCTATAAATGAAATTACATTTTGGCTGAAAATACCAAGAGTACATAACATAAAACTGTAGAATCAGTAGAAATAGAAGATAAAACTAGAGAATTTTGTGAAATTACAGAGAATTGTAAACAATCCAACTGCAGGAGGGCAGGTTTTTTTAGGATTTCCATTTTAAGAAAGAGAAGGAGAATTAGGAAGCTTGGTAACACGCACTGAAAAAAATTCTACACTAGCCTGATTAAGCATATGAGCTGAGAAAACCAAACCAACCCAAAACAAAACAAAACAAAAAACCCAAAAAACAAAAACCAAAAAACAATCTATGATCACTTAAAATAAATATGAACTTATTAAAAATTAACATCCACATAGTAATTAATAATAACATTTTTCTAAGGTAGATATCACTTTAATCCCTAGGAATTCCTGGTCACTTTACTCCTAGCATAATTTTCAAATAAGGTAGACACAACCCACATTGTATTTATCTATAGTTTCCATGTAGCACCATTAGGAGACAGATTTTAGTTCACTTTAAGGAAGAGTTTTTTAAAAAACTAGGCCAATCCAGTGGAATAAATTTCTGTGCTAAGCAATACAATACTACTTTCTGGAGGCTTGATTCTATCTCCTTGAGTTTTTTCAGACAAGATTCCTCTCAAACAGTTTCTCACAATGTGTGGCAAGTATACAACACTAGGTAAACAAGATGATTTTAAGTGGTACATAAAAAACGATCAGGCAAATATGTACTCAAAAATACAAGTTAACACATTGAATCTGATTTTAAGAATGATATTTTCTAGGATGAGGCTAAAATAGGTAGTGATTACATGCCTTATTAGCTTTAAATGGAAATATTAATTTAACAATAGTGAAATTATTAGGTAATAATAAAAAGTGATGAGAAGAGGACATTTGGAGAACATGCTAAATTCTAAAATTTCTTGAGGACTTGCTAAGTCCTAAAGTTTTCTTATTTTGTAATGTCTTAGCTTTTAAATAAAGGTCCTCTATTTTATTCTTCTCATATTTTGCTTAATTAGTGTTTGCTCCCTCCCCCTGAATAGATATTCAGTAAATAGTAATTTCTTTTATTTGATTGTGTGTTCAAAAAATTTTAACTTTTTCCAGATGTTTTTGTGTTTTAAAAAAAATTTTATTGGTTTTACAAAGGGGCAATTTGATATAATTCATGGTCTAAATGGAATGTTATCATATTTCAAAAAGTTCTCATATCAATCAAATAACTGAAAATGTGTCCCCATAGCAATCAACCTTTCAAAATCACAAAGCAGAAACAATACTGCTCAGTTTTAAAACCCCTTGGTAAATATTGGCAGAACTTTTTATGGTTTGAAATAATTAAATCATCTTGGAAGTCTTTATGAATCCAGATCCATAAGAGATCAACAAAAATGTTGGCAAAATATTTAAACTTTGCATTGTCTTCAATATGACTGATGACACATTTAATAATATTGGCAGGCCTCAAAATTACAAATGTATTGTGTTCCTAGAGTTCATTTTAAGTAGACTATTTATAACTCAGAACATATATTTCAATGGGAATAATATTATTAAGCTTGTTTAGTTCTCAGTTTGGTCCTTAAATGCATATAAACTCCAATGTAGCAAAAATGAAATGCTAATATTGCTGGCCTGAATTCAGAATCCCACATTTAAAAGATAATAAAATATCAAAAGGAAGAAGCAGAAATTCCTTATTTTTCTGAGGATAGATTATTTTTTTTCTTGAGTTGTAGAAGTTTCTTTTTATTTATTTTGTTGTTTCAAGTTTTTATCTAAATTCTAGTTAGTTAACATACAGTGCATTATTGGGTTCAGGAGTAGAATTTAGTGATTCATCACTTACATACAACTCCCAGTGCTCACCACAAGCACCCTCCTTAATACCCGTCACCCACTTAGCCCATCCCCCACCCACCTCCCTCCATCAACCCTCAGTTTATTCTCTATAATTAAGAGTCTCTTATGGTTTGCCTCCCTCTCTTTTTTCCCTCTTCCCCTATGTTCATCTGTTTTGTTTCTTAAATTCCACATATGAGTGAAATCATATGGTATTCATCTTTCTCTGACTGACTTTTTTCACTTAGCATAATACTCTCCAGCTCCATCCATGTCCTTGCAAATGGTAAGATTTCATTCTTTTTGATGGCTGAGTAACATTCCATTGTGTATATGTATATACCATATCTTCTTTATCCATTCACCTGTCAATGGGCATCTGGGCTCTTTCCATATTTTGGCTGTTGTGGACATTGCTGGTATAAACATTGGGGTGCATATGCCCCTTCGGATCACTATGTTTGTATTCTTTGGATAAATACCTAGTAGTACAGTTGCTGGGTCATAGGGTAGCTCTATTTTCAACTGTTTGAGGAACCGCCATACTGTTTTTCAGAATGGCTGCACCAGCTTGCATTGCCACCAACAGTGTAGGAGGGTTCCCCTTCCTGCTTCCTTGCCAACAATCATTATTTTCTGTGTTGTTAGTTTTAGCCATTCTGACAGGTGTGAGGTGATGTCTCATTGTATGTGTGTGTGTGTTTTAATTTATTTGAAAGAGAGAGAGAAAGAGACCATGAGCAAGGAGAGGAAAGGTGGGAAGGAGAAACGGACTCCCCACTGAGCAGGGAACCCGACTCAGGGGCTCGATCCCAGGACTCTGGGATCATGACCTGAGCTGAAGGCAGTCACTTACCTGACTGAGCCACCCAGGCACCCTCATTGTGGTTTTGATTTGTATTTCCCTGATGATGAGTGATGTTGAGTATCTTTTCATGTGTCTGTTAGCCTTCTGTATGTCTTCTTTGGAAAAACGTTCATGTCTTCTGCCCATTTCTTAACTGGATTATATTTGCTTTTTCGCTGTTGAGTTATTAAAGTTGTGTTGTTATTCATTATCATGGTTACTATTATTGTTGGTATCTGCTGTTCTCCCTTTCAGTACCCCCCGTTTTTTTTTTTACCCAGTTTCTTTTCTCTAGGATGTTCTAGGTTTTACCCTTCCCTAAGGCACCCACCATGTATTCTCCAGTAAACCCATTCCACCGACCTGCTCCAAAGTGTTTCATAGTTCAAAGTTATTGCCTTTCTACATGATCAGAAGTCCTGTTTATTAAAGACTACTGATTTAGCTATATTTTAGGAAGAATGTAATATGATTTAACTATTTTACACTAAGATAGGATTACTGCCCCCTTGAAAGACTTAAGGATTACAAAAGGTTATTTTTTTTAACATACAGTGATTATATCTAAAGATAATCCATTTTTTTGAAATTGACTTCCGAATTTACCTCCGTCAAGGCTGATTATTTTCTGGGGTGGTTTGAACATTATTTGTTTTATTGCCATTCCAGTTTCTTTCATTATTCCACCCATGAATTTATAAGACCACCCAAAATTCCAGGCCTTCTTTCTCTGTCACAAAAGCTCATGTGGCCAAAGTGGTGAGCTCTGGTGCCTTGGGGAGGGTCATAGGGAAAAAGGGCCAGAAAAGGCCACAGGAGAGGTGGCATCAGTCAAAAAGTGAAAGACATTTGCAATAGAAATAGTTGAAAAGTGTATTAGTCATGGTTCTCCAGATAAAGAGAACAAGTAGTGTGTGAGAGAGAGAGAGAGAGACTTTAAGGAATTGACTTATGCTATTATGGGGGCTGCCAAGTCTAAAATCTGCAAGGCAGGAGGCAGACTGGAGAACCCCAAAAAATTGGTGTTGTAGCTACAGTCTGAAAGCGTTCTGTAGACAGAATTCCTTCTTCTTTGAGAAACTTCAGTCTCTTCCTCTTAGGGCCTTCAACTGATTGAATGAGGCTGATGGTTATGGAGGTTAATCTACTTCACTCAAAATTTACTGATTTAAATGTTAATCTCATCCAAAAAAATTCTACTGCAATACCTATACTGGTGCTTGACCAAATATGTGGGTACCTTAGCCTAGCCAAGTTCACACTTAAACATAATCATCACAGACTGACTTCCAGAACTATAAAAATGATGTTTTGTGTTTAAATATATTTAAACGTATAATATATGTTTATTATAGTAATATAATTAGTATAGTAATATAATTATATAGTAATATAATTACTCCCATTTAAATGTAAGCAATAGTATCATTGCATTGGAGCATTCATATAGTTAAATTTTACAAAGTAAAAAAGTAGGGACAGAAAATAAACCAATTATCTTTTTGAAATTTAGAACTATTTTTAATAATAATTAAAGTAGTTATTTTAACAATAAATGAATTATGTTATTTGTATTTCAATGATTGTGTATGTCCATTTTTCCTCAAAACATATGTACGGAATATATATTCACATAAAAATTAATCCAAATTGAAAATACTTCCTGGGGGGCCTGGGGGGCTCAGTCATTAAGTGTCTGCCTTCGGCTCAGGTCATGATCCCAGGGTCCTTGGATCGAGTCCCACATCAGGCTCCCTGCTCAGCGGAGAGCCTGCTTCTCCCTTCTCCCTCTGTCTGCCTCTCTGCCTGCTTGTGCTCTCTATCTCTCTGTCACATAAATAAAATAAAATCTTAAAAAAAGAAAAAGAAAAAGAAAAAATTCTCATCCTGGAGTCTAAATTCCCACTTGAATTTGGCAGCATACTTAATTTATACAGTATATACACTTTTTTTACCTAGAATATGAAACTGTTACCCTCATCATTACCTCACTGCTTTTTCAACAATAAAAGGCAGTATTTTAAGGTTTAAAAGACATATAGATTTTCAAAATCTGAACAACCACACAAGATACTAAAAGCTTTTTTTCACTGATATTATAATAAACACAAACACGTTCATAGTGACATTTTATGTTTAATGAAGTTCCTTTATTTAACAGATTATAATAAGAAAAGATGCTGATTTTTAAATAAAATACTTTTATCTCTGTATCTATGGCAATATAAATCACTTCTTTATGGTTATTATAATGCTGAGCAATGATAAAGTCACATACACACATAATGAATACAAATGAAAGGTAATAGTTAGCTAAATAATATGTGCCACATAGATGTATGAAACATTAATTTAGAAATTTCTAGCAACCAAAGGGAATATCAATGAGAAATAACCTAGAGCAAGAAAAAAATCAGTTTGATGAATTGGGCTATATTAAAGAAGTTCTGAGACTTTTTCTTTTTTCAACTCTAGCAATAAAATAGACAAAACTTTCATGTGAGAAAGTAATATTTTACTCTTGGAAAATGAAAACTTCGAACCTTTTCCTTAAGGGAAGAACTTTGCATTTAAACCATTGGCTCTTTAGAGACGTTTTCAGGATGAAAAAAAATCAAAAGATTCATTTTACTTGGAGCATTAAAAAAGATGAAACACATGGGGCTTCTGGTATTCCTCTCATTTAAGTTTGGTGTCACGATGCTTTGATAGGGCCTGAACATTCATTTAAAAAGATATGCCAAGTAATTAAAAATATTGCAGGTAAGTTGAACATTTGACCTATTTGCTTATTTTAAGCTCTGCCTCGGGATCACTCCTATTCCACATTGTAGGCTATTCCACAGAAGTTATAGGCCATGCATATATTTTAGTATGATGAATGTTGGTATTAAAAGGCTACAGTACGTCCCATATGAGGCAGCACTTTATACCAATATAGAAACTTAGCATGAAATTGAGGGTTACTGCAGCATCCAAGGATCAAGAAAAGTCATACTCTAATGTCATGAATATTCAGAAGGAACAACATATACAAATACCATGTTTGATCAACATCTCTAAAACACTATTATATATTCTAAAAGAGTAGTTTTCATTTTGATAGCAACATTTGCTCAATTTTATGCTTTAATTCACTCACTCATTCATTTATGTATTTCTTCATTTATTCAACACATATATATTGAACAATTCTGTTTTCAGGAGCTCTTCTAAGTCTTGGAACACAGCCATGAATAAAACAAAAAGAATCTCTAACCCCTGGAAAGTGAGAGGAAATAGAAAAGAGCAAAATAAATAAAATATATGGTGTCTTTGGTGATTAAAATAAAGCATGATGGGACTAGGGACCGACGGGTGGGAATGGTGATATGGAATTTTAGTAAACACAATAACAGAAGGCCTCAGTTAACAGCTGCCATTTGAGAAAAGATCCAAAGGATGAGAGGAGAGCCATGTGTTGATAACTGGGAGTAAACCTTCCAGGCAGAAAGAAAAGCAAAATAGGGACGCCTGGGTAGCTCAGTGGGTTAAGCAGCTGATCTAGTTCATGATTTCAAGATCCTGGGATCAAGCCCCGAGTCAGGCTCCACTCTCAGCGGAGATTCTGCTTCAGAATTTCCTCTCTCCCTCTGCCCCTACCCCCCATAATCTTTAAAAAAAAAGAAAGAAAGAAAGAAAGAAAGAAAGAAAGAAAGAAAGAAAGAAAGAAAGAAAGAAAGAAAGAAAGAAAAAGAAAGAAAGAAAGAAAGAAAAAGAAAGAAAGAAAGAAAGAAAGAAAGAAAGAAAGAAAGAAAGAAAGAAAGAAAGAAAGAAAGAAAGAAAGAAAGAAAGAAAAGCAAGCCCAAAGGCCCTAAAATGGGAATACGATTGAAGAAATGAATTCAGAGAAAGGGCTAGTCTTCCAGGACTTTTTAGGCCTCAAGAACTTTGGCTTTTCTTCTGAGCCTTTTTTTTTTTTTTAAAGATTTTATTTATTTATTTGACAGAGAGAGACACAGCGAGAGAGGGAACACAAGCAGGGGGAGTGGGAGAGGGAGAAATAGGCTCCCCGCTGAGCAGGGAGCCCGACTCGGGGCTCGATCCCAGGACCCTGAGATCATTACCTGAGCCAAAGGCAGATGCTTAAGCGACTGAGCCACCCAGGAGTCCCTCTGCTGAGACTTTCTTCTTCTTAGAAGCTATTGGAGGACTTGAGCTAAGATATTAAGACTTAGGTCTTAATAGTAACATTCTGACTACTGTCTTGAGAAATGACTATATGCAGACAAGGAAGAAAGCAGTTATACCAGTTACAAAACAGTTATCAAGTGAAAGGACCTTCCCAATAATTCAGGTGAGAAATGACAGTAGCAGATCAGCTGCTGAAAACTGGTTAGATACTACATCAATTTTGACTGTAGAGCAAACAGAATCGAGGCACAAGAGGATTTCCTGCTCCTCCCCCATGGACTTTGCTTCTACCTTAAATTCGAATTTAAAGTCTTTGCTTCTACCTTAAATTCGAATTTCATGCAAATAATAAATTATTTTTAGTATAAATATGTCCTATAGAATATGCTGTTTATGCAAGCATGTCCCATGAAATGAACATGTTTAAAAATATTTGTTTTGTATTTGAAATTTAAATTTAATTGGAAGTCTTACCATTTTATTTGCTGAATCCAGCAACCCTGCTCCTATCATTTCCCCAGCTACAGTGGATTTTTATTTGCATCCCACTGGTGAGAGTGTTCTTTTATTTCGCCAGATGCAGATATGTTTTCCTCCTGCAAACCATGACCCTCTGGAAGCACGTATTTTGCCTGGTTTTTGAGAGCTAGATAGTGTGCTGTCCTTCACCAGTAGCATAAGATTTTTGCTCCAATAAATGTTCTGAAGGAAATGGGCATGGTTTTGTGTCTTTCTCCAGTAGCACCTAATCACCTCCTGCATCCTGTACCAGGGAGAAAGGCTCTCTTTGATTTTCTGCCTTGTCCCCACACCTTTTTTTGTTTGTTGGATGTTTTTTGGTCCCCACACCTTCTTATGGGCACCCTTTGGAGGGCTATAAATTTGCGTTGGGTTTGGGGTCCTAGCTTTTCCAAACTGTCATCCTGCCCCATATTTGGCCTTTAAAAACTGGTTAAGATTTTAGTCAATTTCTTCTTACCTTTTGGTAAACACCCTCTTTCCCATGGTCTTTTGAAGGTAAAAGACTTCTTGTGCCTGATCTCTTCCAGTAGTGAACTTGTCACACTTTGGAGTTCAGTTAATTTGTTACCTAGTGGCATCCTATGTCTGATTCATAAAAATTATGATTTTGCAGATTACTTGGACTTTTTTTTTCATTCTTAGGGTGAAAACAATATTCTCTTGCAGCTCCTATTGGCTCGGTGGAAAGAGACCATTAAGAGCTTAAACAAAATTTAGACACTTTATCACACTGCTTTTTTTCTTTTGTTTTCTATCCACCATCCAAAAAGACTAAAGATGGGAGTGTTTATTATGATTTGTCTCCCTCTCTATTTTTATCCTATTTTATTTTTCCTTCCCTTCTCTTATATCTTAACCACCGAAATCAAATAGGTAGAAGGAAGTGTCAATAAAGAGAACAGAAATTTAGATAATTAACATTTAAATAAATGAACAAATAAAACACAGGGCTCCCTAAGACAATACTCTGCCTGTGTCTTTACTTCATTTCTTGCTTCTGTTTAGGCTAATATTGCTGGAAATGTTCACAGAAACATGTGACAAGCATCCAGCACAGTAATTTATTTAATTTATTTTAGTTCTTAATCTCTACCCAGAAATCTGTTTATTTACCTCATATGGATTCTTCACCTATAGAAGTATTTTTACATTTTCTATTCTTTTTCAGATCTTTATTTTAATGTCATTTTCAATATCATTATTTTCTTTCCACAGAGAGGCATCCTACTTAATTTATTGAGGATGGAGCCCATTTCCATAAGCTTCCTCAATTTCACCACTCACATCATTGCTTTCTTTCCTTCTGCTTCAAAAGGAGATTCTTTTTTCCAAAACCAAATTACTACATCTTACCTTTGTCAAATTCCAACATTTGACAAATTAGCATTCTTATTTTTGATTGATCTTTCTCCTTACCACTAAGTACTCACAATTCCTCTTTCTATCCTTGTACATTACTCTCATTTTATTTATAAAATATATTTGCCCAATATAGTGTTGCTATTATTTTGAACAAATAGCTCTGTTAAATCAATTAAGAGTAAGACAAATAAAATATTTTATTTTACCATTTTTGTAAGGCAGATCTACTGGTGACAAATTCCCTCAGTTTTTTGTTTGAAAGAACAAGTTTTTGTTCATTACTGACTTTTGAGAATAATTTGAGTGGATACAGAATTCTTGATCATTGTTGTTTTAACATTAAAAATTTTATTCAACTCTCTTCTTGCTTGTATAGCTTTTGAAAAAAATGTCTGATATAATTTTTATCTTTGCTCTTCTGTAAGTAGAGAATTTCTTCCTTTGACTTTTTTCAAGATTTTGTCTTTGATTTTCTGCAGTTTGACTATAATATGCTTAGGTATAGATTTTTTAGTATCTACCCTGCTTACTGTTCTCCAGGCTTCTTGCTATTAGTTATTAATTTTGGAAAATTATAAGCCATTACTAGTTCAAATAATTATCTTGCCCTTTTCTCAGTCTTTCATCGCCTTCTGGCACTCCCCATTATGTTTATGCTACACCTTTTATAATAGTCCTATAGTTCTTGAATATTCTGTTTCTTGTTTTTTTTTTTTAATCCATTTCTCTCTTTGTTTTTCAGTTCAGATTCACATATCTTCAAAATCACTGACTTTTTTCCTCATTTCCTCATTTCCTGTTAGTCTAATGATGAATCTATCAAAGGCATTCTTTGATTCTTTCAATAAGTCTTTGATTTTTTTCTTTTAATTGTTTCTTAGGGTTTCCATCTCTTTGCTACATATCTGTTCTTGCACATTGCCGGTTCTTTTCTTTGGAGCCCTTAGCATATTAAATATAGTCATTTTAGGCAGAGGAGCAAGATGGCAGAGAAGTAGGAGACCTGGATTTTGTCTGGTCCTGGGAATTCAGCTGGACAGTGATCAAACCATTCTGAATACCTACGAACTCAACAGGAGATCGAAGAAAAGAATAGCTACAACTCTCTGAACAGAAAAACGACCACTTTCTGGAAGGTAGGACGTGCAGAGAAGTGAATCCGAGGTGATATTCAGGAAGATAGATGGCAGGGGAGGGGGCCTGTGTCGGCCACTTACCAGCAAGTGATAGAGCCGCAGAGCACAAAATCGGAACTTTTAGGAGTCGGCTCCGCTGAGGGACATCGTTGCAGCGGCTAAGCGGGGGGTGGAACCCTCGTGGGACAGTGTGGTCTCAGGACCCTCGGGGTCACAGAAAGACCGGGGGTGTCTGAGTGCAGCTGAGCTCCCAGGTGTTGGAGCAGGGAAGTCGGCTGCAGAGACGGAGCCGAGGCGCGGGCTCTCAGCTCGGGGTTGCCATAAACTGTGATCCGTGGCACAGTCAGGCCACTGCTCTTCCAGCAGGGACCCAACAAGCGGCAGATCTGGGGAGAGTCCCCTTCCTCCCTCGGGAGGAGCGGTGCGGGAGTGCACCGCAGGGATCTGCTGGGTTTGGAGACTCCACACCGAGTCGGGTGCCAGAGACAGAAATGCTCAGTCACAGGCCGGGTGAGCATGGAGAGCAGCCAGAGACCAGAGAGGCGGTAGTGACTCATTGCTTTTCTCTGGGGGTGCACTGAGGAGCGGGGCCCCAAGATCTTGGCTCCTCAGAGGGGGAGATTGGGAGGGCACCATTTTCACTCTCATCCTCCAAAGCTATACGGAAAGCTTTCAGGGAACAAAAGCTACCAAGAGCAAACCCTAGCAGATTACGTAGCCCAGACCCGGCAAGGGCAGGGCAATTCCGCCTCCAGCAAAGACATTTGGGAACCACGGCAACAGGCCACTCCCCCAGCAGATCAGCAAGAACATCCAGACAAGACCTAGTTTACTGATCAATGAGAACTGCAGAACTCCAGTGCTAGGGGAATACTGCACAAAGAAGTCATGGCTTTTTCCCCACGAATCTTTAGTCTTTCAAAGTTAAATTTTTTTAATTTTCTTTTTTTTCTGAATTTTTTCTTTTTCCCTTTTCAACCAACATCTTATCAATCCATTTTTTAAAAACTTTTTTATTTTTCATTTTTAGAGTCATATTCTATCCCTTCATTATAGTTAACCTTATTTTTGGTATATATCTCTCTTTAAAGTTTTGGGATACAGTTTCTTC